>NC_064615.1:264000912-264610912 GCF_023898315.1 Schistocerca nitens
TTTGTTTTTCGCGAGAGTAGCGAAATGTTCTTAATACTGTATCGTAAGTACTACTACTACTGTTATTATTATTAGTGGTGCTAGCAGTAATATGATATGTAAGACCCATGTTTGCTATTCAGTTTCATTAAGTGCCATGGCTAGAGTTAACTTGGAAGTTCTACCGTTGTTTACATCTCTGGCATACATATGTATTTCTAGGAACAGATGTTACACCTTGTGCTGGCCCACTGTCCTCTTCGTGTAGAGCAAGTCCTTATGCCAGGCCACCACCCTTGAAGAAAGGAGCATTACCAAAAACAGATGAGACAAAGATGCTCAGTACCACAGAATTACATAGGCTGGTGCTGCTGGAGCAACTGAAGCTCACTCGACTGCAAATGGAAAAAGAAGCTATGTTAATGAACTTTCTTAATATAAAGATGAATAATGTAAACAATTTGCAACAGGAAGAAAATGAAAATAGTTTTAATGTATATACCGTTCTGTAGACTGTGTTATTCCTTTTGTTGTAGACGATCAGTAGTTTTGTATCTTTTCATAAATAAAAAATTCCAAATCCTTCATTTTGTATTAGAGCTGCAATTTCTTGTTTTCTTTGACGTTCTCTCCGAAAAATATCCGCTTCAGTTAAAGGCTCCTCCTGCTCATTATCACCGTCTTCATGTAAATCCTGTGCCGTGTCTTCAAAATCTTCATCTTGTAGATGTTTCGCAACATTATGCAGTATAAAGCAGCAAGCTATTATTGTTGGAACATTTGGTAAGGCAACTCTAGACATATACTGCAAAACGGGAAAACGCCTCTTCAGCTGACCTAAGCAACGCTCTATCACAGCTCTTTCTTTTTTTTAAAAGGTTATTGAATAACTTGTGACTGTCCTCAATTGGATTACGAAAGGGGGTCATCAGCCAGGGCTCTAGGCCATACCCTTCATCACCCAAAAGAACAGTGTTCTTACATTCACTCAGCACTTTCCAGACACTTGAATTGCTCCATATTCGATTGTCATGTACTGACCTGGGCCAGCTAGCATCAACACTAGTGAACTGGTCCTTCACATTGCAGCCGGCCGGGATGACCGAGCGGTCTAGGGGCTACAGTCTGGAACTGCGCGACCGCTATGGTCGCGGGTTCGAATCCTGCCTCGGACATGGGTGTGTGTGATGTCCTTAGGTTAGTTAGGTTTAAGTAGTTCTAAGTTCTAGGGGACTGATGACCTCAGAAGTTAAGTCCCGTAGTGCTCAGAGCCATTTGAACCATTTTTTTCACATTGCATGTAGCCTGCACATTTATACTAGCAAAACCCTTTCTGTTGATATATTCGTCGCCAAATTGCACAGATTTTCGAATTCGCACATGTGTACAGTCAATTACACCAATAGGACTTGGAAATTTACATTTTTGTAGCCACTCATTTTTAGCCACAGTAATATCATGTGTTGATAACGGAAACTTGATCCACAAATCAGCTTCTTCCATTATCTTTTTAGAAACACTACTCACTATAGTTTGATGAATTCCCATTTCTTCTGCTATTCTAGACTGAAATCCTGGATCAGCTACATACCGAAGGAACATCTTCATCTTCTGTTCCGACGACAGTGCTCCACCTCTTCTTTCCCCTGTCTCTGTCAGAAAATGCTTTGCAATCCACTTAACATTTTCTTCGTTGAAACGATACAGAGTTTCATAATGCTCTCCAGGTGGACATCGGCGTCGTCTGTAGGATTTTTCGCGGCGTAAACGTGCTGCTATTTGAGCCATATCTGCATTCTGCAAACGTGAGCCTGCTACTGACCAGCCTTCAAGTTTTACAAACAGTTGCTTCCAGAATGAAGACAGAGCTTCTCTTTACTCTTACAGTTCATCTAATACCGAAGCAAGAGCTCAAGGGGAAAGCAAAAGCTTTCATTGTTCTTTTTGTTCCCACAAGCAAAAGCTCTTGCCTCACATTTTATTCATAAATTCCGAAGCTTTAGCTTTGAAATTCGAAGGAAAAGCATTTGCTTCACTTTATTCTTACGGCCCACGTTGAATGATAAATGGTTTTTCTGTACATTTTTTCGTATGTCTTTCAAGAAATATAAGAGTCTTAATTCATAGCACTGTTCATAATTTCGTATGAACAAATATTGTTCTCCCCAGAGCAGCCAGTGCAATGTGTATATAGGTTTGTCAGTGGAGTACCCATAAACGTTAAAAATTACTTGCGTACATCGTCGCTATAAGTTAGCGAAAAACACAGCTCGAAATATTTGCTCGTTTTCGATGTATTGTGGGTCATCATCATCAGTTATCTGCTATATTAGCAGATCCTTTGCCTCTCGATTTTCTGCGATCCATTGCTTCCTTCTTAAGGCTGCTGCATGTTGTACCGTCCATCATGTCGTCCAGTATCTGGAATCTCTTCCTTCCTCGCTTCCTTTTCCCTTCTACATAACCTTCTAAAACTGTTGTTATCAGGCCGTCATTCTTTCTTAATATATGCCCAATCCAATTTCTTTTCCTTCTCTTTATTACATCTAGTAACTGTCTTTTCTCTCCCACTCTTCTCAGTACCTCTTCATTTTTTACTCTGTCCATCCAACTTATTCTTTCCATCTTCCGCCATGTCCAGATCTCAAAAGCCTCCAGCCTTTCTCTGTCTTTTTTCCTCATAGTCCATGTTTCAGCGCCATATAGAAGAACAAAAAATGGCTCTGAGCACTATGGGACTCAACTGCTGAGGTCATTAGTCCCCTAGAACTTAGAACTAGTTAAACCTAACTAACCTAAGGACATCACAAATAACCATGCCCGAGGCAGGATTCGAACCTGCGACCGTAGCGGTCTTGCGGTTCCAGACTGCAGCGCCTTTAACCGCACGGCCACTTCGGCCGGCTATAGAAGAACACTCCATACAAGACATATCATGAGTCTCTTTCTGAGTTCTCTGTCCAGACCGCTGCTGAAGATTCTCCTTTTCTTATAAAACGCCTCTTTTGCCATTGCTATCTTTGTTTTAATTTTTGTGGCGCACTTCCAGTCGGTGTCTATCCTGCTTCCAAGATACTTAAAATTTTGCACCTGTTCTAGTGTTTCTCCATTCAGTATAATTTTTATTCCCTTATTTCCTCCTAGTGTCAATACTTTTGTTTTATTTGTGTTAATTTTCATTCCATAGCTTTTTCCGTTAGTTGCAATGGTGTCCACCAAATCCTGTAATTCTTTTTCCCCTGTGGCTAGAAGGACCATGTCATCAGCAAATCTCAAACACCCCACTCTTCGTCCTCCAATTTCTACTCCTTTGTCATCTAATGAACTTTGGTCAATCATATTTTCCAAGTAGAGGTTGAAAAGAGTAAGTGATAAATAGCATCCTTGTCTTACTCCTTTTCCTAGTCTGATCCAGTTTGTACTTTCTCCTCTCACTTTAACTGAAACTTTTTGATTAAGATATAATGAGTTTATAAGTCTTCTGGTTTTCCAGTCCACTCTCTTTTCCCTCATTATAGTCGCCAGCTTGTCCCAAACCACATTTTCTAGATCAATGAAGCACATATATAGGTCTCTTCCTTTTTCAATAAACCTTTCTCCCAAGATTAGTAGGAGCCCTATTGTGGGTGCTCGGCCTCATAGTGCATATAGCCGCCAGGGGAGACGCCGTGCATTGTGGCGGGGGGAAGCGCGAGCCCCGTCTGACACTCACCCCGCGTCCAGGCCTCCCTCACAGCCGCGTAGCGCCCTATCAGACCTGTGCCTGGCCCTTGACGTGCCAAGCAAGCCGAGCGTAGGGCCTGTTTCATTTCATTTCGGACACCAAGAAATTCTGCATTTTTTTGAGGGCTCAAGTTTTCTGTCATTTAAAGTCGACTTTAAGATAATATCTTTCGTAGACTCGCAGCTGTGATGAACGAGTGCTTCCGTTTTTTTTTTTTTTTTCTTTTAACGGTCAAAGTTACAGTAATTTAATAAAACCTGGTGATTCTGAGATTCGTAGCTCAGAAACTATTCAAAGTAAAATTCTCAGATAAAACTCAAAAGTTAAGATTAAAACATATAGTTTGAAGTGGCATTCGTGCCGTAGTTGTAGAACTTAAAATTTGATGTTAATTTTTATAATTTTTCATGTTTTTGTTTTGGAAAAACACAATTTTAAATGGAATAAAAACTATGCCATATTGTTCAACATTTTATTCAAAAACAATATTAGTACACTTTTTATGGTGTCTTCAACGGAGGACTGTAGAAACAATAAAAAGTAAACAGAAACTGCGCCAACGCTCGTGAGTCATGACGAGGCCATTCTCGATCGGCTAGTGTTCATGTTTCGCAGCTAGCCATCACAACATAAGTACAGGGTGACCTTAAATCAGGCTGTATCAAAAAGAACCATCCGATTTGGCACGTCTTTATTTCTGAAACTAATAAACATGTATAATGAACTTTGTTTTTTTTTGATGAAAGGGAAACTCGAAATGATTTTTTTATACCGTTTCGAAGGTGTTCAATACGCGCCCTTGAGAAGCATGGCTTATGTCAGTGCGGTGTTCAAAATGTTCCCAAAACTGCAGCGAGCATGTCTCGAATTACAGCTTCCACAGCTGCAGTTATGCGATGTCTCAGTTCATTCATTGTTGTTGGTAACGGAGTCACATAAACAGTCTTTTATAAACCCCCAAAAGAAATAATCACATACAAAAAAAAATGGTTCAAATGGCTCTGAGGACTATGGGACTTAACATCTGAGGTCATCAGTCCCCTAGAACTTAGAACTACCTAAACCTAACTAACCTAAGGACATCACACCCATCCATGCCCGAGGCACGATTCGAACCTGCGACCGTAGCGACCGCGCGGTTCCAGACTGAAGCGCCTAGAACCGCTCGGTCACAGCGGCCGGCAATTACATACAGTCAGGTCCTGTGAACTTGGAGGACAGTAATGTAAGACTGAATCATTTGGTCCAGTGCGACCTATGCATCGTTCAGTAATCCTTTGATTTTAACATTCCCGCACTTCCAGATGCCAGTGTGGCTACATAGTGGGAACCATGTAAAACTCGGGAGTTTGCCCTTCCAGCAGTACGTTGTTCACGCACATTTCTCAAATGTCATAATAGTTACGATTTTTTAAAATCAGTCGATTGTTTTTGATACACCCTGTATTTAGTATGTAATTATTTTTTCCCACGGTCAGACAAAGGGTCCATAAAACTTAAAACTGAAATCAAAGTGTAATAAATAGAGGGCCAAGCCTATGCACTTTAAAGGTTTTTAAACATTCTACCACTTATTGTTATGTTATTGTTGTATATCTCCATCAACAACTGACATTCAGCTTCAAAATAATCGTAGTTCACTGACATCAGATTCGTGAGTTATATGGCAGACAAATTGTCGCATTCGAAAAATTAGGCAAACCTTTGCCACAGATAACTCCGTGAAAGCTGTTTTCTTTTACAGAAATTGATATACGTGAAAACTGATTTTTTTAAAAAAATACGAGGTCAATTTTCTCATTTTTATGCGATTCGAAATGGAATAGCCTGTAGGCGATTTGTAGGTGACGCGCAACGCAAAGTCAGCTTGATCTTTACAGCCGACCGTTGTACTGTATTTCCATTGACAGAATTTATGAACACACTAAAATTTAACACATTTGCAAGAAGAAGGTTCTCGTTCTCTGGTAACGCCAGGAGCTGATTCCAGAACCGTGCTACATGAAGTCGCTTCCTCTCGCATACCGCTGGCACCCAAGCCGCTAAACATCCTTTTTATTGTTTTGCTATGTGAACAGTAGAAAACGCAGATTCTGAGAAAAACAGAGTACTGGGGTAACGAGAGCAAAGCGCGAATTCAAGTTCTTCAAATGAAATAACGTGTCTCTTTTGCATCATACTTCTCACTCCAATTATACACTTCACGGGCACTTTCCTCCGATTTAGTTTTCGTAGATACTTTTTTCTCTACACCTTGTGACTGTGCCATGAACAATACAAAGTCAACCATTGTATAATGGTTCAGCTAAATATCATACACATCTGAGCCCATATTTTACTGACTTTAGTACTTATTTCGTCAAAAAACGAAGATGTAACCTCTTAATCCAATCTGTTTCGAACTTTTTTTCTGCTGTCGTGACGCACAAGGACTGAAATTAATTCTAAATCATAAGCATTGGTTCCATCGATGAATGTGCAGACAATGCTATACTTTTTCGGCGTTTCACCATGAGTACTACCCATGGTAATGAAAATAATGTCTTCTTTTCTCCTTCGGCTGCTTACATCTTGTGGCTTGTAGCCCAACAAAGGGATTATCACTAATGCTGATTTAACCAACGCTTATATAAGGGACAGTGAAAGAAGACAATACAGATGGAAAAAATGTAAGTAAACTGTTTATCATTTCAAAACTAATGGCCATAACTCTTAATATTTTTATCCTACTGTGAGACAAGACGGTGTGGCGTCATCTGGAAGCCTATCTAATGTATGACGCGATTTATTCAACCGATATGAAGGTAATGCAAAATAAGAAAGTAATATCTGTAATACCTATTATAAGTCATTATGTCGAGTCTGATAATATTTTGTGACAAATATTGTAAATATTTTACATGAATCGCAAAGAATACTATGTTTCAATACGTTCTACGAAAGCATGGAACTTCAAGTGTAATATGTATACACAGGAGCCATGTTGTTCGCTCCTGCTTGTTCTCTGTTTTTCTCCTGTTTGTTCTTTCTAATCTGTGGGTCCAGGTATGTGTAACTCGTAGGCTGTACTTTAAGGCTATAATGTACTGTTAACTGAAAGTATCTTGTTTTCTTTCAAAAATACCTCTCCCTCCACGTGAAGTTTATTTAAGGATTTAATAATATTGCTATCGATTGCCCGTCTGGCTTCGACCGTTTCGGTGGCGCTGAGTCCGCCATTACGTGTACTAAAGAATATTTCAGTATTTGCGATCTTCGCTCGTAAAGGAAAATAATTCAAGTGCATTTATGAATTTTTACAGTAATTAATATTTTGATTACCAAACTTATGCCGAGATTTAATACCCCAAGGCTTAAGTGAGGCTTCATCTCTGACGTAAAATACTTTGAATTAATTCAAAGGATTAAAAGTTAACTCAGTTCTTACAGAGATGAAGTTAAAGAAATTCTTTGCATTTATTTTAAAATACGCAGGTGTTTGTATCATTCTGATTTCCAGTGTAACATTAGATTAATTTGCTAGGAAGAGAAATCATTTCATGCTCTATACTATCGCTGGGTTTGTTGGCGGTTACGTTACGTTGTCATTCATTGAAATAGAGCGTAACAGTTCCATTAATAATAAATAACTTTTTGCTTCAAAATGCTTCAAATGGCTCTGAGCACTATGGGACTTAACATCTGAGGTCATCAGTCCCCTAGAACTTAGAACTACTTACACCTAACTAACCTAAGGACATCACACACATCCATGCCCGAGGGAGGATTCGAACCTGCGACGGTAGCGGTCGCGCGGATCCAGACTGTAGCGCCTAGAACCGCTCGGCCACCCCGGCCGGCTAACTTTTTGCCTGCGTATTAAGTCACGCTACGTGTATTTAAGACGCATTTACTCGCGGTCAAAATATACGTGGCGTTCCCAAAAACAATATGCAGAATTTGAACTTTTATGTTACGTTATCGTCGCGGTAGGTTGCAACTGACGCCTGCCCGCATATTCCAAACCGCACTTAGCAATCTGCACTGACTTATACGGAATAACTAAATTAATTCAACACCACAACAGTTACGCAGAAAGGAGGTAATGGTACAACAGCGAATGCCTCCATGGCAAAATGTTTGTCGTTGCCTACGGAACCATGATTGTACCCAGGCATGCACCTCTTCGTCCGAAGGAAATCGAAACCTCTGCGGCGTACGCGGAACAACAGCACGCCAGCTCCAGGAAAGCCATGATGGCCTTTCTCTTTGACTGCAAAGGCCCGCTGCTCGTTGACTTTCTGGAACACGGCGAAATATTGAAGGACGACAGGATAATGCCCGCCCACAAGTTGTCAATGTTGTTTCAGCTGCGCTGCAAAAGTTTCGATTTGCTTCGGCCGAAGAGGTGCACGCTCGTCTACAATCATGGTTCCGTAGTGAAACGAATCTTGCCTCTTCGGACCTTTAGAAATTTCGGCATGACCTCAGTTAATTTTTATACTTAGATTATGTATTCCACATCTACATGTAATTTTCTTTATGTTTGATCACCAAAACACTATTCTTCTGATAATGTATCGTTATTTTTCATATCGATCCATTCAGCAACATCGATCTTCAGCCATGAAAATCAGTAATCATAGCTGTTAACGGTTAAGTCGATTCACTACTCCGAGGATATCTACTTATGACTTACTCATGTTGCCAGCTGTTCTTGATTCGACTGCCTGGTACGAGCACTTGTTTAATAGAGCAGATACGTTTCACACTAGCGAAGATGAACAAATACTCATAGTTCCTCAGGTATGCATTTTAGAGCCCATGTTTACTGAACATTTTTTCTTGTTCTGGTCTATACCTCCAGCTCTCAAAGTTGCCTACCTTACAATCTTAGAAGCAACAGTACCGTTACATGATTCCTCTGTCCGAGGCATCAGAACGGTTCTCGCTTTATGACTTTCGTCCCGTTCGTTTCCGGCACAGGGACCCTTACCTCAGATTGATACATTTAGCCTTCTGCATCATCCTTCAAAGTTGGTAACATCGTCAGGGAAACCTCCTGTGTATACATACATTGACAGGCACCGGCGCCTGTATCACTGACGCTCTGCAGCGTCGTTGGATGACGTTTCCGGATATGGGTTCCTGTGTAAAACTTGATCTACTAAGTCTCCTCTACTACCTCTAGAAGTGTGTAACATGATTTTCTCCTCCTACATCACAGGATCGATTTCAACCCAAGAGTAAGAACTGCCTTCCTATCAACTGGAAGGGGTGGGGTGAAAAAGAGTGTAGTCCATACTTTAGTCGTCCAGTATTTGAGAATGAGAGCACTTAGTAGATTACAACAAACTACACATAATTTCAAACTTTTACGGAAGTTGAAACGAAAAATTTTTATCGCTTACTACATTTTCGCTGTTCTTGCAGCAAAACTGCCACGCGAAGCATGACGTTTCAGTTTATTACTTTTTTTAACACTAACTGTATTCGTGACACATCTTGCAGACAATACCACTGATCGTACCATAGTTCAGGAAATATGACGTCAAATAATGATAAGTGTAAACTGGTGCGTAATGAATGACGTTTTAATTTATTACTTCTTTACTTCTAACTCTATTCGTAACGCATGTAATAGACAGTATCCACCAATGCCGCCGAAGGTACCTGGAAAAATATAAAGGGTGTTAAAAAAGGTACGGCCAAACTTTCAGGAAACATTCCTCACACACAAAGAAAGAAAATATGTAATGTGGACATGTGTCCGGAAACGCTTACTTTCCATGTTAGAGCTCATTTTATTACTTCTCTTCAAATCACATTAATCATGGAATGGAAACACACTGCAACAGAACGTACCAGTGTGACTTCAAACACTTTGTTACAGGAAATGTTCAAAATGTCGTCCGTTAGCGAGGATACATGCATCCACCCTCCGTCGCATGGAATCCCTGATGCGCTGATGCAGCCCTGGAGAATGGCGTATTGTATCACAGCCGTCCACAATATGAGCACGAAGAGTCTCTACATTTGGTACCGCGGTAGCGTAGACAAGAGCTTTCAAATGCCCCCATAAACGAAAGTCAAGAGGGTTGAGGTCAGGAGAGCTTTGTAACACCCTGTATAAGATTGGTGCATAAGTTCGTAACGTTTTTCCATAAGATCAATAAACACAGTTGATACACGTAACAGAAGATACTTTAGACATCAACAATATATTCTCCTTCACTGTCTACAACAGGCTGCCAACAGCGGGCCGTGACTCGTACTTGGGTAGCTCAGATGGTAGAGCACTCGCCCGCCAAAGGCAAAGGTATTCGAGTCTCGGTCCGGCACACAAGTTTAATGGCTCTGAGCACTATGGGACTCAACTGCTGAGGTCATTAGTCCCCTAGAACTTAGAACTAGTTAAACCTAACTAACCTAAGGACATCACACACATCCATGCCCGAGGCAGGATTCGAACCTGCGACCGTAGCGGTCTCGCGGTTCCAGACTGCAGCGCCAGAACCGCGCGGCCACACAAGTTTAATCACCAGGAAGTTTAATATCAGCGCACACTCCACTGCAGAGTGAAAACTTCATTCCAGTTTCAGTCTGACAACGCTGGAGTAACTTTTCGATTCCGCGACTGTAGAAATCATGTGGTTTTGAGGCGAAAAATTCGTCCGGCCATGCTCGGTGCGCATTTTCATTCAGAAAGGAATTTCCTTGAAGGTTGTTCGGTAGGAACGGTGAAAATCTGAGGGCGCAAGATTAGGTAAATAAGATGGGTGCGGAATGCCTTCCCAACCCAACTCCTGTACAGTGTTTTATATCAGTTCAGCAGAATGCGGGCGGGCGTTTTCATAGAGTAGCACCACTTGACGCATTCTTCCTGGTCTTTGTTCTTGGATTGCGTCTCCAAGACGTCTCATTTGTTGACAATAAATGCCAGTAGTGATAGTTACACCTCGGGGAAGCAATTCGTAGTTCATTACAGCGTCGCTATTCCAACAGATGCATAACATTGTCTTTTGTGGACGCCCGGAGGTCTTTGTACGGGGAGTTGCTGCTTTACTGGGGCTCAACCATTCCTTTCTTTTCCTTATGTTACCATAAAAACACCTTTTCCCGCCACCAGTAACAATATAGGATAGGAGTGTTCGGTGTTGTTCACGAGCCAGTTGATGACGAACAAGCAGAGATGCACATACGGCCATCCGCTGATTATTGTGATTTTGGATTAGAGCATGCGGTACCCACACTCCCGATTTTTGAACCTTTCCCATTGCATGCAGATGTCGCACTATGGCGGAATAATCGCAGTTCATCACATTTGCCAGTTCACGCGTACACTTACGCGGATCATTATGGATTAATGCGTTTATACGATCTTTATCGAACCCCGAAGGCCTTTCTAAACGTGGAGAGACACTACATCTACATCTGCATGGATACTCTGCAAATCACATTCAAGTACTTGGCAGAGGGTTCATCGACCCACCTTCACAATTCTCTATTATTCCAATCTCGTATAGCGCGCGGAAAGAATGAACACCTATATCTTTCCGTACGAGCTCTGATTTCCCTTATTTTATCGTGGTGATCGATCCTCCCTATGTAGGTCGGCGTCAACAAAATATTTTCGCCTTCGGAGGAGAAAGTTGGTGGTTGGAATTTCGTGAGAAGATTCCGTCTCAACGAAAAACACCTTTCTTTTAATGATGTCCAGCCCAAATCCTGTATCGTTTTAGTGACACTCTCTCCCATATTTCGCGATAATAGAAAACCTACTGCCCTTCTTTGAACTTTTTCGATGTACTTCGTCAGTCCTATCTGGTAAGGGTCCCACACCGCGCAGCAGTATTCTAAAAGAGGACGGACAAGCGTAGTGTAGGCAGTCTCTTTAGTAGATCTGTTACATTTTCTAAGTGTCCTGCCAATAAAACGCAGTCTTTGGTTAGCCTACCCCACAACATTTTCTGTGTGTTCCTCTCAATTTCAGTTGTTCGCAATTAATGTCAAAACGTACCTCCTCAAAACCATTTTCTTGCCGCCACAAATGTTTGTGGCTGCCTCCGCTGCTCTGACCCCCTTACTGAACTTAGTCGGAACATGTCGGAAATGTTCCAATTTCTCCACTTTAGCGTCCACAGGTCCACTCACTGTCTCAAAATGTCAATATGTAAATTGAAATAGAAACAGTGAACTACTAATAAAAATGATAATCGATAAATAAATCCACAGCAAGCGAAATACCAACATGCACGGAGAAAACGCTACGAACTTATGCACCAACCCAATAATTGTACGACACAGTTCAGGATGTATGCCGTCGCAAACACTGAGATGTGTGAAGAACTGTCGCATCATGAGTGACGTTTTAATTTATTATATCTTTATTACTAACGCTATTCGGGTGGCAGCCACATGTGCCACTGGATATGCTGGCAAAATTATATCATTGTCCAGCACATAGTTTAGGAGATACGACGTCATAAACATTCAGCTGCTTGAAATGAAACTTCAGGACAAAGTTCGCCAGAGGTACAAGTGAAATATGTGTGCAAATACACGTGAAAATGTTAAATATTTGTGGCAAACTAGTATATTTGACATGTGCGTACGTGGGTAAAAGCACAGGTAGAAAAGCTGATTCTCTGTCTCTGAATCGCAACTTAAATTGTTATTTATGTGTGATTTTGACACTGTTGGCAAGGTAATTACCACACTCAATGTTTTCAACGTGTCACCTGATTACATAAATGAGTACAAAGTTTAAGCTGCATAAACTTGCCAGAAAAAGACTTGTTGACTACTTGAAATATTTAATCTAATGTATCTGTTCATCTATTAAACAAAAGATCTGCAAAATACTTTAAGAGCTACTCTGAAATAATGATTTTGTTTTTGCTGCATACTTTTTGTAGTTTGAAATAGTAGTTTTGCTTTTACTATATGTTCTATGCACCTAGCAGTTTCTAGACACGATCTTTGTTTACTAAGTGTGACGATTTACGTGTGATGTATTACGACAGAAAAACGAGCCCGCGACCACTGGAATTATTATATTTTATACACGTGGTGTCTGTTCTTTTGGACATGTCCGAAAGAACGGACGCCATGTTGATCCTGCAGCCCCCATGAGTCAATACGCAAATGAATTAATGACATTATCTGCCTGTGGGCACTGATTTAAATCAATGGAGAAAGTTGAAAATTTGTGCCAGACCAAGAATCCAACCCGAGCCTCCTGCTTACTAGGCAGATGCACTGATGACTGCGCTGTCCAGACACAGTACTTATCACAACTACAGGAACTATCCTAGCATCAGACTCAGATGCTCAGCTTATCCATACACTACTAATGTAATGCCCCTTGCCAATTATCTCATTACTCACGGCATTTCGCCGATTCCTGCAAGAGTTCGAGCGTGGTGTACATCCGCACTTAAGTTATCATCTGGTCATTCTCGCATTAACTATGTATGTGGTGTCTGTTCTTTCGAACATTGTCATTGGCACCCAATGTGATTAATTCGTATGTGTCTTTATTCTGTTATAGTAGTTATATATGCACATTTATATTTACGTTTGGTTTGTAGTCAAAGACTTCCACAGAGCCATGTTCTGAAACAGTGTTTTGTTTGTCTCCTAGACAGTCGTAACCCAACTCATACATGTCATACTAATACAAACAAATACACCTGACGACGGAGGTTTAAACCTTTGAATTGCGTTGTGGAAATATATTAAACAGTGACTGGTAACAGTAAACTTGTTGTTTCATTCGATAGGTTTATGTATTTTCTTTAAAGTGAACGTGATACTTATCCTGTGTTTTTTTAATTTGAGAGACTGATTGAAAGTCAGACCGGAAACAAATTCAGAGTTCTGAGAAAGGAAATGGAACCGAATGCATAAATATGCAATTTGAAGGTTATTTCAAGAAAACTGGAATAATATGTGAGAAAAAAGTCCCTAGTGCACTGCAGCAAAATGAGCGAACTGAGAAAATCGGTCGAGCGTTGAGTTGGCACGCGCTGTGTTATTGAGAACAGATTTGTTCACATATTGTGGACGGGGGCAGTAAATTGTCCTGCATATAACTTAAATCGACGACTGTATTAAGCAAATAATAATGTTACTTCGTATGAAAAATTGTGTAGAAAACCTTCATCTTTAAAACACATGAAGAATTTTGAATCAGCAGCACATGTACAAGTTCCCAAACAAATCAGATTAACATAAGATAGTATACTGAAGAAACTAATCATGATTGGCTACTATGGATATAGTACCAATTATCGCCTCTACAATCCTGAGTCGAAGAAAATTACGATCTCCTGCCACGTTTTTTTTCAGTGCACAAGAAACTTGTGGCTTAAACATGGAACAGACATCTGCTGTTACCTGGAGGTCTACGGGCGGAGCTGGGGGGGGGGGGGGGGGGGGGGGGGAAAGCTATGGGGGCTATAGCCCTCTCCCCTCGTGGTCGTGCGGTAGCGTTCTCGCTTCCCGCGCCCGAGTTCCCGGGTTCGATTCCCGGCGGGGTCAGGGATTTTCCCTGCCTCGTGATGACTGGGTGATGTGTGATGTCCTTAGGTTGGTTGGGTTTAAGTAGTTCTAAGTTCTAGGGGACTGATGACCATAGCTGTTAAGTCCCATAGTGCTCAGAGCCCTTTGAACCTCGATGGAGTATCATATTACACTGGATAAAATGACTTCAGAAATCAGCGAATATATTACTGCAACAGATACAATCATTTTTTTAATAATTATGTAGCAATATAGGTTGCAATGTATAAGAGCGGCAAATAGGTTACTATCTAAACCAATAAATATCATTTAGCTTAAAATGGGCGTCTTATTATTCATTAATGCACAATTACCAAGAAGTACTTTAAGCAAAACCAAATTTTACCAATTTGTCGGTGGAGGACCCCAACTCTCCTTCATTTAAACGATATTCCATTCCGCCAACCCCCCCCCCCCCCATTAACCCCCCTTTTTTACAGACTTCTAGAATCGCCCCTGTGGAGGTCCAAACTGCAGAATATATTCAAGAGGAATCTGAAGAGGATGTGAATCGTGTACAATTCAAAGAAAATGAAAGGAAGACTCTGAGAGATCGATCTAATGAGAGAACACCTACTCCAAGATATAGCTTGTTCTGACATTATCGTTGAAGCTCAAACTTTTGACGTACCGTAGCAATGACGTCACAAGAATCACCAAAGTAGAAGCGGGCAGTGCAAGAGAAAATAATATCTTTGAAGGACAAAACTTGGGCTCTGGTAGCATTACCAAGCTGTCGGAAGGCAGCTGGATCTGGATGTAAATGGGCCAATAGTGTGGAGCAGAATTCTGAAGAAAAAATGGACCTCTCTAAAGCTAGAGGCTTTCCGCAACGAGAAGGTATCGATTACTGCGAGACTTTTTCTCCTGCGCTCGATACGACACACTCAGAGTTTTATTAGCAATAACAATTTCACGAGATGTGTAAATTAGGGCAGTTTGATGGTAAAACTGGACAACTTAATGGGAATTTGAAAGAAGCTATGTGAACTCAAAACAGTCGCCACATTGTTGGAGTCAAGAATATGTCCACTTTCTGACAATGTTTGGGTTTGAGCAACAGCAACCGGATGCAGACAAACGTGTTGTCAGTGCTTTGAGGTATGGCCTGGGCGCCTACCTGGCGCTTTATGTGGGCGACAGCTTGCTAATCTGCACATCTCCAAAAATAGTGGAAAACATTTTGGCAACACTAGGGAAATGGGATCAACATATGAAATTACTGTAGACAACGGAAAATACTTCTATGGAGTAAACAAATTGAACCTAGCTATTCTGCGAAAAAATGTCTGCAGATGTACATCTGTTGTCTTCTTCAGAAGTTCAACATGGATGATTCGAAACCGCGTTCTACTCCTCTTGGTCCTGGAGCCATGTTGCTCTGTGGACAGTCTCTTGCAGACCTACATGAGGCAAAGGTGATACACAGCAAGCTCTGTCTATAGGCGTTCGGTAGCTTAATGTTTGCAGCACATGTCTCGCGACCAGACGTCATGTTGGTCGTGAGCATAGTGAGTAGATTTGTACATAATCCATGTCAACATTAAATGGGAACTTTTTTTGTTTGGCTGAAGCGTGACTGTTTCTGATATCGATTGAAACAAGTTTAGTGCTACCAGTCACTGTTTATTTATTTCTACTACACGATTCGAAGGTTTAAACCTCCATTATCTGGTCAATTTATGTGGATTAATATGATATATATGTATTGTGTTACGACTTTGCAGCAAGCTGTGACACACTCTCCGGTGGTTATAGGTTCCTCTCCTAGTAGAGTTATGTCACATAGAGAATGACATTTTTTTGGCACTGAGTTTACGGGGCGATATGGAGTGTGTGATGTAATACGACAGGGAAAATAGCCGGAGATATTTTGGGGCTAATTGTTTTACGTTCACATTTACAGTTTCGTTCATTCTTTCAGTCAAAGACCTCCACAAAACTATGAGCCATGTACTGAAGTAGTGTTTGTTTTTCTGTACTAGACGGTGCCACAGATTTCCCAAAAAGTCCTAACACAACACGTACATGCCATATTAATCCACTTCAGTCCACCTGATCATGGATGTTTTTACTTTCTAAACGCATTGCCGAAGTAAATAAACAGTTGCTACTAACAGTAATGTTGTTTAATTCGATAATCCAGGTCTTGAACTTTGGTATGCTACTAAAAGGCTTATGAAGTTATGTGCAGGGGACCAAGGACCTAACTATTAGGTACAAAACCCATCCTATTGGACTGGCGGTCTACTCTAACGCCGATTTTGCTAGTGACTGTGACACTTGTTGGTTAACAATAGGTGTGTGAGCTTGTTAACAGCTCCGACTGTGTCATGGTGCTGACGTCGGCAGAAATGGGTAACCAGATCAGCAAACGGATGTAGAGTACATAGCAGCTTCAGATACTGGTACTGAAGTTGTTTGGTTGCGTAGTTCTCTCAGTGAAAAACCAACCACACTCTGAGTCGATAGTCAAAGTTCTATTCGCCTGATTAAAAATCCAGACACATCACAAATGTACGAAACATTTAGACATTAAATGCCATTACATATGTCAGACATTGAGAACAATAACCCTGAAGTTTGTTCTTATAAACGGTTGACTAATATGTTTACAAAATCTTTAAAGATCAGTTCATATCAAACAGAAAAACTGTTAATGATTTCAAAAACAAACTCAGTAAAACAGGAGTGGCATATTACCAAAAATGTACTTGTCATATTGAGTATTACTGTTGACAAAACTGTTCTTGGCATCCGTTCGTAATGTGAGCACACCAAAGGGTGCTTAAGTATATTCATCCCGAGACATTATGGAACATGTACATTTGGTTTCTTTGTCGACGTTTCTATGTCACATTTGGTTTCTAATGAACAGGAATTGTGTTAGTCAACTGTGAGCTTAGTTCACTGTGTGATTTTCTGCTAAACAAAATTAGAGGCATTAGACACTATGTGAAGATACTGACAGAGTGCTGAGAAATCTAAGATGAAACGAGGAAACTAGAGTAAATTACATTCCCTTTGAAGCATTAAGATCCTTTTGAGAATCAGTCTTTGACAAAAATGTCCTACCTGGTATGCAAGCCATATGAGACAGGCAAAATGCTGTCAAACTCCATGAAGCATTCGGTAGTAACACTATAGAAGGTGATGCAAACAGTTGTGAGTGTGACCTGCAGAAACATCAGTTTGGGTTCCACAGAAATGTAGGAATACACCAATAGACACTGACTATGACTTATTTAATTAGAAAAGTCGAAGGGAAATAAATCCACTTTTACAGCATTTGTCATTTAGAAAAAAAATTGACGATACTAATTGCAATTCATCCTTGGAAAATGTGAAGTTATCAGTGATAAAATACAGGGATCGAAAGGTTACCTGCAACTCATACACAAACGGGACTGTAGATGTGAAAGCTGAAGAACATCAAAGGGAACTGTTAATTGGGGCAGGAAGTGAGTCAGGATTGTGGCCTAACCTCTGAGTCATTCAGTCTGTATCTTGAACAAAACTAATCAAAGCGAAATTTGGAGAGGGCATTAAAATCAAACATGTTGGTGTCATTATGTAGGCCGGTGTGGAGAGTGGAAATTGTAGATGAATTTCTAGTGGAGTTGCAGTTGCTACGCTTAGATGTGCAGTATGAACCGACATGGACAGCTGCATCCACCCAGTCTTTAGTCTACATTTTGCAACAACAAAAATAGCTGTGTACGTTATATTTAAATGTTTAAAGTAGCGCTGTAAAAAGCGCTGTTGACGATATGAGGTGGTTGTTTTGAATTTTGACAAATATGTAAGTACCCTTGCGGCCAGCATATTAATCTCTGTTGACTGTTTCTCTAGTTTTAGGCATGTTTGCTTTTAAAAATAGTTAATAATTAAATATTAGGTAGAAATAACTTAAATGTGTTGGTTTGTAATTGTGAATGTCTGATAAGCCTCACATTGTGAAAGTTCATTTGCGCTTGTAAATGACTGTATTATTTTCAACAAAAACTAATTAAAAACACAAGAATTTGAGTTTCTTTAATTGTAGCGTGGCACTGCCTCGACGTACACGGCTTGCCAGAAATCTTTTCGCTAATAGGCCAGTAATATTAGGTTCGAATAGGGGGCTGCTTTCCAAAAATTAATGAAGGTCTTTGAAATATTTGAGTTTGCCCCGTTTTTTAAGTGCGGCTCCGGCCATGATGGAAACAAAACAGCCAAAATTTCGAAGTTTTTCTGTTTCTTTTTCGAATTCCTCCAAAACTACATGTTTAATCGAACAAGTCACTGTTACCAAAGAGGTAGAGCATTAAATTCTGCATCTGTTGAGTACGAAAACTTCGTTATTTTCACGAAGAAAAGCTACGTCAAAAAACGGTAGTTTTTAACACTTTTCAAGAAATTTTCGTTTCGTTGCTAGAAAACGCACAGCATCTGAGAATTCGGCCATTTGACGGAAAACTTTGTAGGAGAAAAGTTGTAGTTCATCAAACTGTATTTGCAAACAGTCAACTTTTCTCCTACAAAATTTTTTCCGCTCACTTCATTTCATGCAACCAGTCGAAAAAAATGACAAAAAACCAAGCTGGCAAGTACGATGGTAAGTCAATTATTATACACAATTTAGTTATATTTTTGTTTATTTTGGTAATACTTTCGATTTACGATGATGACGCATTCTTTCTTTATTTATTTGTTGTTATATCTTTGCAATTTTCAAGCTGCTAGGCTAGTTTCGTTATCGCTGCCATGCTGTTAATCATGGCTGCCCTGCTGTCTATTTGCACCGAAAAAAAGCAACGTTCAGTGATCCGTTTTTTGTGGTCGGATAGCGTACCGGGGGCCGAATTCATCACAGACTTTCGGTACAGTACGGGAATGGTGTTTTGCCACAATGGAGTGTCTGCTAAAGGATTGAAAAATTCCAAAATGGTTGCACAAGTGTTTCGCACGATGATGGAGCCGGAGGACAGTTTACCGCCACAGCCGATTAACTATTGACGAAGTGGCACATTGTCTGCAAATTAGTCACGGTTCTGCCTACGAAATCATCCACAACCGACTTGGGTTTCATAATGTTTGTGCAAGGTGGGTCCCAAAACAACTCACACAGTTGCATAAACAAACGCGCTTGGACATGTGCAAAAAACATTTGGATCGCTATGGTAACGAAGGGGACAACTTCTTAGACAGGATCATTACTGGTGACGAAACATGGATCCATTATTACGAGCCGGAGAGCAAACGCAGAGTATGGAATGGAAACATCCAAGTTTGCCATGCAAGAAAAAGTTCAAGTTCCAACCGTCCGCAGGAAAACTGATGCTTACGGTTTTTTTGGACGCACAATGTCCAGTACTGAGACGATAAACAGTGTACGTTACAGTCAGATGCTTACTGCCAGGTTAAAGCCAGCAATTCGAAGCCAACGCCGAGGATTGCCGTCAAAAGGTGTTGCACGACAATGCCCGTCCGCATACCGCTGCCCACGCTGCTGAAACGCTCCAGAAATTCAAATTTGAAGTACTGGGTCATCCTCCATATAGTCCCGATCTTGCCCCTTCTATCACTTGTTTGGTCCACTGAAACAGGCATTAAGGGGCCGTCGATTTGCCTCGGACGAAGCAGTGAAAGAAGCGGTGCATTCCTGGCTCGCAACTCAACCGAGAACCTTCTTTTATGAGGGCATCAGGAAACTTGTACAACGATGGACCAAGTGCGTTGAAACGCAAGGAGATTATATCGAAAAATGATGTTCTTTTGAGTTTCCTATTCGATTACAATAAAATTTTATAAATACTTTGCGGATAATAATTGACTTACCCTCGTAAATGTCCCATTCTTCAGTTACATGTAAATCACATGTTTAAGGACCAACATCAACTTTCTACTTTCCACTCAGTGAATTTTTTCCGATATTTGTTTTGCTATTTTTGTTATTCGTACATAATTCCTAACCTACAAGTTGTCGAAATAAGTTTTGAAAACTATGAAATTAGCAGAACAATAATATACAAAGGACAAAAAGTTTGTTTATGAGGGCAGCAGTGAGAAGAAACGCGTTAGGTTTATTATTGTTTTATTAGAGATAAAGAACTTAATTCAATTAACAATAAATTTAGTTAAATCCGCTGGTACCGGTCCCTAGACTGGGGCCCCGTCTATCAAGTGGTGGGGAAGAAGGAAGGGGAGGACTAATAACCTCGTTAAGAAACCTAGGTCCATCTGCCTCCGGATGGTAGTATCCTGTGAGGACCCCTGCCTAGGGCTGCAGGCGATACCTGGCCAATGGTCTCGAAGGCGGATAAGGAAGTCTGGTTTAATTCCCGACGGTGGAGAGAACGGAAGAGCCTAGTGGAGTGAATCACAAACAAAAAATCAAATTTCGGACTAACAATCCGATCTTATCTTGCAATTCAATTCCTTACTTTGAATGTAATATCATTTCAATTGCACTATGGAAAGTCCGCAAAATGAATACACCACCCCAGGTAGTAGCTCGAGATAGAAATCCACCATCGCGTCATGCAGTGCATTGGGACCAAGGGTTCTGGGGAGTCCCAACAACTGCAATCAGAGGGTTGAATCAGAGCAACCCTGGAATCCTCATAAAATAAAATTCAAAAAGAAATTCTTTCTAGGCACTTTAAATGTAAGATCTCTAATCAAGACTGGTAAACAAAAATAACTAGAAATAAGAAAAAGAAGAAATAAAAACATCGGGCCACATTAAAACAAAATTCAGATATTAGCAGTTCGAGAAACGAGGTTCCTAGATGAAAATATAGTAGATACTTGTAACTACAGAATCTTCAAAGGATAAACCAGCAATCAAAATTATGAACCAGATACTATAATTGGGTACAGCTTTCTATATTCATACAAGTGTAATAGGAAACGTTACAGAATTTAAATCCACCTCAGAAAGAGAATATTTCCTGTCAGTTAAATGCAAAAACAAGATATATACACTTGTTAGTTGCGATGCACCAGTGAATGCAGACAATAGGAAGAATCCACAAAAACAGAGGATTTCTGGGATCTTTTAGAAACTGAAATATCTAAAATTCCAAATTTGAGCACCATATTACTACTAGGCGACTTCAGTGCACAAATAGGCAGAGAAAAGAAATTTGGAAATGTAGTAGGACAATACCCAGCTCAGAGACTAACCAACGCAAATGATATGAGGCTAATCACTTTGTATAAAAGCTCTCACCAGAAACGTATGTTAACCTTCTTTAGGAAACTCCCAAGGAAAGCTGAAACATGGATATCTCCCGCCCCAATGTTAGGAGAATTTCAGTTAGCTCATGTGGATATTTCGCAAAAAAGTACAATGGAAATTATGAATGTGAAAGTAGTAAGAAATGGTGATTTTGATTCTGATCATTGCCTCCCTAAAATTAAAGTCAAAAGCCTACTTAATAAAGCAAATCACAAAGGTTAGTAAAATGTAATACAGAGAGACTTACTATAACAGAAGAATCAGTTAACTATCAAGCCGAAATTAAAGCTGTTAAACATGGCAACTGGGAAGAAATATCCAAAGCAATTAATAATACTGCACAGAAAACATTTAGGTCAATCAAAAAATAAAAGGAAAATGTGGTGGAATGAAATATGTGAAGAATCCATAGGAGAGAGGACTAAAAAAATGGGAAAACTGGAAATGCTCAAAGAAAATTTGAAGATTATCATCAATTTAAACAACAAAGAAACGAAAGAGCCAGATTAATCAGAAATACCAAACGAGCCTCTGAAAAGGAGAAACTTTCGGAAACAGACAAAAATTTTGTAAAAAATAATACTCGTTGCTTTTATCAAACTTTTAAGAACAAATTAAAGGGCTACCAAACTCTAAATATCTGTTCGGCAAAATTGGGTTAAGTAGTACTGAAAATTGTGAAATACTAGCAAGATATTTTCATCAGCTTCTGAAGAGACCTGAACAAAGTCATAAATAGGAATTCTGAGATATTAATGAAAATTTGGAAGAAGAAATTGAAGAAGTAATTAAGACCCTCAGAAACAACGAAGTTATTGGAGAAGATTGTCTTACAGCTTAACTTTTGAAATGTCCACCGGCGTAGTTTGCCGGCACGATAGCTCAGCGTGTTCGGTCAGAATGTTAACTACTTTCTGTAATACAAAAAAAGGAATGAACGGATGAACGAAGAACCCGAACGGTTGTCATCGGACTCCGCCCCGAACGAATTCAACGAACAATATAGAACAAAACGAGACAAAAAAAAAAGAAGCTGAGTGGTAACGTGCTTGCTTACCATGCAGCGGGCCTGGGTTCGTTTCCCGGCCGGGTTTGAGATTTTCTCCGGTCGTGGGCTGGGTGTTGTGTTGTCCTCATCATCATCGCCGACGCTCAAGTCGCGGAATGTGGCGCCACCTGTAATAAGACTGGCAACTCGGTGACGGAACTTCCCCAGATGGGGCCTCCCGGCTATCAATGCCACACGATCATATCGGTTTATTTTGAAGTGGTCCTTACCAAATAGAACAACGGAGCTAAATTTACTCTTTGAAGAAATCTGGAAAACGGAAAAAATGCCGGATGAATAGTGATGTGGAAATGGATTAATAACTGCTTGAATAATTGGAAACATTGATTGGAAAGAATAGCTGAAAAAGAATTTGAAGGTAATTTATGATTCTCTGCACAATCTTGGGTGAGCTTAAACTGATACCAATATCAACAGACCTTTAATATCATTACATTCAACGTCAATAAACATAATTTGCGTTACTTACTGCTGCTTCCAGTAGTGTGCGGTACAAAATAATCACCGCAGTCATTAAAATTGTCGATCTGTCACACGAAGCACAATATTTTTAGTATAAGTAAACCAAGTTCCATAGGTACCTATCAAGTCTGAGCCATTACCTTCACATTAATTCCATTGTGTTTAGTCGTGAGTGTGACAATGTCGATGAGGAACGCTCCTCCAGATACGGTTTGAATATTTATTGTCTACACCGAAACTCTTGATGCATTATCTCGGCGGCAAGTGAAATGATGAACAGATAGGATTTGAACTTATAGCGGTGCGAATAAATATTCCGTTCCTAATAACTTTTTATAATACTTTTAATGAACCGGTAAAATACACATTTTTAACAATGCTGGTACGACGGATCCAAGCATACGTCCGTACGCTACCACTTCCCGAAACAAAAGAGTGAAGATACATGAATTAATAAACTGAAGAGCGTATTTCTTACTTCATTTCATACAGATATTTACGATGTATCAAAACATTATCCTTGCCACAAAACAACTCGTTTACCTTTAGCGGTACCTTTGGTTTATAGCTCATTCAGTTTACATATAGCTTATACATAAGAAAAGAAAAGAAAAAAAGAAAAGTAATATGATTCAATACACAGAGGAATGGTAAGTTGTCCTGACACATCCACTCTACAAAAAAGGTAATAAACAGGATGTAAACAGCTGCAGAGGAATCTCTTTACTTTATCAGCATATAAAGTATTTTTCAAGATTTCATTAAGCAGAATAGAAACAAGACTTGACAGTCATTTAGGTGAATATTAAGATGGTTTTAGGAATGGAAGGTCATGCTCAGAACAAATATTTAATCTCAAGTCAGTAATTCGCCACAGATTACCTAATTCAAAGGACATTATAGTTACGGTATGTTTGTGGATTTCAAAAAGCTTTTGATTCTGTTGACAGGGAAACTGGAGATAAAATAATTCGAGAATTTGGCGTAAAATCTAAACTGGCAAACTTAATCCGTGAAATACTTACAGATACTGTCTGTAAAGTAAAATATATGACAGAAATTTTACAGCCTTTCAGAATAAAAACAGGTGTACGACAAAGTGACGGCCTATTCTCAATTCTTTTTAATAGTGTGTTAGAGAAAACAGTGCGAATATAGAATGAAAAACTTATTGAACTCATCGTCTGGCCTATAAGGTTAGGAAGAGGGAGCAAAAGGATCGAAATCAACTGTCTTGCCTTTGCAGACGATTTTGCTACACTCTCCGAAAATGTGGGATACGCCATAACACAAATAAATCTCCTGGAGGAAATAGTCAGCAGAACTGACTTAAGAATTACTGCAGAAAAAAACACCATTTTGTATCAAACGTTAAGGATACTCCAAAACTCCTGAAAACAGATATTGGGCAAACTGAGAGTGTAAAAAAATTCGTATATCTATGGGAGATACTCCACGGAAACGCTGTGGAAAACTCTGCAACAGAGGAAAGGTTCCATAAAATATGGAGAGCATATGACATCACCAAAGACCTCTACAATAAAAGTGCTTATCCAAAAACACAAAAATAAGGCATTATAACACAGCAGTGAAACCAGAATGGCTATATGCAAGAGAATGCGTGAGATTAAACCACAATTTAGATCAATTGGAAGTATTAGAAAGGTGAATTGTAAGAAAATGTTAGGACCACAAAACACAACAGAAGGTTGGAAATTACTAATTACCACAGAAATATGCCAAAATATAGAAAATATTTCAAACGTAATGAGAAAAAGAAGACATGTTTTTTGGACATTTATTTCGAATGCAAGACAGTAGATTCACTAATAGGATTTTCAAAAATTTGTGGCTAAGAAATCCACAGCATGCTAGGTCAATGAAGTAAAAAAAAGATTTAGAAAGAAACAATATAAAAACAGAAGATAAGCCTTGAAAATGGAAGAATTCCAATGGAGGGTAGCTAAAAAGACTTGTTCAAAATGGTGTGAAGACAGAAAGAAGAAAGGCAGTGAACATATGAAAGCATACTGGAAGAAAAGAAAAGAACGAAGATTATCATTGGAACTTGGTCCTCCGATGGCCTATTCGCAGTAAGATACAGTATCTTCAGGTAGAGTGAACTTTTCTGCACACTTGGATGATATGTATCCAAATAAGATTTAATCTAATTCTTCCATATTTTCTGCATCCATATCCTCAGTGTGACCTCTTCTTCCTTCTTCCAAAACGTCATTATCTATGTCACAGCCATCACCGTCAATAATAGAGGTGTCAGCTGGAACATTGGTATAGGACTGGCCTTTGCATATTTTGCCGTTTTTCCTACAGGAACAACCTATATGGCACCGTGTCCAACATCTGCAGTAAATGGTTTTCAAGAGTTCCGCAGGTGCTGCTTCTTTAGAAGCGAGAACTGGCAAGAGGCCGAATTTTGAAGCTTTCCAGCCCCAGTGCATTGGATCTAGTGGCTTTTATTTTTTTTTATTTTTTTTTTTCTTTCAGAAACTTGCACTTGCAGATACGTCCTCAGGAAAGATATCGTGCAGCTGCTTCTGTATGAGGCAAAGAGGCGAGGTTGAATGATGTTTTTGATAAAAAAATTTCATACATTTTGATAGCACATTTAATTTTTTTTTTTTTTTTTTCGTCTTCGCAGTACAGAGCTACTATGAACTTCTGTCCAGCCTCGTCAATCTTATCTGCAGCAACACTGGAACCGTTGAATATCTCCGATGCTTTCGGTAGGTTGAATTTCGTCTCCAATGCATTAAGCAGTTTCAGTTTTCCTTTGCCGAAAAATAGCGAAGTCGTATCGCAGCTACTGAGGGCTTGTAGAAAGAGAAGATTATCTTTCGATACTTGAGACAGTTTGAAATTGACGGGGCTGTAGACTACATCGCTTTGTTTGCTTTTGTCTCGCTTCAGGAGAAAAATGCTGGGAACAGTGGCGCTGAAGCGGTCAAAATCACAAGAAAGTGAGGAAGTCAGCGTCCTCTCCGACGATCACAACACAGAAACGTGGACAACGTTAATAGCGGTAGCTATAGTTAAATTATCGGCGTCCTCAGCAGTTGGCTTAATATTGAAGTGCTCACCCGCGAGTTGTGCACTCAGTAACGAAATGAGACACTGTTTTTGTGTCCGTCCGACAGAAACAAATGTTTTGCTGTGATTACTCAAGTTTCGTTAACGTGACAATTGGGGCGCAGTCCTTTTCGTAGCTCCGCGCAGCCACTCAGCTGATTTCCTGCTCCTGTCACTTCTCATATCCATCAGACACAATCGTGACCTTTCTGCAACGCCAATGCTCGATGTAACCTACATTCTTTGTAATTATGGAAGAAAATAGTTCTGTTTCCTGCCATACCACTCTATGCAACAGAAATCTTCCATATAGAATGAATTCTGTCTTTTCGAAGTCAGTTGGGAACTTAAAGGCATCAAACAACTGTGAAAAACAGCTTTTTGTGTTTTCAGCATATGTATGTCGTCAAACATAGAAGATATTGGGACTCGTACTCAAAATATTGC
Source organism: Schistocerca nitens (assembly GCF_023898315.1). Classification (NCBI taxonomy): domain Eukaryota; kingdom Metazoa; phylum Arthropoda; class Insecta; order Orthoptera; family Acrididae; genus Schistocerca; species Schistocerca nitens. Next base: position 264,027,451 of record NC_064615.1, read on the forward strand.
TGTGTCCCGGCAAAAGTATATGTTTCCGACAACGGTGGAGCCACAAAATGCAGAGAATGAGTGTACTGATGTCTGACAAGTAAATGAACAAGAGTGAACAGTTGAAGAAACCATTCAGCCGATTGTAAAATGTTGATGTTGGTCGTTAACCATGTTATTTACACATAATTGAATAATGGCGGCGCGGGATTAGCCGAGCGGTCAAGGCGCTGCAGTCATGAACTGTGCGTCGGGTCCCGGCGGAGGTTCGAGTATTCCCTCGGGCATGGGTGTGTGTGTTTGTCCTTAGGATAATTTAGGTTAAGTAGTGTGTAAGATCAGGGACTGATGATCTTAGGAGTTAAGTCCCATAAGATTTCACGCACATTTGAACATTTTTGAATAATGGCGACATTTACTTACCACCTAGGTTTTTCGTCATTTTCTTTGAGTTGAAAACATTGGTACTGTGCTACGTTTCTCCTATAAATTAAAACAGTTTCCACAATTCCACTAACCTTTGGGAGGCAGTACTGTAATTTTCTTGACCTGTTATTGGAATTGAGAAATAATTCCGAACTTAGTTGATGAAGACCGCTGCAAATATACTGTAGTTTATTGAATGTAAATAAGACTTTGAAAGGTACATAACATTACGCCCTAGTCTGCGCTAATATGCGTTACTTTGGTTCAGACTTTTAAGAGATTCAGCCGGCGATGGGAATGTTCGCACACGGTGAACAGTCCATCGATTCCATCGGACTAAGTGTTGAACTTTTAAGCAGGGGGAAGTCAACGCTCCTGTAAAATTGAGCGACACCTATTACGGCTCTCAATAATTCCCAGCGTCTCGTTTCAAATAGAAACGCAGATGAACGCCAGAGACTTAAGATCGATCAAAGAAAAATCGAGAATGAGGAAGGCTGTATTGTATCCATAGCCTCAGAGACGCTGATAACTAGCTATGCTGAGAGGACCAAATGCTGCTGGCAACTATATCTGATGCTCCTTTATGTGTGTTGAGAACATTAGCTGCTCTATCACGCTTTCCTGGGGTGACCTTAAGTTTCTATTGAACATACGCCGTCGAGTACAACGTTAATGGTGAAGTATACATGATGTAGAAGTGGTAACTGGGACAGCACTGGTAAACCAACAGATAACACATCTATAACCATAATCATACTAGTGGCTTAGAATCGAACTAGAATCTTCTCACTATATTATTGCTCTTATAAAAAAAGACTGATGAAGCAAAAAAAAAGAAAGAGAAAAAGATCCAAATCCTATTAAGCAGTAGGTAACTGGAAAACGTACTCACAAACTGAATAAGTTCTATTTTCCTTCTTTAGCCGATTTTTGTCCTACAAGGCCATCTGCAGACTAGTCCGTCATTGTCTGCTGACAGCCTTTTATCCGAATACAGACTGACAACATTTGTTATTTCATTCTTCAATATCAAATTTTTCTTTGAAGGAGAAACATAACAGTTTTGTGTAAATAATGGCGATAAACCTTAAGAAATATTTGTGCAAAGCGATTAAAATAACTACAAATAGCACTTGAAACATATTAAAAACATGGATAAATAAATGTATGCTCTTTACTGAAGTTTGCCGATGTCAGGTATTGGTTCAAATATCAAATTCCTTTAATAATTTGTCTGTGTTTTCAGAGACGAAACTCAATACTCGTTTCCCGAAAATTCCAAAGTTTCTAGTTGCTCGAGGTGGATTCGTTTCAGAAAAATATCTGAGAGAATCACACCCTAACTGACCGACTAGAAAAGTGCTGAAGAAAACCAAAAGAGAAAATTCTGATAGGAATGAAATAAAACAAATAAGACAACAATGCAGGAATCTTCAGTGTGGCGAGAATCACGATATTTCGTCACTTCTGTTTGATTATTTCAAATTAGCAAATGCGACATTTACACTGGCTGACGCCGCAGCTGATGTGAAACAAAACAGTAATAGTGTATAACCAGCTCATCATCGTCATTTTTTTCAACGATTAGACCAAGGAGAGGCAGTAATATGCAATTCCTCATATTAACTGGTCTTCGTTGATGCAGTTATCTTTTGGTTGATTTAGTTTTCTCTTTTTGGAAGTTGCTCATCGCGCGTTCTGAGGTGTGGGATTCACCATTTTTGGTTGTACCCGTAATTCTCTATTTTTATTTATATGTGGGAAGATACTCAATTTCTTCGTTATTGTTTTTGCTTTAGTAAGATCTAGATCGTTGCGCCTCACAATTATTATAAAATTTAATTTATGTATCTTATCATCGTGACACCTCACGTTTAAAACCACGACTTGACCAGTATCCTTGCAAAGGTGATCCAGATGAATAAAACAACAACAACAACAACAATAACATCTACTACTACTACTACTACTACTACTACTACTTAACACTTTGAAAGAACACTTTCTTGACATTCTCATAGCAGTGCCAGACGTCCAAGAAAAACAAAGTAGTTAGTTTTCGTCGTTTTTGTCATTATTTTTATGTGAAATAAGGCAAATGTCATCTATCTCTGTTTAAGAAGGTATCATCATTTATTTTCCTTTCGACTCCAGAAGATTAACCACCCTTCTCAAATTGAAGGTTGTAAGATTTTGCTACGTTAGGCAACTCATAAACACCCTTCCACAAATTATTTCGAGAAAAGGATATCACACATAAAAAGAAACAATAACAAATAAATAAACATGACATGTGGTATTAGAGAGTCAAATTATCAGCCGATTAACCTCCAGGGTTTGCCACATTTGGTTCAACTTGTAGATGGACCGTTTGTATTCTATTTTGGCGCATCGCATCTCCGCTCGTAGCTCATAATACTTAAGTGAGGAAACTTAGGACCATAATTTTAGCGTAGGTATAATAACAGTCATGTATGTCATTAAAGATTCTGAAAAAACAACGTAAGGGACACACGAATCTGACTATGCAGCGTTCATATTAGACGCGTGAAACAATTAATAGCTTCCGAACATATGGAGGGATTGTGTAGTGTAAAGGTGTCGGTGCAGAGTCGTTTACTGGGGTGACAGCAAAAAACACTTTTATTACGTTTGCTATGTGGATAAAACATTGTACGTACGTATACCGTTTCAGGAAATACACATGACAAGACGATATAAACTACCAGGTACAATTAAATAGTGTTTTCGTTGCAGCAACAGTACATACTTGCCTTGTAACTGCTTTGCTTCATGGTCTTTGAGAAACAAGTAATGGGTTTGTATACCACAGTAATATAGGCCCACTACCTACAGTTAAGTTATATAATAGTGACGATTTCTTTGACGTTATTGTTAAGTAATTTTGGTACTGGTATCACGGCTTTCATACATCACAAAATGTAACTGGGCTTTGGATGTAGAGGTTCTACAATTCAAAAGTCTTCCTACGAAATGAAAACGGCTATAGACTTTCTTAGCGGAGTAACAAAAGACAGTACTTCCAACTGATCGTGACAGAGATGTTAACACCTGATTAAGAAAGAAAAAAAAATACACAGGCGTTATGAAACTTCCTTACGCGGAAATATGCACAACTAATGTCCTTGGGCCTAATCGGATACAGTTCTTAGAGTTTTCTGTAACATGAGGTAGCTGCATTTTTTTGTGTTTAATACAAGATATTTTGGACTGATGGTGAAATAGTGGATTTGTTCCAAGCAATTATAATTTTCTGTGTTGGTTTGGTTACACGCAGGATAATAAAATAACACTGTCAGATCAGAGTGTGATATTCTATACCGTAATGTGCTTGAGAATATTAAACGCATTATAGCCAAACTTATTCGTACTCTGTTAGAGAGGAACGACAGACAACTGGTTCTGTGCAATGCACAATGTTAATTGTACATATTCGCCCTATTTCTATTTTCCAAGGAATTCTATACATATTTCCTGTCAAAGAAAAGCTCCGTCAATTCCTTGTAGGTTCATCGTGAGTGCCTAAAACGAAAGTATAATTTCAGTCAGTCGATGAATGCCACTTTAGAAATTACAGGACGAATAATATTTTGTCCATGGGGATATATTATAATAATCACAAGATGATGAAAACATTCACGACTGTTTCAAAATTGGAAGATAAGTACCATGAATATTAAAATAACCAGAAGGGCAATAGTGATATTAGCTGAATATGAACAAAAATGAAGTAACATGCAGCACAAACATGTTCACTATTGCTAATGATTCTTTAAATTTTGTTACTGCTTGCAGACGTACCAGTATGTTTTATTTCTTTGCTTTTGCTTTGGAAAATAGTACTCGCTTACTTTTCTCGGAACATCCAAGAGTATGTTTCAACAAAGGTGCCATAAATCGGATATGCATAACTTCCTCTCATATGCAATGCCTAATTTTCATTTAAATTTTATTCTGTAAGTGTGAAACTTATTATTTACGTGTACGCGTTTTTGTTGCTCAGAATTTAAAATTCCATTAGCTACTTAGAATGGACACTGATAATTCTCCTTAAAAAAGACACATCTCCATGAATAACATAAAGAGTTCGAGCTCAAGAAGCCCTGGACGTACAACGGTTAGCCTTGGACCGGCGGGAATGTGAACATTATCTCGTAACTCTTCTAGCCTAAATATATGTTCGCAAATAGAAAAGTAATGCAGAAAATCTTTCGGATTTCTTGTACTTTTCTGCCCTTTAACGTACGTTAAGAGTAGAATACATAAAGCAGAGATTCTGCTATAACCTGTGAAGCAAACTTCGTTAGTATTAGGTCTTCATCTTGGTTTATACTGCAGAAATATGATTTAAAAAGAGTAAAAAAGACTTGAAAATTGTCTGTGTTTTTTATATATGCATGTAAAGAACAAGAACATGAGTTCAGTATATCATTTTCATTGTAGCAATAGCCGTTATACATACTTACTTTCCGAAAAAAGAATAACTGTTAAAACACATTGCTAACAAACTCGACACGGAATAAATAACGAATCACTTGTATTGCTAAAAAAAGCACAAACTTAAATACCCATCCGTTTTCTTTTAAGCCATTCATGTTGTCATCAAATGTATTATCAATTGAATTTTGTTCTTATTAAACGCTTTCTAAGGTAAGCTGAAGACTTGGATGCCTGAAGATGAAAAGAATCCCTACCTGTGGGGAAGCTTATGATAAACAGCACTGGAAAACCCGGGAATTTGATGCAAAAACAGTCTGCGAACGTTAACTGTCGAGGGTTTAGAAATATATGTGCGATTGTGGACGTTTACATGTTAAATCCAAAAACAGAAACAGCTAACAGTCACTACTTTTTTTTAACAGGTGATGTGTAGCAATAACTAGTTACGTTTGAATGATTGAACTTAAGACTGATTAGAAATAACAGGAGACGAGTTTCATCCGTTGCGGACTATGTTGTGAAAATTGCGACCATTAATTAAAATGAAAAAAAATATGGGCTGCAATTGAGCATCAGTCGCTGAAACAGAATTATATGTCTTTGATAATAGCATACGTCTGGTTTCATATGCTTTGGAATTTTCCTAACGTATTATTGAACTTCTACAAATAAGAAATGCAAGATGTTACATCTGTCTACAGTTATACATGGTGAAATATTACAAATTGTTGGCCTTACAGTAGCATTTACCAGTATGGAAACCACAAAATGGCGATCAAAAAAAGTGACCCCATAGGCTTCGTCATTTTTAAACACTGTGTACACTGCTTCCTGTATAACATGCTTAAAACAAAATAGGTTAGTGTTTTTGAAAACTTTTGCCACATGCTTTGTTTCTGTTATTTCAGCTTGGTAATGTAATTGTTGTAACCCACTTTTGACATTTTAAATGTTAGATATTCTAATTATATTCTACATCACTGTTGAAATATATTTGCTTTCGGTATAGTCACGTTCGGTTGCATGGGTTCAGATGGATCAATTCTTGACCTCTGTATCGGTTAGTACGCAGCGAGCTCTGCGTTACTCGTATAGGCGACGTGCATGCTGGATGCTACTAGCATTAAGTCGTTCACGCCTTCTCAAGGCGGCTGTCCCCGCAGTCGCGAGGTCTGGACGCACGTTTGCCGGCTTGCGTCACAGCTGTGACCAACATGTGGCAACCCTGCCTCGCCCGGCCTATCTCTCACAAGGCAAAGCGACGCCCTGGCTTACGGCGCAATCGCGCAGTGAAAGAACTTCGTCAATGTCAACACTTTTTCGCGTCAACAGTACCGTACAGTTTTTCTTTGTTACGACACCAGTATAATTCAGTTTTGCGATCTGTCATTGGTACTTCCACGTAAACGTAAACCTTCGCTCTTCACCAGCAATTTTAATTAGTTCAAAATACTAGTAATACACTTCACCAATAACTGAAGTTTTATTCACCATTCTATTCACGATTAGTTTCCGTGAATGCCTAGTCACAATTAAGTTATAATTTTTTGGATAACTGAAATTTCTTCGTTTTGTAATTGCAGAAGCTGCAGTGATGAACTTGACTGTTCAGTAAGATGTTTATGAGACAACTTTTTACTGTTTTTTTTTTTTTTTACATTTTATCTCATAGAGACACAAACACATCGCTCAATTGATAGTTACAAAAATATCTGTTCTTTGTGTAGCAGATAGATGACATTTAAACAGAGAAATTAAGATGCATCATAAAAAACAATAACTTTTTTGGATTTTTGATCCTGAGAGTTCCACCTTCTTCTGTTTATGTTATAATAAGTTCATCATGAGCACACATATTTAAAAATTAACAGAACATGGAGCATGTGTAGCAAAATAATACCCTTGACACTTGTCCCACTAAAAAAAATTCTGATTTTGTAGCTGATGTTACAGACTTTCAGTTTCAACATATCTTAGCCAGTGCCTTTGTTTTACTTTTTTCAGGTTTCACAAATAACATTATGTTAATTTCTTCACAAAGCTGCACAGTATATCATAAATGTTTGTTCCTTTCTAAGTAAACTCAAGGACACATCAACTCTTGGCGAAACCAATTTTACATTTCATGTAAGAATCAACCCTACAAGTTTTTCAGAATCACAATACAAAAAACTTCATTGTAATATGTGTACAAATCAGTTTCTTTGTTTGATAATTCTTGCTGTTTTATTGCCCACTTTCAGACGTAATCTAACATACAAGGAAAATTTTACTTACATCTTACTTTAAATAATATTTCCTTCATCTAGCCCAATTGCACTAAAGACATAAGTAATAATATGTCATATGACATTTTAAGATGTTATTGGGAATTTCTTCTCAAAGGATGCTTCTTTGAAAGCCACATATACCGTACTTGACTCACTAACGTATCTTTCTGCTCTGCAGAAGGACTATTCAGGCGTGTTTTCACGTTTTCTTTTGATTTCCTAGCCATACGCTTTTTCTCATTTATTATACAGCTGTGTAGTCTTTGAACACATTAATTATGTCACATTTCACATACATCTTTGTATTACTTATCAAAAATTCTCCACCAAACAGTATTCTTTTTATCTATTTTATCTTATACCAGATGCTGCCAGTTAGTTTTTTTCTGTTGCGCAAATGGATCAAAGGAAATAAGACCCTAAAATTATCTTAAACATAACTGTGGAGATTTTTACTATTCTTACTTCTCTATTGAGTACTGTCAAAATGTTTTATTTCTTGAATTACTAATAACGCCTATTATATATTAGTTAATTGAAAAATAAAACATGTTGACGATACTGCAAGCAGAAGTAAGAACAGTTAAAATCATAATGGTCATGTTTAAGACTATTTTGGATTCTTATTTCCTTTGATCCAGTCATGCAACTAAAAACAGCTAACTGTGACATCTGGCATCAGATAAAACAAATAACTGCTATTCAGTAGGTAATTTTTATAAGTAATCTAAAAAGATAAATGAGCTATGGCATAATTAATGTGTTTGAAAACTGTTCAGTTGTATAATAAATGACAAAAGAGTCTAAAATAGATACATGAAACCACACAATGAAGACCTATTGTGAGGAAATCTAAGAAAACGTAAAAAGAGATCTGTTTAAATATGAGTTCTCTTACAGAGCAGAATGAGATCTTATAGAGGCAAGTAAGACATGTATGTACTTTAAGAAGCACCATTTGAGAAGAAATTCCGAATAGACTTAAAATGTTGTATGAAATAATGTAACTGTGTCTGTGTAACTATGTAATGTCCACTTACAGCTCGTCACCAGAAAAAGCTTACTGTTCCTGAGAGATCTGAAGAAACAGTAAGCTAAAGACGGTACATTACTTCACATGTAATTGACAGGAAGATTGACCCATAATGGTTAGGTGGCGAGATGGAAGGGTACTCGCTTTAGATTCTTTAAGAAAGCAAATGTGGCCAGGAACAGTTTAATTAATATCCATTATCATACACAAATTCTTGGCTGGTTTCTCAGTAAACAGCTTGGATACTACCAATGGTTCTACTCTGATATTGCCTCAGATACAAACAGACTATCTGTTACCTTGGGATACTTCTCTCACATAGGCCTTGAAAAAAATGTCCTAAGAACGTCAACAGACGAATACATTAACTCTATAGTTCTACGTACAGCATGTGCAGATGTTAAGTAATACTGCATCACCTGTCTTGTGCTAGCATACACTACATTTCATTGTTTCTCCTCTTCCTAAATGACCAGCAGTCTGTGGCTCGTACTTTTAACAATAGATCAGCGGATAATATGCTACTAGAATGGTGGGAGTAGACTGTTCAACCCCAAGTGAGATTTGTATAAAAAATCCATATTGGGGATATGATAAGACAAATATTTTTTTCCATTCATTTGTATGTCACAGACACATTTCAAAGCCTTTCCTCGAAATTCTGACACGTATTGATTGCTATTTTGGTTTGCCTGTCTACCCAGAAATTCCCAATAGTTCTTCATTTATTGCACTTGTTTGTTTCTAAAAACTGAAATCACGCTTTGAGAAAATTATTGATACTCTTCATAGCGCAGACAGCTTTCTTGCATTTCTCAGATGTTGCTGAGGTTGTATGCTTTGCACATTCCAGTTTAACATTTGCTCTGCTTTCTTTTATTTGTCCTTTACTACACGTGGGTCTTTGTTCCATTGTTTTTCTTGTTCCCATCCTGCTGTTTATTGTTTTCCACTCGTGGGTCCGTTTAACAGCTATAGAATGAACGGCCTCGTCTTCAGGTAATTTTCAATTATTTGACTGTACGTGATGTACGAATTTATTCCTGTCAAGTCTATGGCATTGTAAAAGACATGCATTGGGGATCTCCTGCAAGCAACCTGAGATGAATATTTACAAATCATTTGATCAACGCTATCCATATCATACTTTGTTGTATTATAGAAGGTAATGGTGTATGGTTTCTTCTTTCCTTCTTCAATCACTGGCACTTGAGATTGTAGTATGCTGAGAATAAAGACATTCTTATTGCTCTTATCTAGGTTCCGTGTGAGGGTGTACTCTGGCTTGTCAGTCTTTTGTGGTTCCGTTCCTCAGTTTGTAAAAGTGGAACCGTTATAGGATCGCTTTGTTGTCCGTCTGCCTGTCTGTCCAGACAGAACACTTTGTCACAGGAACGAGTTGACGTATAAAGTTCAAGTTTATGCCACATATTAAGGTCTGTAGTCCCTCAGCGGCACAAAAATAGTAAGCTTCTAAGTCAGTCCAATCCGAAAGATACGACCAGTTATGTCACATATTTTGATACTCGAAAACTCATTCATCAAATTCTATCGACTACTTCCCGTTGACCTATAATAATGAAATTCAGCAAGAAACAAGGTTTCACAGTACAAGTAACGTAAAAAATCTGAAACTTGTTAAACTGTGATTATATATATATATATATATATATATATATATATATATATATATATATATATATATATATATATAGGGTGTTTCAAAAATGACCGGTGTATTTGAAACGGCAATAAAAACTAAACGAGCAGCGATAGAAATACACCGTTTGTTGCAATATGCTTGGGACAACAGTACATTTTCAGGCAGACAAACTTTCGAAATTACAGTAGTTACAATTTTCAACAACAGATGGCGCTGCGGTCTGGGAAACTCCATAGTACGATATTTTCCACATATCCACCATGCGTAGCAATAATATGGCGTAGTCTCTGAATGAAATTACCCGAAACCTTTGACAACGTGTCTGGCGGAATGGCTTCACATGCAGATGAGATGTACTGCTTCCGCTGTTCAATTGTTTCTGGATTCTGGCGGTACACCTGGTCTTTCAAGTGTCCCCACAGAAAGAAGTCACAGGGGTTCATGTCTGGCGAATAGGGAGGCCAATCCACGCCGCCTCCTGTATGTTTCGGATAGCCCAAAGCAATCACACGATCATCGAAATATTCATTCAGGAAATTAAAGACGTCGGCCATGCGATGTGGCCGGGCACCATCTTGCATAAACCACGAGGTGTTCGCAGTGTCGTCTAAGGCAGTTTGTACCGCCACAAATTCACGAAGAATGTCCAGATAGCGTGATGCAGTAATCGTTTCGGATCTGAAAAATGGGCCAATGATTCCTTTGGAAGAAATGGCGGCCCAGACCAGTACTTTTTGAGGATGTAGGGACGATGGGACTGCAACATGGGGCTTTTCGGTTCCCCATATGCGCCAGTTCTGTTTATTGACGAAGCCGTCCAGGTAAAAATAAGCTTCGTCAGTAAACCAAATGCTGCCCACATGCATATCGCCGTCATCAATCCTGTGCACTATATCGTTAGCGAATGTCTCTCGTGCAGCAATGGTAGCGGCGCTGAGGGGTTGCCGCGTTTGAATTTTGTATGGATAGAGGTGTAAACTCTGGCGCATGAGACGATACGTGGACGTTGGCGTCATTTGGACCGCAGCTGCAACACGGCGAACGGAAACCCGAGGCCGCTGTTGGATCACCTGCTGCACTAGCTGCGAGTTGCCCTCTGTGGTTGCCGTACGCGGTCGCCCTACCTTTCCAGCACGTTCATCCGTCACGTTCCCAGTCTGTTGAAACTTTTCAAACAGATCCTTTATTGTGTCGCTTTTCGGTCCTTTGGTTACATTAAACCTCCGATGAAAACTTCGTCTTGTTGCAACCACACTGTGTTCTAGGCGGTGGAATTCCATCCTCTGTTCTAAGGAATAAACCATGTTGTCTACAGCACACTTGCATGTTGAGAACAGCACACGCTTACAGCAGAAAGACGACGTACAGAATGGCGCACCCACAGACTGCGTTGTCTTCTATATCTTTCACATCACTTGCAGCGCCATCTGTTGTTGAAAATTGTAACTACTGTAATTTCGAAAGTTTGTCTGCCTGAAAATGTACTGTTGTCCCAAGCATATTGCAACAAACGGTGTATTTCTATCGCTGCTCGTTTAGTTTTTATTGCCGTTTCAAATATACTGGTCATTTTTGAAACACCCTATATATATATATATATATATATATATATATATATATATGGTGGTCTAGATAGCGCTATGGTTGGCCCGCTAGATGGCACTGCCATAGGTCAAACGGATATCTACTGCGTTTTTTTAAATAGGAACCCCCATTTTTTATTACATATTCATGTAGTACGTAAAGAAATATGAATAATTTAATTGGACCACTTTTTTCGCTTTGTGATAGATGGCGCTGTAATAGTCACAAACATATGGCTCACAATTTTAGACGAACAGTTGGTAACAGGTAGATTTTTAAATTAAAATACAGAACGTAGGTACGTTTGAACATTTTATTTCGGTTGTTCCAATGTGATACATGTACCTTTGTGAACTTATCGTTTCTGAGAACGAATGCTGTTACAGCGTGATAACCTGTAAATACCACATTAGTGCAATAAATGCTCAAAATGATGTCCGTCAACCTCAATGCTTTTGGCAATACGTGTAACGACATTCCTGTCAACAGCGAGTAGTTCGCCTTCCGTAATGATCGCACATGCATTGACAATGCGCTGACGCATGTTGTCAGGCGTTGTCAGTGGATCACGATAGCAAATATCCTTCAACTTTCCCCACAGAAAGAAATCCGGGGACGTCAGATCCGGTGAACGTGCGGGCCGTGGTATGGTGCTTCGACGATCAGTCTACCTGTCATGAAATATGCTGTTCATTACCGCTTCAACCGCACGCGAGCTGTGTGCCGGACATCAATCATGTTGGAAGTACATCGCCATTCTGTCATGTAGTGAAACATCTTGTAGTAACATCGGTAGAACATTATGTAGGAAATCAGCATACATGGCACCATTTAGATTGTCATCGATAAAATGGGAGCCAATTATCCTTCCTCCCATAATGCCGCACCATACATTACGGTCGCTGATGTTCCAGTTGTCGCAGCCATCGTGGATTTTCCGTTGTCCAATAGCGCATATTATGCCGGTTTACGTTACCGCTGTTGGTGAATGACGTTTTGTCGCTAAATAGAACGCGTGCAAAAAATTTGTCATCGTCCCGTAATTTCTCTTGTGCCCAGCGGCAGTGCGGCAGAACTGTACACGACGTTCAGAGTCGCCGCCGTGCAATTCCTGGTGCATAGAAATATGGTACGGGTGCAATCGATGTTGATGTAGCATTCTCAACACGACGTTTTTGAGATTCCCGATTCTCGCGGAATTTGTCTGCTACTGATGTGCGGATTAGCCGCGACAGCAGCTATAACACCTACTTGGGCATCATTATTTGTTGCAGGTCGTGGATGTCGTTTCACATGTGGCTGAACACTTCCTGTTTCCTTAAATAACGTAACTATCCGGCGAACGTTCCGGACACTTGGATGATGTCCAGGATTCCGAGCAGCATACCTAGCACACGCCCGTTGGGCATTTTGATCACAATAGCCACACATTAACACGATAATGACCTTTTACGCAATTGGTAAACGATCCATTTTAACACGAGTAATGTATCACGAAGTAAATACAGTCCGCACTGGCGGAATGTTACGTGATACCACGTACTTACACGTTTGTGACTATTACAGCGCCATCTATCACAAAGCGAAACAAGTGGTCCAACTAAAACATTCATATTTCTTTACGTACTACACAAATATGTAATAAAAATGGGGGATCTTATTTAAAAAACGCAGTTGACATCCTTTTGACCTATGGGAGCGTCATCTAGCGAGCCAACCATAGCGCCATAATTGGCCCAGTCACTATCAATGGAGCCCGCATCTCGTGGTCGTGCGGTAGCGTTCTCGCTTCCCACGCCCGGGTTCCCGGGTTCGATTCCCGGCGGGGTCAGGGATTTTCTCTGCCTCGTGATGGCTGGGTGTTGTGTGCTGTCCTTAGGTTAGTTAGGTTTAAGTAGTTCTAAGTTCTAGGGGACTGATGACCATAGCTGTTGGGTCCCATAGTGCTCAGAGCCATTTGAACCATTTTTGAACTATCAATGGACCACCCTGTATATATATGCTTATAATAAAGTTTGTATGCAACTCTCAGTGCGTGACTCGTACTCGCCCTCGGACAATTTTTTTCAATACCTTGATGGAATGTAAGTCAGATGAGTTCTTCATCACACAATTGGCAAATCTCATCATTGTTCCCACCAACGACATTTTCTTTTGCTGAAATTTCTTGTCAAGCTGAAGAAATGTGAAGAAATTGTTTCTTGGTTTAGAAATGGTTCCATGAGGCGAAAAGCGGCACACTCCCATAACGGCTGGTTGTGCGGTTGGCCTACAGGAAGGCTTTGCAAATATACCGGGTGATCAAAAAGTCAGTACAATTTTGAAAACTTAGTAAACCACGGAATAATGTAGATAGAGAGGTAAAAATTGACACACATGCTTAGAATGACATGGGGTTTTATTAGAACCCCCCCCCCCAAAAAAACAAAGTATTGCTAGACTCGTGAAAGATCTCTTGCGCGCGGCGTTTGGTGATGATCGTGTGCTTAGACGCCACTTTCGTCATGCTTGGCCTCCCAGGTCCCCAGACCTCAGTCCGTGCGATTATTGGCTTTGGGGTTACCTGAAGTCGCAAATGTATCGTGATCGACCGACATCTCTAGGGATGCTGAAAGACAACATCCGACAGCAATGCCTCACCATAACTCCGGACATGCTTTACAGTGCTGTTCACAACATTATTCCTCGATTACAGCTATTGTTGAGGAATGATGGTGGACATATTGAGCATTTCCTGTAAAGAACATAATATTTTCTTTGTTTTCCTTTGTTATGCTAATTATTGCTATTCTGATCAGTTGAAGCGCCATCTGTCGAACATTTTTTGAACGTTTGTATTTTTTTTTTTTTTTTGTTTCTAATAAAGCCCCATGTAATTCCAAGCATGTGTGTCAATTTGTACCTCTCTATCTACATTATTCCGTGATTTATTCAGTTTTCAAATTTATACTGACTTTTTGATCACCCTGTACTTGGCTGTCATGTTTACAGCTGTGCAAAACTGGAGAACGCATTTGTCACGTTTGTTTGGCCTAAACTGGATAAACCTGCACCTTGCTTTGCTTGGAAGTTAACGCTGATCAGATGCAATATTTTCATCAGGGCTGTAACAGCGGACGCAACTTTATACACAGACATGCTCGATATTCCAGAAATAAGAGCGTCTTGTCAGCAGGGACATGTACAACTCTGTATGAATTATCATTGCACCGAAGGAATCTGGTTCGCGGACTCTCTCTCTTGCCCTGTTGCCTCAGATAAAATTAGGTCCCCAAGAACGCTACCAAAGGTCATCCAAAGAACCAGCTTAAAAGCTTAGCTTAGCTTACAAGGTAGCTCTGGCGCACTTGGTAGCTATCACTGCCTCCAGTTCCTCCAGTAACACGTTCCAAATGGTGTTCTTTATTTTCACTCCAGGCGTTGGACTCTCCTTATCTTTATTTATGATGAACATTATCGATTCATCAAAAAGAAATCGGAAGGTACAAGGACATTCAAAGCAGCCCCAATACAAAGTGAGGGCATTTTATCGACCTTCTGTTCCTTTCCATTACTAGCAGGCATATCCATTGTTGCGCCAGTTTGCTCCAGAAATTGCTTCGGCGAAGTGAGACTGAGAGCATCCACTGACGATAACATCCTCAGTCCATTTACCTTCCTCTGTCAGAAAATTACTATCTCCTCCATGGGTCAACTGACCTGTCACACTGGTCTAGGTATGCTTCATTAACTTCCCATGAAATCGTGAAGATTTAGCGAATTGCAGTACAGTGTTGTCAGACGTGGAAGGTATGAGGAAATGTGACGATGTTTCGTGGAAGGATGTAGCAACGGAATTTGTTATCGTGGAAATAAAAAAATTCGGAGCTGCCTTTTGACCCTATTTTTAGAGTATAGGGCACACATAGGCACGTACTATATCGTAAATTCAGTGTAGGTAGGGTGACCAAATCATTTTAGAAGAAAACCAGCACACAACCAGCCACACCTCAATGGACTCCAACCCCCCTCCCCTCCCAGTTGTATCCAGATTTTTTCATTTTTTGATTTCAAATATTAATGCATTGTTAATAGACTTTGTTACCCCAGTTTACCTATTTACTATAAGTAAAAATGACAAAAACAAATTTACTCTGATTTATGTTCACAGTGTCTGTTTATCTAATTATATTTAATATACATAATAAAAGACAAATTTATTGTGATTTTCTAAATAATATAATAATGGAATTTTTAATAAAATAAAACTAACATAAGCTTTAAATATTACCGAGCGATTGTAGATGGGGCTGATTGTCCTTGGAGAAAAGGATATTTTTGACTCCTTCCAATCTTCTTGATCATATCATTGTTCTTTGAGACATAAAGATAAAGTTCTACGACAGACGAAGTAATTTTAAAGTGTGCTGCGAATTTTGAGAGTGAATTAGGGAGGAAAGAAGACATTATAAAGGCACGAAAAATAAATTATTTAGAAGACTATATCAGTGACTAAAGAGAAACATTAAAGAAACAAAAAAAATCGAAAATAGGGCATTGTTTACTATTTTGAGTGCAACAGCATCCGAAAATCTGACAAACAACACGCAAAAACAAAAAAGTGAAAGTGACATAACGAGGAAAATGAGTGAAGTGACAACGTCCAAATTTTTGTCTATTACAAATGCATTTGCCCAGTGAAATGGTCCGAAATGAGAAACGTAACAAAAAAAGGTACTTACTTAACATGAAATGATCGGAAATGTGAAACATAAGAGAAAAGGTACTTATTTTAGCGGACAGAAACGGAAGAGTGTATGGATCATATTTAGAGAAGGTGAATTTTTCTAACCAGGTGGAAACGGTCATTAAACCAGGTGCACCTACATCTACATCTACGTGGTTACTCTGCAATTCACACTTTAGTGCCTGGCAGAGGGTTCATCGAACCATTTCCATACTACTTCTCTACCATTCCATTCTCGAATGGCGCGTGGGAAAAAGAAACACCTAAATCTTTCCGTTCGAGCTCTGATTTCTCTTATTTTATTATGATGATCATTTCTCCCTGCGTAGGTGGGTGTCAACAAAATATTTTCGCATTCGGAAGAGAAAGCTGGCGATTGAAATTTCGTAAACCGATCTCACCGCAAAGAAAACCGCCTTTGTTTCAATGACTCCCACCCCAACTCGCGTATCATATCAGTGACACTCTCACCCCTGTTGCGCGATAACACGAAACGAGCTGCCCTTCTTTGCACTTTTTCGATGTCCTCCGTCAATCCTACCTGGTAAGGATCCCACACCGCACAGCAATATTCCAGCAGAGGACGGACAAGTGTAATGTAGGCTGTCTCTTTGGCGGGTTCGTCGCATCTTCTTAGTGATCTGCCAACAAAGCGCAGTCTTTGTTTCGCCTTCCCCACAATATTCTCTATGTGGTCTTTCCAATTTAAGTTGCTCGTAATTGTAATTCCTAGGTATTTAGTCGAATTGACAGCGATTTATCGTATACCCAAAATTTATCGGATTTCTTTTAGTACCCATGTGGATGACCTCGCACTTTTCTTTGTTTAGTGTCAATTGCCAGTTTTCGCACCATACAAAAATTATCTCTAGATCATTTTGTAGTTGCACTTCATGGGAATAAAGAGCTAGCTGCGTTGCACAAGAACGATATTTTCTGTATCCATGTTGGTTATGTATCAACAAGTCATTTGCTGCAAGGTGATTCATAATGTTCGAGTACAGTATATGCTCCAAAATCCTACTGCAAATTGAAGTCAGTGATATGGGTCTGTAATTCAATGGGTTACTCCTATTTCGTTTCTTTAATACTGGTGTGACCTGTGCTACTTTCCAGTCTTTAGGAACAGACCTTTCGTCAAGTGAGCGGTTGTATATGATTGCTAAGAATGGCGCTATTGTGTCTGCATACTCTGAAAGGAACCTGATTGGTATACCATCTGGAACGGAAGATTTGCCTTTCTTAAGTGATTTGAGTTGTTTCGCAACACCTGATATATCTACTTTTATGTCACTCATGCTAACATCTGTTCTGGTTTCGAATTCTGGAATATTTACTTTGTCTTCTTATTATTACAGAAAACTGTATTTAGTAACTCCGCTTTAGTGGCACCATCATCGGTAACATTTTCATCGCTATCGCGCAGTGACGGTATTGACTGTTTTTTGCCACTGGTGTACTTTGCATACGACCAGAATCTCTTTGGGTTTTCTACCATATCTTGAGACAATGTTTCATTGTGGAAACTATTAAAAGCATCTCGCATTGACGTCCGCACTAAATTTCGAGCATCCGTAAAACTTAGCCAGTCTTGGGGATTTTACGTTCTTCTGAATTTGGCATGCTGTTTTCGTTGCTTCTGCAACAGTGTTCTGACGTGTTTTGTGTACCATGGTGGATCAGTCCCGTCTCTTATTAACTTATGCGGTAAGAATCTATCTATTGCTGTCGATATTATATCTTTGAATTTGAGCCATATCTAGTCTACACCTACATAATTAGCTTGGAAGGAATGGAGACTCTCTCTTAGGAAGGCATCAAGCGAATTTTTATCTGGTGTTTTAAATAGATATATTTTGCGTTATTTTTAGTGGTTTTGGTTGATATGGTTTTGAGCCTCGCTACAATGACCTTGTGTTCACTAATCCCTGTATCCGTCATGACGCTTTCTATTAGATCAGGATTATTTGTGGCTAAGAGGTCAAGTGTGTATTCGCAACCATTTACAATTCGTGTGGGCTCATGAACTAATTGTTCAAAGTAATTCTCAGAGAAAGCATTTAGTACAGTTCCGGAAGATGTTTTCTGTCTACCACCGGCTTTGAACATGTATTTTCGCCAACAGATCGAGGGTAGATTGAAGTCTCCACCAATTATAACTGTATGAGTGGGGTACTTATTTGTAATGAGATTCAAGTTTTCTTTGAACCGTTCAGCTATTATATCATCTGAGTCGGGGGGGGGGGGGGGTCGGTAGAAGGAGTCAATTATTATTTTGGTACAGCTGTTGAGTATAACCTCTACCCATAGTAATTCGCAGGAACTATCTATTTCAACTTCAATACAAGATAAACTACTACCAACAGACACAAACACACCACCACCTACTTTATTTAATCCATCCTTTCTGAATACGGTTTGCGCCTCTGTAAAAATTTCGGCAGAATTTATCTCCGGCTTTAGCCAGCTTTCTGTTCCTATAACGATTTCAGCTTCAGTGCTTTCTGTCAGCGCTTGAAACTCTGGTACTTTTCCAACACAGCTACTACAATTTATAACTACAATACCGACTGTTGCTCGGTTGATTCTCGTCGTTTCTTTGCCCTGTAGCCTTTGAGACTGGAGCCCTTTTTGATCTTTCCCGAGACTGTCTAACCTAATAAACCGCCCAGTCCACGCCACACAGCCCCTACTACCCGTGTAGCCGCCTCCTGCGTGTAGTGGACACCTGACCATTTAGCGGAACCCGAAACCCCACCACCCTATGGCGCAAGTCGAGGAATCTGCAGCCTACGCAGTCGCAGAACCGTCTGAGCCTCTGATTCAGACCTTCCACTCGGCTCTGTACCAAAGGTCCGCAATCGGTCCTGTCGACGATGCTGCAAATGGTGAGCTCTGCCTTCATCTCGCTAGCAAGACTGGCAGTCTTCACCAACTCAGATAGCCGCCGGAAACCAGAGATTAGTGCCGACATGTGCCACCACCTGCAGTTGGCTGCACCCTGTACCCTTCATGACTTCCAGAAGGACCCTTTCCACGTCTTGGATGACTCCCCTCGGTATGCACACGGAGTGCACATTGGCTTTCTTCCCGTCCTTAGCTGCCATATCCCTAAGGGGCTCCATCACCCGCCTAACATTGGAGCTCCCAATGACAAGCAATCCCACCCTCTGCGCTTGTCCGGACCTCTCAGGAAGACCGGCCACTGCAGCAACAGGCGAGGTCGCCCTTACTGGTTCAGAAGTAGTTTCAGCAGTGGGCAGTACCTCAGACCTGTTACGGAGGCGTAAGGGTACAGCCTTGTAGCCAGCACCAAGTTTCGCTTTCCGCCCAGAGATTCGCGACCCTGACACGGTTCGCCAATCACCGTCAGGCAAGTGTCGACCGGCAGGGACGTCCGAATCCGAGGGCGCAGTGACATCAGAGGTCCCAGGGGGTGCTACAGGTTACAGAGGCGCCAAAGCGCTCGCCTCGGGTGGCCCAGTGTCACCGCGGCCCAGGGCAACAGCCTGGAGCCTGTCGACCACGGCCAACACAGCTTGCAGCTGTTTACGGACGGTGGCCAATTCCCCCTGAATCCGTACACGACAGGCGCAGTCCCTATCCATCCTTCTAGGCGCTCAGTCCGGAACCGCGCGACTGCTACGGTCGCAGGTTCGAATCCTGCCTCGGGCATGGATGTGTGTGATGTCCTTAGGTTAGTTAGGTTTAAGTAGTTCTAAGTTCTAGGGGACTGATGACCACAGATGTTTAGTCTCTTAGTGCTCAGAGCCATTTGAACCTATCCATCCCTAACTTTTTTTTTCCTCTCTTTTATCTCACAAGCCGTTCAAAACAAAGAAATGACTGACAGTTAAGCGAATTTACACTATACGGGTACTAAAACGCGATGCTACAACTCTCAATTACTATAATACGCCCGAAATTTGTGAATTAAACTATGCAAGTACCCAAAAACACGCAAAGAAATTAAGAATTAAACTATAAAACAAATAAGTGAGCTAAGAGTACGACTTGCTGCTGGCTGCTGCTTATCCAACGGCGGCAGGGAGCTCACCTTTAAAGGAATTTTAAAAAAAGGGGGTAAACCTCACAAAATCGGTCACAACAGGTGAGTCCTTATTTGTAATAGGAGGTAAAAATGAGACTGATAATGCACTTCAAAATGTTAAAAGAAAACGTGTGCACAATACATTAGAGACTCTCCTGAAACCTAGACATATAAGCCCTCCTGTCCCAAAACGGCGTGATGCACATCTTAATTCAAAAATTCACACAACAAAGCGTGTATGATACACAGAATTAGTGAATTAAAAAATGAAAACAAAAGAAGAATCGTAGTACATTTAAAAATGCAGAGATTAAATCGAAACAAATTTACTTCACAAGCGTTCCACATAAACAGAGAAGGAAAGAAACAGATATGTGAAAGACTGGTTTTTCTCAGTAGCAAGAACAATGTAAAAATCCCCTACAACTGATCACTGGTGCACTGTAACAAGAAAGAAGATATCACCGAGCGAGGTGGCGCAGAGGTTAGCACACTGGACTCGCATTCGGGAGGACGACGGTTCAAACCTAGGTCCAGCCATCGTGATTTAGGTCTTCCGTGATTTCCCTAAATCGCTTCAGGCAAATACTGGGACGGTTCCTTCGAAAGGTCACGGCCGACTTCCTTCCCTAATCCGATGACCTCGCTGTTTGGTCCCCTCCCCCCAACCAAGCAACTAACCAAAGAAGTTATCCAAGGAATTGACAGTGATCTGAACCACACAAACTACAGAGAAGAAAGAAAATATCAAGATGGCAATCATTGCAACCGTGAACCTGTTTCATTTGTTCATAATGTCTCAGTGACTGCAGAATCTTATGCTGTTGCAAAATCTGAAACCTCAATGGAAACAACCGCAAAATCATGTGCACTAAGCACTCTGACTGCCTAAGAAATTGCGACTGCAACAGGATTTGCAACGGCCTCAACATGATCAGCGCTACCTGACCAACAGCAGCTGCGCATCAATTTAGCAACAGCATCAAAAGAAAGTTCGGGACGCTAGTAAATATACTATTTCGCTGCGACTGCCCGCTGTTTTTCTGTCGACCGCCACGGCCCGTGTATCCCGTTGAAACTGCTCACAGCAGCGGCCACGCCACTCAGTGCGTTGCTTCTATGAAAGGAACACGCACGCGAGTTCACAAAATGGATGCTAATACCACTTCATGTTTTTTGGTAGACGAGGAAAAGATCTTGCCCTAAAATTTTCCAAACACGGAAAAGTAAAGGAATTTGTGCTATCTTAGTAACTGGCCACTTGCCAAACGAAGAAGAGAGGTTCAGAATTTTTTTTATTATAGCAGGAACAGCTACCGGTGCAGTACAGACTCCAATAGAAGCTGATGAAAAATATGTGAGTGACTTTACGTTAAGTACACTACTGGCCATTAAAATTGCTACACCACGAAGATAACGTGCTACAGACGCGAAATTTAGCCGACAGGAAGAAGACGCTATGATATGCCAACGATTAGCTTTTCAGAGCATTCACACAAGTTTGGCGCCGGTGGCGACAACTACAACGTGCTGACATGAGGAAAGTTTCCAACCGATTTCTCATACACTAACAGCAGTTGACCGGCGGTGCCTGGTGAAACGTTGCTGTAATGCCTCGTGTAAGGAGGAGAAATGCGTACCATCACGTTTCCGACTTTGATAAAGGTCGGATTGTAGCCTATCGCGACTGCGCTTTATCGTATCGCTACATTGCTGCTCGCGTTGGTCGAGATCCAATGACTGTTAGCAGAATATGAAATCGGTGGGTTCAGGAGGGTAATATGGGACACCGAGCTGGATCCCAACGGCATCGTATCACTAGCAGTCGAGATGACAGGCATCTTATCGGCGTGGCTGTAACGGATCGTGCAGCCACGTCTCGATCCCTGAGTCAACAGATGGGGTGTTTGAAAGACAACAACCATCTGCACGTACAGTTCAACGACGTTTACAGCAGCATAGACTATCAGCTCGGAGACCATGGCTGCGGTTACCCTTGGCGCTGCATCGCAGACAGGAGCGCCTGCGATGGTGTACTCAACGACGAACCTGGGTGCACGAATAGCAAAACGTCATTTTATCGGACGAATCCAGGTTCTGTTTACAGCATCATGATGGTCGCATCTGTGTTTGGCGACATCGCGGTGAACGCACACTGGAAGTGTGTATTCGTCATCGCCATACTGTCGTATCACCCGGCGTGATGGTATGGGGTGCCATTGGTCACACGTCTCCGTCACCTCTTGTTCGCATTGACGGCACTTTTAACAGTGGACGTTACATTTCAGATGAGTTACGACCCGTGGCTCTACCCTTCATTCGATCCCTGCGAAACCCTACATTTCAGCAGGACAATCCACAACCGCATGTTGCAGGTCCTGTACGGGCCTTTCTGGATCCAGAATATGTTCGACTGCTGCCCTGGCCAGCACATTCTCCAGATCTCTCACCAATTGAAAACATCTGTTCCATGGTGGCCGAGCAACTGGCTCGTCACAAGACGCCAGTCACTACTCTTGATGAACTGTGGTCTCGTGTTGAAGCTGCATGGGCAGCTGTACCTGTACACGCCATCCAAGCTCTGTTCGACTCAATGCCCAGGCGTATCAAGGCCGTTATTACGGCCAGAGGTAGTTGTTCTGGGTCCTGATTTCTCAGGATCTATGCACCCAAAATGCGTGAAAAAGTAATCACATGTCAGTTCTAGTATAATATATTTGTCCAATGAATACCCGTTTGTCATCTGCATTTCTTCTTGGTGTAGCAATTTTAATGGCCAGTAGTGTAGTTGTA
The DNA here is from genome assembly GCF_023898315.1 of Schistocerca nitens. Classification (NCBI taxonomy): domain Eukaryota; kingdom Metazoa; phylum Arthropoda; class Insecta; order Orthoptera; family Acrididae; genus Schistocerca; species Schistocerca nitens. The sequence continues at coordinate 264,050,440 of NC_064615.1, forward strand.
CAAAAACATGCGTATTCATCAACGTCGGTTTAAAATGGGTTATTTTATGTTTCCATGGAATAAGGTGGGTTCATATCGAAATGACTTGGTGTTTGTACTGTTTGCTGTTTATTTTTAGTTTATCCGTACATTGTGTTTACATTATTATTAGTAATTATTTTCAAAAGTCGACTGCCTGTGGTCCAACCGACGAAACAACTAAGATTGTGAAGTTCATTCGAGCAGAGATGGAAAGGGAGAAGGGCTAGAAGGACTAATGACGGCAGCTGGTGGCACAAGATATGATTCCGCAGAACATTCAAATCCCGTAACGTAATTTAAAATGTCAATTTCCGCTTTATTAATGAGATGACGTGGCACTTCCCTAATCGACGCTGCGATGCTTTTCATCTTGGGCCTCCTGCTTATCAGCCAAGCACAGCAGCAGTTCCAAAGGTTGTTGACTGAATCCCAGTGTGTTTCCTCTGTCTGCGAACGGAGAAGCATGAGATGACAGTGGATGTGTCACTAGAGGACAAGGAAGCAATGGCTTTCCTGTCACTCTCTGTTTCATCAGCACTTTGTTCGTCTTCAACATATGTTGGGTCCTGTAGCGGAACACTAAAAAAGAGGACTGCTTCCTTTCTACTTCTCTCAAAGAACTTGTCTCTTGAACAAGGCCTGCTTTTTTGGCGAACTTGATCTTGCAGAACGTATGTGCAATTTCCTTTTCGAACTGTTTCCAAGTTGTTATCTATGATTTTTTTCCACCTCTCCTTATACTGTTTACCTAAAACAGAAAAAAAATTTATAGTTGTGTAATTAGTTCAACACATATTACTTACGTTTCATGTATTAATAATTATTATTGTTCGTGTTACAGGTGTCTAGCTACAGAGGTGAGTTTCGTGTCCCGTCGGTATGGTTTTCAGGTATCATGAAGCTACGTGAGCATCATAGTTCGTGAAACATTGGAAGCTATGTGCAAAAACTTCGTACCTATCTTCCGGCCTTCTCCATCACGAGAATGTATCGGGCAAAGTGCGAAAGAATTAATGCAAAATGTAAATTCGTTGCGATAGACTTCATTCATATGAGAAGGAAGGAAACAGTGGCATATTTAATAAGTCGACAGTGGGGAAAATGATCATGAATGGTGACATATTTTCAGCAGATGAAGAGCTTCCACTGAATGAAATCAAGATGCCATTTGTTAAAGTTGGCTGCGAGGCATTCCGCTTGCGAAAGCAAATTCTCAAGCCTTTGAGTGCTCGGGGTATATTATTCTCTACTTTATGCTTGTCCTTCACACGTTGCTGAATGCAGGAGCAATTTAATGCAGTTTTGTGGGTGGGGGCGGTTGCCTGGACGATAAAGAACACCCAGGGGTCCTCCCTTGAAAGTTAAGGAAAGAACTTTCAAAAACTACTGTTTTAAGCCGTTTTGGTACTTAAAAATATCATACATTGCAAAATTGTGTTTTATTTCAGACAAAAAAGTTTTAAATTTCTTGAAATGTGTAGCGTTCACAAACTTTTTCTGAGTAACTTCTTTTATGTAATTGATTACACACAGAAAACTGTTTGGATACGCTCCTGAATTCTGGGCAAGCAGTCTAACAGTAGTAACAATGGGGACAAAGCAGATACTGTCCTTAGGGAAGCGCGAAGCGCGTGCTGTTGTGGCATATCGGGAAGCCCTGCTAATATCTTGCGCCCAGAAATCGAGTAGGAGAGGGAGCACAGGGCACTGGTACAGGTAATACATTCTCTCGGGCACACAAAGTTAGGTAGCTTGCGGAATACTCATTTAAATGACTAAATCCACAGACCAAGACTCTAAATTCTCGTGCTTAATTTTGGCGCAGATCACAAAAATTACCATTTGATTTTAATTCAGTTTCAACTCTCAGGTGAGGTGGGTTGGGGAGATCGCCCCCCCCCCCCCCCCACCTCTTTCAGCCCTTGGCTGTGTGGCAGTCGCTGAAGGATAAGTGACATATGGCTGCACAAATCCAAATAAATACAGTAAAACTGGGTGTTTGTAATCCTGCTTTTCGAGGTATCATGAATCATCTCGAGTATGGAACAGAATTTTATCTTTGTATCTCATACACTACTGGCCATTAAAATTGCTACACCAAGAAGAAATGCAGATGATAAACGGGTATTCATTGGACAAATATATTATACTAGAACTGACATGTGATTACTTTTTCACGCATTTTGGGTGCATAGATCCTGAGAAATTAGTACCCAGAACAACCACCTCTGGCCGTAATAACGACCTTGATACGCCTGGGCATTGAATCAAACAGAGCTTGGATGGCGTGTACAGGTACAGCTGCCCATGCAGCTTCAACACGAGACCACAGTTCATCAAGAGTAGTGACTGGCGTCTTGTGACGAGCCAGTTGCTCGGCCACCATTGACCAGACGTTTTCAATTGGTGAGACATCTGGAGAATGTGCTGGCCAGGGCAGCATCGAACATTTTCTGTATCCAGAAAGGCCCTTACAGGACCTGCAACATGCGGTCCTGCATTATCCTGCTGAAATGTAGGGTTTCGCAGGGATCGAATGAAGGGTAGAGCCACGGGTCGTAACACATCTGAAATGTAACGTACACTGTTCAAAGTGCTGTCAATGCGAACAAGAGGTGACCGAGACTTGTAACCAATGGCACCCCATACCATCACGCCAGGTGATACGACAGTATGGCGATGGCGAATACACGCTTCCAATGTGCGTTCACCGCGATGTCGCCAAACACGGATGCGACCATCATGATGTTGTAACCAGAACCTGGATTCATCCGAAAAAATGACGTTTTGCCATTCGTGCACCCAGGTTCGTCGTTGAGTACACCATTGCAGGCGCTCCTGTCTGTGATGCAGCGTCAAAGGTAACCGCAGCCATGGTCTCCGAGCTGATAGTCTATGCTGCTGCAAACGTCGTCAAACTGTTCGTGCAGATGGTTGTTGTCTTGCAAACGTCCCCATCTGTTGACTCAGGGATCGAGACGTGGCTGCACGATCCGTTACAGCCATGCAGATAAGATGCCTGTCATCTCGACTGCTAGTGATACGAGGCCGTTGGGATCCAGCATGGCGTTCCTTATTACCCTCCTGAACCCACCGATTTCATATTCTGCTAACAGTCATTGGATCTCGACCAACGCGAGCAGCAATGTCGCGATACCTAAACCGCCACAATCCGAGCTTTATCAAAGTCGGAAACGTGATGGTACGCATTCCTGCTCCTTAGACGAGGCATCACAACAACATTTCACCAGGTAACGCCGGTCAGCTGGTGTTAGTGTATGAGAAATCGGTTGGAAACTTTCCTCATGTCAGCACGTTGTAGGTGTCGCCACCGGCGCCAACCTTGTGTGAATGCTCTGAAAAGTTAATCATTGGCATATCACAGCATCTTCTTCCTGTCGGTTAAATTTCGCGTCTGTAGCACGTCATCTTCGTGGTATAGCAATTTTAATGGCCAATAGTGTATATTCCAAAAACGTGTCTGGTTCCGATAACTGAGGACAAACTGTACTGTACCTGCCACTTATTTTGGAGACAAATATAAAAAAAAAATGGTTCAAATGGCTCTGAGCACTATGGGACTTAACTGCTGTGGTCATCAGTCCCCTACAACTTAGAACTACTTAAACCTAACTAATCTAAGGACATAACACACGTCCATGCCCGAGGCAGGATTCGAACCTGCGTCCGTAGCGGTCGCGCGGTTCCAGACTGTAGCGCCTAGAACCGCTCGGACACATCGTCCGGCACACAAATATAGCTCACACACATGCACTCGGCTTCCTTTTAATAGCAAAAGCTGCAGTGCAGCACTTGTCTTCTAGCACAGAGGCGTTTTGGTATCCATCCCATCCTAGGTTAAAATGTAACCTAATTCATACACAGAATAGATTCTAACCTAACCTAATCTAACCTCCTTGATCCCGCCGAAAGCTGACGAAGGAGATCGGTCGTACTGTGAGCAAGCCATCGGCCGATGTTATCGGACGACCTCTGTCAACGGCGTATGGCATCTGTTTCGGTGCCAATGTGGACTCAGCCTTGGGGTGCGTTTACAGCTGTGCGACTTCAAAAATGGTTCAAATGGCTCTGAGCACTATGGGACGCAACTGCTGTGGTCATCAGTCCCCTAGAACTTAGAACTACTTAAACCTAACTAACCTAAGGACATCACACACATCCATGCCCAAGGCAGGATTCGAACCTGCGACCGTAGCAGTCGCACGGTTCCGGACTGCGCGCCTAGAACCGCGAGACCACCGCGGTCGGCAGCTGTGCGACTTTCCGTGCGCACTAGGCGCATGCGACCGTTACACGAAGAGGCAAGGAGGCAAATGCACCAATGCATAGTCAAGCATGCCGCTGGATTATGCGCACGGCCCACCGGGCGTAGGCGCTGGACTCTCCCTATAGAAGAGGGGGAGACACGTGGCTCTACTTGCGTGTGGGCAAGCAAGGCAAGGCGTACAGGTGTAAACGTACCATATGAACGATAGTCAACTGCCCGCAGCGAAGTAGTACCTTTACAAGGAACATAAGGCAGTCAAGTCATCTGAAGTTTCTTTAATTGACAAGAAGCAGCAGCTACTACGTCAGAAGGAGAAAGGACACTAAGGCCGCGTCCTACGTAAGCGACAGAAGCGAGCGATAGAGCGCAACAGCTTCAGACGACGAATCACGAATGTCTGCTACAACTAAGTTGTGACGTTTTAACACTAACGTGTTTGAATCTCGTCGTTGCAGTACGCGCGACAGTGAGAGCGACAGCTACGAGTCTTCTCGGCAAAGCAATGGTGCGGACGCACCGGCAGTTACGAAACACTTATCACCCGATTAAAAAAAAAAAAAAACTGTGGCTATTACGTGTCGTAGGGCGGTAATAACACACTTTAGATGTCGAGTATACATTTATTTAGCGCAGAAGCAAGCGAATACAACATGGCAATACAAACTCAGGCAATACCACACACTTTTTTGGGAACCAGACGGAAAGCATAACATGCTCTCATTCTTAGCTAACATAGTATTGTAATTAAAAACAAAAGTGATGAAAATTTTTCTGCCCAAGATATGTGTGACGGAAAAGTGTATTGCAGGGATTTCACTTGTGGAATTAAATATTGATGCCACTGAGGTATTACATTGTAACGTACCGATCGACAACACACTCCACGAAGCGATTCAAGCTCCGCATTTTCTCCACTTCTTTTATGTCGTGGCGTTGTGTGTCCCGCCTGCGTTCGACAGTGACCTGTGGTAAAAGGCTTCGTGCGTTAGTTGTAGTACGTCTGGCAGCTTAAATCTCTTGTTATTTCTCGCGACAAATACCTGAACTTGGCTCCATATCAGTTCTGTAGGGTTCATATTGCAGCCATACGGTGCCAACTGTAAAAATGCGCCATTTGAATGGTGTGCTTAATACTGTGGAAATTATTGTTCTCCGTGTTTCCACGACGTCTATCAGTCTGGCTCGCCGAGACCACATCTGTGGTACAGTCCAAATAAAGAGTATTCGAACTTTCATTTTTGTCCTAAAAAGTTAATTTGTTATGTTTTATTAACTGAAACAATCTTTTATAAAATATAGATAATTAAATATTTATATTTGTAATGAAAATTGGAATTTTGCGTGGAATATGTAGCTAGTTAGAAACAAGAAGGCGTACATTTTTAATTAAAATTACGGTTAGGTATGTGTTAGTCAGGATTTATTTGGTGAATTTTATATTTAAACAGGGAAGGTATTCCAAATTAACGAAAATTTTGAACGCCTAATGCGAGATTTGAACCCTCGGTCTATCATGCAATAGTACCATTCAGGGACGTTACCGATTCAGCTATGAAACCCATAGAAAATACAGTTGTTCAGAAAAAATGAAAGGTGATTTTTTTCTATAAACTTGTGAAAAACATCAAGAACAACCTGTTTCTCGCCTCTTTCTAACCGTATTCCATGCATGTGTTTCAGTACACAGGAAGCAGCGTCAGCCGTTTTCACACTACGTTTGTGTTCACATCACAACAGTACAGACATTGCAACTGTACACGATTTTTTATATAAAAACTGCTTCCATATACATCTACAGGGTGTTACAAAAAGGTACGGCCAAACTTTCAGGAAACATTCCTCACACACAAATAAAGAAAAGATGTTATGTGGACATGTGTCCGGAAACGCTTAATTTCCATGTTAGAGCTCATTTTAGTTTCGTCAGTATGTACTGTTCTTCCTCGATTCAACGCCAGTTGGCCCAATTGAAGGAAGGTAATGTTGACTTCGGTGCTTGTGTTGACATGCGACTCATTGCTCTACAGTACTAGCATCAAGCACATCAGTACGTAGCATCAACAGGTTAGTGTTCATCACGAACGTAGTTTTGCAGTCAGTGCAATGTTTACAAATGCGGAGATGGCAGATGCCCATTTGATGTATGGATTAGCACGGGGCAATAGCCGTGGCGCGGTACGTTTGTATCGAGACAGATTTCCAGAACGAAGGTGTCCCGACAGGATGACGTTCGAAGCAATTGATCGGCGTCTTAGGGAGCACGGAACATTCCAGCCTATGACTCGCGACTGGGGAAGACCTAGAACGACGAGGACACCTGCAATGGACGAGACAATTAATTCTTCGTGCAGTTGACGATAACCCTAATGTCAGCGCCAGAGAAGTTGTTGCTGTACAAGGTAACGTTGACCACGTCACTGTATGGAGAGTGCTACGGGAGAACCAGTTGTTTCCGTTCCATGTACAGCGTGTGCAGGCACTATCAGCAGCTGATTGGCCTCCACGGGTACACTTCTGCGAATGGTTCATCCAACAATGTGTCAATCCTCATTTCAGTGCAGCCGGCCGCGGTGGTCTCGCGGTTCTAGGCGCGCAGTCCGGAGCCGTGCGACTGCTACGGTCGCAGGTTCGAATCCTGCCTCGGGCATGGATGTGTGTGATGTCCTTAGGTTAGTTAGGTTTAAGTAGTTCTAAGTTCTAGGGGACTGATAACCACAGCAGTTGAGTCCCATAGTGCTCAGAGCCATTTGAACCATTTCAGTGCAAATGTTCTCTTTACGGATGAGGCTTCATTCCAACGTGATCAAATTGTAAATTTTCACAATGAACATGTATGGGCTGACGAGAATCCTCACGCAATTGTGCAATCACGTCGTCAACACAAATTTTCTGTGAACGTTTGGGCAGGCATTGTTGATGATGTCTTGATTGGGCCCCATGTCCTTCCACCTACGCTCCATGGAGCGTTATCATGATTTCATACGGGATGCTCTACCTGTGCTGCTAGAACATGTGCCTTTACAAGTACGACACAACATGTGGTTCATGCACGATGGAGCTCCTGCACATTTCAGTCGAAGTGTTCGTACGCTTCTCAACAACAGATTCGGTGACCGATGGATTGGTAGAGGCGGACCAATTCCATGGCCTCCACGCTCTCCTGACCTCAACCCTCTTGACTTTCATTTATGGGGGCATTTGAAAGCTCTTGTGTACGCAACCCCGGTACCAAATGTAGAGACTCTTCGTGCTCGTATTGTGGACGGCTGTGATACAATACGCCATTCTCCAGGGCTGCATCAGCGCATCAAATTCCATGCGACGCAGGGTGGATGCATGTATCCTCGCTAACGGAGGACATTTCCTGTAACAAAGTGTTTGAAGTCACGCTGGTACGTTCTGTTGCTGTGTGTTTCCATTCCATGATTAATGTGATTTGAAGAGAAGTAATAAAATGAGCTCTAACATGGAAAGTAAGCGTTTCCGGACACATGTCCACATAACATATTTTCTTTCTTTGTGTGTGAGGAATGTTTCCTGTAAGTTTGGCCGTACCTTTTTGTAACACCCTGTATACTCGGCAAAGCAACGGGAAATGCGTGGCGGAGCGTACGTCCCATTGTACCGGTTATTAACGGTTTCTTCCCGTTCCATTCCCGTATGGAACGCGAGAAGAATGATAAACAATAATTCTGTGTGTGCTGTAATTATTTTAATCTTATCTTCACGATCCCCGTGGGAGCGATACATAGAGGGTTGTATTGTATTCCTAGAAACGTCATTTAAAGTCGGTTTTTGAAACTTTGTTAGGTGCCTTTCTTGGAATAGTTTACGTCTATCTCTAAAGACTGCCAGCTCAGTTCCTTCAGAATCTCTGTGACACTCTCCCACGGATCAAGGAAACCATTCATGGTGTACTTCTCCGCATACGTTCAGTATTCCCTGTTATTCCTATCTGGCACGGGTCCCACATAATTCAGCAATATTCTAGAACCAGTCGCACGAGTGATTTTTAAGTAATCTCCATTGTAGACAGATTGCAATTTCCATGTATTCTACCAACAAACCGAAGTCTACCATCTGCTTTACCCACGACTCAGCCTATGTGATCATTCCAATTCCATATCCTTACAAAGTACTACATCCAGGTATTTGTATAAGTACATAGCTAAAATACTATTAAGAAAGACGCTGATGGCTGTAAATAAATTAGAATAACTTAAAGTTCATTTACCTAACACAGTAATAAGACATCTAATACATTAGTTGGACCTACTTTCAGTAGCGTAACAATACAAATGTACGTGTGTTACGGCTACTGACCAATCATCGTGTCTGTATTTGTTTACATCAGGTTTGTTCTTATGATAAGACGGCAATAAGAAAAGAGTAGGTAAGTTAATGGTTGAATCAATGCTATGATGTGTATCAGAACTATGGATCTTAAATGCGGATCTCAAAACAAGACTAATAATTGTGGAAATGGATTGTTTGCACAGGAGTGCCAGAATATCAAGAATCGAAAGGAAAACTAATGATGAAGTGAGAGCTAGAATAAAGGCAAATGGTACAGTGATAGATAGAATTGAAAGAAAATCATTAAAATGGTACGGACATATGATGAGAATGACAGATCATCGGTAGCCAAAGAAGGTTTATGAATGGAAACCACCCGGCAGACGTAAGCGCGGAAGACCACGACGTTCTTGGACAGACTACATAAATGGAGTAATGGAACATCGCAGCATCGACAATGAAGACGCGCTGGATAAAGAGGCTTGGCGGAGGATAACAGGAATACAACAAGATGTTGTTACTAATTAATCTTTGTATTGATTAAAGCTGTAATAATAATAATTATAATAATAATAATAATAATAATAATAATAATAGTCATATTCTTATGATGAACAAAGTACAGTGTTTGGTATTATACGGACACGACATCGTGGCAGTTTTAGGCGGGGTGCGTTTTGAATTATGGTTGCATAAGATACTGAGGTCGGCCCTGAACTACCATTGCCAACAGCAGCAAACAATTGGACAGTAGCCACTACCAAATGCTTTGTTACTCCAATTTGCCTTTTACATCTACATCTACAGCCATATTCCGCAAGCCACCTGACGGTGTGTGGCGGAGGGTGCCTTGAGTACCTCTGTCGGTTCTCCCTTCTATTCCACTCTCGTATTGTTCGTGGAAAGAAAGATTGTCGGTATGCCTCTGTGTGGGTTCTAATCTCTCTGATTTTGTCCTCATGGTCTCTTCGCGAGATATACGTAGGAGGGAGCAATATACTGCTTGACTCCTCGGTGAAGGTACGTTCGCGAAACTTCAACAAAAGCCCGTACCGAGCTACTGAGCGTCTCTCTGGCAGAGTCTTCCGCTGGAGTTTATCTATCATCTGTGTAACGCTTTCGCGATTACTAAATGACCCTGTAACGAAGCCCGCTGCTCTCCATTGGATCTTCTCTATCTCTTCTATCGACCCTATCTGGTACGGATCCCACACTGGTGAGCCATATTCAAGCAGTGGGCGAACAAGTGTACTATAACCTACTTCCTTTGTTTTCGGACTGCATTTCCTTAGGATTCTTCCAATGAATCTCAGTCTGGCATCTGCTTTACCGACGATTAATTTTATGTGGTCATTCCATTTTAAATCACTCCTAATGCCTACTCCCAGATAATTTATGGAATTAACTGGTTCCAGTTGCTGACCTGCTATATTGTAGCTAAATAATAAAGGATCTTTCTTTCTATGTATTCGCAGCACATTACACTTGTCTATATTGAGATTCAGTTGCCATTCCCTGCACCATGCGTCAATTCGTTGCACATCCTCCTGCATTTCAGTACAATTTTCCATTGTTACAACCTCTCGATATACTACAGCATCATCCACAAAAAGCCTCAGTGAACTTCTGATGTTATCCACAAGGTCATTTATAAATATTGTGAATAGCAACGGCCCCACGACACCCCCCTGCGCCACACCTAAAATCACTCTTACTTCGGAAGACTGCTCTCCATTGAGAGTGACGTACCGCGTTCTGTTATCTAGGAACTCTTCAATCCAATCACAGAATTGGTCTGATAGTCCATATGCTCTTACTTTGTTCATTAAACGATTGTGGGGAACTACATCAAACGCCTTGCGGAAGTCAACAATCACGGCATCTACCTGGGAACCCGTGTAAATAGCCCTCTGAGTCTCGTGGACGAATAGCGCAAGCTAGGTTTCACAGCAGATCGTATTTTTCTTATTTTGAAATGAGTAAAGAGTAAAGAGACTAATCCTGAAGCATGAATGTGTTACCACCGACACCCCCCCCCCCCTCCCCCTCCCGCGAACTATGGATGGACCTTGCCGTTGGTGGAGAGGCTAGCATGCCTTAGCCGTACAGATAGCCGTATCGTAGGTGCAACCACAACGGAGGAATATCTGTTGAAACGCCAGACACACATGTGGTTCCTGAAGAGGGGTAGGAGTCTCTGCAATAGTTACAGGGGCAACAGTCTGGATGATTGATTGAATTGGCCTTGTAACACCAACCGAAACAGCATTGCTGTACTGCTAACTGTGAACGGCTGAAAGCAAGGGGAAACTACAGCTATATTTTTTCCCGAAGGCATGCAGCTTAACTGTACAGTTAAATGATGATGGCGTTCTCTTGGGTAAAATATTCCGGAGGTAGAGTCTCCCCATTCGGATCTCCGGGTGGGGACTACTCAGGACGACGTCGTTTTCAGGAGAAACAAAAATGGCGTTCTACAGATCGGAGCGTGGAATATCAGATCCCTTAATCGTGCTGATAGGTTAGAAAACGTAAAAAGGGAAATGAATAGGTTGAAGTTAGAGATAGTGGGAATTAGTGAACTTCGGCGGCAGGAGGGACAGGACTTCTGGTGTGGTGAATGAAGGGTTATAAATACAAAATCAAGTAGGGGTGATGCAGGAGTGGGTTTAATAATGAAGAAGGTAAAAAGTTATTCAAATAGTTAAGGGAGACGAAAATTTAATAGTCATGGGGGATTGGAATTCGATAGTAGAAAAAGGAATAGAAGTAAAAGTAGTAGGTGAATATGGACTGGGGGTAGGGGATGAAAGAGGAAGCTGCCTGGTAAAATTTTGCACAGAGCATAACTTAACCATCGCTAACACTTGCTGGAAGAATAATGAAAAACGGTTGTATACGTGGAAGAGACCTGGAGACACCGGAAGGTTTCAGGCTGATTACATAATGCTAAGACAGAGATTTAGGAACCAGGTTTGAAATTGTAAGACATTTCCAGGGCAGATGTCGACTCTGATCACAATTTATTGGCTATGAGCTGTAGATTAAAACTGAAGGAACTGCAGAAGGCAGGAATTTTAGGAGATGGGACCTGGATAAACTAAAAGAAGTAGAGGTTGTAGAGAGTTTCAGAGGGAGCCTTAGGGAACGATTGACAAGAACAGGGGAAAGGAATACAGTAGAAGAAGAATGGGTAGCTTTGAAAGATGAAATAGTGAAAGCGGCAGAGGATCAATTAGGTAAAAAGACGAGGGTTAGTAGAAAACCTTGGGTAACACAAGACATACTGAATTTAATTGATGAAAGGAGAAAATATAAAAATGCAGTAAATGAAACAGGGAATACAAACGTCTTAAAAATGAGATTGACAGGAAGTGCAAAACAGCTAAGCAGGAATGGGTAGAGGAAAAATGTAAGGATGTAGAAGAATACATCACTAGAGGTAAGATAAATGCCACCTACAGAAAAATTAAAGAGACCTTTGGAGAAAAGAGGACCACCTGTATGAATAACAAGAGCTCAGATGGTAAACCAGTCCTAAGCAAAGAAGGGATAGCTGAAAGGCGGAAGGAGTGTATAGAAGGTCAATACAAGGGCGATGTACAGCACTTGATAGCAATATTATGGAAATGGAAGAGGATGTAGATGAAGATGACATGGAAGATACGATACTGCGTGAAGAATTTGACAGATCACAGATGGTAAACCAGTCCTAAGCAAAGAAGGGATAGCCGAAAGGCGGAAGGAGTGTATAGAAGGTCAATACAAGGGCGATGTACAGCACTTGATAGCAATATTATGGAAATGGAAGAGGATGTAGATGAAGATGACATGGAAGATACGATACTGCGTGAAGAATTTGACAGAGCACTGAAAGACCTAAGTCGAAACAAGGCTCTGGGAGTAGACAACTTTCCATTAGAACTACTCATAGCCTTGGGAGAGCCAGCCATGGCCAAACTCTTCTTTTTGGTGCGCAAGATATATGAGACAGGCGAAATACCCTCAAACTTCAAAAAGAATATAATAATTCCAATTCCAAAGAAAGCAAGTGTCGACGGGTGTGGATATTGCCAAACTATCAGTTTAATAAGTTATCATTGCAAAATACTGACACGAATTCTTTACAGCCGAATGGAAAAACTGGTAGAAGCCGACCTCGAGGAAGATCAGATTGGATTCCGTAGAAATGTAGGAATAGGCAAGGCAATACTGTCCGTACGACTTATCTTAGAAGCTAGCTTAAGGAAAGGGAAACCTACGTTTATAGCATTTGTCAGCTTAAAGGAAGCTTTTCACATTGTTGACTGGAATATTCTTTTTCAAATTCTGAGGGTGGCAGGGGTAAAATATAGGGAGCGAAGGGCTATTTACAATTTGTACAGAAACCAGATGGCAGTTATAAGAGTCGAGGGGCACGAAAGGGAAGCAGTGGTTGAGAAGGGAGTCAGACAGGGTTGTAGCCTATTCCTAATGTTATTCAATCTGTATACTGAGAAAGCAGTGAAGGAAATAAAAGAAAAATGTGGAGGAGGAATTGAAATCCAGGGAGAAGAAATTAAAACCTTGAGGTTAATATTTTAAGCCTAATGTTATTTATCTCTTACAAACTACAAGATATTCAAGTGGTTATGGTGCATACATACAAGTAACAATAGCATACTCCTCTACGCTACAAAATTATATTTGCATTAAATAATCCTTTAGAAGTGTCTTTCCTCTCAATCTGTCCTGTAGACTCTTAGGAGGACGATTTTAAGTTAATGAAATTATTGGAAAGGTTAATATTTTTAGATCATGGAAGGCAGTCCCGCATGAGTACATTTGTTTCTTTCAAGGTGGTCCTAAGGCCATTTTTTTGCAATTAAAAAGTTCTTTTTGTGTTATTGCTGCTGGAGTTGCCCCATGCAGTAATTCCATACTGTAAATATGCATCAAATAGAGCAAATTGCACTGCACATAGAATAATGCGCAAGCTGTTTTGTAATAAATATTACAATGTTTAGTTTATGGCAGACATTGTCTATGTGCTCTCTACATTGTTCATTGTAATTCTCAAAAATTTTGTAGAGGTAGCTCCTTCCAGCCTTGTTTCATCCAAGAATATGTATATGTGATATTCCTTCTGCCTATTCATGAACACCATGAACATTGTCTTCTTCAGATTTATAGTTAAGTGATTATGTATCAGCCTCTGCTCTGTGTTATTTGTTGACACAATGCACTTCTTTCAGTATTTTCAGATTTTCTTCCATATTCACTAATGTCTTTTTCATCAGCATAGAGTATTTTTCGATATTTCTCACTGACTTCAATTCTGTTTATAAATAGGTTAAAAAGGAATGGACTAAATACAGGTGCTTGAGCTACACCACACTTAATACCAAACAATGGAAAAGCCAGGAGGGAATGTAACAATATTATGAGAAGGAAAGTTGCTACTCAACGTATAGCGTAGGTGCTGAGTCGCAGATAGGCACAGCAAAAAGACTGTCACAGTTAAAGCTTTTGGCCATTAAGGCCTTCATCAACAATAGTAGAAACACACACACACACACACACACACACACACACACACGACTGCAGTCCCCAGCAACTGAAATGACACTGCCTTATTGAAAAAGTCTTCAAACTACAAAAATGAGCAGTGGGGTTTATATGGGGGGTCTCTAACAGAACATGCTACAGAGATCTGTTTGAAACTCTCAGAGTATTTACTATTACAGATAAGTATACATATTCGCTGATGTCGTTTGTAGCCAACGACAAAGAATTACTCCAGAAAAATTGTGACATTTACAAGCATAACACAAGACAGGGGAAAAAATAATTTTCCCGAATGCTGTGCAACTCTCACAAAAGTCCATAGAGGAGTGACTGAGTCAGGAATTAAAGTATGCAACAAGCTCCCCATCAATAAAGAAACGAAATTAATAACATACATATACTCATAAGGAAACTAAAAACAATCCTGAGATAACAAACCTATTATAAAATGAAGGAATTCCTACAGTAATAAGGCATCCTTTAAAAATAGAGGAAACCAAAAAGAAAAAAAAACCGTGCTTAAAAAAAATCTTTACTAATGTCATGAAGACACAGTTGTGTATTTCTAACATAAATTATAATGATAAAACGTTATTTATTTATATCATGGTTTAAAATGTGTACCAGCGTTTATTCTACACTATTAAGTATGATTTGAGCTTACTTATGTGATGAAGACGATTTCTGATATCTTAATTTAAATCGTAATGAGAAAATGTAAATTTAATCATTTTGTTTGTAGCACTGGGATATAAATGTGTACTTTCATTCATTCTGCATTTTCACTGAACTTATACCAGTAAAATTCAACTTGTAATATTGTCTGCAACCAATCATTCGTAGTAAATGAATATTTATACAGGGTGGACAAAATTATCTCACGAAATTTTACTCCTGGATACCTGATGGCAGTAGGAACCAAAATACCTAATGCTGTGTAGCTCGACAACACACAATTTTTAAACTACGGAAACTTGGCGCCACGTGTTCCAATTGGCCGTGGGATTACCCTGTTACGGGATGCTCTGGACAACTCACGACCGCGAATGCTTTGCCTGCCAGAGATCGCGATGTATCCAAGGCGGCCCGCACGCTCGGTGGTAGCGCGCCAGCCTTCTACTCTGGGGGCCTGGGGGCGAATCCGCTGGGGACCCGGCACATCTAATGTAGTTTCATGATAAGACGTACCGGGAACAAACTCGTCAACCGCTGTTAGTTCACGTACAGAAAGCCTTTTACAAATTGTGTCGGCCCTGAAAAGGGCCTTTTTTGTAGCTAGGACATTGCTTACTCGAAGCAGGTGCTCGAACTGGCGACCCTCTGACGCGACACAAGCTTGGTGACGTCAAACGGTGTTTCATCGAACTCTTTCAAAGATTCCTGGCATTGCCCTTATGTGATTGGCGACATTTTGAATGTGATCCATTAATTTCTCTTCGTTTCTAGGTGGTTCGCGTCCGGGTAGGTGAACTAGAACCTTGAAGAATCCCCACAGGAAAAATTCCTTGACGTGAGGTCTAGTGATCGTGGGGGCCATGTCCTACGAGCACCTCTGCCAATTACCCGGCCACCGAAGAGTTCATTTAAATATCCGCACACAGCACGAGTGTTATGTGCGGGCTCCCCATCATGCTGCAACCATATGCATAGCCATATGTCCAGGGGAACATCTTCCAGCAGGCCGGGTAGAGTTTCTTGCAAAAAGTGAAGGTAATTTTCCCCGGTAAGTCGAGGAAGTAGATGGACCGGCCCAGTCAGATGGTCACCCACAATGCCTGCCCAAATGTTGAGCGAAAATCGTTCCTGGTGTCCGTGAACGTACGTGACGTGATGATTTCCCCTTGCTGAGTAATGCACGTTTTGAGTGTTATACTCGTAGAGGACATCCCGATGGAAGGTGCACTCGTCGGTAAACAGCACAATTGCGGGGAAATCGAGATCTCGTGCAGCACGTCACAGAAAGCACCGGCAAAACCATTGCCTGTGTTCATGGTCCGCCACAGGATTTAGGTCTTGGACAGGGTGGAAACTAAATGGATGCTGGATGTCGTCCCTCAAAACCTCCCAGACTAACCGATGGGTGATCCCCACGTCGTGTTCAAACGTCGAGTACTTGTCGTAGGTGCTTCACTGAACCGCTCGAGAACAGTCTCTTCAAATGCAGCATCCCGCCGTGCTCGAGGTCTTCCAGCATCACCATGATATCCCACTAATGATCCTGTTTCGCCAAGTCGCCGGTGAATTGATGTATACGTTTGAGGGTGTGGATGGCGTCTTGATGGGTACCGTTCCTCATACAACCGTTGAGATTCATGTGCATTACCATTGTCCATAAACGAAAACTATATGTCGTTGTTCTTCAAACGAATACTGTGCCGCCATGCTTACTGTATGACTAAATCGCAGGTGACTCGTGTGTGACCCGAAGCGAAGCTTGTGTGTGAATGCCTCTGACGTGAGGTGGAGACAAACAGCAAGACCTATTCGACACGTGTGCGTATCACGTTGGGGCAGTGACGGGGCGAGGGATTTTTGTATGTGTGAACTGATAACAATGGCGCTGCCCGACAATCGACGAACAGCAACAGGGCAATACTACGGCCAATATATGATACACGATTATTTTAACCCTGGATAGCGGATGCCAGTAGGAACCAAAATTACTGATGTTGTGCAGATCGACAACGCACCGTTTTTAAACTACAGAAACTTGGCACTCATCAATGAAATGCTTGGCGAACTCATTATTCTTACCTGTAGGAAATGTCATCTACATATTTCCAGTTTCTATAGGTTGCGGATATCCTTGACTGCTCTTTTCTGCATACTAAAGATGTTTATGCAGATGGTTGAATTTCACCAGAAGATTAGCCTGTACCAGACTAATGAATGGAAGTATGCATAATGTACCTGAAGAACATAACAAGCTTTTGAAAGCTATTTTCCAAGTTCCAAGTAACTGATTTCAGTAATGTGTTGTCAATATATGGTATTGCATCAAATTCTCTTCAAGTGGAGAAGAGTGCAAATTCATAAAGCAGTATTTCTTTATTTATTATTATCTTATTTATCTGAAACCAAATAGTAACTAGGAACAGTGAAGTATCTATTGTAACTTTCATAAAGATTTTGTCAGCAACTGTTATTAAAATGCTGGTCCCATCAGCAAATAAGATTTGTTTTCTCACCTTAATAAATTCATTTAAATCATCAACGGAAAGAAGAAACAATAGAAGTCCACACACAGAACCTTGTGGCACTCTATACTTCATTGGTAATTTATTAGACAGATGTGTTGTTGTTGTAATGACATTTTCTTTACTGTTATCATGCCTGAAAATCACCATTTGCTACCTGTCTTCTACGTAAGATCTTATCCACTGATTTGAGATCGCTCTGATGCCTTTTTAAACTAATTTGTGAATAAGAAAATCATGGGTAGTTATGTCAAATTTCACAACAATAGCATGTTTTATACCATCCAGTGCTTTAAAGAGAGCTCCTGAATACTCATACATAGCTATTAATGTAGACTTGGATTTACTGAAACCGTGCTGATTTTGTGATTGTAATGAATTTTTTGCAATGTAGCTTTGAAGCCAGTTGTGCAGTTAAAAGTAAATCAATTTGCAGATTAATTCTGAATTATGTGTCTAGTAAAACGCGAGGAGTACCTCGTTTCAAAGGAAAGAGACTGCCACAGTTACAAACTATAATTGAGTATGTAATATTGCAATTTGAAAGAGCGAGGTCATATGGATTTACAGTTCACTATTGGCATCTGTAAATTTGGGCACTAAAAGAGTCGAAAGTGGTCGGCTTGCACAATTTCAAAGCTTCAATTTCTTTTATCGACAATCTTAAGGCTGAATTTGGCATTTCATCAAGGGATATTACTACATTTCTCACATATAAGGACATAGAGGACGATAACACTATACGTCAGAAGGCACAATAGTACTTCGAGGAAGTGAACGTGTTTATGACAGAGCAGGATGTGGGGAAAGTAAATGTTTGGAACACTGTCCAGAATCTTCCAATGCGAAATATCTTCATCATCAACACTCTCACAGAGGAGAGAAAACTGCAGCTAGTGAGTTGTAATCTGTCCATAACTCTACCCACAGATACACCCCTAATGTGACTTTATCAATGACAGGTAGATTAGCAAAAATCTATTTTCAAAGGCACAAGACACTTTTGACCCAAATATTTCAGAGAAACTTGAAACGACCTGCCCACAAAATATTCATGTGAAGGCAAGCATAAGAGGAAAAATGACTGAAGATTACATGAAAAATTTTCTGACTTCATTTCCTAACAAACATGTAACAAGTGGAAGGAGCCTATTGCTGTGTGATTCCTTGTCAGGTCATAGAGATCGTATCCTTCTAGATGCAAGTTTTCCAAACAAGGATGTTATGCTGAAGATATTGCCATCGAAAACAACAAAATATTACCAAACCCTTGATGTTTATTTCTTTCGCCTACATAAGCTCTATATTAAAAGGATTGCTGATTTTATAAGACAGCAATGTGTCAAAGCACAAGTGAAGGTACGGAAATTTAATTCATTACCAAACTTCAATCTGTGATTTACAATCAGTTGTCTACATCAAAGTATATGCTTATCTTGCACTATGCTTGACTAAAGGCAGATTATGACACTGACATACCCACATCGTCATTTGAAAATGTATTTATTGTAGCTTATGGAATGCGAAAGTGATTTTGAATGTAAAAACATGGCGTAAGTGAGTTGTGCACATTATTCTCTTCCACTTTGTTTTAACCACTTCACCGAAATCTTGCATCTGGGCTGTGAGGTCTAATATAAGCACTATCAAGTGTGAAGGATATGTGCGTTTTGCGCTATTATAGCTGCTTTAAGCAGAGGGTTTTGGCACTGTTGACTGAAAAAGTAATGATACACTGACGTCACTAAATTACGTATAATTTCCCTCCCATGGTACTGATTTCTGTTACTTTTTTTCTCTGTATTAAACTGACACTTGTGGTAGAATGCAACATTTTGCATGGAAATGACACAGATTATTGTATTTTTATGATCGAGTATTATTCTAACAAGGGAAGGCCGCCAATTGTGAAATTTAGATTCGATTCATACTGCGCATAATAAAAGCTCATGGCCAGAGGTGTAATGTGGCAAAGCACCAAGATGCACTTCTCAGCCGTTGTCGAGAAAATCGACAGTTAAAAGAACACGTTGCGGTGAAATAGTCTCTACGATTAATAATTTTCTACAGCGTCGTGGCGCAGCGGTAAGCGCTCGGGTTCGTAATCCGAAGGTCGCCGGATCGAATCTCGCCCTATGCAACATTTTTTTTATTATTAGTTTTTTGTAATTCATATATATATATATATATATATATATATATATATATATATATATATATATATATATATATATATATATATATAAACTATTAATGAATTGCTTATGCATGTTGGTGAAGGCGGATCGCTCTCCAATTGTACCGCCTCCATTTTTCCGTTTGTTTAACAGGGTGTACCAAAGCTCTCACGTCCGCACTGATTTTCGACGATGTTATAAGTTGCGCTAGGGACCGCATCTACCTTCTTTCGAAGTTAGCAGGCAACTGTTATGCGGCGGCTCGTTTCGGCCCATTCAACATCTGTCCTTCAAGTGTAACGAGCGAGTAACGGAGTTTATATTTCATACCTGCCACAGCAAATTTGTGTTCGTGAGGTTTCTATTCCAATTCGAACGTTTGACTTACGCTATACGTATTCGTTTCGGAATATCGTTTCTACGTCTTCCTTTAACTATACGTGGTTAACATTATGACGACAATTAATAACATTCGTGAAATAAAGCTTTGTTTGCGGAAAACATAATGATGTTCGAAGTCGCCAGTTTTTCCACAACAAACGACTTTCAACAACTTATTATATGCATAATTGTTGCAACTGATTGCCGGGAATTTTATATATTTGAATTACGAAAAACAAATACTAAAAAAAAAGGACTGTAAATTTTGTCGACAACGGCTGATAAGTGCATCTTGGTGCTTTGCCACATTACACCTCTGGCCATGAGCTTTTATTATGCGCAGTATGAATCCAATCTGAATTTCACAATTGGCGGCCTCCCATTGTAAGCATGGTTTCTTGCGGTTCTGAGCGCTCGAGTGAAATATATCCCGTGTAAGCAGGACAATCTTCATGCCTTTCTTTGTATTCCTATTTATAGTCGTGTTCAGCGATGCATTAACGGCCTTATGGTCACTGATTCCCCGAAGTGCGAAGTTCTGGTCTGGTTGTCGCCAGCAGGTCTAAGGTATTACATTCATGAGTTGTTACTCTGATTAACTGCTCAAGATGATTTTCAGAAGATGGGTAAGGTTTCGGGGAAGGCCACTAAATTTGTTTATGTTGGCATGTGTATGTTGAGCCTTTCCAAACTCCACATGTACCATTTTCACTGTGAGTTGGCCAAACCCATTTTCATTTATCCAAAGTTGCTTTATATGATACTAACAGTTTCATCTACTGGATAAAATGTTGCAATCCATATTAAGTAATAATGTGGCACCCTGAAGCACTAGACACGTTTGGGTACGCAGCCCGTAATCTTCATGCATTTACACATCAAAACAAGGTGGTTATTGGCCTGATGAAAGACGAGTGAATGGGTCATAGATTGTGGAGTTTGTAGTGCTTAGATCGAAAATGTGCGCATACCATACAGACACTGGTGCTTCCCAAAGGCGGTCTAAGGGGGTGCATCGTGCAGCTTCAATGGCTCCAACGAGTGATGATGACGAGGAATACCTACTCGATGGTGTTTGCAGTACTCCATTTCAGCCTTGGCATATGGCGCAGCAAGTAAGCTTTTGATCTCGAGACCATGTGATACATACTGTATTGTAACTGAAAGCCGGTCTCTCATGCCAACAAACGGTTTATATGTGAGGATGGGATGGGAATCCTCCCATACTAGATTAGATTAGAACTACTTTTCGTTTCAGTTGATCCATGGTAAGGACATCTCCCCAGGATGAAGAACATGTCAGAAGAACAAGAATACACGATAAATACTTACAATGAAAAACGAATGTGCTAATGTACCTTTCACAGATCCCAAATCGAGTGATCATCATAGATGTGGAATGAGTTTAAAAAAATTTAAAGATATTTTCATTTACGAAGTAATAAATACTG
Organism: Schistocerca nitens; assembly: GCF_023898315.1. NCBI lineage: Eukaryota > Metazoa > Arthropoda > Insecta > Orthoptera > Acrididae > Schistocerca > Schistocerca nitens. The sequence continues at coordinate 264,071,798 of NC_064615.1, forward strand.
AATAGAAGAATCATTGTACAGAACTGACCTACAATGATTGCATTACTCCACTGAATTGGTACAGAAGTCAGAATGTACTAATATTCACAATATTTTGTAGTATTAACAACACCACCCATGCACACACCCACACACCCACCCACCCACCCACACACACACACACAGACACACACCATTTGTTTCTACTTAGAAATTCATCATTGTAGAAGGAGGAGGAGTGGGCCAGCAATAAAATCTTTTAGGCTCTCTTAAAGTGAACTTTATTGGTAGTTATATTTTTATAGCTGCTGGAAAATTATTGAAAATGTGTGTTCCTGAATAATGGACGCCTTTTTGGACCAAAGTAAGTGACTTAAATTTTTGTGAAGGTTATTCGTATTTCTAGTACTGTTTCTATCAACTGAGCTGTTGCTTTGAAAAAGAGACATTTTTAATGACAAATTTCATTAAGGAATAAATCTATTAGGAACCAGTAGTTAACACCCTTAGTTCCCTAAACAGGCCTCTGCAGGATATTCTTGAGATTACACAACAAATACACTGAAGAGCCAAAGAAACTGGTACACCTGCCTAATATTGTGCAGGGCCCTCGCAAGCACGCAGAAGTGCCGCAACACGACGTGGCATGGAGTCCACTAATGTCTGAAGTAGTGTTGGCGGGAATTGACACAGTGAATCCTGCAGGGCTGTCCATAAATCCGCAAGAGTACGAGGGAGTGGAGATCTCTTCTCAACAGCTCATCGCAAGGCATCCCAGATGTGCCCAATAATGTCCATGTCTGGGGAGTTTGGCGGCCAGCGGAAGTGTTTAAACTCAGAAGAGTGTTCCTGTAGCCACTCTGTAGTAATTATGGACGTGTGCGGTGTCGCATCAACCTACTTGAATTGCCAAAGTCCGTCGGAATGTACAATGGACTTGAATGAATGGATGCAGGTGATCAGACAGAATGCTTATGTACGTGTCACCTGTCGGAATCGTATCTAGACGTATCAGGGGTCCCATATCACTCCAACTGCACACTCCCCACACCATTACAGAGCCGCAACCATCTTGAACAGTCCCCCCTGACATGCAGGGTCCATGGATTCATGAGGTTGTCTCCATACCCGTACACATCCATACGGTCGATACAATTTGAAACGAGACTCGTCCGACCAGGCAACATGTTTCCAGTCGTCAACAGTCCAGTTTCGGTGTTGAAGGGCCCAGGCAAGGCGTAAAACTTTGTGTCGTACAGTCATCAGGGGTACCCGAGTGTACCTTCGGCTCCAAAAGTCCATGTCGATGATGTTTACTTGAATGGTTCGCACGCTGACACTCGCTGATGGCCCAGCATTGAAATCTGCAGCAATTTGCGGAAGGGTTGCACTTCTGTCTTCTGTCACGTTGAACAATTCTCTTCAGTCGTCGTTGGTCCTGCTTGCGGGATCTTTTTCCGCCCGCAGCGATGTCGGAGATTTGATGTTTTACCGGATTTCTGATATTAATGGTACACTCGTGAAATGGTGGTGCGGGAAAATTTCCACTTCATCGCTACCTTGGAAATGCTGCGTCCCATCGCTCGTGCGCCGACTATAACACGACGTTCAAATTCACTTAAATCTTGATAATCTGCCACTGTAGCAGCAATAACACATCTAACGACTGCACCACATACTTGTTGCCTTATATAGGCATTGAAAACCGCAGCGCCATATTCTGCCTGTTTTATTTCAATAGGCATGCATATACCAATTTCTTTGGCGCTTCAGTGCAATTGTTATTATACGTTTTTGTACCTGGAAAACTTTAGCTTGGCTTGTTGAGTTACCCCAAACAATAATCCCATACAAAATTATGAAATGAAGGTAAACATAGTATGTCAGCTTTTTCATTTCTGTATCTCATATCTCTGATATTCGCATTGCAAACAGCGATTTGTTTAGGCGCTGCAGCATTTCTGTGTAGTGCTCCTCCCAGTTCAATTTATTATCAAACTCTATTCCCAAGAATTTAACTCTGTTCACTTCTGTTTGTCATCATATTTTAGGCATATCCTGGTGAGAAACATCTTACAAGTTCTGAATTGCATGTAATGTGTTTTTACAAAGTTTAGTGACAAAGAATTGGTTAGGAACCATTTATTAACGTTATTCAACATTTCATTAACTAATCTTTCTAAGAGTAAACTTGATTTGTTATTTATTGCAGTATTTGCATCATCTGCAAACAAAACAAACTCAGCATCTGGTATCGTTATTGATGAAAGGTCATTGATTTACTGAAGAAAAAGTAAGGGTCTTAAGATGAGACCTTGTGGCACAACACATATTATTGGTTCCCAGTTTGATGGTGCCTGATAGCTTGATAAACGTCTCTTTATTTTCTATCAGAGATATAGGATTTCAACCATTTTGCAGTATTTACTGTTACACCATAAGTTTCTAACTTACTTAAAAGTATATTAGAATTTTCCCAGTCAAACGCCTTTGACAGATCAAAAATATACCAGTAGCCTGTAATTTATTCTCTAAAGAATTAAATAGATTTTCACAATATGTGTAGATAGCCTTCTCAATATTGGAACTAAGACTTGGAAAATACATTATTTGTTGTCAGATGGTTATGAAGCTGGCTGTATATTACCATTTCTAAAATTTTTGAGAATGCTGGCAAAAGTGAAATCAGATAGTATTTCTTTGTCTCCTTAACTTCAGCACATTTCATTCATTCAGGATGTAAGATGGCAAGAACTATGCCCCTTACATGAAGTCATTAAAGATCACCTAACTCACATTGAGCGAACAGTAGGGCTGAACAAAATGACTGACAAGGTACAATGCATCTTGTAGATGGTATAGTATGGACGTATTGGAATAATCAATGTCGGGTGATGGTTTTAAAGTAATTCACACAACATGAAAACTTTGTGGAAACGCGTCGATTTACTGGAGGCTAGTTTATCCCAGGGAAGTACTCAGAATTGACCATGGTGAACGTCTGGGGAGCGGCGAAGGGAAGCGACAATAGGCAGCTTAGGGCGGCACAATCTCTGAGAAAGTGGTAACGGGACACGGCCTCCAGCTGCCTTAAGATGACTGACAGTGAGTGGGTGGTTGACCCCATGATGGTGCACCGGGAAGCAGACGGAGAACTTGTATGCCTATTGATAAATGTCTGTCGTCCTGTTTTCAGTGAAACATGCAAGAAAGCCGCCCAAAGCTACGGTGGAGCAGTCAACAGAGGTCAAAATATGTGTGTTCATGACTACAGCAACTTCACGCTGAATTCACGGTCCACAGAGTCTGAAGTAAATCAGGTGAAGAGCGACAGAATGAAATACGCTGGCCTCCGATGGGAACATAGGTCCAAGGAATTTGAAGTACTCTCCTGGGAGTCATAATTCCAGAAAAACTGGTGTTTGTGCAGACGCTAACCTTGATGGGTGGCCTGGGAGGAGCTAAATGGCAGAAGTTGAGAGGAAGGGAAATTTGGGGAATTTGTGGGAATTTGTTCACTTCCCAGAGCAGGCACTGGTCGGCACTGGGAAGCGACGCATAATTAATGCGACTTGCGCTGCAATTGGCGTAAGTGATTTTGCTGGAGGGGAACCAAGGCGAAGAGCGGACTGGGAGAAGTCCCCGTAGAGGTCTTCTGTTCCCAGCTTGCTTAGAGTGCGGACATGGCTTTCTTTACTCAGCTTGCCTGAGAAAGAGTGAGCAACTCTGTAGTTTAGGACTTAGTAAATGGAACGATTGAGCTTTGGAGGTAGGAAGTTTTGGTTCAGCTGTGTACTGAGCAAGATAGCTAGGAGTGAATAGACGAGCGCAGCCTTGCAGCACCACGAGGTCGGCCAACGTCCGCACAACGACACCACTCCGCCATGCTGAATTCGGTGATATTGCGCCCTCTCCGGCCACTGATTAATTTGTTGGATCACGTCGGCAAAGTTTCCACAAGGGTTTCATCAGCCATGTATTGTAGAATTCTTCTCGCACTTTGCATTACGCCTGGGTCAGTCGATAGGAATTACTTTTGATTTATCGCACTTTACTCCATGCAAACGCAATTTATTACCACTGCCTGTAAGGAGATGTGATGATTGAAGGTCGTGAGTTAAAATAAATCTGTGCTAATCGACTGCATCTGTTTTCAATCAAGTAGTTGAAATCCCAAGTCACTTTCTTAATTAATTTTATGTTCAACATTTGCATCTGGTGTTCAATAGCTGAATATAACATTAATGTGCACCACTTTTTAATTAAAAGGGATCAATTCTGAACCAATTAATGCCAACACTGCCACCACAGTTCAGTCAGGAGTCACAGGGCCTTATTACTTTCTTTGCATTATTCGACATTGCGGCAGTTTTGCACTCTCTGTTGATCTGTTAGTCAATTACCTGGGGTGAATACACACCAAAACCAGATAAGTGACGGGTGGTAAGTTACAAGGAAATGTTCAGTTGATTAATGACTGGTCACTCAGAATCACACTCTTTAATTAACTTTGTTGATATTTTATCGTAACCACTAGATTTTTTTTATATTAAGGATTTTATGATGGACATCACTTCTGCTTGAATAGTGAGGGTCATATTCATGTTTGTGGAGTTATGTCTAGTGCCTGGTCTAAGGCACTCAATGCCAGCATCTGCTGAACCTGACAAACCCATCTTTTCAGTAATGGTTATGAAATGTTTGTTAAAAAGTTTTGCAATACCGCACACATCTGTTACCAACGTATCATTTACTCTTAATGCTGTTTGGCCCTCTCCATGTCTAGTTCTACCAGTCCCCTCCTTCACTATACCCGTTATTGTCTTTATTTTGTTATCTGATATGATTATCTTCTTACTGTAAAGTGTTTGCTTTGACATCTGTATTACTATTATATATTTAATATTCTGCAGTATGTCTTGTAATGTGCTGTAGCATGAAAATTAGAGCTGTTCCTGAGTGACAGATACAGTGTCAGTTTTACATGATATATTTATTCCTTGCGTAATCCATGGCTTTTTTGTGACTGGTTTAGTTTTTGGGGAAAACAGTGTTCAGATGAGTTTTTAAATTTATTAATAAAAGTCTCACAGTTTTCATTCATGTCATTAGCGCTGCATACATCACTCCAGTTCACATCTTTGAGGAGTGTCATAAAAAATCAGGTTTTGGCTTACTGACCAGCCTTTTGAATTCAGATTTAATAGATTTTACATCCTGTTCAATATTAACATTTAACAAAAGGAACTGCATATCATGTTCTGAGAGGCTTTTGATTATTGTTCTTGTAATACAATTTTGTTCATTAGACCTTTCTATAAAAATATTATCAATGGCTGTTTGTAAGTAATTAGCTACTCTAGTTGCGGAGTTTATGGTAGGAATGAAGTTGAATGATAGTGTTATTGAAGCTGTTCTCACTGGGAGAGTTTTTAAGAAAATCTATGTGAAGGTCACCACCAACCACTATTTCTTTGTTTTTTCTTGTTAAATAGGCCAGTAGAGCTTGAAGGTGATTTACGAACAGATTAAAATCACCTGCAGGTACTCGATATACAGTTAATCTTATAAAACATTTATTATTTAATTCTACTTCTGTTGCACATGCTTCCTTATGCTGCTCTAGGCAAAATTTATATTCTTAAATTTATGACAATTCCTGTTGAATGTGTTGTGGGGCGGCTGGTGGAATTTTATGTTGTTATTTAATATAATGTAGAAAAGATGCATTTCCCGGCCGATTAACCATATGTGGGGCGGCGGGTGGATTTATTGTTGTAAAAATGTTCCTATTATTTATTTAATGCTGTTTGCCGTTCTCAACACCGGCTCTCCAACTACAATATTGGCAACCAGAAAGTGATTAGCAAAACGTGAAGCCTGTAATTAGAATTCCTAGTGCCCACTTCATCTGAGAAATACATTTATAGCTACAGCTTATAGCTCTGAGGAATTAGGAGATTGTCTGGGATTCATAATCAAAAACCACTCTCACTAAAAAGTTCACTATATTCTGAAAGTCACAGACCAAAAAAAAAAAAAAAAGAATTCCACACAATCCAACTACCAGAGCAGTTCAGAGTCTAATACGCTGATGCAACTATAACTGTCCAAAATAAATGTTTAAGTGAATGCTCGCCATAATTTGATGATAATGTTCATCAAACGCCATGCTAAATAATGGTAGAATGTTTGTCCCGCGACGGCACTTGAAAATACGACTTACGCAAACTAAAGATAGATCATTAATGTCATCTCAGAATTAACACTTTACTCGAAAACGATTTCATGGTTATGCGTATCCCAAGTAACTTATTACGGCATCCGAGGCTGTTTATAGCAATGATACCGACGCGACGCGACTCCCGGCACAGGTGATGTGCTAATCAGCGTCTGGAGAGAACTGGGGCCTATATCTCTCGCACAGCATTCTTATATATAAAGCCGCGATGCGGACGGCTAAGGGAACGCCTGATTAAATTTGCTCTCCCGACTAGCCGCTGGGCTAGTAATGCACCACTTTAAGTTATTGAATAAATCATTGCTTCCTTTGCTGATGGCCGATGAAGCTCTCAATTTAAATGTGCAATCAGCACACAGGTAAGTAATCATAATAAAAGTCTGACGTGGCTAAGTCAAATATTTTGGGCGAGAGAATTAATTTAATTACACTACACGCAGTAGACGAGCTCTGAACTTGCCCTTTGGAGATACGCTATCGCTATAGTTTTATAGTTATTCAATTGAAACTTCTCACATCTTTATGATTATAGCGAATCTTCCTTCTACTTAAATTTAAACATCCTAGCCTTATTTATTCGCCTACTTAATCTATCTTGCTTCCTTAATTTCTAAGACAAAAACCAGAAAATTATGAACTTCAACTAAAATTTTAATTTGTGAGATCCAGAATACTGTTTCTACTAAATTATTATGAAAAAGGAATCTAAATATAAATTTTTAAGTTTCTAGCTCTTTTCTGTTGCGCCAATGATTTTTACAGAAAAACGTCCAAATTTCGAAAATGGTTAAAGTTATGGAACTGACATTCAACACATATTGATTTAGTATTACTCCTGACATGCTAGAAACGTTTCAAGTAATTTACTTGATTTTTAAAGTATTGCGCAACATTTATGACGTCAGAGCTAGTTACATCGGACTGGCTGGCACACAATGGAAAGACTGATGAGAATTTTATAAGGCGTGAGTAGGCTGCTTCCCTACAGTGTCAATTCCTTCTTTCTACATTTCTGCTCTACAGAAGTGAGTTGCTAACCTATATCCTGTAACACTCAACACATCTATACCAGTGGTCACATGATGTTGATAGGCAGATTATGTCAGTTGGTTTGATGACTCTAATTCTTCAATACAGATAATTATTTCTTTGCTTTTAATTTTTAGTCCTCAAATATTTTGATGCAGGAAAGATAGCTGACATTCCCCACTGACTGAGTCAAGATTGGATGGAAATAAGGTTTCTGCTGATTACTGAAAATTTTTAGGCAACAGCTGTTTGTGCTGATGCGGAAAGCCAGAACTACATTGTTTGATTTATTTCTCAAACTGAAGGTTTGTTTCAGTCTTAACATCCCTTAAAACTTGGCTTCTTTCTGTCCTTCCTATCCTAAAAGAAGGTGCACAAAGCCCTGTAGCCATTGGTATTTTATCACTCATGACAGTGCCTCTCCCTCTTAGATTTTCTGTTAGCTCAGCGTGCTTTCACTTCCCTTTCGTGTTAGGGTATACCATACCTAGTATAATCCCATTTACTGAGAGAATCAACAAGAACCACACCAATATGTGACCCTGAACCTGACATAAGCAGCCGTTCTAACTTCAAATTAACTCTCCTGGCTGAAGAGTTCAAATGAGGTCGGTCATGGTGGTTGATAGCAGATGCAAATTCAACATTGGTGTGTCTCGATGCTAATGCAGGCTTTGCCAGGTCACACTCGATGCTGTAAGCATTATCTCTGTCAGCGCTGTTGCCTGGCCCACTCTCGGTAACCATTGTATCTTCTTTGGTGAAGTCTTTGCAAGGTGCTCCGAAATCTTCTGCCACCTGCTCCAGACCAGCACTAGGTTTAAAAAAATTATCCTAGTTCATCCTGCAAAAATAGGCCAACACATCCAGCATGGGAATTACCTAGCAATAGCCTTTTACTGACTACCCTACATTTCTACTTTTTAGTCTCCTCCTGGAATTTTGTTCTGCCCTGCCTACACCTGCATCTGCTTAAGACTCATCAACTTCTAACAGAAGCAACAGGTCGAACGTATTTCTCACGTTCTCCACAAAGCTGTCAGACGTAGTTCTAAGTCCGTCCCTTCTGTTGCCATTTGCCCCTCTCCACTTCTCTTAACCCTTCACCCTCTTCAAATTTTAGCTAGCCTTGTCTAAATCAGCCTGAAGGGCGACTGTTTTCACCTCCTCCACAGTCTTTCTACCTCTAATACATATCCTACAAAACCACTGAAGAGCCTCGTTTATTTCCTCAATTCTCATGCTGCTACTACACTCACCCACGTGGAAAAAACTGTGGCACCCATCTCACCAAAGCCCAGACCTAGCAATTCTATGGCAAGTCAGCACTTTTCACTCATGATAAATATAATACTTTAATAAGAATAAGTCAGTTGAATTACCGATAAACAAGAAAACACGTTTACAAAAGTTAGACCTATACTCAACTAGATGTAATCATACTACTGGTACTAGTACATAATTTCTGAATCAACAACCTATATTTAACTACGAGGGTTGCCCAGTAAATAATGCCCCATATTTTTTTTTCTCCGAAATAAAAAATATTAGAAATGTGAAACTTTAGGTGCGAGTAATTTGAAGTTTCCCGCGTGTGTACGCAAAGTTTCAATTTCCTCCGACAGAGAGCGGTGGTGTAGGAATGTTCTAAAATGGCGTCTGCAAGTGACATCCGTCAGAAACAACGTGCAGTGATTGAATTTCTCGTAGCAGAGGAAGAAACCGTGGGCTATATCCATAAACGCTTGTGCAACGTCTACGGAACATCTGCAGTCGATAGGAGTACTGTTGGTCGCTGGGCACAGAGGGTGAAAGCATCAGAGGGCGGTGCTGCGGAGCTCCGAGATTTGCCGCGGTCGGGAAGGCCTCCCACGGCTGTCACGCCTGACATGTTGCAGCGGGCTGATGTTCTCATTCGACGGGATCGACGCATTACGACTCGACAATTGGCACTGGAGTTGTCAGTAAGCAAAGGAAGTGTGGATGTGATTATCAATCAGCTTGGATACTCAAAAGTGTGTGCAAGATGGGTTCCTCGGTGTCTTACTGTCGATCACAAATCCCAAAGAAAAGACATTTCTTTCGATTTGTTGCGACGCTTTCACGTTGACGGGGAGGCCTTTTTGTCACGGATTGTGACAGGTGATGAAACTTGGGTGCATCATTTTGAGCCCGAAACAAAAAGACAATCGATGGAATGGCGTCATGCTTATTCTCCACAGAAGAAAAAATTCAAAACAGGTCCTTCAGCCGGAAAAGTCATGATGACTGTGTTTTGGGATTGCGAGGGCGTAATTCTCATTGATGTGATGCCAAAAGGCAGTACCATTAATTCAGAGGCTTATGTCAAAACATTAGACAAACTTAAGCAGCGCTTCCGGCGCCTTGGGCGTCATGTTAACCCACAGGATGTTTTGATTCAGCATGATAACGCTCGTCCTCACACAAGTTTGAGGACTTGTGAACACATCGCGAAACTGGGTTGGATAGTGTTACCCCATCCACCCTACAGCCCCGATTTGGCTCCTTCAGACTTTCACTTGTTTGGGCCAATGAAGAATTTCATTCGTGGAAGACGTTTTGCCGATGACGAAGAAGTGATTCACGAAGTGACAACCTGGCTCCGTAGGCAGAGTAAAGATTTTTACCGGCAGGGAATACACGCTCTTGTGTCTCGCTGGAAAAAGGCCGTCGAACTTGAAGGAGATTATGTGGAAAAATAAAGCAAGTAGACAAAACATCAGTCTTTCACATATGTAAATTTGATTGTTGTGGAATAAATACTTCTGGAGAAAAAAAATATGGGGCATTATTTACTGGGCAACCCTCGTATTTCCCGGAAATGTGAGCTAAAATAATAGAGGTATGCCTTAATTAAACTGCTGGAAAGAGAAACAAATTTAACGAGATTTCCGGGTTTACTGCGTTAAAAAGTAAACAAAAATACGGCTTCGATCCGATTGTACGATCTTTTCGAGATTTCTGCAATATTACGTAAAGAAAGATGAAACCTTTAATACAAAGCTTAAACAACACAATAATACGTGTATTTGCTAATTATAATATATTAAAGTAACTGATATTATAATTAAATTTACTTATCTTTACGAGAACAGAAAAAACTGGCCCTTCTCGCTTCGTGCAGGGCCTCTGCCATCTCACTATATACCTGAGTGATTGGGAATTGATGGATATTTATTTTTAAATAGTGTATATGTGCGCCGGTGTATGTAGAATAGTAATATGGGCCGTTTGTCATAGGCGTGTGTATGCGCCCCTGAGTTTATTGTATGTGTGTGTGTTACTTTTTTTATTTCTTCACCTGCTGCTAGTAGTACTAGTCAGTATTATTGATGTCTCGTTTCCATGTTGTATTAAAGAATGATTGTTGTTGTAGTGGTCTTCGGTCCGAAGACTGGTTTTATGCAGCTCTCCACGCTACTCTATCCTGTGCAAGCCTCTTCATCTCCGAATAATTGCTGCAACTTACTTTCTTCTGAATCTGCTTACTATATTCATCTCTTGGTCTCCCTCTACAATTTCCGCCCCCACCCCAGTCCAGTACCAAGATGGTGATCGCTTGATGTCTCAGAATGTATCTTGTCAACCGATCCCTTGTTCTAGCCAGATTGTGCCCCACATTTCTTTTCTGGTCAACTCTATTCAGTACCATGTCATTAGTGAGGTAATCTACCTACCTAATCTTCATGATTCTTCTGTAGCACCACATTTCAAAAACTTCTATTCTCTTCTTGTCTCAACTTTTTATCGTTCATGTACAAGTAGTTTCGGAAAATACTTCCTAACATTTAAATCTTCAGAAACGTTTTCTTGCCGTTGCCAGTCTCCATTTTATATCCTCCCTACTTCGGCCATCATCAGTTATTTTGTTGCCCAGATAACAGAACTCATCTACTATTTCCAGTTCCCGTTTCCTGGTGTAACTCCTTCAGCATCGCCTAATTTAAATCGATTACATTCCATTATCCTCATTTTGCCCTTGTTGATGTTCATCTTACATCTCCTGCCCATTTCTGTTCAACTTCCCTTCTAAGACATTTGCTGTCTCTGACAGAATTATAGTGTCATCGCCAAAGCTCAAGTTTTTATTTCTTCTCTTTGGATTTTAATTCCTATTCCAAATTATTGTTCTGTTTCCTTTACAGCTTGCCCAACTTACAGATTGAATAACATAGGGGATAGGCTGCAACCCTGTCTCACTCCCTTCTCAACCACTGTTTCCCTTACACGCCCCTCGATTCTTATAACTGCCGTCTGGTTTCTGTACAAATTGTAAATGACATTTCCGTCCCTAATGTTTTACCCCTACTACCTTCAGAATTTCAAAGAGAGTATTCCAGTCAATACCGTTAAAGTCTATCTCAAAGTTTACAAGTGCCACAAATGTATGTTTGCTTTACCTTAACCTATCTTCCAAGATAAGTCTTAAGGTTAATATGATGTGGCGTGTTACTACATTTTTCCGGAATCCAAAGCGATCTACCCTGAAGTCAGATTCTACAAGTTTTTCCATTTTTCTTTAAAGAATTCGTGTCAGTATTTTGCAACCCCGACTTATTAAACTGATAGTTCGGTAATATTCACACCTGTCCACACCCTCTTTCTTTGGAATTAAAATTATTACAGTCTTCTTGAAGTCTGAGGGTACTTCACATGACTCATACTTCTTGCACACCAGATTGCGGAGTATTGTCACGGCTTGCTCTCCCAAGGCTATCAGTAGTTCTGATGGAATGTCGTTTATTCCCAGGGCCTTGTTTCGACGTAGACCTTTCAGTGCTCTGTCGAATTCTTTTTGCAGTATTATACGTCCCATCTTATCCTCATCTACGTCCTCTTCCATTTCTATAATACTGCCTTAAAGTTCATCTCCCTTGTACAAAGCCTCTATTGCTCCTTCTTTGCTTAATACTGAATTACCACCAGAGCTCTTGACATTCATGCAGCTGCTTCCACTTCCTCCTAAGGCCATATCAATTTTCCTGTAAGCGTTATCTAACTTACCTCTACTGATAAATGCATCTAAATCCTTACATTTGTCCTCTAGCCATTATTGCTTAGCCATTTTGCACTTCCTGTCATTCTTGTTTTTTTAGGCGTTTGTATTCCCTTTCGCCTGCTTCAGTTGTTGCATTTTTATATTTTCTCCTTTCCTCAATTAAATTCAATACCTACTGTGTTATCCAAGGATTTTTCCTGGGCCTTGTCTTTTTCACTATTTGATTCTCTGCTTCGTCACTATTTCATCTCGTAAAGCTACCCATCTGACTTCTGTCATACTCCTTTCCTCTGTTTTACTCAGTTGTTGTCTAACGTTCTCTCTGAAACTCTCAAGAATCTCTGGTTCTTTCCACCTGTCTGTGTCCTGTCTGTTTAATTACCCACCTTTTTGCAGTTTCTTTAATCTGCAGTTCATGAATAATAAATTGTGATCATGGTCTACATCTGCCCCTGAAAGCGTCTTACAGTTTAAAATCTGGTTCCAAAATCTGTCTTATCATTACATAGGGTGCTCTAAAACTACCCTTAAAAACTTCTGCGACTTGTATAAGGGAAGGGGACTGATTGGATAACATTTTGAACTGGAACCCATCTCTAGAAACGTACTGTTTCTATGCTACAGCCATTGGAAACATGTTTCACGAACCCCTAGTATTTCCATGTGCACATTCACGCATGAATGTAACAGACGTTCCTGGGCAGACGAAAACCCGCATTCCACGCATGTCCAGGGATCCCCGCACAGATTTTGTACCAAACTGTGGGCAAGTATTCTAGATAGTCATGTGCTTGAACCATACATGCCTTTACCAAAGCTCATGCGTCCCTCCACTTGATCTTCTTACAACAAGTATTGGACATGTTTTTCGATGCTGTACCATTGAATGTGCGTCGAGACATACTCATCCTCCCACTTTTCTCTTCACGTTTTGGAACATCTTTACCAATTATTTGGACACACATGGATAGGCCGATGTGGCCCAATCGCAGTGGCCACCAAGGTCGCCGGATTTGACACGATGTGACTTCGCATTCTGGGGTCGAATGAAGAGATTGGTTTATAAGACTCCTGTACAAACAGAAGACGATGTGGTGGCACGAGTTGTTGTTGAGGCAGGATGGTTTGCAAAGACAACAGTCATGAAGGAGCGTGTGTACCACATCATTCGTAAGTACAATGTGTGCACCGAACTTGGTGGTCGCCACATCGAACCTTACTTGTAGTGGTTCAGAATGCTAACCCTCCTTTGAAAGGGATAAAAACGGTTTAACGACAAGAAACAGCGTCCTTTGAAAGGGATAAAAACGGTTTAACTGCAAAAAACAGCGTGTGGGGTTGTTAAGGAATGGAAATGTCAAACAAGTGATGTACTGGGTCATGCTTAATAAACTACTTGTAAAAGTGATTGCATTACCAACATATTTTCAAATGGTTGTACCACGGAAATTGTGTGTTTCTGCACATGGATTCCCATTCAAAATATTACTACTCAGTCCCCTCTACAGGTCCTAGAAGTTCGTTAGTGTAATTTTAGAATATCCTGTATAATCAACATGAAATCTTCTCGTGTCTCCATGTCTCTTCCACATATACAACTTCTTTCATGATTCTTAAACCAAGTGTTAGTGATGATTAAATTATGCTCTTTGCAATATGCTAACCGGCAGCTTCGTCTTTCATTTCGTTCACCCAGTCCATATTCACCCAAAATTTTTCCTTCTCTCCCTTTTAAAACTATCGAACTCCAGTCCTCTGTCACAATTAAATTTTCGTCACCCTTAGCTACCTGAATAATTTATTTTACCATACAAATATTCAATCTTTTCTTTATCTGCGACGCTAGTTGGCATATGAAGCTGTACTACTGTGGTAGGTGTCAGCTATGTGTCTGTCCTGGTTATGATAATGCGTTCACTATGCTGTTCATAGTAGCTTACGTGCTATTTGAGTCTGCTTTTATAACTCGGTATTCACCTGACCAGAGGTCTTGTTACTCCTGCTACCGAGCTTCACTAATTCCCACTATATGTAACTTCAACATATCCATTTCCCTTTTCAAATTTTCTCATTAAGGGATCTACCATTCCATGCTCTGACCTGTAGAATACCGGTTTTGTTTCTCCTGATGATGAAATCCCCCTAACTAGTCCCCACCCAGAGATCTGAATGGAGGACTGTTTGACCTCTGGAATACTTTACCAAAGAGGATACCACCATCATTTAACCATATAGTAGAGCTTCATGGTCTCGGGAAATATTACAGCTATAGTTTCCCCTTACTTTCTGCTGTTCGCACTACCAGCACAGCAAGGCTATATTGAGTGATATTACAAGGCCAGATCAGTCCATCACCCAGACTATATGTCTGGAACAACTGAGAAGGCTGCTACCCCTCTTCAGGAACCACTTGTTTGTCTAACCTCTCAACAGGTACCCATCCATTTTCGTTGCATCTGCAGCTGTCTGTATCGCTGAGACGCGCAAGTTATTCCACCAGTGGCAAGGTCAATGGTTCGTGGATGATGGCAAGAATAATAGCTGTGTAAAAGAACCTAAACTGTATGAAAATAGTACAAAAAATCCAGTCAGGAAGAAAGATTAAATTTTTTTGCTGTGGGAAGTTTGGTATACAAGCACTTCTTTACTAGTATTAGTTTAAAATTAGTATCTCTCTGTATATAAGTACCTATAGACCTCCTAGTGTTATTATAAAAATATATCTATCTATCTATCAATACTTTTTTTAAAGTTAAAAAAAAGTTAAGAAAATGTATTGTAAAAATTTGTTAAGTAAGAAAAATTTTGTCAGTGAATTAGATTTTTATAGTGAAGAATAAATATTGTTAATAAACCAGAAATTTAAAACATATATTGTAAAAAATTTGAATAGCAAAAACAAAATTATCGTTAATAAACCTTAAATTAATGTATTATATCCTTGTTATTATTTACAAAAACAAACCATGCCCTGATACAAATCAAACCTAACATTTCCACTTCCATGTATAGATCTCGAATGATGGGGCCCATATAATTGCTCTACTCATAAAATGGGCAGGGGGACGGTGTTTGCCGCCATTTTAAAGTGTTCCTATTGGTGTACATCAATGGCGGAATAGGGGTTGGAATTCCTGCCTTTTGTAAGCCATCCTATTGGCCTAAATCTGTATGGGGGGGGGGGGTACCTTGATTTGGTCCCAGAACTGGCACAGTGGATGTGTGACCTTCATTTCCCTGCAATTTTTATGACACGCAATTGTCATACAGGCATAGATGAGGTATCATGTTACATAATGAGCTTGAATGTACCTCACGCAGTTGCCCTACTGGTGTGGGCAGAGGGTGAATCCACTGTAAGCGTGGGTGTGAGCTTGAAATAAGATTGTTATCTGGCCTTTAACCGGCACAGCTCCACTAGTCAGACGATGAAAATCTACACGTTAAATACTATTATTTTCGTAGTAATTTTAGATAATGGTTACAATACTGGATTCAAATCTACAGCCATAGACCGTTGTTCCAAGTATCTTGTGCTTTTAGAATGCATTCAATCTCGTACTGATGCAGGAATGAAGGAAAACTTACAGACTGATCTAAAAGTTCATAAAAGGAAAGCTGAGGCCCTCTATGGACATGTCAGGCAAAACGTTGATAGTGGAATAGCACTATTACAAGAATAATCTAATCCAAATAATTTCAGATCAAGCAGGACATTAGTCAGTCACACTTTTACAATTGCACTGATTAGGCAGCTTTAAAGACACTCAAGGAAGGGACAAAACTTTTGCCTTTGTATGGCTCGAGTTAAAAATAGCCCGCCTCCCGTTTGAATAGGAAAGCAATATTTCGACTTCTGAAATAGAGTAAACAGCTATAACAATTAACAGTTTTAAGCAATAATCGCATTTCAGTTTATTTCATCAGTGAAGTTAGTACCGTGACGATTGTGCAGGATAACAGGCAGTAACGTGTAGATTACTGCATGTGGCTTTTGAATAACGTGAACGATGGTTTGATAGACCCTTTCCTTTACATCATGAGTGATGAAGCATTGTTTCATGTTTCTGGTCATGTGAATTCTCTTAACACGAGGTATTGGGCAACGGGAACCCTATTGTGTGTCAGCAACCACTCTGTGATGAAAAGATTGGCATTTGGTGCGGTTTAATAGGAATACGAGTCACTGGACTGATATTTTTTACATTACCCTCAACACCGTTGTATATATATGTAAATTTTTGATACATTTTGTGCTCGACTCACTGAATATGAAAGACAATACTGCTTCTTCCAGCAAAATGGGGCAACGTGCCACACATCTAGGGTATCTCTGGAATGAGTCCATGATGTCTTCACTGAGGAACGAACTGTCAGCAAAACTTTATTCCACCACATTGTCAGAGCTAATAACATGTGATTTTTTTCTGTGGAGACACTTGAAGAACAAGATCTATGAAACAAACCCAGCACAAATGAACTGAAAGATAATATCAGCCGTGAAGATGGCGCCATCGATATCCGAACTTTACACCGCTTGTATCTGAGTATGCTTAGACGTGAACAGCTGTATTGATGTTGCAGGGGGGTCACTATCAACATGTTCTATAAATGTATTTTTCATTGTAAATAAATGGTAAGTCCATTTTAGCTCTTTGTTTCTGTAATTCCACTGCATTTCCTTTATACTTACACAGCCTACTTTTATCTGCGCCACCTTTTATATGAAAGGCTCTAACTATATTGCATCAGCACTGTACTACAGGTTGACGAACCAGATCATGAGAAATTATCATTCTGTCAGGCTCCTTGTCGACGGTGGCAGTGGGAAAAACAAGATTAAAACTGTCGTTGATATGCTGTGCAAGTTTTTGGGTGAAGATTTTCAGCCTTCGATAAATAAAATAACACAATTATTTCCAGAGTAGGGGATTTATTCAGCTCATCCATTAGTGTTTTTAGATGAAATGAGGCTGACGCTTAAATGACTGTAACCCTACTCACTGCTCAGGATTACATACGAGTACAAATCTATGACGCCTACACATCAGTGATTCTCCATGGAATGAAGTACCCCATAGTGTGGTGGAAGGAAACAGTTTCGAGGATATTGAAACAATCTGTTAGCTGTCATTCTAAGATTCAGCTGTTTTAGAGAATCATAATATAGCGAACGAAATCAGGTAACCGTATCGTGAGGGGCTAACCACAACAACGTCGGTATACCGAAAAGCATGCGAAAACGTGGTCAACACTTGGCTTGTAATTGTACTATCACCATTGCAGGAAGGAAACACTTGAAGAAAGATCAACCTCGAGACCTGACCAAACTGCGTATCAAGCATTATGAGAAAGACTGGATCGAAAAAGGAAGTCTTCTTTTCTTTAAAGCACTGTTCGACTAACAACAATCTTTAACAATTGATCCACTTGACAGTGAGTCTGATCTTGGAGACTTGGTCGGCGAGTTGAATAAAAAGCAGATAATTTCTTTTTTTGAAAATAATAATTCTTTTTAATTGGAAGTTCCGAAAGGGAAATTTAAGTTCCAGCAGATAAAAAATTTTCTGTTCACATTTTTATTCAGACTTAGTATACAATACACGCAATACTTAACACAAAGAAATAAAAATAGTATTAATTGTGTTTCTGTGTTTAGTGACACATATTGCTGCAAAAAGCGTTATGTATCTAAAAGTTTTACATTTTTGTCATGGCCAACAGTTTTTTGCTAACACCTCGAAAAATGTAAGTTCCAAGATTTTGAAGGTTTTGGTAAGATGGAGAAAATATTTTATCACATTATCTGACAGAAGGAACCTCCTTATCATTTCGCATTAAGAAAATACAGTTAATTGCGGTTTTTGAAATTTTTATTCATTTGGACATGGTGAGTTATGTAAGTGGGAAATTCAGATAAAGCATCAAAAAAGCATAACACAGCAATGATGAGATATGATTGCGTTTCTTATAAGAAGACGGAACGACGAATTCTGCAAATGATGACAGGTGAGCGGTAAACACACCATACAGTTCCACAATTGACTGCTGCTTGATTAATTTTTTTGTATGGCCAGAGAGCCGGTTAGAGAACTTTTTCCACACAAGGGCATATCATTTGGCGCCCCCTTCCTCTCTCATTCAGACATTAGTTCATTCGTTTTCCTTGTTTTTTTTTTCGGTCATCCTTCTGACTGGTTCGATGCGGCCTGCTACTAATTCTTCTCCTATGTCAACCTCTTGATATCAGAGCATCCTTTGCTCCAACGTCCTCAATTATTTGTTGGATGCATCCCATCTCTATCTTCCCCTGCTACTTCTATCCTTTACAGCTGCTTCAAATACAATGGAAGTTATACACTGAGGTCCTTTTATCCTGTCATGTCCTATTATCCTGTACCTTCTTATTGTCTATGTTTTCCAGATTCTCGTCTCCTCGCTGATTCTACAGAGAACCTTCTCGTTTCTTATCTTACCAATGCACCTAGTTTTCAACAGCCTTCTATAACACCACAGCTCAAATGCTTCGATTCACTTATTTTCCCACAGTCCATGATTCACTAGCATACAATTCCGTCCCCCAAACGTACATTCTCAGAAATTTCTTCTTCAAATTAAGGCCGCAGTTTAATATTTCATTCGCCAGGAAAGCCTTCTTCGCTTGTGCTAGCCTGCCTTTTATGTCCTCATGTTCATCAGTCATGTGTTATATTGCTTCCAAGTCGACATAATTCCTCCTCTTCATCCACTTCGTGGTCACTAGTTTTGATGTTATGTTTGTCACTAGTCTCATTTCTGCTACTCTTCCTGACATTCATCTTCCTCTAGTTTACTCTCAATGCAGTGTATGTGGTCATTGGACTGTTCATTCAATCCAACAGTTCCTGTATTTCTTCTTCACTTACACTGAGGATACCAATGCCATCAGCGAATCTTGTCATTGGTATTTTTTGATCCTGAATTTTAATCCAAATTCCTGAACCGTACTTTTATTTTCCGTCATTGTTTCTTCGATGTGTAGGACATTAGAGGTTAAGTGTTAAGAAGTAAAAACATCAATAATATTGCCATTAATTTTAAAAAAATGTATTATGCGTAAAAATCATGACAGTTAATTATAATGGATATTTCATTCTTTTCTAGGAAGCTAGAGGAAGGCACAGGCACAATCACAGTCCAGTCGAGCGCATCTATAGATCGAGCGCATCTATAGATCTGGCTGTGCTACACACCAGCTGCACCTGAACGGGGTTGGGGAGGGACGATTGGTGAAGCTTATAAGTGACGGTATGATAGGTGGATCTGAGCTCACTGAAGGCCAAATTCTGGCGTAAAAGAATTAAATCAGGTTTCAGGAAGGTCGTTCTGCGGTACATTTTATAACAGTTTTCATTTAACTCTAATTAAAATGTGTCTCACTGCTGAATTAATTACGCTATAAATCGTGTGAATATAACAGTCGCAGCGCCTCGCCGAGAGCTAAAAATTAAGTTGACTTTCATTTTACATTAATCAGTAAAGATTATTATTATACTTTTGTTGATAGGTGGCTACAGGAAAACTTCTCGATGCTGTATTTTTTATACACAATGATCACAAATTAGATATGTACCCTAGCAGACTCATGGTGATCTCGTCTTTCACATTTCAAATCGTTCTTCGTTGTATGATTAACCGACTACTTTGTGTGAGCGCAATTTTGCTTTCACCGCTGAGCTGACGTCACGTCAGTACTATTACAACTTTGACAGATACACATGGCGCAGCGGAAACGGGGCCGACACAAGTTAGCGCACGGACTGACCTGCACTGCAGCCGGCTACACATACCAGCTGGCACCGTGGCCAGCCTCGACATCATGAAACATGCGTCATACAAGCGCCGCTCGCAACTAAACCCTCCCTTTCACGCACAGACACAATCCGCCTTATCACATTACTCATCGCAGACGCATTCCCGTACAGTGCAGCGTCATCAGCAAACAGCCGTAGACTGCTGCTCACCCTATCTGTCATATCGTGCATGTATGTAGAGAACAAGAGTGGTAGGGTTGTATCCTCTTCCTTGGCGTACTCCATGCGATACCCTCGGTTCTGGCGAACAATCGCTATCGAGGACAACGTTATGCGTTCAGTTAATTAAGAAGTCTTTGAACCACTCACATATCTGGGGAATCTATTCCATAAGCTAGTTTCTTCGTCAACGGCCTGCGGTGGGGCACCGAGTCAAAAGCTTTTCGGAAATCTGGTATTACAGAATCTGCCTGTTCTCGTTCAGCCATAGTTCACAGGATGTCGTGCGAGAAAAAGCGGAACTGAGTCTCGCATGAGCGATGCTGTTTAAAATCATGCTGATTTGCGGGCAGAAGCTTTTCTGTCTGAAGAAAATTTGTTATATATCAAACTAAAATATGCCCAATAATTCTGCAGAAAACGGACGTTGCAGATATTGGTCTGTAATTTTGAGGGTCTGTGCGGCAGTCAAACGTTGGTAGGTTCCTACGAATAATACAATTCTTTAAACGTGTTATTTGAAACTTCAGCATTCCTGTAACTGACTGGGTAGAAGCCTTCGACCCACTTGACTTACGTACGTCCAGGATTTTCTCGTGTTCTCAGCAAGACGTTTCGTTAAGGTATGATTATAGAAGTTGATGTTTGCTTCCGTCACGAATGCCTACAAAGTTTTCCCTGTCGACATTCTGCGGTCTTTTTTGTACCGAGGGTGCAACAGTCTCTGTTACCTCGTCATTTTCCAACTTTTGTTTTTGAACCACTGTGGATCTCTTCCGTCCTTAAACCACTTATTCGGCACGTACTTCCCCACAGCGCAATTCTCGATCAGTTTAAATTTTGCCCATAATTTCTGCACGTCCACGATACTCAAACTAAATTTCGTCCATTCATTGTCTAAGTAGAAAAATTTCTTAGCTGATGTTTCTAGAATAAAAACTCTTCTAGTCTTCTTCTGGAATTTATTAGCTTATGATGATATCACATTACAACTCCCTGTTTCTAAACTGACACCGTCGAGAAAATTAGTTCCGTTCATAGCTGCAAGACTAAAAATTTCCATTACATTTTGGCTGTTGAACTACCTCCTCAAGACAGTTTCCGGGATATTTGTTCAAAACAATTTCAGAAGTCTTTCTGTCCGCACTACCCCCAATGGACCACAGACGTCCAAGTCTCTAATCTGTAGATTGAAGTTGCGTGATTGGGGTGCCTCCGCACTACTGAGCGTAGACTTGTTTCGAATGATTCTACAGCTATTACAGCGCAATATTAACTGCACCTAGGCTGGTTACTCGTACACACATAACTGCCTGACAAAAGCAGTCAGAATGTCAAGATAATTGGAACTGAAAACTTCCCGGATTCAGAGAGTATTTGATGTAACTCCGATTATTACAAAATCAAATCAAACTTACAAAGAACTTCGCAGTATGGGTCCACTTATCGATAAGACGTTGCACTCTCTCTGGCCTGGATGGACGCGCTGATCGCCTTGGCGAAAATTTTTTGAGACATGCTGGCTGTAAATAATACTTGATGCTCTGGTTGTTAATACTGGGATTGAGGTTGAACTCTGAACTGGTCCCAGGTATCTTCTGGCGGGAACGAATCCGAGGACATTGTTGGCCATGGGAAAACCTCAACACCACGTAGACAGTTCATAGAGACACTGTGATGTATCGGTGAGCATTGTTCTGCTAAAAAGTTGCGCCATGATCCGTCATATGAGCGGTAACTCATAATGACACAGGATGTTGTTGACGTTCTGTTGTGTCGTCAGAGTTCCGTCAGTCATTAACAGCCGTAACTTCAGGTGATACCCAATGGCTCCACACATCACGATGCCAAGAGTATCACTGCTATTTCTCACCAAAACATTACAAGAATGAAACTTCCCCCGAATCACCACTATAATCGCCGACGATGGACATCAGAACTAGTGCCGAACCACAATTCATCGCTGAACACAATGTAACGTCATTCATCAGAAGTCCATTGTTCCTGGTCACAGCACCACTCCAAACGCAGCCTTCTTGTTGTGGTGCTGAGGGAAGCATCCACACAGGGCGGTAATTTCCTAGTTCAGCTGTCGCTAGTCTCCCAACAATTGAATTGGATGTCACATGATGTTGCAGGGAGCCAGTTACCAGTCCTTGGGTGGCAGGCTCAGACGTGAAGCGGTTACGATGTGCTTGGCGCGCAGTATAGCGATGTTTCCTTGTGGTGGTCAGACGCTGTCGACAGGAAGCTTGACGAGTCTGTCTTCCCTCACATTCCCATGCAGTCCGACATCTGGCCAGAGTCATGTCTGAATGACCCACAAATATCTATATTGCATAATTTGAGCAGATGGCGAAATGAAGACCCACAAACTCTGTCAAGTATTGATAAATCTATCTCACACGAGCATGTGGCATATTTGTCTCCTTCACAGTAATCACAAAACCTCTGAAGCTGTTCACGCCACTCACACACCCTACCACTCCAGGTAACAACACTAAACATGAACAAAACAAATACACTCTGATGGACATTCTACCTGTCATACAGAAACGCCCCTCTAATTATTTATGCATGCGCCAATGGTGTGTATGTATAGAAAGTCACACTTACATCCGACCATGTCTTCTGGGTGCTTCGCTTTTAGTGTCAGGCAGTGTATTAACATTAACATAGCTGTAACGAGGCAGCATAGCAATGATATAGCTTTTGACTACACGATTCACGCTTCACCATTGGAATCTGTTTTGTAGGATAGAAACATGTTTTATGCTCATCTATTATGATATTCCTGGACACTAAAAATCTATTCTGTAGGAATCAACGAGGGTTGTGAAATAAACGATCGTGTGAAACCCAGTTCGCTCTGTTCCTCAACGAGACTCAGAAAGCAGTAGACACAGGCACGCAGCTAGACGCCGTGTTCCTAGACTTTTGGATGGCGTTCGATACAGTTCTGCACTGCCATTTAATGAACAGAAGACGAGAGTACTGAATATCAGATCAGCTGTGTGATTAGATACAAGAATATCTAGCAAACAAAACACGGCATATCATTCTTAACAGACAGAAATCTTCAGACGTAAAAGTAACTTTCGGCGTACCCCCAAGGGAGTGTCATGGGACCGTTACCTTTCGTAACATCTATGAATGGCCTAATCAATAACGTCGGAAGTTCTATGGCACTTTTCGTGGATGATGCTGTTGCACACACAGAAGTTGCTACACTAGAAAACTGTAGCGAAACGCGAGGAGACCTGCATATGAACGGTACATGGTGCAGGGAACGGCCGATGACCTTCGACATAAATAAATGTAACAAACTGCTAATACATAGACAGAAAGAGCCTGCAGAACAGTCATCGGATAGAAGCTGAATCCATAAAATGTCTAGGAGCATGCGTATGGAGTAATTTGAAGTGTAACGGCCACATAAAATGAATCACACATAAGGCAGGTGCTAGACTGAGACTCATTGGAAGAATCATCTGGATATATATATATGCCACCCACAAAGTAGGTACACTACTGGCCATTAAAATTACTACATCACGAAGATGACGTGCTACAGACGCGAAATTTAACCGACAGGAAGAAGATGCTGTGATATGCAAATGATTAGCTTTTCAGAGCATTCACACAGGGTTGGCACCGGTGGCAACACCTACAACGTGCTGACATGAGGAAAGTTTCCAACCGATTTCGCATGCACAAACACCAGTTGACCGGCGTTGCCTGGTGAAACGTTGTTCAAAAATGTTCAAATATGTGTGAAATCTTATGGGACTTAACTTCTAAGGTCATCAGTCCCTAAGCTTAGACACTACTTAACCTAAATTATCCTAAGGACGAACACACACACCCATGCCCGAGGGAGGACTTGAACCTCCGCCGGGATCAGCCTTACAGTCCCTTACTGCAGCGCCTAAGACCGCTCGGCTAATCCCGCGCGGCTGAAAGGTTGTTGTGATGCCTCGTGTGAGGAGGGGAAATGCGTACCATCACGTTTCCGACTTTGATAAAGCTCGGATTGTAGCCTATCGCGATTGCGGTTTATCGTATCGCGACATTGCTGCTCGCGTTGGTCAAGATCCCAATGACTGTTAGCAGAATATGGAATCGGTGGGTTCAGGAGGATAATACGGAACGCCGTACTGGATCTCAACGGCCTCGTATCACTAGCAGTCGAGATGACAGGCATCTTATCCTCATGACTGTAACGGATCGTGCAGCCTCGTCTCGATCTCTGAGTCAACAGATGGGGACGTTTGCAAGACAACAACCATCTGCACGAACAGTTCGACGACGTTTGCAGCAGCATGGACTATCAGCTCGGAGACCCTGGCTGCAGTTACCCTTGACGCTGCATCACAGACAGGAGCGCCTGCGATGGTGTACTCGACGACGAACCTCGGTGCACGAATGGCAAAACGTCATCTTTTCGGATGAATCCGGGTTCTGTTTACAGCATATTGATGGTCGCAAACGTGTTTGGCGACATCGCGGTGAACGCACGTTGGAAGCGTGTATTCGTCATCGCCATACTGGCGTATCACCCGGCGTGATGGTATGGGCTGCCATTGGTTACACGTCTTGGTCACCTCTTGTTCCCATTGACAGCACTTTGAACAGTGGACGTTACATTTCAAATGTGTTACGACCCGTGGCTCTACCCTTCATTCGATCTCTGCAAAACCCGACATTAAGCAGGATAATGCTTGACCGCGTGTTGCAGTACCTGTACGGGCCTTTCTGGATACAGAAAATGTTCGACTGCTGCCCTGGCCAGCACATTCTCCAGATCTCTCACCAATTGAAAACGTCTGGTGGCTCGCCACAATACGTCAGTCACTACTCTTGATGAACTGTGGTATCGTGTTGAAGCTGCATGGGCAGCTGTACCTGTACACGCCACCCAAGCTCTGTTAGACTCAATGCCCAGGCGTATCAAGGCCGTTATTACGGCCAGAGATGGTTATTCTGGGTACTGATTTCTCAGGATCTATGCACCCAAAATGCGTGAAAATGTAATCACATGTCAGTTGTAGTATAATATATTTGTCCAAATTAATACCCGTTCATCATCTGCATTTCTTCTTGGTGTAGCAATTTTAATGGCCAGTAGTGTAGCTTGGGAAACCTCAGTTCTACCAGTACTTGAATATTGTTCGTTAACCTGTGGTCAGTACTAGGTAGGATTGATAGCTGCTTCTTTTTCCTTTTTTTCGAGTTGCATTATGACTGTCTGGGCCAGCAGCATTTGACTGTGTGGGTAGCAGATTCAGTGCTGTTGCCAGTGTGGAGACCTGCATATGATCGGTGCATGGGCAGGGAATGTCCGATGACCTTCGACATAAATAAATGTGACAAACTGCTAATACATAGACAGAAAGAGCCTTTACTGCAGAACAGTCAGCAGATAGAAGCTTTATCCATAAAATGTCTAGGAGCATGTGTATGGAGTAATTTGAAGTGGAACGGCCACATAAAATGAATCACACATAAGGCAGATGCTAGACTGAGACTCAGTGGAAGAATCGTCTGTATATATATATATATATATATATATATATATATATATATATATATATATATATATATATATATATATATATATGCCACCCACAAAGTAGGTTGCTGGGAAAACCTCTGTTCTACCAGTACTTGAATATTGTTCCTCAGCCTGTGGTCAGTACTAGGTACGATTGATAACTGCATTTTTTTTTGTTTTCCTTTTTTCGAGTTGCTTTATGACTGTCTGGGCCAGCAGCATTTGACTGTTGTGGGTAGCAGATTCAGTGCTGTTGCCACTGTTTGTGTTTCTTCTGTTGTAGTGTAGAGAAATAGGTATCAGCAGTGGCTCTAATAGCTGCTGTTTTTACTTGGCGTCCTTTATGGAACCAGAAAAACAACTATCATCACAACTGATTGGTTTTGGACAAGTTATGTGATGAGGTGGCAGCAGAATTACAGACAAGAAGTACATAATAAATTTTATTATTCTCTTCTTTCTTTCATTGCTTAAAAGGAGGGGCGATCATAAAGTTAGCACATCTGAGAAACACATGAAATTCGTCTTCCATTATATGAGAAAAAGTTTTCAGAACTGTCTCATTCAGACAGCGTCATTTGAAGATGTGTTAATGTTTCGTCCTGTCTGATAAATGCTTCTCGGAGAATGCTCGATGTCTACTGAATGTTGCTCATCGACACTCAGTGATCCTTGTAGGTGAATGACAGTGTTGTGGAGAAGATGTCCATTTCACAATATCGCCAACAAATTCTGGTGGAGTCTCTACTGGCTCATTATTCGAAGAGCGTTTGCTGAAATATTCATTCCATGGATTTAAGACACATTGATTGTAATATTTGATGAAATACTTCAGCAATGGACCTGCCTCATCTCCAATGAATACAGAAGGCAATGCGATTGATGTATTTAGTAAGTAAAATACACTAGAAGAATAAAATCCACCACCTTCCCTTTCCTTCCCATATCCCTCAACATCGAATGTAATCAGTTTCCCCTGAGGATCTGCGACTGCCTCTAGTACAATTCAATGAAGATCTTCGTAGCTATAAAATAGTGTACCAGAATTTTCTGGACATTTTAGACGAATAGGTCTTCTGTCAACATCACCGACTGCAGTTGGAAAGTCCTGTATGTTATGTAACTCGTTTACAATATTTAGAAAAGAGCATTTGCTGAAGGCAATCCAACACTGTGGTAGTTGACTCCACAATACTTATAACGGTTATGAATCCTATGGTAAATGGCAGAGCCAGGTCTCGAAAACGGCTTTTGGTTTCTAGGAATCTGTAGCAATTCTCGTTTCATCTGCAATTAATGGTCCTAAAAATGACATTGTTTCATTGGAAAAATCTGTAGCTTCTTCAGTATCAGTTAGATATGAAAGTTTTGCCTATTAATCATACAGCAAAATGTTCTTCTCTTTGCCTATTCTCATTTGCCAAAATCTTATTCTGATATCGTAAACTGTATACAAGGAATATTATGAATATTTCATTCTGGCTTCTTTGCTGATGCTCGAGGTCGGGCCAAAGCATTATACATGACAACAATTTTCTTGAGATTGGTGACAGATATTGATGATTTAAAGAATAATTCAGTATGTTACCTACATTTCACATGCGGAAACATATGACCTAACATACATCAAATGCAGATTCATAGCGACCCCTATTATTCAATGCAACTTTTTGAAATTCTTACATTAGGTTGTTCAATCTGAAATATCACAATAAGTGTGACTATTTACGAAATGACAGGCAGTTCATCGTGAAGGTGATGAATAAAGCTATGAGATGCATGGGTATCAATTTTTTCACCAACAAATTTTCCTTTAATATAGTTTGAAGAAGATTGCAGATCGGCCAGCTTGCACGTTCGATGTCCACAAAGTGAAGTGAGCCTTCTGACTGCTGCTCTGCTTCCTGCCACTCTGTGCCTGGTTTCATATGCTCATATATTCATAAGCGATTGGCATGGAATGGTACATTTGCTTGCAATATGGGACATATACAGCAAAGTGCATAAATACAGCAAATCATTTATTTTATGTTGAAATCGGTTTATTTTGTACTGAAATCAATGAATATGGCAAATAAATGGATTAATTATGCGTCAAACCTGCTTCAAATCATTACACTTACAACTGGACTAAATGTACCTGTTATGATCCATGTAGCATGTGTCTCACTTCGTTTGATACCTGTTGTTATGCTAACTTCATAAAAGCTCCATACAAACCTAGAAAATACTGAAACGAGTAGTAATTGGGTCTGTTCAGTGCACTGGGACATAAATTAATTAGCAAAAAATATCTTCTACATAAAATCAACAGCATCCCACATTATGTGTGTTGGTATAAAAAATATTAATTACTGAACAAAAAAATTAAAAATTGGCAGTTCAAAAAATAATGAATCAGGTGGTGGTGGTCAGTTTCAATTAAACCAAAAATTCTATATCATGAAATACATTATCATTATTTTGAAGTTTCTTCACTCCCTTATATCTCAGTTTAATAATATTATCTTCAAAAAAATTGAAAATCTCAACCACTAATTAATTTTAAATATTTGTTTGTCAAAATAATTTTAAATTTATTATCAACCTCCATACAAATTTTTTCACCATCCCTATTTTTAAAATATTTACATTCGGTAATCTAAAATAATTTATTTAGTTCTAACTCATTAATCTTTTTAAACAAATTAGAACTGTCTGTCTTATTGAGATTCGTTAGTAGACCCTTTATTACCTAGATTAGAATTTTATTAAGATTAAAAATTTTCACTCAGAATTCTTTCCTGACAACAATATGTTAAATTTTTCTTGCCGTACATAACTATATGTGCAAGACCATGATTCAGAATTTTATTATTGACTCTGGCACACAGCTTCATAGTTGTGTTCTGAGTAGTTACCACGTTCGTTCTCCTAGATATATTTATGAGATACAAAGGACGATTTTCAATAAAAATGGAGGGACTTATATTGACATCACTATTCAATTGTGTGACTCTCTTAAAATCTAGGAAAACATCATATGCCTTCAGATAATCATTTGGTGGCTCAAGGTTCCACATTTCTTGAGGGATAATGTCATTTCTTCCATTCTATAAATAGATATTCTGTAATTTTATGTTTTCGAACCAGGAAATCAGTGAACTGATTATTCTTCCTTTTTGTCTCTAAAACAACAAAAATGAAACAAGGCATGTCAAATTCTGCAGAATTATAGTGATTGGTGATATCTAGTTCAAATTTTTTCTTTCCATTCACTCCAGCAATCTATGGTTTGTTGTTCAAAGAAAGATACGATAATCTTCGAATTTTTTAGTCTCTCTCACTCTGGCATGAGTGAATATTCTGGCTCATACCTAACAACAGGTACTCGAATTTCTACTGATTCTACAATAATTTTCCCTTCGTTAGGAAGAGTGGTCACATCTTCAATGCCACTGCAAAATTGCATCTCCAGCACTTGAAGACCTTGTTAAAATTCCAGTTACATCTCCTTTTTTTCCCACATCATTTCCTTATAATCTTTGAAAAATCCACCAATAATTCTAAAGAATAAAGTACTTAATTTTTCTTACTTTCTATCTTCCAATCACTCAGGATATGGCCCTCTGCAATCAACTTCTTGGCAAGAGTAATGTTACTGGTATGAGGAGAGGTGAAGAAATAAAATGATGTTCCAGTCTAAACGAAATGTTTCCTTTCTTTCTGATGA
Organism: Schistocerca nitens; assembly: GCF_023898315.1. Classification (NCBI taxonomy): domain Eukaryota; kingdom Metazoa; phylum Arthropoda; class Insecta; order Orthoptera; family Acrididae; genus Schistocerca; species Schistocerca nitens. The sequence continues at coordinate 264,101,345 of NC_064615.1, forward strand.
TAACCTCTAACAGCTCTGTCATATAGTTGTCAATCAATTTGTTATTGGATTTTTCATCATCAGCTCCAATAATACTGAAGCTTATGTACAGCTGAGCATGATTAGGATGAACCCAACCATCTCCAATATTCATACTAATCTTTGATGTCTTGTTGCGAACATTTAGGTTGTTTTTAATCTTCCCATTCACAGAGAATGAATAACACTGATATCCCTTCAATTTGTCTGGTAATTATTTAAGATAAATATTTATTATGGAATTTCGAAAACAACTGATACAGTATAGGAATATATATATGGGATAATGTGGTTCATGAATTACTGGTCCACCAAGTTAAGTATTCAGCTTCAGTGAAGCAATTATATTAGTTTCTTGATGGAATTGATCAGCATGTTTCAGACACCTTCCATCAGCTAGTTAAAATTTGTATTAATTAACTCCAATTAATTAATTTTAGGAATATTGTTAGCACCCGTTTTTATCAGCTTCAATAACTTGGTTACTAAATCCAAGCTCACTTCCAAACGTACCTTTCTTGTCTATTTATAATTTAAAATTGCTGTCAATAGTAACTCAGTTTAAAATTTCATCTGCTTTAATGTGAGTATCAGGTTTTTTGAATGAATAAAATTTTCTGAGCTTTTCAAAGTACATTGACTTACAGGAATTTCTGTTGTCTCTCCATCATAATATAATTTATTATTTTTTGGTGTAATATTATGGGTTAAAAAGTTGTGTAAAAACCATCTAGTGCAATAGTTCTATGACTTGAGAAAAAATGACATACCACTCAGTTGAAATAATCTACACATTTACATTAATAAAAATTATTTTAGTTCAATGAAAACTGATTGGGAACCAAAAATAAGAATTCCAGAGAAGAACCTGAAGAGTTAACATGGCAAGCACTTGCCCAGCTCTATTTGATATGCAATAATAGGTCCAAGTGGATTTGGAAAACTCCATCAATGATTGACAATTATACTTTAGCTCCAGGGTGGCTGAACTGGAATAAAACCTGTCGCTTGTATGATGGCTGAAAACGTTTAGATCAACATAAATACTCAATGTAAGATACTTCACTTGTTATATCTCATTATTGCATTCTTGAAAACCGGGATATAATAAGAGAATATTTCACTAGAGGTACACATAAAAGAATAGATCTATTTTTTAACTCAGTCATATTTATTGATACCAAAACAATTAGTAAGGCATAATGTAAATGTTTTAAATATTTTTAGACAAGATGACATAAATTTAAGTCACATACATCATGAATTTGTTGGTGGAAATTAAAAATTTGATGATTTAAAAACATGTTAAATATTTGAAGGTGGATCAGTTCATTTTTCTTATCACAGACTTGACAAGGAAACCTAAAGAAGGAAGGTACAGATATAAGATAACAAATTTCTTAATTAACTAATGTTTTTATCTTTTGTAAATATTTGCATAATATGACCCATCGCTTGTGAAAAAAGCTAGACAAAATAGAAAGATAAAGGAACAATTAAACAAGGAAATTAAAAAGCCTATAACAGAGCATGAAAAATATAAAAAGTATAAACCAGTTACTAATGCATTGGAAAAAGTTAAAGAATGAATAGAAGAATTAGGTGATAATATGTTCAAAATTATTGAAGAAAACAAAAGGCTGAAAAACAGATGCTTCTTTATCATTTTAATAAATTTTATTACAGACCACCAATTAAATGATATGAAAGTCCACTGCATGGTTATACATTAAGTGAGTCAGAAATACAAGATGTACTGACTAAACATGAAGAAGAGGTTTAAGGCAGAAAAGCTCAGCAAAAAATAAAGGAGGGTGATGTAAAAAAATAAATATAAATGAAATAGTGCTAGAATTCGCATACCATAGTGAAGATACAGTTTTTGGACTAAGACCTGTCAGTACATTTAAATATATTAGCCATAAACCAGTAAAATGTGATGTAGATAAATTAACAGTTGGTGACAGGACATATGGAGGTACAAATGAACTGATGAATCATAATAATAATAAGTAGATCACCATGGAAGATATGAATACTAAATTTGATTGTGTTGTTTTATCAAATTATGCAGATATTTTGTACCTTTCAGGAGCATTGTATTCTGAAAAGAATCTAAATAAAACAAAATCAAGCAGAGGTGTTAAATACGAGGGCAGTTCAATAAGTAATGCAACACATTTTTTTTATGAAACAGGGGTTGTTTTATTCAGCATTGAAATACACCAGGTTATTCCCCAATCTTTTAGCTACACAACACTATTTTTCAACGTAATCTCCATTCAATGCTACAGCCTTACGCCACCTTGAAATGAGGGCCTGTATGCCTGCACGGTACCATTCCACTGGTCGATGTCGGAGCCAACGTCGTACTGCATCAATAACTTCTTCATCATCCGTGTAGTGCCTCCCACGGATTGCGTCCTTCATTGGGCCAAACATATGGAAATCCGACAGTGCGAGATCGGGGCTGTAGGATGCATGAGGAAGAACAGTCCACTGAAGTTTTGTGAGCTCCTCTCGGGTGCGAAGACTTGTGTGAGGTCTTGCGTTGTCATGAAGAAGGAGAAGTTCGTTCAGATTTTTGTTCCTACGAACACGCTGAAGTCGTTTCTTCAATTTCTGAAGAGTAGCACAATACACTTCAGAGTTGATCGTTTGACCATGGGGAAGGACATCGAACAGAATAACCCCTTCAGCGTCCCAGAAGACTGTAACCATGACTTTACCGGCTGAGGGTATGGCTTTAAACTTTTTCTTGGTAGGGGAGTGGGTGTGGCGCCACTCCATTGATTGCCGTTTTGTTTCAGGTTCGAAGTGATGAACCCATGTTTCATCGCCTGTAACGATCTTTGACAAGAAATTGTCACCCTCAGCCACATGACGAGCAAGCAATTCCGCACAGATGGTTCTCCTTTGCTCTTTATGGTGTTCGGTTAGACAACGAGGGACCCAGCGGGAACAAACCTTTGAATATCCCAACTGGTGAACAATTGTGACAGCACTACCAACAGAGACGTCAAGTTGAGCACTGAGTTGTTTGATGGTGATCCGTCGATCATCTCGAACGAGTGTGTTCGCACGCTCCGCCATTGCAGGAGTCACAGCTGTGCAAGGCCGGCCCGCACGCGGGAGATCAGACAGTCTTGCTTGACCTTGCGGCGATGATGACACACGCTTTGCCCAACGACTCACTGTGCTTTTGTCCACCGCCAGATCACCGTAGACATTCTGAAAGCGCCTATGAATATCTGAGATGCCCTAGTTTTCCGCCAAAAGAAACTCGATCACTGCCCGTTGTTTGCAATGCACATCCGTTACAGACGCCATTTTAACAGCTCCGTACAGCGCTGCCACCTGTCGGAAGTCAATGAAACTATACGAGACGAAGCGGGAATGTTTGAAAATATTCCACAAGAAATTTCCGGTTTTTTCAACCAAAATTGGCCGAGAAAAAAAATGTGTTGCATTACTTATTGAACTGCCCTCGTACAATAAATTGATAAAAGAAACTGTTGCTGTATATTGCCCAAAATTAAAAGCAGATTTAGAATCAAGTCTCGATGAAGGCTTGAGAAAGAAATATCAGAAAGAATTAGTTAACTGGGTTTTAAATAGTTAACCAACGCCAGAGATTAGCTAGGGAAGATCAAAGAATAACTCCATTAGATGAAGCTTGCCCAAACCATGATATTGCATATATATATATATATATATATATATATAGATAATAAAGGTGTAGACTCTAGACAGCAAGCTGATAAAGAACTTAAGTCAGCTGCAAAAGAGAGAATTTATGCTTAGGATGCATCACTTGGCGAAAAATTAGCTGCAACTACTGTTAGAAGAATGGCATATGGAAATAGAAAAATGGGCATGGGCCATGATGAAAATGGTTTGTGGGTGTAAAAATATTAATTCTCATAAAATTTTTATCTCTATAAAAGAATTACTTCAGCATTGATTCTACTTTGCTATCTACTGCCAAAAGTGAACCAAAATCAAGTAAAATTAAACTCAATATAGAACAAGTAAGCAGTATTATCGATTGTTTAACTGATACTCAAAAAAGAAGGAGAAATAAGAAGAAGGGAGGAAATTTACTCATAACTTTAGGCATACCTGTTGTGAAAAAAGCTACTGAATATCTAACAAAAAAGAAAGAAAGATTAGGACTAACAAAGCATGAAAGAGAATTTCTGTTTTTGTTATTGGCTGCATTACCATATCTAGGTACTTTTGGATAACTTGCTGGTGTTGCAAAAGCAGTAATGGACAAGAAAAAGGTGATGCAGGACTATAAAAACAAGAAAGATATAATTTAGCAATAGTCGAGAAATTTCCAAAGAGTAAACGATATGTATCATAATACATAAGTAATTTTGATATAAAAACTTGCTATAAATCGAAAAATATTGACAGTGGAATAGTTACTTTGGATACATCTGCTCATGTTGGTACTCACTGGATATGCTATTGTAAGAAGAATGATAAAAATTTGTATTTGATTCATTTGCTGATACTATATCAAAACAACTAATTAACTGTTTGGAAAAAATCGACTACACTACAATACTGAGAGAATACAAAATTTTAGTGAAATAATATGTGGTCATTTGTTTTAAGATTTATTTTATATGATTGTAAGTTTAATGAAATTTTTGAATATGGTAAATGGACATTTTTGGAAAAAAGCTGCAACCAAGCAGCTGCAAGGTAATCGTGAAAAACAATGGACTTGGAAAAATAAAACATTAATTGGAATAAAAAACTGAAGATTTACAATCAAATATTAAAAAGAAGTAGATTCAAAAACAAAAAAGTTAATTAAACAGTTCAAAAACAATGTAAGTGATGTTTATAATATGTACCAAGAACTAAAATCATTATTAGATCCAAAAATAGAGACTGTAATTAAGGAACTTTGAAATGAATTAAGTAATATTTTTAAAGCATCTAAAAGTTATATTGATTTTAAATGTAGAAGTCTGGTACATTTAAAGTATCCTGTTAATGGTTATGATGCAGTTACCAAATAATATTTAGAAAATGAGTTAGCTAATCTTGTTACATATTTGGAATACACCAAGATTCTCCCAGATTTTAAGCAAAGAAATGGAATTTACGATGACATCATGGAACATCACAATAAACAAAGAAATAACACGAAAACAAGTCTCCATTGTGCATTAGACAAGACAGATTTACTAGAAAGTCAGCTTAAGTGATAAGATTTGTTAACTAATAGGAATATAGACATAAGAGTTGGCAAAAATCTAGAAACAGAATTTATTATGGCGTCATGAAATATCATAATAAAGAAATAAATTATGGGAAAATTAGCCTTATTAGATAATGTAGACTTACTTAAACATTGCATTTGTTAGTTAATAAGAATATAGACATGATAGTTGGCAAAGATCTAGAAATACTGAAGTCATTAGAATCAAACAATTAAAATTTAAAATTTAATAAACTGTAATATTTATAAGTGGACAATTACATCTAGTGCTTAGAGTGCAGAAAATTTGCTGAAACACATCATTCTCAAAGAGTAACAACTCATAATGGAAGATTAAGAACTTAAGGTGTTTTCACAATTTGTTAGACTAAAAAAATGTAAATTTGTTAAAAAAATTGTAGGTATAGGGGTGGGTGATTAAAATATTGATGTAGAAAATATTAATGAATTCATAAACCGATGAGAAAAATTTTTTTAAAATAAGAAATGTTAATTCCCTTGTATAGATCATTCATTGCAAATCTGATCTGGATTCTGGAGACTTGAAAGGATTTTCAAAAATAAATAAAGGATGTAAGCATTTATTAATTTTCTTTGACTTTTTGTCAAAATTTGTGTGTACTATACCAGTTAAAAACGAAACAAAAAATATAGCTGATACTTTCAAAAAATTTTAAAGCTAAGATCTCCAAGAAATATTTGGACAGAGAATGGTAAAGAATTTTACAATAAAGAATTTCGAGAACGTATGAAAAATATATTGACCATTATTCAACTTCTTTTACAATTAAAAGCATCTGTTGAAATATTTAATAGAACTCTCAAATAAAACAATGTTGAAAACTTTGAATTTTGAGGAAATTGTAAATGGGTTGATTTAATTAAAAATCTGATTGATGAATACAATAATACAAAACAGTCAAAAAGAAAAATAAAGCCACTAGATGTTCATGACAAAAGCTGTAACGTAGTTGTCATTGTATTTAATGATAAATGCAAACACAAAGTGGGTGACATAGTGAGAATCAGTAAACTTAAAGGGATTTTTGAAAAAGGATACATACCCTCCTGGTTAACAGAAATTTTCGAAATTGAAACTGTTATTCGTTTTGATCCAATCACGTCTAAATTGAAGGCATTGGATGCAAAAGAAGTGAAAGGAAATGTTTATGAGCAAGATCTGTAGAAGACAAGATATCCATAGGTCTATGTTACTGAGAAAGTTTTAATAAAGAAAGAAGCTAAGGTATATGTTAAATGGTTGGGTTATGATAATCACATAGTAATTGGGTGCATAATAATACAATTATTTCATAAAAATTATTGCATACAAATCGAAGTCGTTATTGATAATTTAAAGGTGTTTGGTACTGATTATAATATTAATTCTCCTAACTGTGTCATTAAAGATAATTGAGTATATTTTGGGGTTAAAATAAAAATTAGTCAAGTATTATATAAGGTCTGAATTATTTGATAGTTTCACATTTGAGTTGATTGAATAAAACGGTGTAATACATTTTGTTTTTTAGAAGTATGCAAAAACGTTTGTGAATGCTGTATAAAATTTAATTACGAAAAAAGTTGTTAGGTTCTCACTTTTATTGATGAAGACTAAATTATATCGTTAATCACTTCTTGTTGTGTATGGTGATCCGTAAAATTAAAATAATATTACATTACAGTGTGGAAACTACCTTCAGCTCCACCAGAAAGATAAAAGAATGTTTAAGATCAGCAAAAGATATACAACATCCTTTGGCTACATTAGGTATATATAAAATTCCTTGTACTTGTTGAGTCGTTGATACTAGTACCACAAAAAGTAGTGTTAACACCTGTCTTGTTAAACACAAGAGGAATTGTCACCTAGGACATACGGGTAAACCAGCCATAGTGTAACATCTTCACCGAGAGCATAGTCATGAAATAAAATTCATTGTGTAAGTAGGCTGTTTAGGTTTTTTTATTGGTAACGCCACCTCTGTATGAAAATCACTGGCTGTGCTGTGTGCAGTCTGTGGCTGCTTTGCATTGTTGTAATACTCGCCATTGTAGTGCTAGGCAGCTTGCTGTGAACAGCGCGTAGCGTTGCGCAGTTGGAGGTGAGCCGCCAGCAGTGGTGGATGTGGGGAGAGAGATGGCGGAGTTTTGAAATTTGTCATGAACTGCTATATTTATATATGATGATATCAAGGTAAATACATTGTTTGTTCTCTATTAATATCTTTCATTTGCTAACTATCCCTATCAGTAGTTAGTGCCTTCAGTAGTTTGAATCTTTTATTTAGCTGGCAGTAGTGGCGCTCGCTGTATTGCAGTAGCTTGAGTAGCGAAGATTTTTGTGAGGTAAGTGATTTGTGAAAGGTATAGTTTAATGTTAGTCAGGGCCATTCTTTTGTAGGGAATTTTGAAAGTCAGATTGCGTTGTGCTAAAAAATATTGTGCCTTAGTTTAAGCACAGTCTTGTAAAATTGTTCAAAGGAGACGTTTCATATGTCGACCCTTAGCCGAGGATACCTCACTGGAATCTTCTGATTTTTTCTTGTAGTTTGTGTAATTAGTGTAGATTTTGTTTATTGCTAGCGCGTAATTGTAGAGAAAATCTCCTGTGTAGTTGCAGTCTTTCATTGTTGTACAGTAAAACAGTTGTGGCATGCATGTAGATTTGCACCAAGTATTTCGCAGCTGCAATTAACTAGATATTATTTTCAGTGTCATGTTAATGTGTTTTCTTATTTTTGCTCTTCAAATTGTGTTTTTCTGTGTTGTCGTGTGAAATATTGTGACAATAATGGCGTGTGAAAAACGTAACACTAGGCTCCAATGTAAACTGAGAAATGACAGCGAAGACGAAAGCAGTGTGTTAGCGCCACTGTGTAATGAATTAACTAATGTTCAACATAGTAACTTGGTAATTGTGGATAGGGAAATGGAGCGGGCGGCAAACAATGGCGTAGGCAGTGAAACAATTGGTGAACAGGGAAGTATTATCGATCGATCGGTCGGCAATAGCTCGCCTCAGGAATCCGAAATGACACGACACTATCTCGCAAATACTGTAGATTCAGGTTTTGGATCCTCACCGTTTTCTCAAATAAGTCAAGACACATTTTCTGCTTGTCAAAATGTGAATGTTTCCGGTGCAAATTCACTGCCGAAAAGCACTGAGGAACATGTTCCAGACAACAGTGCATTGTTATTACAATTAATACAACAAATGGGACAAACACAACAAAAGCTTCAAAAGTTAGACACAATGGAACAAAATCAGAGACAAACACAGCAACAGTTAGACACAATGGAACAAAATCAGAGACAAACACAGCAAATGCTTCAAAAGTTAGACACAATGGAACAAAATCTTCAATATGAAACGTCCCCTTTGAAGAATTATACAGGACTGTGCTTAACCTGATACACAATATTTTTTAGCGCAACGCAATCTGACTTTCAAAATTCCCTACAAAAGAATGGCCCTGACTAACATTAAACTATACCTTTCACAAATCACTTACCTCACAAAAATCTTCGCTACTCAAGCTACTGCAATACAGCGAGCGCCACTACTGCCAGCTAAATAAAAGATTCAAACTACTGAAGGCACTAACTACTGATAGGGATAGTTAGCAAATGAAAGATATTAATAGAGAACAAACAATGTATTTACCTTGATATCATCATATATAAATATAGCAGTTCATGACAAATTTCAAAACTCCGCCATCTCTCTCCCCACATCCACCACTGCTGGCGGCTCACCTCCAACTGCGCAACGCTACGCGCTGTTCACAGCCAGCTGCCTAGCACTACAATGGCGAGTATTACAACAATGCAAAGCAGCCACAGACTGCACACAGCACAGCCAGTGATTTTCAAACAGAGGTGGCGTTACCAATAAAAAAACCTAAACAGCCTACTTACAATTGAAACAAGTGTCATATCGAAAACATCGCATTATCAGTTGTTTATGTATTTAGAGGCTATTGAATTTTGTAATCACTATAATAATTTTAATAGAAAAGAGTAAGGTGTTAAATTAGACAAAATTTGGAGGTCAACATTGCAACATAAGAATAACGATCGATCAATTTCAATCGAGTATGTTGGCAATAGCAGTGGTAATCTTGTAGCTGATGTCATGTGATGGACTGTGGTGTCCTCTACACTGACTGTATAATTGGCGCTTCCTCGAGTTCTGGTTGCAGTTCACCATTTTACCCCTGAAGATGTCTTCCACACTTGGAGAGGAAACGCTAGAGGATGTTTCGTTTCGCACAGGCTCACAGTATTAACAACCATATGGAATTAGCATTGCAACTAGAGAGGATTCACCAGACATGGCGAACATTCACAGAAACCACCAGTAAGCTATTACAGTTCCACTTAGTTATTAGAATCCTATACAGTGTTGTGGCTGGAATAAGGTTGATGGTCTAAAGTCAGGTCCACACTGAGCGCGCCTTGCCGCGCCGCGCTTTGCAAAACGGCTCTGCGCAGCTCTGTGCGCTCAGTGTGGACGGCGAACCGCGCTGCGCCGCGTCGTGCCGCGCCGCGCAGTTTTCCGGCTGTCGTCGGTACATCAAAGGAATTGGCGCGTTTGCGCCCGCTCAGTTTAGACGGGGCTTCGGCTCGCTCCATCTTCAGACCGTGCGCGCTCTCCAACTGGAACACAGTGCGCGCCTCGAAGTGGTGCGGCGGGGCGTGGACGGAGCACTCCTCTCTGTTACAGCTGTGCGAGGGGTGCAGCACCGCGGTGCAGCATGGCGCGCTCAGTGAGGACCCGCCTTAACACTCAGGAGTATGGAAATTAGAGCAGAGATGTCAGTTAATAGACAATGTAAGTTAGCTATAATTTCGCATCTTACAAGCACTCATCTACATACTTTGTCGTGATTTAAAACTGGAATTAGGTATCATTTGATAGGTTGTGCATCGTATGTATGAATATTTGAAGTAGACTGTCACTGTCACATACAACTAGTAAATAGTTGTTATCACTTACTGCATGAAAGGTGATGGATTGTCTTTATTATCAAAACAGTGTAATGAATCAACACCAGTAGAAATGAAATGGCAGGCGTAGCTCAGGATCAGGGTGGAAAAGCCCACACAGGTGTGTTGGTGTCCTTAACACAGGAAGTATCCCAAGACGGACGATCGAGGCACCTGGGCACTGAAGCTCAATACAGCGGCGGCCGGCCAGTAGTGTAGCGAGACCAGAAGTATAAACGGATAATACTTCAGGGACTCTGAAAATCTTGGACGCCACAGAGAGGAACGAGGAAGCGTTACTTCGGAAATCACGCAGGCTGGGTTATTTCCGAGGATTTTTATTCTGAGAAGCGTACCATTGTATGAGGATACGTATTTCCTCGCAAACTTTCCACGCTGGGCGACAAAAGACCAAAATATGGTTGGTTGGCGTTCGGAAGAATCTATAGAGAGGAAGAATATTCCGTGGTTTCGAGAACATGATTCGCCTTCTGCAGTTACGAGGGAGGCGAGCCGAGCTTCGCTGGGAAGCCAGTGGTCGAGAGAAAAAGGTCTTCCATTTTGAGCACACGTGTTTGATGGTCGCTCAGTATCAGTTTTTGTTGGTACAGACGGACTTGCTGTCTTTACTCTTAGGAGATTTTATGGTTAGAACGGTTAGGCACTGCACTGTTACGAACTTATACGATTCTGGACTTCGCCTCTGGGCAGGTAGTCGCCGTTGAGTACGCAGCGTTGTGATTGAGAGCACTTCTTCTGTCTATACTCACGTTAAGACGTTACCTGAATTCCGTCCTTGTGGCTGGGAGTTCGCGTTTCTTGTCTGTAGAACACAGAGAGGAAAAGACAGTATGATTATGCTAGTCAGAGGACCGCCTTCTGCCATACTAATGGTTGAAAGAGTTTTTTATTTTGTGTATGAGAACCATCACTCCGACGCACCGTACACAGTGCATATGGTGATATTGCTAATTGCTTCGGCTTATTAGGGCTATAAAGCTAAATAGCTGTGGTCACCTAAGTTGTATTTCCACTGAGGTTGCACACCACTTAGATCATCTTTGAAAGTATTGTCTTCTAGTGTTTGGTATGTACATTATGTCAGTAATCCCGCATTATTTATATTAGATCGCGTAGTCATAAAATGGGGCAGATTTAGGCGATTTAATCAATCGTATTAGTTAGGAAATTAATTTGTATCTCTTTATGTCCATTGGACATAGATGTATAAACATCGTAATATATAAAGGGATTTTAATCTACAATAAATGTATAAGCGGAAACAACATTTATCATTTTGTAGTTACTAGTTCCCTTAACCATTCATTTATGTTCATGTTATAATTTATATGTTAAAGAGCAATAAGAAGGAAATAATATCACAATGAAGAGATCCTAAGATCTGCTTCAGGGGTTAGTCAGACAGGGCCAAATCTTGATTTTCGCGTTCAGTATTTTCTGTTGCGCACAGTCATTTTTACATCCGCCTGGAGTAGCAACTTGGAACAGAAGAAGAATTTCGCTAGTCTACAGGAGAACGTGTGAGTAGCTTTGAATGAGGATAAATCTTGAACTGTTATTAACCTGTCTGATAAAACTTGACTGAAGTTCCAGAATGAGGTTTTCACTCTGCAGCGGAGTGTGCGCTGATATGAAACTTCCTGGCAGATTATAACTGTGTGCCCGACCGAGACTCGAACTCGGGACCTTTGCCTTTCGTGGACAAGTGCTCTACCATCTGAGCTACCGAAGCACGACTCACGCCCGCTACTCACAGCTTTACTTCTGCCAGTACCTCGTCTCCTACCTTCCAAACTTTACAGAAGCTCTCCTGCGAACGTTGCAGAACTAGCACTCCTGAAAGAAAGGATATTGCGGAGACATGGCTTAGCCACAGCCTGGGGGATGTTTCCAGAATGAGATAACGGATAATACTTCAGAGACTCTGAAAATCTTGGACGCCACAGAGAGGAACGAGGAAGCGTTACTTCGGAAATCACGCAGGCTGGGTTATTTCCGAGGATTTTTATTCTGAGAAGCGTACCATTGTATGAGGATACGTATTTCCTCGCAAACTTTCCACGCTGGGCGACAAAAGACTAAAATATGGTTGGTTGGCGTTCGGAAGAATCTATAGAGAGGAAGAATATTCCGTGGTTTCGAGAATATGATTCGCCTTCTGCAGTTCGCAGAAGAGCTTCTGTAAAGTTTGGAAGGTAGGAGACGAGGTACTGGCAGAAGTAAAGCTGTGAGTACCGGGCGTGAGTCGTGCTTCGGTAGCTCAGATGGTAGAGCACTTGCCCGCGAAAGGCAAAGGTCCCGAGTTCGAGTCTCGGTCGGGCACACAGTTATAATCTGCCAGGAAGTTTCATATCAGCGCACACTCCGCTGCAGAGTGAAAATCTCATTCTGGAAACATCCCCCAGGCTGTGGCTAAGCCATGTCTCCGCAATATCCTTTCTTTCAGGAGTGCTAGTTCTGCAATGTTCGCAGGAGAGCTTCTGTAAAGTTTGGAAGGTAGGAGACGAGGTACTGGCAGAAGTAAAGCTGTGAGTACCGGGCGTGAGTCGTGCTTCGGTAGCTCAGATGGTAGAGCACTTGCCCGCGAAAGGCAAAGGTCCCGAGTTCGAGTCTTGGTCGGGCACACAGTTTTAATCTGCCAGGAAGTTTGACTGAAGTTGAAATTTCTGTTCTAGCCAAAGGAGACAATTTTGCTGTGACACCTTTAAAAGTACACATGGAGGATATTACATAAAATTTTGAGACGGGGATTCGTCAACTTCCACAGCAGTCAGCTGATGTAATTAGGATGGAAGCAACTAGAATTTTACGTACATGTAAGCCATCTAACAGTAATTTGTAGCAGGCACAAAGGAAGGCACTGAGGGATATCAATGCAGAGACAAACATTATCGTTCTTACAGCAGACAAGGATAATGCCACAGTCCTGATGAGAAGTAAGGGGTATCATGAAAAGATGAATCATATTTTGGATCCCACCAATTATAAAACACTTCAGAAGGATACGACTACAAAGCTTTTAAAAATCACTAATTGATTCATGAGAGTGTCTTGACTCTCCTATGACGATAAGAAGCAACTCTGCAGAATGGAAGCGTACCCACCTAGGTTCTATGGGTTACCCATGATGCACAGATTCCTGTGAAGCCTATTGTGAGTGCTCTAGGGTCTCCCACCTACACGTTAGCTAGATACCTCACCTCTCTGCTGCAATGTATGTTGGTGGAACTGATAGTCATATTAAAAATTCTTATCATTTTATTGACAAATTAAGAGAAATGCATATAGGCCAAGGTGATTTGCTTGTTAGTTTAAATGCTGTGTCGTTATTTACCATGAGTTCAGTGAACGAAGCTATCTCTAGCTGATATTTTTCCAGCAGATATTGCTGAGTTCTTCAGACACTATCTCACGATGACATATTTACAATATAATAATCATTTTTATGAACAGAACGACCAGGTGGCTATAGGTAATCCTTTTAGTCCAGCTGTTGCCAGTTTATTCATGGAGAACTTTGAACAACAGGTGTTGCAGACTTCCAGGAAAAAAACCAACCAGGTGGTATTGCTATGTCGACGATACTTTCGTAGACTGGACAGACGGTGCACAGGAATTGGATGCCTTCCCGGGACATCTCAATAATATCAATCCAAAAATACAATTTATTATGGAGACAGAGAATAACGGGCATCTGAATTTCTTAGATATATCTGTTATGAACTTAAGGGACAGAACATTGAGCCACAGAGTATACAGAAGAGCCATGCATACTGGCTGTTTCCTGCATGAAGTTTCTAAACATCACCACAGACAAAAAGAGGGGTGATTAAAACCTTGGTAGATGGAATGCATAAATTTTGTGAACAAACTTATTTAAAAGATGAGCTTGAACACCTCTGGTCAACATTCAAGAAGAATGGTTATTCTAACAAGGAGATAGATAGAGCACTTCTCCCTAGGGAGACAATCACGACTGACCTCAGGGTCAATGGAGAACAATGTCTGCCCAAAGAGAAACTTCTCCTTCTGTTCATCACTACACTTAAGGATCGCATTGGGAAAGTGTTGCGCAAGTACAGTGTGGAAACTACCTTCAAACCCACCAGGTAGATAAAAGAATATTTAAGATCAGCAAGTTATAAAACATCCTTTGGCTACACTGAGTGTATAAAAAGATCCTTGTAGTTGTGAACTGGTTTACATTGGTACTACAAAAAGAAGTATTAACATCCATCCCGTTGAAAGGAAGAGAGCTTCTCACCCAAGAGATACAGATAAATCGGCCATAGCAAGAACATCTTTACCAAGGTTGTGATCATGAAATAAAATTCACTGAGATGAGTGTCATATCGAAAAATCGCATTACCATGCTGGTATGTATACAGTGGCTATTGAGATTCATAAACACCGCAATAATTTTAACAAAAAAGAGTAAGGCATTAAATCAGGCAAAAATTGGATGCCAACATTGTATCATAAGAATGACAACAGAATGTTTTCAATCGAGAATGTTAGCAATACCAGCGATAATCTCTTAGGTTTCTAACTGTGGTCCCCTCTACACTGTGCTCCCTCGTGTTCTGGTTGCTCTTCGCCATTTTACCTCTGAAGATGTCTCCCACAGTGGGAGAGGTAACGTTAGAAGAAAGTTTTATACATCGACCACAGCCTAATAGCCCAGAACTTTTAAGTGATGTCTGTACCAGCCGTGAAAGCTTACATTGTATGATCGAATAATATTTCTCTCATTCTCTGATACAACTTTATTGATTTGGGATCATAATTAAGCCTTCACAGTTCTTCAAAATTTGGATAATTACCTATAATTCTGGTAAACTGTTTTTGCAAATTTTATCATTATACTCTAACAGCATAATAATGATAATCACAGATAGCATCGAATAATCTGAAAAAATGAAAGTAGATCTTAAATTATGGCAGAATATTTGAGGAACAACATGAGGTAACACAGCATCTATTTCTGTGTTTCTTTCTTGTATTATTTCCGTATCATTGTCAACTATTCTGTTTAAGTTTTGGATGTAATCTTCTCGAATTTTATGTAAGTTTTCCAGGAAAGCTATTTTCTGTTTGATTTTATATTCAACATGTTCACAAATGATGATTAAACTCCATGTGTAACCCATTTTCTGAATTCTAAGGGCTCTTCCTTTCGCGATTTCAAAATTAAAGAATATAAGAGAGGTTCACTGATATACGTCAATGATTACTCATTACTTCTGAACCCCAAGCATTCCTAGGGTTAAAAATTTCCAACATCTTATCATCTTCTACATCAACATGGTTTCTAAGTGCATAGTCACTATCTTTATATTCCAATACTTCTGCATTATCTTTAGCTTCAGACCATGGATTTTTTTCATCAATTAACATCATGCATGCTTACCATTGTATGTAAGTTTGTTGTTGACAAGATCTTTGATCGACTGCATTTATATAGAATAAAAACATGTTAAATAAAATATTGTAGGCAAATTCTAGAGCAGGCTAAGACAAAACCTGATAGTACATATTTTTTCTCTTTGCATTTGTTTTGCCAAGAGTATCATTGGATTGGTCACATAATTTCTCAACAAAATAAGATAGACCGTTGAAGTGACTATTGTACATTTCTAATCTGTGTACATCAAAATAAATATTATCCATATATTCTATTAATTTATGATCTTTACATTCATATTTTCAGACATAAAATATTTATCTTCTGTAGGTCTTCCATTATTATAACCAGAAAATCTTCCTGAAAGATCATTTTATACAATACAAGCCCAAATTTAAAATAATTTTCTTGGTCTACAAATCATTTGTGGCAATGTAAATAATTTTTTCTTTCTTCATGTCTACTACATCATCTACTATATCTTTTAAATATGGATATTTCTTTTCCTTTTCTTGTAATAGCAGTTGTAATTGTTGATTTTCTTAACATTTTAAATTTATAACTTGAAGTTTTTATTCACCACACTTTGTGATAGACAGTAAAACAAGTTTTGTTACTCATTTTCTGTATTGTCTAGCTTCTTGTTTTTGGTGGTAGAGTATGGTAGAATATAAACCAGATAGATTTTTGAAAACAGTAGATATCCCTTATAGTTTCATGAATATATTTTTCGTCTTCATCATTATTTTTTCTAATTGCTTGTTTTGTACAAGGGCTATCCACAAAGTACATTACGTTTTGGAATTAAAAATAAATAAAGTATTGGAAATTTTTTTTATTATATACAGATGAAAGCCACACTTAAATACTACTTTTCTACATAGTTTCCATTTAAATAAGGCACTTATAGTAGCGATGGATGAGCTTGGAAATTCCTTCATCGTAAAATTCGGCCACCTGCGCCTTCAACAAAGTGGTTACCTCTTCTTGAAGCTGTGCATCGTCATCAAAACGCTGCATAGCCAACCACTTCTTCATTGCTGGGAATAAGTGCAAGTCGTTCGGTGCCAGGTTGGGACTGTACGGCGGATGAGGAAACAACTCCCACTTGCTTGTTTTGTATTGCTCTTCTGAGGTTGTGCAGAGTTTGGCAATACCTTTGAGAGTTTATTGTAGCGCCTATTTCCAGGAAATCCACAAAAATCACAGCTTTTCTGTCCCAAAAGACAGTCATTACGTGGTTGAAGGCGCAGGCGGCCGAATTTTATGACGAAGGAATTTCCAAGCTCGTCCATCGCTACGATAAGTGTCTTAATTTAAATGGCAACTATGTAGAAAAGTAGTATTTAAGTGTGGCTTTCATCTGTATACAATAAAAAAAATTTCCAATACTTTATTTATTTTTAATTCCAAAACGTCATGTACTTTGTGGATAGCCCTCGTATCTTTATACTCCAATATCTCAGCTATATCTTTCGCTTTAAACTAAGGATCAGTGTCATTATCAATTATCATACCAATTTGTTTATTATTATGTGGAAGGATGTCGTTAAATTGAAAAACGTTCGTCACAGATACTTCTGAAAGACAACCAAATGAACTTGGTTTTGGGTTCATTAGCTATATTTTAAATTTTATTAATTAAATTTAAAGATATATATAGTCCTTTTTTTATCCAACTGAGAAGGAGTCTGGAAATTTTCTCATAGTTTATTTAAAAAACCTGATATTGCAATTTCCTTGAGAGCGAGTCTCAAAGTGTTTGATTATAGATCTCAGTTTGTTTTTGATGGAATGTATTGCACTAAATACTCGTAAATGAAGAAAAACATACAGTAAAAAATCAAGAGTGTAATTATTGTAACTATGCATTAACCTAGTAAACAGCAACAAGAAAGGGGATTCATTTATTTTATATAAATTTTTATTTACAAAAGGGAAATGAAGCTAGTGCATAATTTATCTTTAATCTGTTGCAGCTGTCAGTCTTATAACTTTAATTAAAGTAATGAAAAAATTCTCTCAATACATAGAAACAATTAAATCCAAGAAATGTAAAACCTGTGAAGTGGTGAAGTCAATTGATAACATTCACTCACACAGATATACGAAGGATAAATAGAAGAATTCATGTAAGGGATGTCTTACTGAATACAAATAAAAAATGTATAACAGTTAACGAATTCTGGTTGTAAGTGCAAAATATGTCCCATCTAAGTATTATAGGAACAATTTAAAACGAATTTCGAGAAAGAAACATTTTAATATATTATTATCAATGAAAGACGATTAGTGTGATAATTCAACAATAAATGTGTTCACTGTCAAGTTTTTCCTAAAATGCTACATCTAGGGAGAAACTATCTAATAGATGTAAGATTCAACCACAAGAAGATTGACAAAAAGAAAAATAGTGTGTAAATGTAGAAAAGAAATAATTGAAAAGTGTCAAAAATATTTATTGACAAACAGTCACAAAAATAAGTGCAAATGAAATTTTAATGATCAGTACATTTTGCTACTTTATGAAACTCTCATTTTTCAAAAACCTAATGAAATTTTGTCTAGATAAATCGAGCAGACTTCGAGAAATTCTCAATTGTTTAGTTTCGTAATTATTGCAGAAGTAATAATTTAAAAGCATATAGTAGATTTAAAAAGCATGATTTAATTTAGTTATTCCACATAGTTTACCACCCTTCTACATGAACTCTCAATGACATGAAAGTAGTCGAACTCAAAAATAATGGTAATAGAGGAAACAACAAATGAAAGAAATCTGAATTAATTAATTTATTTGTGTTAAATGTTTTTCGATTTCATCCAAAATTATTCTAAATGACTAGATAAGGTCAAAACGTTAGCTAATATAAGTTATTTTTGCAGACTTCACTATGATGCCTTTGAAAACACAGGGCCATTGAGGCAAGAAAAAATGGTGAGATTAGATCGAATTTATCCATTCAGTAGTAAACTATTTGAGCAAGAAAACAGGATAAACTGCCTAAAAAGAATTTATTTGAGATTAAAGAAATAAAATCTAAATTTAATGAAAAATTTTAATCTCAGCCTGTGTACTATAAAATTGTCTTTAAATATGCTAATATTAGTAAACTCATACCACTAGTGAGAAAACAGATTATATAAGGAAACCCTTCATTCTGTGGTATAAGTAGCAAAAAAGTTAACTAATTTTAGAAAAGGAGATAAGCTGCATGTGTCAACCACAAATTCAAAAATGATTTATACGTTTTCTAGAGCTTATAAGGCATCAGATAATACTAAACACTCTCTTCAAGTTTTGTGCAGTAAGATCAGAGGTATATCATCATCATCTGATGGGTCTATTGATTTGGCAGATACCACATTTAATATTCAAATGTTAGCGATTCCTAGATGTTGCAGTGAAGTAAAAAAAAACAGTGAATTTAGCTGCTGATAAAAATATAAACGTCTATCGTAGGAATTAATAACAATGACAGTGTATGTTGTCCTAGAGCAATTTCAGAGGCGTTAACATATCACTCAAATAATATCTTAGGTAGTGAGCTAACTGAGAATGAAATTTAGTAGATAAATATGAATTACAAGAAGAGTTAACTGATGTATTATGTAATCAGGAGAATTCAACAAAGTAGACAGATTTACTCTAAATGATATTAAAAATGTTGAGCAACTATTAGATATCCAAATAAGTGTTGTATATGCTCAACATTTCAATTCAGTTGTATGTCATTGTCCTGAGAAAGCAATGAAAATGTATCTGTATGAAAATCAAAATCATTTTGATGTAATTAACAGTATGTCAGTTTTATTAGGATCTTCATATTATTGTTGTATATGTAATGCATCGTATAATAACAAGAACAAGCACAGCAATAAAATAGAGGAAAAAACTGTATACTATGCAATGGTGCAGAACACAATACTGAATATAAATAGGTATATTGCGAAAATTACAGTAGATACTGATGCTTAAGAGATCACCAAGAAATTTCCGATACAGCTTAGAAATATAGGAAATGTAAGCATATTTGCTCGACATCTAAAGAAAAAATATGATTTTGAACTGTGAACAAACTGTAAACAAGTAGCAAAAACTAAAAATCGCAAATGTTACGTGAAATACAAATTACAAAAAGGTGGTATCTGTGAAAGAAAATTTAGTGAAGAATTTGTCGTCAAAGGATGTCAAAATTGTAGTAAAGCTGGTTTTTATATGAATGAGAATTGAAAGATTATAATGTTTTCCAGTGCTGAGAAAGCTATAAAGCAGTGACAGAAAAACAGTTTAAATGTTATGAAAAGGGGATACCAAAGAGAGTTCCTGGTACCTGTACAGAAAAATACATGTGGTCCGATTATAAAGCTCGAAACTTGTATTTCTAGCGGTTCTGGCGCTGCAGTCCGGAACCGCGGGACTGCTACGGTCGCAGGTTCGAACCCTGCCTCGGGCATGGGTGTGTGTGATGTCCTTAGGTTAGTTAGGTTTAAGTAGTTCTAAGTTCTAGGGGACTTATGACCTAAAATGTTGAGTCCCATAGTGCTCAGAGCCATTTGAACCATTTTGAGCCAAACTTGTATGTTCCTCAGCATCACCCGATTTAATTAGACTACATTCCATTATCTTTGTTTTGCTTTTGTCGATATTCATCTTATAGACTCCTTTCAAGACACTGTCCATTCTATTCAACTGCTCTTCCAAGTCGTTTGCTGTCTCTGACAGAATTACAATGTCATCAGCAAACCTCAAGTGTTTTTATTTATTCTCCGTGGATTTGAATTCCCGCACCAAATTTTTCTTTTGTTTCCGTTACTGCTAGGTCAATGTATAGATTGAATAACATCGGGGATAGGCGTTTTGCTTCTTGTATTTGCTACCTGCCACCTTCAGAATTTGAAAGAGAGTATTCCAGTCAACATTGTCAAAAGCTTTCTCTACAAACACTGGAAACGTAGGTTTTCCTTTTATTAATCTATCTTCTAAGATACGTTGTAGGGTCAGTATTGCATTGCGTATTCCTGCATTTCTGCGGAATCCAAACTGATCTTCCCCTTGGCCGGCTTCTACCAGTTTTTCCATTTATCTGTAATGAATTTGACTCAGTATTTTGCAGCAGTGACTTATTAAACTGATAGATCGGTAATTTTCATACCTGTCAACATCTGCTTTCTTTGGGACGGGAATTATTATATTCTTCTTGAAATCTGAGGATATTTCGCCTGCCTAATATATCTTGCTCACCAGATGGTAGAGTTTTGCCAGGGCTGGCTATCCCAAGCCTATCAGTAGTTCTAATGCAATTTTCTCTACTCCCAGGTCCTTGTTTCGACAGGTCGTTCACTGCTCTGTCAAATTCTTCACACCGTATCATTTCTCCAATTTCATCTTCCCCCACATTCTCTTCCATATCCGTAATATTGTCCTCAAGTACGTCGCCCTTGTATAGACCCTCTGTGTACTTCTTCCACCTTTCTGCTTTCCCTTCTTTGCTTAGAACTTGTTTTCCATCCGAGCTTTTGATATTCATACAAGTGGATCTCTTTTCTTTAAAGGCCTCTTTAATTTTCTTGTAGACAGTATTTATCTTACCCCTTGTGATATATGCCTCTACATCCTTAGTTTTGTCCTGTAGTCATCCCTGCTTTGCCATTATGCACTTCCTGTCGATCTCATTTTTGAGACGTTTTTATTCCTTTTTGCCTTCTTCATTTACTGCATTTTTGAATTTCCTCCTTTCATCAATTGTATTCAATATCTCTTCTGTTACCCAAGGATTTCTACTACCCCTCGTCTTTTTGCATACTTGATCCACTGCTGCCTTCACTATTTCATCAATCAAAACTACCCACCCTTCTTCAACTGTATTTCTTTCCCCTGTTCTTGTCAATCGTTCCCTAATGCTCCCTCTGAAATTCTCTACAATTTCTGGTTATTTCAGTTTATCCAGGTCCCATCTCTTTAAATTCCCACCTTTTTGCAGTTTCTTCAGTTTTAATCTACAGTTCATAACCAATGGATTGTGGTCAGAATCCACATTTGCCCCTGGAAATGTCTTTCAATTTAAAACCTGTTTCCTGAATCTCCGTCTTACAATAATATAATGTATCTGAGACCTTCCAGTATCTCCAGGCTTCTTCCATGTATACAACCTACTTTTATGATTCTTGAACCAAGTGTTAGCAATGATTAAGTTATCCTCTGTGCAAAATTGTACCAGGCAGCTTCCTCTTTCATTCCTTACCCGCATTCCATATTCACCTACTACTTTTCCTTCCCTTCCTTTACCTACTATCGAATTCCAGACCCCCATGACCATTAAATTTTCGTCTCCCTTCTTTATCTGAATAATTTCTTTTTTCTCATGATACATTTCTTCAATCTCTTCTTCGTCTGTGGAACTAGTTGGCATATGAACTTGTACTACTGTGCTAGGTGTGGTCTGCGTGTCTATCTTGGCTACAATAATGAGTTCACTATGCTGTTCGTAATAGTTTACCCACACTGCTACTTTTTTTATTCATTACCCCTATTTGATTTTGTATTTATAACTCTATATTCACCTGATCAGAAGTCTTGTTCCTCCTGGCACCGAACTTCACTAATTCCCACTACATCTAACTTTAACCTATGCATTTCCCGTTTCAAATTTTCTAACCTACCTGCCCAATTAAGGAACCTGACATTCCACACTCTGATCCGTAGAACTCCAGTTTACAATACATTAAACTCTAGTTATCCCTGCTACAAACAGAAAGCGATGTAGTACCCAGTATTCTTAAGGGATTCCTCACATATATTATAGGTGTTGTACATATGATATCTATTACCTCCAGCAGATTTCTATTGGTACTCTCTTCTGAGGCTGGACGTTAGCTAGACCTGTGAGCTGTGGAGCTAAATCTCATCATAAGGAAGATGAACTTTGGTACATTATAGGTAGATTTCGCGACAGTTTACTTCTGGTATTGTCTTGCTTATGATAGCTGAAGCATTGAGATGGATAAGTGCTTTTTGTGATTTCAGTCACTCGATACTTCTAAGATCGCAACTTTTAACTTGGCTTAAGTAGTGTGAGAGTCTGGTACCCACAAGCACTGCAATCAGTAGAACACTTCATAAAGTAACCATTTTAATTGATGAAAACCATGTCTTGCTACATACTATATGAAAGATGACAAGTGTCAATGGTTTATGATTGAAGATAATTGGCAATGCAGTACAACCATATGGAAATTTCACACAAGACGAGCGCTTAATTGTCAGGAATAAGACATTGCAGGTATATGCAGGGATTCTAAATCATTTCTGATGAATGCAGATGTGATTCCTCGAACAACACACTTGAATTGGAAGTTGGCGAAGGTTGCGAATGGTCATGATATTAGGTTATACTATTATGTTTTGTACAACACTCCACATAATAGCTCAGGATTGCTAGCAGATGAAATGTGCTATAGTGGATACATCTATGTTTCTGAAGGTACCTGACATCATGTGGATTAGACTCTTATACCACAGTCAATCATAAGAGTTCTTGAGTGATAAAATGCGCTATGATAGTTCAGAAAGATGTGTGGTGTATGTGGTGCAATTGGTAGAATATTAGTAGTAGTTGTAGTAGTAGATTCATTCCATGAATTCAAACATGGTGAATTCAGTAATTTAGTCGCAGTAGACTGATACTATAGATTCAGGTTGTTTTCCAGCTAGCTGTACTGGTAATAATAGCAGCTGATTCATATTACAGATTTTCAGCTAGCTGTACTGCAGTCACAACACACGTTTTTTTATAAATAGCAGTATTATTCTTCACCAACACGGGTCTTCACTGTAGGTATGCCCTGTGGAAAGGAAATTTGACATTGATGTAGACTTAATATTTAACTTCCACTTTTCTATAAACATAAAGTGATCTAATGTCAAGGCTAGCATTGCATTTTTGAGTGACTTTCAAATGAACCCTCATACAGATTACATGATTAAGTGTTTTACGTTGTACATAGGGCATATAATATCTCCAGCAGATTTCTCAATTGTGACATTTGGGGAATCTGAAAGACTAAATGGTATGTGAAATGGTATTATGATTATTATGGATTTGTAGCAGTGACATTTATATTTACGAATTCACATGCCTCCATATTTTTATATGAAGACAAAAACACCACTCTGGTTATAGAAACAACGATCGATTTCACGCCAGTTTAGATGCTTCATTGAACGATCTATATGGATTACAAACGAAGTATTTCACTAGGTTTTCTTTTTTACACTGGCGTAATAAATACTGTTATGTGGAGTAGAAAAGTCCCATATATTGGGCTTGAAGCCTCTCCCCATCCTTCACATCACTAATAAATTAAAAGGTGGTAAACAAGTATTTGATGCGGAGAGAATAAAATGAGCCCTTCAAAGCGTGCGAAAATGTATATAAACGCTAACAGAAACGCACAAAACATGAGATGGAGGACATTGGGGCACGGGCATAAGGAACACTCAACTAGCTAGAGGCCTATGTAAGCAGCTACAAGGAAAACAGCACTGATTGCGTTACCAAAAACCCCAACCACTTGACGCTAGAAGAAGTGGGCTAGTGCACCGAAAGGCGAAGCATGAAAGAGGGGGAGGTGCTGAACATAAAGTAAATTACAACTTAAATCAGCATTTGATATAATACATAGACAGTTCACGGACAGAAAACTATTAGGTTAAATCCCGTATGATGTAGACTACTAATATTTATGATAGATACTATTCCACACAATATAACAAGGACTGGAGAATTTATAAGCAGTAAAAGTTTTTAAACACCGCAAAATACGTTGTCTAAAAGTAAGAATGTTGGGCTATCTGGTTAGACAGTCAAAATTTCCTAAAAAATACCTGTGTCGTAGTTTTGTCTGGATATTTAAGGAGAGTTCAAAAGTTTTTGTAGGGCTCAGAAAATTTCTGTATCTTCTAAAATATTAAGGTTGTTACCCTTATTCTCCAAATGTATGATCTGCATACTCTTATGTGTGTCCATGATCTGATGTCCTGTGTTGCGTAAAATGTATGCTTAGTGCTGATCCTTAATTTGCGCAATTGGTATGCTCCTTACACGAAGTTGAAAAACTTCTTGTCGTGTCGGTATATGTATTTAGCGTCGCGTTGCTAACAAGATATACAGCAAACACCCAATAAGTTAAACCTACCGAAAAGCATACTTTATTTGTGTATCAATTTTTGTCTGTTCTTCTTAGGAATATAATAACCTAGGTTATGTTTTTTGAAACCAAGCATTTAACTATTCTATCAGAAACATCTCCAAAGAAAGGAATCCTATTTAACAAGACTTTTAGGCTGGAGAACGTTGACATATATTTGACTGTAGTGAAATGCTTCTAATAATCATAAAACTTATAGTTATTCAAGGTCATGGGAAATTTTATTTTATGAAGGCTGCTCTAAAATACTTAAGACGAAATTCGGATTTCGAATATTTTATATGAAGCAGTAATTTGGTGGGAAACTGAACACTTTGTGCATTGATCAGTGGAAGTTACCGAACACTGCACCATGTACATCCATATGTTACAGTGAAATTTGTAACAAAATACTCTTGCTCCAGCAAAAATTATTACTAAGTACCCCATTTACTGCCACTGTAAGAAATGACTCCAAGTTACACAAAAATTGTAACAAATGATGCCATATTATAACAAAAATTGTAACAAACTGCACCATGTTATGGTGAAACTTGTAACAAATTGTGCCATATTACAGGGAAATTTTTTTAAAAAAAAACGTCCCATGATACAGTGAAGTTTGTAAGAACTTATTCAATACACCAACATGTTACAGTATAATTCAATGATTGCCTCAAGCCGTAGAGCAGACCACATATCCAACACAACACTTGGTACTAGTTCTTCATTACTCACATACTAATTGTGTTTACTTGGAGCCTGTTAACAGATACAGCCAATAGCCTTGGCGCAGAGGTAACACCAGTTCTCGTCAGATCACCTAAGTTAAGCACTGTCAGGCTGGGCTAGCACTGGATGGGTGACCATCTGATCTGTCGAGCACTGTTTGCAAGCATAATGCACTCAGCCCTTGTGGGGTAAACTAAGGAGCTACTTGATTGAGAAGTGTTGGCTGCAGTCTCGTAAACTGACATTCAGCTGGGAGAGCAGTGTGCTGAAAACATGCTCCTCCATATTCACATCCAGTGACGTCTGTGGGCTGAGGATGACACAGAGGCTAGATGGCACTATTGGGCCTTCATGGCCTGTTTGGGGCGGATTTAGTTTAGTTTGTTAATGGTTATAATGTCACAGCTTTCACAACGTTTTGGGTGCTGTTACCGAAGACCTCTTAAACCCAACACAATCTTATCCTACTGAATCCTTCCTAATGTCAAGTTGCGTAATGGTTGTAGGGTCTGTTTATAGCCAGCAAAAATTCTGTAGCTGGTGCAGTCCACATGATTGTCAGATCTCCCATGTCCTAAAGAGTTTTCCCTGATGTGACCACGGAAGTAGGTCACTTGTACTAAGTATAGGACCCATGATGTCCACTGATTTTAGAACCCAAGATGTCAGTCAGACGGCAGACCTGTGATGTTGCAGCCCAAGATTGCAATCCGAGACGTCATCAATGCAGTCCAAGATGGCGATTCAAGATGGCAGACCTGTGTATATGAGTGTAGCCTGCAATGTTACCAATTCTGAATAGTTGTTGCAATTTTCATGGCACTGCAGTCACCCATCCCAACCACTCACCCTTACCATCCAGGGTTACTAACCATCAAGCAGACTCACCACATGTGCTCTGTATACCATATTGAATGTTGATCATCATGATGATTCGCAATCAGAAATCTAGTTCCCCCCCCAAAAGAAGCTTAACTCACACAGTTGGATGTAGACACTAACTCACTCCTCTCTCTCAGAGTTTATTATTGTTCATTATGTGTCTCTGCTTACATGTGTCTTCATGGCATTTTTTTTATTTTCCCTTAGCACAACAGTTCCCTGATATTCACTTTGTAGTTCCAGATACATTTGAGCAGAAGCAGCAGCAGAAATCAAGTCAGTATGCAGACACACCATCATGCAGCTCCTGAGATGTTGAAGTCAGCACAAGGAACCATTTTTAATTTTTGAGTTTCCACTGCATCTATCACTTACGCCACTAATCCAGCATGTAGTCCATGATATATCAGAGCAGGGCACAGAATTGTTTCCAGACTTTGGGTTTCCACTGTACCCAGTTTCTGCACCACATATCAGTCCTAGCCTAGTCATTTCAGAATGCTACTGTGCAACACTATTTATCAACTGACCAACAACAAACGAAATACATTAATGTTGGTTTAGCACCTGACATAGGCTTCGAAATTATAGTAGAAATAGATAAGTCCAGTGAGGTTCAAAGGTGCAGTTCAGTGGTATGGAATGGAATCAATTGGGCACAAGCTCATATAAGTCAAGGACTGCATAACAACCAACTACAGTCCATTCCCTTGGGCCATACGTATCTTCAGCAGCAACAGTGCATCCATCATCGACATGTTTGGTGGGTAATACAATGAAGTTAACGTCTCAAGACCCAGTACAATCTTTTTATTCATAGTGTCCAAGTGTTAAGAACCAAAACAGCTTGTACACTGCAATATGGATTGCTATGGACAGACTCAATTTATACTGAATGTGTGTTAAACCATTCTTTGATGATGTTGTCAAGTACTTGTTGGAACGTAAAAGTCATGATGAGGAGGCTGAGCTGTGAATTTAAGAGGGATAATAAACAGTTATTTGGAAAATTAGGCAGAGAGATGAATAGAGTTGATTCATAGCTGCAATTAAAGTATGTACAGGTGAATTATGCAGATTGCCTTCAGGAGGGAGGAAGACTGCCCCTTGCAAATAACACCCTCAAATCTGATATAGTACAGCACATTAGTTGGACGGTATTGTATTGTGCTTTACCTGAATGTGATACATGAATGGGATAGTACAACACTTCAGCTGGACAGTACAGCATAACACTGTACTCGAATACAATACCCGTGCAGATATTACAGCATATTAGCTGGTCAGTATAGTATGCCACTCTACTTAAATGTGATACCTGAACAGGACAGTAAAATGCTTCAGCTAGACAGAGTAGTACAGTGCTGTAACCAAACAGGGTAGTGGGATGATGTGGTATGTGGTACAGTATGTGGTGCCACTTTTGAGGAAGAATCTGCCTCCCTTCAGTTGACATCTTTTATGGTTCACCTGTACATACTTCAGTAGCAGTTATTCATGGTAGTGATTTGTCTTATCACATGATGTAGAATCAGCCATCTACCAAATGGGGCGTTACCATCTTATTTTGGAATACATATAAGAAACGTTAAGCCGTAGGTACACAATTTGGTTCGTCTAATAACAATAAGAAGAAAGTGCAGCTTGCAGAAAAAATGTGAATCAGTTCACAAAATAACTGAATGGGATTTTGTCTATCATGCGACACTTAAAAAGTCCGGAAATAAGTTCAGCCGAATTTTTTTCAAACTATCTAAGTGTTCAGAAAGGATAGATTAAATGCAATTGGTGGTGGAGTATTTATTGCTGTTAGAAGTAGCTTACCTTGTAGTGACATTAAAGTAGATAGTTCCTGTGAAATAGTATGGGTAGAGGTTATACTTGACAATCGGACTAAACTATTAATTGGATCGTTTTACCAACCCCGACTCAGAAGATATAGTTGCTAAACATTTCAAAGAAAACATGAATCACATTTCAAATAGGTACTTCACTTCAATCTACCCTCAATATGCTGGAAAAATGGAAAAATTGTACGTTTAAAGCTGGCGGCAGATATGAAACGTCATCCGAAATTGTACGGCATGTTTCCTCAGTAAATTATTTTGAACAATTAGTTCATGAGCCCACTCGAAGCGTAAATGGTTGCCTAAGCTTACTTGACCTCTTAGCAACAAATAATCCTGGACAAATAGGGAGTATCGTGAGGAATACAGGAATTAGCGACCACAAGGCAGTTGCTTCTAGGATGAATACTATAACACCTAATACCATAAAAAAGAAACGCAAAGTATATCTGTTTAAAAAAAGCTGATAAAAATGCTCTTAACGCCTTTTTAAGAGACAATCTTCACTCCTTCCGATTTGATCATGTAAGCGTAGAAAAGATGTAGAATGATTTCAAAGAGATAGTATCGACTTAATAATGGGAGGCCTCCGGTCCAGATTGTATACCAGGAAGGTTCCTTTCAGAGTATGCTGATGCAATAGCTCCATATTTAGCAGTTATATACAACCACTCGCTCACAGAAATATCAGTACCTAAAGACTGGAAAATTGCTCAAGTCACACCAATATCCAAAAAGGGAAGTAGGAGTAATCCGCTGAATTACAGGCCCATATCACTAACGTCGATTTCCAGTAGGGTTTTGGAACATAGTCTGTGTTCGAACATTATGAAGTACCTCGAATAAAACGATTTATTGACACATAGTCAGCACGGTTTCAGAAAATATCTTTCTTGTGAAACACAACTAGCTCTTTATACTCATGAAGTAATGAGTGCTGTCGACAGGGGATGTCAAATTGATTCCATATTTTTCGATTTCCAGAAGGCTTTCGACACCGTTCCTCACAAGCGTCTTCTAACCAAACTACGTGCCTATGGAATACCGCCTCAGTTGTGCAACTGGATTCGTGATTTCCTCTCAGAAAGGTCACAGTTCGTAGTAACAGACGGCAAGTCATCAAGTAAAACAAAGTAATATCCGGCGTTACCCAAGGAAGTGTTATAGACCCTTTATTGTTCCTGATCTATATCAACGACATAGAAGACAATCTCAGTAGCTGTCATACATTGTTTGCAGATGGTGCCGTCATTTACCGTCTTGTAAAGTCATCAGATGACCAAAATGAATTGCAAAATGATTTAGATAAGACATCTGTATCGAGTGAAAAATGGCAATTGACAGTGAATAAAGATAAGTGTGTAGTTATTCGCATGAATAGTAAATGAAATACGCTAAATTTCGGTTACGCGATAAGACACACAAATCTGAAGGTTGTAAGTTCAACTACATACTTAAGGATTACAATTACAAATAATCTAAATTGGAAGAATCACATAGATAATGTTGTGGGTATAGCAAACCAAAGACTGCGATTCATTGGCAGAACACTTGGAAGGTGCAACAGGTCTACTAAAGACTGTTCGCACCACGCGTGTTCACCCTATTCTGGAGTATTGCTGTGCGGTGTGGGATCCGCATCAGGTGGAACTGACGGATGACATCGAAAAAGTTCACATTTTGTATTATCGCGAAATAGGGGAGATAGTGCCACAGATATGATACATGAATTGGAGTGGCAATCATTAAAACAAAGGCATTTTTCGTTGCGATGGTATCTTTTCATGAAATTTCAGTCACCAGTTTTCTCCTCAGATTGCGAAAACATTCTGTTGGCACACACCTACATAGTGAGAAATGATCATAACGATAAAATAAGAGAAATCAAGGCTCGCGCAGAAAAATTTGAGTGCCCGTTTATCCCGCCCGCCGTTCGAGAGTTGAGCGATAGAGAGACAGCGTGAGGGTTGTTCACTGAACCCTCTGCCAGGCACTTTATAGTGAATAGCAGAGTAATCATGTAGATGTAGATGTAGATCTGTGGAAACAGGCAGCCTGTGAGCATAGTCACTTCCATAGATGTACTGAGGACCTGTGCGAAATTCAGTCACCTGTACTGGATGAAAGAATGTCATAGAATGTGAAGGAAATTTCATGAAAAAATGTTTTGTAGATATCGCATGTCAGAACGAAGACATATCAATTGCAGCAAGGTATACAGCTAACTGCAAACATCAAGAAGCTGTAATGGTTGTTAGCCCCAAAGCATGAAGGGTATTATTATATGAACAGTATGTGACTGTGAGGATAAATGGCAATTTTCGCGTGAATAAAATCTGTTTATTGGAACAGACGGGAGTGCAACTCTTTCCATGCCGACAAATAGATGTTTTTATCAAGTGTATACCTTCATTTTCATCATGTGCTGTGTGCCAGAATTCTATTTTAGCTAGAGTATGAGAATTCTTTTCGTCACAAATTCAGTATCAACGAATAGTTTTCAGATATAAAATGTTCAGGTTCAGTATTTTCATTCATCATTTCGCCTCTTCTAATAATGAACTTCTAAATCCTACAGCAACTGAAAAATGCATGACCTACTGTCTCACTCTCTGACACTGCAACAGTTGAACTGTTAAGTTTCATCTCATGGAAAATTTTCTAAGCTTCTTCAAATTAGCAACAGCTGGACTGTAAACCCTATCTGGCATTGTAAATTGTACGGATATTGTCCTATTGCTTAGTTGCGGAGCATCTTTGCGAGCGGCTGCATTATAGAGTCGAGCACTGGACACGGAGGTGCTACGTTGTGTTGTGGGTTGGTCTGAATGGGAGAGGTATTATTACGGAAGTTCAGGTGTGGCTGGAAGTACTATTATTGTGAAGTAATGAGATATGGAAGTGGATTCAGTGAATCGTGCGTAAAGAAGTAATTAAGTATGAGCAGTGCCGCCGATAACGTATTTGAGTATCCTCCCGTTTGCGTGTCGTACCGTATAACATCAATCGTCCGAGTCGTGTTCGACCCTCCAGAATGAAACTAATGTGAATCAGTAAAATAGTTAACCACAAAGGAGAGCAATCAAGTGCCATTGTCTCGTAGCGAGCGTGAGAACATGCGTTCGGTCTTCGCGTTTCCGCATCATCAACAATCAGCCGCATCGCGGTGGTTACGCGCACGCTGGTACAAGTGAGAACTGTGAACTGTAAATTAACTTTTATGAGTAGTGTTATATTATTACAAGTGCCCGGAAAGACTGGTACCAGATATCTCTGTGTACGTGGCGAGCGTAAGAACTTTCGTTCGACCATTCGGCTTCCGCATCATCAACAATCCCCTGCGTCGTGTCGGTTACGCGTACGCTCGTCCAAGTGATCATTGTGGACAGATAATCATCCTCATTGCCTGTGTATCTACAGGTTCGGCCAGAGCAAGACTGTGAAATACATGTGATGCCGTGAAGTACAATAGTGATAGACATTAACATCGTCAAGAATACTGTACAATAATAAGGCAATAATAATTATGAACTCACACCAAATTAGCAAGAATGTTAGTTGGCATCAACACTTACGACTTAGTGTATTAACAGTGCAACCTGCGATTTTCTTATCATCTCAGAATATAATTGTTCATAACAGACGTAGGACAGTGTTGTGTTTAGTGTTAGTGGTTGCCCTAAACCCGCTTGCATATTTATATACATAATTTCAGACAAACCAGCAGCAATGTGGAGCAGAAATAACACGACCGCCGTGGGAGTACCAGGTATGTGGCGTGGACAGGATGCATGGTGAAAGCGAGAACAGTTTAAGGGTCCCCCCACCAGTTGTACCTCTGGGTGTGATGATACAAAATGTTTGAACTACTAGGGCTCTTTCTCTAACAGCTGAGCTGTCAAGTCTCATGGGATGCATATGTGATGGAATAAAATACATTGCAACTTGTAAACATATTATTTATTTTACATATACTTTGATTCAGCATTTATACATTCTTAATACACTTTTTGTATTTTGTTAGGTTTGGTAAATAAATGACTATAGTTAAAAATTGTCATTTTTTTTTATACATCACTTCCATTAATCACTCTGCCAAATTTTCCAAATAACTCTTTAACGTGCTTTCAATTCAGTTTGTATTGCACACAAACCAATGGAACAGTACTAGACTTAGGTATAACTTCTGTAAACTCAGATTTTATAGAATTTCCGTTTATAGAAGTAATACGAGCTGACTGAGGTACAGCACACATACACACACTTGTACAACTGTCAAACTCCTCCTCCTCATCGTAAACTTTATGTTCCAACACATGCTTGACGACATCATCAGAGAGTGGTTTGACATATGTGCACCACAGTTTGAATTAGTCCATGGCAGCCCATATTGCACCGCACAAGCTCTGCAGGTTCACAAAACAGACATACATTAAATACAGGTATATGCATTGCATTGGGTTTTGAAATGTTAACTTCATTGTATCACCTCTACACACATCGTAAATGGATGCACGGTTGCTGCAAAGGATGTAAATGTCCCAATGGAATGGATTTTAGTTGACTGTTATGCAATTCTCGATGTACTCGTATTTCAGATTTTTACACAGTTGATTTACTGTGTATCACTGACTGCACCTTTGTACCCCACTGGACATTCTTTGTTTCTACTATTACTCTATTACTTCAAAAGTGTATATCAGGTGCTAAACCAATATTAACGTTGTTTTCATTTGTTTGTGCTTATCAGATAAGTAATGTTGAATAGCAGGATTGTGAAATGACTTAGCTAGGCTTGACGACCTGTAAATATAATTTGGAAATAGTAAAAACTCAAAGTCTGGAAACAATTCTGTGTCTTGCTGTGATATATCAGATGCTGCACCAGAGCATTGGTGTGTGTACTGGAGTAGTGGTGTAGGTGATGGATACAGTGGAAACTCAAAGTCTGAAAACGGTTCTCCATCATAACTTGATTTACACTCCAGCATGTAGGGATCTGAATCATGGTGTGTGTGTCTATGTGCTGACTTGATATCTGCTATTGCTGCTTCTGCTCAGATGTATAAGACATTGCATCGCCTGCATCATGGAGCTGTTGAGTTGAAGGAGAAATAAAAGTAAATTAAGTAAAGCACATACATACCCATACACTCACATAATAAACATTGAGAGAGAGAAATGGCTCAATACTTACAATAGAGTGTGCGAGTCAGTTTCTTCTGCCTGGAGGTGGTAGATGTCCAACGATATACCATCTATGAGAGATCCTCAACATTAGATCATTTTCGGTTTATAGGAAGGATTATTGGAGTTTTGTCTCCATTGATATCAAATTTACATCCCATCAAAGCATACCTACAACAGAAATCAGTGTAAGTTCAATAACAGTAATTTCATCTATAAAAAAATCTGTGTTATCGTTTTTGCACAGGTAGCTGAAAAACTGTGTTATGAATCAGCTACTACTACTTCTACTACTACTACGACTAACTGGGAATCTGCTTCATAGTATCAGTCTACTGGCGCTACCCTAGTGAATTTACCACAGGACCTACTATTTGAGTCTGTGCAATGAGTGAACTATTACAGCAACCACTAGTAGTCTACCAACTGCTCCGCATCAACCATATGTCTTGATGAAGTATTAAAGCGCATATTACCGCATCTGGGAGGCTACTGCATGTAAACTCAATACCCACAAGTGTGTGTAATCATATCATGTCAGATACCTCTGGACACCTAGATGTATCCAGTGTAACAAGTTTCATCAGCCAGCAATTCTAAGTGGTGATGTGGAGTGTTGTACAAGACAGAACAGCATAACCTAGCTATCATGACGATTTGCAGTCTTGGCCAGCAAATGACTTCCATCTCAAGCGTGTTGTTGAGGGAATGACACCTGCGTTAGTCACAAACGATGTAGAATCCCTGTATAAACATGTGATATCTACAGGGTGACAATTATTGAATTATATGAAATAAAATCGTCGTAACTTCTGAACAGTTTGTGTCAGGGCTTTGAAACTGCACGGTTGGCCGTGGGGCATGACGGGAGTTTGTATGGACTTCGTATGATTTGGATGGGTTTGTCAATAAGCAAAATTGGCGCATCTGGGGGACTGAGAATCCCCTTTTTCCGATCGAGAAGTCTCTTCATCCTCAATAGGTGACTGTGCGGTTGCAATGTCCAATCATGGAATAATCGGTGCAATATTCTTTGATGACACAGTGATTACCGAAGAGTATGTGAAGGTTTTGGAAGATGATTTCATCCACATTATCCAAAGTGATCCTGATTTCGACAAGCTGTGGTTCATACTAGACGGAGCTCGACCCCATCGAAGCAGGAGGGTACTTGATGTCCCGGAGGAGCACTTTGGGGGCCGCATTCTGGCTCTCGGGTACCCAGAGGCTACTGACATAGGCCTCGATTGGCCACCATATTCTCCGAATCTGAACATATGCGACTCCTTTTTGTTGGGCTATATTAAAGACAAGGTGTACAGCAATAACCGCAAAACCAATTCTGAGTTGAAAAAGTCATTCGGGAGGCCATCGATGTCTCGGATGTTCCGATACTTCAGCGGGTCGTGCAGAATTTCGCCTTTCGTCTGCGCCACATCATCACCAATGATGAAAGGCATATCTAACATGTCATAACCTAAATCCTAATATCTGTAGTGATATTTACGTGGTGAATAAAGTGAGTGCACGCCGTAGTTTGTAATTAATTTAAGTTTCTGTCATGTAGTTCAATAATTGACACCCTGTATGTCAGACAGTTAACTCACTGCGCGTCTTGTGTGACATTTCCGAAAGGGTGTATTGTGTTGGAATTTATTTTCAATAGAAAACGTGTGACACTTGTGACTGTCAATCAAAAGTGTTCCTCTACGACGTCTGGAGTTATTTATAGTCGTTGTAGGTACAAGAATTTCGCCCTACTTATGGTAAAATACAAACTTAGATCCACTCACTGCTTCAGTTGCCCTCAGCAATAAAATACTAGAAATATACTGTCACGAGATCTATTCATAAATTGCCTATCTTTATTTTCCTTACGATGACGGTGAGCTCCATGGCTCACAGGTCCAGCTGATGTTCAACCTCACAGGACAGTACCATTAGAAATCTGCTGGAGATGATAGATGTCTTACATTCAGCACTTACCGTTTATGTGAGGAATTCCTTAAAAAGTACAATGCTGGCCTGAAAACTAGATTGCCTTCTGTTTATAGGATGTATGACTAGAGTATAACGTATATTCTACTTCCATATCATTAGAGACAAAAACTTAAAGCTCACTAAATGGAGCATAAATCTGTAGTGAGGTTGTTGAGGGAGCCACATTGACACAGCCGTCAAATTCATCTGCTCTAAATACATCTGGGACGCTATGGGACGTCTGCAATTTACAATATACGTGACAATGATTTAGAAATCTTGTGGAAACGTGTAAGCTCGCAAAACCCGCACGCCGATAGTTTTTATTTGGTGTACTTGAGAAGCTAGAATGACAACAGATACCGAACGAAGTAAAATGTAAATGTCGTGTGACTAGGGCCTCCCGTCGGGTAGACCGTTCGCCGGGTGCAAGTCTTTCGATTTGACGCCACTTTGGCGACTTGCGCGTCGATGGGGATGAAATTATGATGATTAGGACAGCACAACACCCAGTCCCTGAGCGGAGAAAATCTCCGACCCAGCCAGGAACTGAACCCGGGCCCTTAGGATTGACATTTTGTCGCGCTGACCACTCAGCTACTGGGGGGCGGACACCGAAGTAAGACACAGTTTGTTTGGATCATAACAGGGACATGTAGACCAGACGAAAGTTTAACAATATGGAGCAGGTTTGACACGAAATTTACCTGTTGAGACACAAATTTCTTAAATTTTTCGACGTAAATTTAACGATTTGCTGTATGACTACTGTAAACCGTACAAGTGCCTCATTTCCAGGAAATATAAGTACTGTTCCGTGCCAATTGCTTAGGAGCATGAAAACCTTCCTTAACACAGAAGGGCCACACGGTCAGTTTCAGCATTCCTATAGCCTGGCGCACACTGTCGGCCTCGGCGTGCACCTTGTTGGCTCGACCGCATGACATATATCTCAGGAATCTGTTTATTGTCCGATGCATTGTGAATGCATGTAGCCAGCGCTGTAGGCTGCACTCTCTCGTTGTTGTTCGAGTTTTTTCATCACTGAATGACGTGCACACATAGGGTTTCCACCGCTGTTCTCATACAACATTGTTCGTTTCTGTCATCAGCGCCTATAGCATTTTTAATAAATTTTTATCAGTTTGTCACTTCAAGTAAATGTGTTTTACTCTCAATGTGATTGGTACACGTCTGGTACGTATACCTCGATGTGTGTGTTTGAAATAACTGGAGTTTTGCTATGGACAAGACAGCTTACTGCCTGTTTTAATAGCCACCACCACTAGTATACATGTATTTTTTGTGGTAAACTTTACAAGCATAGAACCGAACATCACACTACGCAAATCATATTCAGAGGACATGTGTGCATCTCCTAAATTTTTAAATGTATGTATGGGTGGACTATTGGTTACCTTAAATTTGGGACAATTCAGAATTTCCCGCCATTTTTCAATGAAGGTTGAAACTAAAGTGTGCTTCTTGCATTTTCAAATGTCCCCACCATTTCAAATTAGGCCAGGTATGTTATGACTGCATCGCCACTACAAACAACATACTAGTGGCTGAAATTTGAACCACTATCTCAGAAGACAGAGTTTCCCCCAATTCTTAACATAGTGCTAGTTGCTCTGTGGCTGTGGTGATGTGTGCACCTCACATTGTGCCGAGCTGTCTGTGGTGGTGGCCGTGCCCTGCTCAGTCAGCCCAGGCGCCGACACACAGTGAGAGCTCTGCTGCGAAACATGCGGTCTCGTAGGTAACTCCAGCGCTGGCGGCGGCGAGTCGGCTGTTCTTGGCATGATGTGAGATCCAGAAGTGGCCTGGGAGTAGTGAGAGCCCGTCTGCTGTGGTATTTGCGTAAATAGATACACGCTGTTCCAATCCTATTCCCACTACATACCACATAGTTTTAAACTTAGGGCTCTTGGGTTTCAAACTTAGGGTGGAAACTGTTTAAACTGTGGCGTCAGAGAGAACACTGTTTAATCTTATAACAGGTGGGCTAGCAACACTATAAACTTAGGGCAAGTGAACTGTAACATCAGGGAAATACCAATGACTTTGGACTTTTGTAGCATTTTAAACTTAGGACCAGATTCTATGCTTAGCACAAGTAATCTGGCAACCCTGCAGGTTGTCCTAGTATCCCCAGATCGACCATCTCAGATTTAAGTGACCTAGCGACCATGTAGATTGTTCTAGTATGCCCAGGTCGCCCTCTTGGATTCTGACGTCACAGAGGCTGTCATAATATGCCAAGGTCAGCATGTTGGATTTTGAATTTCACACCAACAGAACAATGTCCCCTCTTGAATTTTTTGTGTTTTTGCCATTTTACACCTAGGACAATTACCCTCCTTCCACAGTGATGTCATTGGATTGGGAGGAAGCCTGGCTATTTTGAATTTCCAATCACTTTATACATTGGGGAACTGGCTTACGTCAGAGGTGTGATTTATTGGTCTTGTCGGGTGATAGGGACATGTCAAAATCTGTTTCAGATATAGGAGAACAAGAAACAAAATTTATAAGGTTCAAAAAAGTTTTAATCAATACAGAAACTAAATATATACATCAGGTTACCCTCCATTAGGAACGTGGGTGCACTCAGAGACTGCGATACGATTTTCAAAGGATAGAACACAGCGATCAGTCGTCCTTTGTTTGCAGGTTTTATTTGGCAAATATAGAATTCGGCTAGTGCGTAGCCATTATAAACGCACTATTTCGTAGTATCAATCCATGTCAGTGCCCTGTTATTCGGGCGTCTGTCACAGCTCTTTCAGTATTAGTAGGCTTGAAAGAACTGTGACAGACACCCGAACAACAGTGAACTGACATGCATTGATACTATGAAATAGTGCATTGCCGAAATCTAGATTTTCCAAATAAAATCTGCAAAAAACGGACGACTCATTGTTGTGCTATATCATTTGTAAAACTAAAAATATAGTAATAAATGAAAAGCACCAGTTTGCTTTTGTTCTGCAATATTACTTTTATTGCTAACCGGTTTTCGGCTTACAAGGCCATCTTCAGACATTTACTGAGTATTATCACCAAAGAAGTTAAATGTTAGGAGACAACATTGGAAGAGAAGTTACACATCTAGAGTGAAGTAGAAACATACAGTAAGTAACTTTTTTTTTAATTGGTTGTGTATCACTCTCCATGTTTCATACCTCTTGATGCAGCCTTGTCTAGTACTAACTTTATCTTATTTTATTAGTTTTGTTTATTAATAGAAACTGTTATGCAGGCATGCTATTCCTATTTTATGCTAAAGGTTTTCCTGTCAACCCCATTGTTATTTATGTACTGTTCAGCTTTTACTATTTCATTGCACAGATGTTACTTACTGTATGTTTCTACTTCACTCTAGATGTGTTACTTCTCTTCCAATGTTGTCTGCTAACATTTAACTTCTTTGGTGATAATACTCAGTAAATGTCTGAAGATGGTCTTGTAAGCCGAAAACCGGTTAGCAATAAAAGTAATATTGTAGAACAAAAGCAAACTGGTGCTTTTCATTTATTATTATAATGTTGTTCTACCAAGAACCGACGTAAGATTCTGTTAATATGCTAAAAATATAGTATGAACTGTGGTATTTTTATTCCGCTATCGAAATAAAAATCGTTATATCTTTAATTACTTTATTGTACCACTGTGCTGATGAACTTGGTTTGTTTTTTAATACATTAAGTCGCTGGCATGATGATTACAAATGATGTCTTTGAATCTATAAGCTGTCCACCCAGATGCAACGAAGAGCTTTTGAACGACATCTGCTTGACAAAAAAATGATATTTTCTCTGTTGAACTAGGCATGTTTAATAGATTATGCTTTTTTCAAAAACACATTAACATACCTCTTGCGTTCTAAATAAAACTTTTACATGGACACAAAGTAAATGACTGCTTACATCTGTATATAATCACAACTCGATTGAGGACAGTGCTAAGTGGTTCTTCATTTCCGTTTAATATTTCGTCCTCTACTCAAGACAGGCGATTACCATATCTATCCACAATATAAAGTCTCAAACAAAAAGTTTGAATTTTCAATATTTTAAAACTGAACTTTGGGTTAGTGAAATGGAACTGCAAATTTGCTTATCATGTACTTAAATTGAAACAACGTAATTTAGATTTGTGCGTACAACTAAAGTTCGAAGAAAGCAAATTTAGCACCACATTCGATTTTCGTCATGGAGTGAATTTAAAATTCATAGTTTTCCTGTTAGATTGGTTCACTACCAACCTATACAAAGAATATTTTGAGTTATATTCCCGTTTATTTTCCGACGGGATAGCATAGAACGTTCTTTGCAGTTACGTTTCTATTCACTCCATTGTCTCTATTCACCATATTACTGGCGCCATTGTACTTATATTGTGAAAAATTGTGAAAATATTGTTTTGATAGAGTCATTGTATGTGACGAATTATTTCTTTCTTTCTTGCGATTAACGTGTCCTATGACTTTTTACTGGAACATTTTGGTAATTACTACGTCCTGTACCAATAAGGCCTTTACGCCATGTATTAAAACTGGCGCATCAGGCATCACATTTTAGTTTCTGACTTCTTTACTAGTAACTCTGTCAGCAACACATTTTTCAGGCAGTACCCACATG
Source organism: Schistocerca nitens (assembly GCF_023898315.1). NCBI lineage: Eukaryota > Metazoa > Arthropoda > Insecta > Orthoptera > Acrididae > Schistocerca > Schistocerca nitens. The sequence continues at coordinate 264,141,488 of NC_064615.1, forward strand.
TACCGTCGAATGTACCTACGAAATCATCTCATTGTACAACACGTAGTTCAGGAACTGACATCATAAACACTGAGATGCGCGAAAAACACCTTTTGATTAGAACAGAGCGCAAATTACACGGCGTGTACACATTCAGTGTTTGCTAATGAGAGTACTTGGCAATTTCCAACATACCTTAAACATGATATCTAACCTAACCTATTCTAAACTTTTTCTCGCTTATATGCTTAATGCCAAATATTTAACACATTAAATCATCTGTAAAGTAACCAGAAGTTTGAAGATCCGTTATACGACTACACGAGCGTTCGATTCTTTACTGAATCTGTTATGTACTGATTAGAAGATAAGGTAGTAACCGGAAACTGCAGATAGACTCCCTGATAGAGTCTGTTGCAGTAGTAGCAGAAACGTTGTACTTTATTATATTGAGAGGGAGTCAAATACAGTATAACAACGTTATTAAAATGGATTCTGGCTTCAAAACCCTACAGTCACGTAACTCAAATTCAAACGGATAAATTAGGCGAAAATTATAATTGGAACAGGAGTTAAACAAGGGGACCCAAGATCACCGAACTTATTTAGACCTACTGTAAAACATGCCTTTAGATGACTAGACTGGGATGAAAGAGAAATGACATTTGTAGAAAACAAATTAAACGAGCTACGATTTTCAGACGAGGTTATAGTTTTCGATAGTTAGTCGAGATGAAGCATAGAAGATTCTCATGAAAGTCAGCACTGTGAGTAAACAAGCTAGCCTATACGATAATGTACCAAAAACAAAATTCTTGAGTAACGTTCTAGAAAAGAAGAACCACCGATGCAGATGAATAACACCTGACGTCATTACACAGAATGTAAAGAAGATATAAAATGCAGACTGCGAAAAACTGAAAAACAGAATACCATTTCAAATGGTAAGAAGTCTTATCTGAAGGTATTTGTGTGGAGTGTAGCCTTGTATGACAGATAAACGTGGACGTTAAGTACTTCAGACAGGAAGAGAATGGAAGCTTTTGAAATGTGATGCTACAGAAGAATGCTGAAGATGAGATGGATAGATTATGTAACGCATGAGGATGTATGAACAAAACCGTTGAGAAAAGAAATTCATGGCATAGCTCAATTAAAACAAAAGGAATGGTTGATATGACACATTCTGAGACATCAAGGAACCATAAGTTCAATATTGGAAGGGGGGGGGGGGAATTGTAGAGGAAGTTCAAGATATGAATACAGTAAGCAGGTTTAAAAGGATGTGAGCTGCAACAGTTATTCGGAAATGAAGAGGCTTGCACGGGATAGAGTAACACGGAGAGCTGCGTAGAACCAATCTTCGTATTGAAGACCACGACATAAATAACTTTATACAAGTCCTGTAACTCACCAACAGTCAGCACTTGGTAACTGATGTCCACACTAAGAATACATGGAAACAGTATCCGCACTTTAGCTCTCTTATTGAGGGAGGTCTATCGTTAAGTTAAAGAAGTAAGATCATCAATTCGTGTATCAAACGTATGCTTACAGACGGCTCTCAGACATAGACTCTCACGCATAAGGACGAAAATAAAATCAGCCTCAGAGGCCAGTGGAATGCTTTATCTGACATAAATGCACGGCCATATGACGTCACAAAAGACAGAAAAACAAAAACTGCCGTGTCAGACACTCAGGACCACGCGGAGTCGACTGGCCACTGTGTCATCCTCTGCCATATTGGTGAGTAAAAACAGGATAAATAGTCAAGATATTTATGTTTTTCATCTCCAAAAGTGTCCTATTACTGGAAGCATAGGCGTTTACGATCCATGACATGTCCAAAGGTTTCCATGTACAAGAATGAACGGACCCGCAAAATTACAGACCAATATTCTTACATCGATTTTCTGCAGAATTCATGAACATATTCTGAATTCGAATTGAATAAATTTTCTTGAGACCGAAAAACTAATGTCCATGAATCAGCACGGTTTAGAAAGCATCGCTCGTGCGATACTCAGCTTGCCCTTTTGTCTCGTGACATACTGTGAACTATGGATGAAGAGCAACACACAAATTCCGTGTTTCTAGATTTACGAAAAGCGTTTGACACTTTGCCCCAGTGCAGACTGTTAACGAAGTTACGAGCATGTGGAATATGTTCCCAGATATGTGAGCGGCTAGAAGACTTCTTAAGTCATAGAACACAGTATGTTGTTCTCGACGGCGAGCGGGTTTGTCAGAGACAAGGGTATCGTCAGGACTGTCCCAGGATGTTTTCTCTACATACGTAAATTATTTGGCGGACAGTGTGGGTAGCAATCTACGGTTGTTCGCTGATGATGGTTTGGTGTATGGAAAAGTGTCGAAGATGAGTGACTGTAGTAGGACACAACATGACTTACACAAAATTTTCTGCTTGGTGTGATGAATGGCGGCTGCCTCTTAATGTAGAAAATGTAAGTTAATACGAATGAGTACGAAAAACAAACCCGTAATGTTCGGACACAGTATTGCTAGTGTCCTGCTTGACACAGTCGCGTCGATTAAATATACGAGCGTACCGGTACTGAGCGATATGAAATGGGACGGGCATGTGAGAACTGTGGTAGGGAAGTCCAATGCTCGACTTTGGTTTATTGGGAGAATTTTGGGAAAGTGTGGTTCATTTGCAAAGGAGAACGCATATAGAACGCTAGTGCGACCTATTCTTGAGTACTGCTCGAACGTTTGGGATAAGTTCTAGGTCACATTAAAGAAAGACGTCGAAGCAGTTCAGGGACGGGCTGCTAGATTTGTTACCGGTTGCCTCGAATAACACGCAGGTGTTAAGGAGATGCTTTGGGAACTCAAATGGGAATCCCTGGAGGGAAAGCGACATTCTTTTCGCAGAACACTACTGAGAAAATTTAGAGAAGCGCCACCTGAAGCTGACTGCAGAACGATTCTGTTGCCTCAAGCATAAAAGGTGTACAACTTTGCTTCCGCCGTTTTTTCCCCAACATTTGAGACTTTAATGAAACAAATTGGTTACACATGTATGATTCAAAGTATTTTCCATCGCTGGCCACTACTTTATCCCATCTTTCGGGCAGTGTACGAATCCCGCGTCGAAAAAATTGTTCAACTTTTGAAGCGATCCACTAATCGATCCAATTTGTGACTTCTTCATGAGATCAAAAGTGTTGGTCAGCCATTGATCTAAACAGGTGATAGAGGAAACATGGTCTGGAGAATACGACGGGTAGGGTAGGGCTCCCCATTTTAACGTTTCCAAGTATGTTTTGACCTCTATTGCAGCACGGGGTCGAGCGTTGTCGTGCTGCAAAATCACTTTATCATGCCTGTCGCTGTATTGCGGCCGTTTGTCTTTTAATGCTCTGTTAAAACAAATTAATTGCGTTCGATAACGAGCACCTGTCATTGTTTCACTTTGTTTTAACACCTCATAGTCCGCGACGCCGAGCTGGTCCCATCAAATGCAGAGCATGATCTTGGAGCCGTGAATATTCGGTTTGACCGTCGACGTGGAAGCATGGCCTGGATATCCCCATGATTTTTTGCGTTTAGGGTTATCGTAATGAACCCATTTTTCGTCCCCGACCACAATGCGATGCAGGTATCCCTTCCGTTTTTGCCTCTGAAGCAACTGTTCACAAACACGCAAACGCCGTTCAACGTCTCTTGGTTTCAGCTCACACGGGACCCAAGTTCCTTCTTTCTGAATCATGCCCATAGCTTTGAGACCTTTTGAAATGGCTTGCTGTGTCACTCCCATTAATTGTGCCAATTCTTCTTGAGTTCGACCTGAGTCTTCACTCAGCAATGTCTCCAATTCTGCGTCTTCGAAAACATTCTCTCTTCCACCACTACGCCGGTCTACGAAGTTAAAATCACCGTTCTTGACGCGTTGAAACCACTCATGACACGTTCTTTCACTGATAGCGTCCTTGCCATAGGTAACTGAGAGCATTCGATGAGACTCAGCCACTGTTTTCCTCATACCGAAACAAAACAATAACACCTACCGCAAATGACAAGAATTAGGCTCGTAAACTGACATTTTCAATCAAGAACAACTTTATGGCGCAGACACAAATCGACTAATGTTTGAATGAGGTTATGTTGACCGAGGACCAAGCTAACTGCCAGACGTCTGCGATCTGCTTGTACATCGTGCGTTTGGGTCGCGAGGATAAAATACGAAAAATTAGGGCTCATACGGAGGCATACAGGCAGTCGTTCTTCCCTCGCTCTATGTGCGAGTGGTGCAGGAAAAGGAAACGGCTAGTAGTGGTACAGGGTACTCTCGCCACGCACCGCACTGTCGCTTGCGCGGTATGCAACGTAGACGAAACGCTGAGTCGCTTCTGTGACGTAGGCGACCGTCGCGGCCCCATCGCGTCCCGGAACTGCCGGCTTATCGCTCTGCTGTTTTGCTTTCTTTGGTGTTTAGCCACCAGAAAACTACAGGCCTCGTCACAAAACGGACACTGTTCAGCCTTTCACACACGCAGTTTCTAATCTGTAACCCAATGGTTCACTTTTGAATCGCGAACACAGTTATTACAGAAGGAAATTACGAGTTCGGATTACTACTTTGTCCGGTTTCCATAGTGTCTGACATAACTTTTTCCCTTTAAAAACTGATAGCCTGTAAAAAAAGGAAACAATCCGTTATTATTAAGTATAGTTGCATGAATAGGACTAAAAAATAATGTGTTCATTAACGTTAACACTGTCGCCGGCCAGTGTGGCCGAGCGGTTCTAGGCGCCTCAGTCTGGAACCGCGCGACCGCTACGGTCGCAAGTTCGAATCCTGCGTCGGGCATGGATGTGTGTGATGTCCTTAGGTGAGTTAGGTTTAAGTAGTTCTAAGTTCTAGAGGACTGATGACTCATTATACACTGAAAAGCCGTAGAAACTGGTACACCTGCCTAATATCTTGTAGGCCCCCTCGATCACGCAGAAGTGCCGCAACACGAGTGGCATGGACTCGACGAATGTCTGAAGTACGGTAGTGCTGGAGAGAACTGACACCATCAATCCTGCAGGGCTGTCCGTAAGTCCGTAAGAGTACGAGGGGTGGAAATTTCCTCTGGACAGCCTGTTGCAAGGCATCCCAGATATGCTGGTGGCCAGCGGAAGTGCTTAAACTCAGAAGAGTGTTCCTGGAGCCACTTTGTAGTAATTCTGAACATGTGGGTTGTCGCATTGTCCTGCTCGAATTTTCCAAAACCGTCTGAATGCACAATGGACACGAATGGATGCAGGTCATCAGACAGGGTACTTACGTACGTGTCGTCTCTCAGAGCCGTATCTAGACGTATCAGGGATTCCATATCACTCCACCTGCACACGCCCCACACCATTAAAAAAGATTGGTTCAAATGGCTCTGAGCACGATGGCACTTAACATCTATGGTCATCAGTCCCCTAGAACTTAGAACTACTTAAACCTAACTAACCTAAGGACACCACACCATTACAGAGCCTCCACCAGCTTGAACAGTCCCCTGCTGGCATACAGGGTCCATGGATTCATGAGGTTGTCTCTATACCCGTACACGTCCATCCGCTAGATTGAATTTGAAACGAGACTCGTCTGACCAGGCAAAATGTTTCCAATCCTCAACAGTTCAATGTTGGTGTTGACGGGCCCATGCGAGGCATAAAGCTTTGTGCTGTGCATTCATCAAGGGCAGACTAGTGAGCCTTCAGCTCCCAAAACCCATATCAACGGTGTTTCGTTGAATGGTGCACACGCTGACACTTGTTGATGGGCCAGCATTGAATTCTGCAGCAATTTGCGGAAGGGTTGCACTTTTGCCACGTTGAACGATTCTCTTCGGTCGTCGCTGGTCCCGTCCTTGTAGGATCTTTTTCCGGCCTCAGAGATGTTGGATTCCTGATATTCACAGTACACTCGTCAAATGATCCTACGGAAAATCCCTGGTTCATGGCTACCTCGAAGATGCTGTGACCCATCGCTCGTGCACCGACTATAGCACCACGTTCAAATTCAATTAAATCTTGATAACCTGTAACGTCACGAGTCAATACGCAATATCATTTATTGCACTACTTTGCAGTACGGCTCGTAGCTTTGGAGCCGTTGGCGGTGATAGAAACAGCCGCTTGTAGCTTAGCGCGACTCATTCACACCTGTCAAATGGTTCAAATGGCTCTGAGCACTATGGGACTTAACATCTGAGGTCATCAGTCCCCTAGAACTTAGAACTACTTCAACCTAACTAACCTAAGGACATCACACACATCCATGCCCGAGGCAGGATTCGAACCTGCGACCGTAGCGGTCGCGCGGTTCCAGACTGAAGCGCCTAGAACAACTCGTCCACTCGTGCCGGCTCACACCTGTCGCTAGCCTAGCTGTGGGAAGCGGTACCTGTGTCAATTCGAGCGACAGTATATTCAAGCCCCTAAATGGCTGGTTCAAATGGCTCTGAGCACTATGGGACTCAACATCTTGGGTCATAAGTCCCCTAGAACTTAGAACTACTTAAACCTAACTAACCTAAGGACATCACACACAACCATGCCCGAGGCAGGATTCGAACCTGCGACCGTAGCAGTCCCGCGGTTCCGGACTGCAGCGCCAGAACCGCTAGACCACCGCGGCCGGCTTCAAGCCCCTAAGAATCTAAATAAACTACATTAAATATTATTCAATTTAGTTAAAAGTCAGTATACTGACCTTTGTTATTAAAAAGAAGATTGTGTAAAAATCTCAGCTTTCTACCTGGCATACTTTCAGAGTTAGAGTAAATTACCTAAAATACCCCAAATCGACACTTGTAAGATTAAAGTCAGTTAGGATTCATAACAGTTTGTCTTTTAGTATCATTTGCAATCATTACTGAAGTTCACAAAATGTTAGGTCAATTTGTTTTAATTTTCCTAATTAGGAACATTAACTATTTTTCATTTTCTTAATATAAAATTCAGAAAAGATCAGTATTTATTTAATATGTTGTTGTATGAGTAAATGAGAATGAGTGAGAGTGTGTACTTGGGAACACTGGAAAAATTCAGTATTATCTCATGTTAAACATTACGTAACTATGTCATGGGAAAGTGTTAAGCAAGCAAGTTGCAATGGAAAATTTAATTTCCCCTCGGCTCTAGGTGCTACAGTCTGGAACCGCGCGACCGCTACGATCGCAGGTTCGAATCCTGCCTCGGGCATGGATGTGTGTGATGTCCTTAAGTTAGGTTTAAGTAGTTCTAAGTTCTAGGGGACTGATGACCTCAGAAGTTAAGTCCCATTGTGCTCAGAGCCATTTGAACCATTTTTGTAGTTTCCCCACCGTGCTGATGACGTATGTCCAAGGGTACTTGCTTTTGTAAGAAGACAGCCAGAATAGCCATTTGCCGAGTAATAGTTTCCTAAGTCATTTCAAGATTAGTTTTCTTTTCGTTTGGTTTTGTTACACGTTTTATTAATATTTGCATGATGAAGTGACGTAAATGCATCTGTGAATGTTGATTGGCGTAAGACAGTTTTAGCGCGAGAAAGAACTTGGACGATTGTTTTGATTGGCTGGTCATTTTGAACAACCAATCAGCGTTATACATTTCCTGCGCATTGCAAGTAGTTATAGGTCCTGGAAGGAACGACAGTGAGGCAGTCGCTGGCTAGCTATCGGACGTGCAGGTCATGTTGGACTTGTCCGTCTACATTATGAGTAAAATGAAGAAGTTACTGGTTTCACAAGTCCGGATTGTATTGCCGTGAAAGCAGTTGCATTTACAGACAGATTGTGAAAATCTGAGCTTTGTGAAGTGATCTGTTGGAAAGATAAACGCGTGTACTTTTGGCCTTTGTAGAATTCCGCGTGGCATGTTTCATACCCGTTTATGGAATAGTTGGCGAGCAATATCTGTTAATAGAAATCCACTGAAAAGGACCGAAAGTGAAACTCAGATATTGTAGCAGAGTATTGACTGTAGATCGCATAACAATTCAGTTTGGACTTAAGTACATTTCTGGCTGCCTAGCGTGTGTACTGGGTTGCATGAACTGTGAGCTGAGGACAGTGATGTTATTCGTTAATTAAATTCGGGCTGATGGCTACAGAAGAATGCTGAAGATTAGATGGGGAGACCACATAACTAATGAGGAGGTATTGAATAGAATCGGGGAGAAAAGGAGTTTGTGGCACAACTTGACAAGAAGAAGGGACCGGTTGGTAGGACGTGTTTTGAGGCATCAAGGTATCACCAATTTAGCATTGGAGGGCAGCGTGGAGGGTAAAAATCGTAGAGGGAGACCAAGATATGAATACACTAAGCAGATTCAGAAGGATGTAGGTTGAAGTAAGTACTGGGAGATGAAGAAACTTGCACAGGATAGGGTAGCATGGAGAGCTGCATCAAACCAGTCTCGGGACTGAAGACCACAACAACAACGATGGCAAGTGTTTAATTTTGAACCTAAATAAATAAAAGAACTCGCTGCAGAATTTTGTCATTTTTCTAAAGATATGAAGCAATCGCCCTCCACCCGAAAATTGTGTTATAAGATATTACAAGATAGATTGCCGCCAGAGTTTACACGGAATTGGCAAACGTAAGTATTGACGATGTTTTTCTTCAACGCTGCTTTCAACACCGTCTGAACAGAGAAACGGGCTGGTGATCTGACGCCGTACTGAGGTAGGTGAAACTTTTGTAGTGAACAGTACGACAAGAGACCGTGAACAAACACAGACGACGCATTTATTAACCCGCCCCGCCGCAAACCTGCCATTGCAGCAGCATTAACCGATCTGACAACTGCGCCAGAGACTTGTCTTATACGGTTCAATCCCGCGTCCGGCCATCCTGATTTAGGTTTTCCGTGATTTCCCTAAATCGCTCCAGGCAAATGCCGGGATGGTTCCTTTCAAAGGGCACGGCCGACTTCCTTCCCCGTCCTTCCCTAATCCGATGAGACCGATGACCTCGCTGTCTGGTCTCCTTCCCCAAACCAACCAACCAACTTGTCTTATATAGGCGTTGCCGACCGCAGCGCCATTTTCTATCCGTTTACATATCTCTATATTTGAATACCCATGCCTACACGTTTCTTTGGGGCTTCAGTGTGCATATACACACGTGTGTGTAAACCACTCGTTCCTCATCATTTCCATAAAAGAATCGTCCAAATGATCTAGGGACTAGTGAACATGGACCCTAATAACGAACTTCGTTTCAACAAAAAGGGTACTTAGAGCCCTTGAAAAACTTCACAGTCACTGAATAATATGCACAAACTGATAAAATAAGTTAAGAACACGGAAGACGATCGGATGTCAATGTAATTTCATATCTGTATATAACAACGGCGGGTGTTTATGAGGGGCGATCAAAAATTTTGCGATCGAAAGCGGCACAGTCCAAAAGTGGTGTGCCAATGAGGCAAAATCACCGTTAGGATTGAGGCAATCATCTCACCGACGCACCACGATGAAGATACCCGTTTGGTAAAACACTGTGTCCTGCTGCGTGAAGAAGTCCGTAACTGCCTGCTGCACACCCTCATCCGACAGGAATCGTAGTCCCCTCAGGGTCTGTTTTAAGGGACCTAAGGCGTGATAATCGCACGGGGAGGAATCAGGATTATACGGCGGGCCTATGTGTATCCCACTTGAGATGGCGTAACTTCTGTTTAAAAATGGTTCAAATGGCTCTGAGCGCTATCTGAGGTCATTAGTCTCCCAGAACTTAGAACTACTTAAACCTAACTAACGTAAGGACATCACACACATCCATGCCCGAGGCAGGATTCGAACCTGCTACCATAGCGGTCGCGCGGTTCCAGACTGAAGCTCCTAGAACCGCTCGGCCACAACGGCCGGCGTGTCTTCTGTGTTATGACAGTTTGCAATATGGGGACGTGCGTTATTATGGGGCAGCAACACCTCTTGACGTGCACCATTCCAGAACGGTGGTTTTCGACAGACATGCTGCCCCAAATATATTCTTCATTCTTCCATCAGATGACTTCCGGTGTTCGTCATTTGGCAGTCAAGAAGAGAATAACAGAACATTGGTCCTCTTTGGGCGCATTTGGTAATAACGTTGCCATATTTGACGTTTCCGCATTTACCGCTTGCACTTCGGAAAGAAACGAATGCCACACTAATCCCTTGTCTACATGTCGGTGCTTATACACCCGAATCGTGGTAGCGATACGTTGCGTATACGTTGCAGCAACGCCCTCAAACGGAAACTTTTTGACCTTCTCTTATAAATGATTAGAGCTGCGATTCTCTGTAGCCGGTAGAACAGGGACAAGAGAGCATTCGTGTTTATCGTCGTTACCAGACCTGGTACGGTATATTAGGGGCGTAACAGCGTCAAATTCTTCTTGATCGCTGTGGAGGAGACGGAGTACCCGCGTACTCGTGTGAGACAACGTTATCGGCACGTGACAGGGCGTGAAAGAAGCCTCATTCTCAGCCTCGAATTGGTCGCCGGCCGATGTGGCCGAGCGGTTTTAGGCGCTTCAGTCTGGAACTGCGCGACCGCTACGGTCGCAGGTACAAATCCTGCCTCGGGCATGGATGTGTGTAATGTCCTTAGGTTAGTTAGGTTTAAGTAGTTCTAAGTTCTAGGGGACTGATGACCTCAGATGTTAAGTCGCATAGTGCTCAGAGCCATTTGAATTTCTTTCGAATTGGTCGGCTGGTCGAGCCGTGTGATATAAAGCTTTCTGGGGCATTCAGGTGTGACATTGGCCCGATGCTGGACTGCATGGGGACGTGTGGTCAGGTATACACACTGTCAAGAATCCTGTCGGTCACGTGTAACCACCAAAAGCAAGTATCGCAGTATGTGGATCAAACACATCGTAGAACCTTTACATCTGCGCCTGCCACGTCAGAATAAGTAACGGACTCACCGCAACATTCAGTGTCTTTCCACACAATTGGTCTGAAGTTTGCAGCAGCTAAACTACGAAATTAACATCCCCCGCGTAGACTGCTGACAACACCACAACACAAACGGCATGGCTGCCTCTGGAGTGGCGCCGTGAGCGCGAAGCACTGACAACCACCCCACCCCGGACGATGATTGTACCCGAGTACGGTGGCGGTCTCAGGGGGGTGGGTGGGGGGAGGGGTTGGAGACGCTTCTATTCTTGTAATACAGGCTGTTTCAAAAAGAATATACGTATTAAAAAGTATTATTTTGTCCAAACTATCGATCGCTGCGCCTCGGCTCGGTTATTGGAGAAACGAATACATAGTCTAGTTTATATTAATAGCCGCTAGATGTCAGTCGTCTTCTGTTTTGCTTGGTAGACGTCATATGTTTAAAATGGCTACTCCACAGCAGAAATCATTTTGTGTTCTCGATTTTACGAAGTGCAATTCCGTGATTACAGCGCGAAGACGTTTCAGGTTGAGGTACCAAATTGATCCTCCGAATGGGTGGAGCATTCGCAGATGATATGGACAGTTTCTAGATAAAGGATGTGTATGTAAAGGAAAGAGTCCTGGCCGCTCTCGTGTTCCTGAAGAAAATGTTGCACGAATTCAAACTGATTTCCATGTTACGTTACATGCTATGTTACAAAATTGGTTGTTTCCGAGGCTGCATGAAGACAACTTCATTTTTCCATGAGACGGGGCACCCCCTCACTGGAGTCGCCAAGTGCATTTATATCTGAATGAAACTCTACCGAACCGTTGGATTGGTCGTCAAGGAGCTGGCGACTTAGTATATCTCAGCTGGCCTACAGTGTCACAAGATTTGACACCCTATGACTTCTGCCTATAGGGTTTCGTTAAAGACAACCTTTATGCACCACCATTCCCACAGAACCTGGAAGAGTTAAAGAACCGGACCCTTCCTGCCGTAACATCAGTGACGAAGGACATGCTTTCCTGAGTATGGGAGGAATTTGAGTATTGATGTGACTTTGTTCGTGTCGCTGATGGAGGACATATTGAACTTGAGAGGTTCATAAATATGTGTAGAGTTTAATATTCGTATGTTTTAAAGTTTAATAAATACATGCATTCAAAGTACATATATTCTTTTTGAAACACCCTGTACTTTGGAGAGCCACAGCAGTGTTAGCCCTGGCGTTATGGTGTGGGGAATCATCGCATATAACATCAGGTCACTGCTGGTAGTGATTAGGGTACTTTGGTGGCACAATGGTATGTCACGGACATTCTGCGATGTAATGTGTTACCTTTCATGCAGCGCTATCGTCGTGCTATTTTTCAGCTGGACAGTGCTCGTTGACATATGGCACATTAGACTCTCTGGCCTGAAAACCCGAGCACTATCTATCTGCTTCTGCGATATTACAACAGAGTAAGCCACAGTATAGGAAGTCATGCTGCCTTTAACTCGGCTCCCTGTTTATGCTGATATTCAAGTACAGCGGCCATCCAAAAAATGGTTCAAATGGTTCTGAGCACTATGGGACTTAACATCTGAGGTCATCAGTCCCCTAGAACTACTTAAACCTAACTAACCTAAGGACATCACACACATCCACGTCCGAGGCAAAATTCGAACCTGCGACCGTAGCGGTCGCGCGGTTCCAGACTGAAGCGCCTAGAACCGCTCGGCCACACCGGCCGGCCACATGGAATGGACTGGGTGCTCATGTCCAACTGAACCTATCATTGACTGGAAACGGCTATGTTCGGCTAGAGGAAAACAATTTAGAGCCATTCATAGATTTCATGTTCCTAAACAACGATGGAATTGTTAGGGATGACAGTGCATCTTGTTGCCGGGTCGCAGCTGTTCGCGATTAGTTTGAAGAACATTCTGGACAATTTGAGCGAATGGTCACCCAGATCGCCCGACATGAATCCCATCGAACATTTATGGGATATAACTGAGAAGCCAGTTTGTGCTCAAAATCCTGCACTGGCAACACTTACGCAATTATGGACGGGCAATAGAGGCAACATGGCTCAGTATTTCTGCAGGGTCCTTAAACGACTTGTTGTGTCCATGCCACGTCGAGCTGCTGCACTAAATCGGGCAAAAGGAGGTCCGACACGATATCAGCAGGTAAAGTGCGCGTCATTTACGACGGCGGCCGAGTTTAGGTTCGTTCTGCGCATCTGACGTCACAAAACACAGTCAGCCAATGAACAGTGAACGACGTTGCCAGATCTCGACTGCAGTGCAGAGCACGGACGAGTGTCTTCAGTTTAAGAAATGTTCAGTCATAAATAAGGTAATTGAACAAAGGCAATGTCTTGATAGCAGACTTTCTATGCAAGAAAGTTTGGAAAACGCATTCTTTATACCAATTGCTTCATATTCTATTAATTAATTAAACCACACAAGCAAAAAGCCTCCTAATTCAGGCGATAGCAAGGAAATTCATTCTCACTAACCGCTTTTTCGCAATAAAGAACAGCGGTAATTGTTTATTTCCTATTGTACTTCAACGAAACGTGAGTAATTCATAGTCATACCAACAGTGTTTGTCGGTATTCTGCGTGACTGTTTAGAGTCCTCCAAGAATTCCATTGAATGGTGAGCTGCGTTAGCGTGATGGTTAAGCTGTTTGGCTGCTAAGCAAAAGGTCTTGAGTTCAAATATTGTTTGATGCTTAATACTTTCTTTACTTAAAAACAATATCGAAGTGTCGTACTTCATGAATTTTATTCGTTTGAATGTAATTTTTTGAAATTTCTAGTGGCAACTAAAATCGACCATACGGAAAGTATACGCTGTGGACTTTTACCTCTGAAAACTCTTCAAAATTTCGTGCAATGGTTTGCTAAATTTAATGCTGCACAATAACTGCGTTGAACATCGAAACAAAATTAAGTCATTTATGGGGGGAAGGTACCAGTCAAGAAGATGTGTAAAAATCAAATTTTTGGGCCAAATAGTTTTTGTGAAATCGAATGATAAGTGTGTCAAAGCAGTCGGAACACCATGTGTGTGCACAGGCGAGGAGTACAGTGATGACAAAATCGCGCACAGCGCGGAATGCGGGGAGCACGTCTCAGAAGCAGCGAAAGGGTTAATGCGACCGTGGCGGCTTTACTTCATAAACTGCGCGCTCGCTCCTAAACGTAAGTTTGCGAACTATACTATACTATGGCGCTGCTTTTCTTGTCGTATGCAACTGGCAACGCAGCAATCTCCCGCGTCTGGGCGGGCATGCGCGAGCCGCCAAGATAAAAGAATTGAACTATAGTGCATAGCAATGTGAGGACGGAGGAGTATTACCTGCGTTCCCTTGATACTGTTTCACCCGGGTCGCAACAGGGGCGTCACTGGACCTCGCAAGTGTCAGGAGGGCCTCAGACAAGCTTTCAAGCTTTCCCACGGTGCGCTAGGGCTCGAAGAAAAACAGTGCCGCATCTCGGTGGGGGGGGGGGGGGGGGGAGAGGCTGTGCTCTCAGCAGTCTCAGCCCAGACCACAGAAAGGCTAGGCTCAAATTGAGAGGCGTATAGCACGTGTGGCGCGACTTAGCGCAGCGTGGTTTTTTGTAACTTCACAGGTTTCAATGGGACCGCGCATATGGCGATGAGAGGCGACTGGGACGAGACACGCGCCTGCGCCAGGTCAGGAGGCTTTGTGGTTGGGGCCCACTTGATCGCGCCACGGATCACGCGAGCACTGTGGGAGGAGTGAAGCGGAGAGCGGGAATGCAGTCCTGCCATGTACTCACTTCGGCATTGCGCATATAGGCACACGAAGTATTTTATTTTCTCACTCAGTAGTGTTTCATTTTTCGCCGTTTAAGCGCTCCATCTCTTTTCGTTAATACATAATAGTTTTCAGTTACGTATATCTGTATACTTCCTTGTTTTGTTTGTTCATTTGTCAAGAACAATGCACAGTTAAATAACTGACAAGCCACTGGAATTGTATCTTCCGCCTCCACAGTGTTTTCAGATCGTAAGAAGGGACAGACGATTCATCGTGGGGGTAGTGAATAAGGAAGTAAGGAATATTATTAAATCATGTGAGCTAGAAGCGAGGCAGGAAAGTATGGCTCTGAGCACTATGCGAAACATCTGAGGTCATCAGTCGCCTAGAACATAGAACTAATTAAACGTAACTAACCTAAGGACATCACACACATCCATGCCCGAGGCAGGATTCGAACCTGCGACCGTAGCGGTCGCTCGGTTCCAGACTGTAGCGCCTAGAACCGCACGGCCACTCCGACCGGCAGCAGGAAAGTAAAACAAGGTTATGTACTTGCTGCCTGTTATGCTGACGTATCTCTAAAATCTGTAACAAAAAGTCGAAAAGGCGTAATTTCCACAGGTATCACCCCTTTGTGCTCCTGGTAAAAGTGTCCGAGATATGAAGTACATAAGTTTCACTATCATTATTTGGATATGGATGTAATGAGAGACATTAATGTACGTACATGTGGACATCACATGTCCACTGCAAGCTAGAAACAGTCGAGAAGCCCTCACGAATAGCGATATTTTAATCGGCCCGTCGTGACGCGAGAAAACCATTTCAGTGGTTGCAAACACACTGTCAGCGTTAATAAACTAATTATACAAAAGGCTACACAAATGAAGTAGTGGTCGGTATTATTCTGAAAGTATGACTATCCTGAAAGAGTGTGGTGATTTGATATATTTAATTTGTTGAGATGTATTGCTGACAAAGGCACATCGTTTTCGAACGACGTGCACTCTTCCGGTCACAAGGCACAACTAGCTAGCTTCCGCATTCCTATCGCGCGCATTGTCCACAGCTGCTGACGATATACTGACCATTATGTTGTGCCATGTATCAATTGTTTACTTTTCTCAATAACAGCTATTTTATTCGCGAATCACACATTGCCAGTTTGACAAGCCGTAGGTGAATAACCAGCGTCTGGCATGTACGTGTCATTCCGCCTGACGGATACGCTCGTCATTATTTTAATACTGCTCAGATGAAGAACAGGAGCCGGCCGGGGTGGCCGAGCGGTTCTAGGCGCTACAGTCTGGAACCGCGTGACCGCTACGGTCGCAGGTTCGAATCCTGTCTCGCGCATGGATGTGTGTGATGTCCTTAGGTTAGTTATGTTTAAGTAGTTCTAAGTTCTAGGGGACTGATGACCTCAGATGTTAAGTCCCATAGTGTTCAGAGCCATTTGAACCATTTTGAAAAAAAGGAATAAAATCCTTTGGTAAGTTTCCATTCCATTCTCTCAGTGTTAGAAATACGATGGGTTATGGGATTCAACCAATATTTTCATTCGAAGAAGCATCGGCATTTCTGTGTAATGGCCACATTTCTCTTGTTGACAGGTTTACTTGCACTTCTTTTGCCAAAACACAGTATAATTTGCACAAACTCATTTTTGCAGCAGCTATTGTGAGAGAATTCTGAAACAGAGTGTCTCATAAAACAAGTAATTGGCGACCAGAGAGCTCAATAGCTCACGAAAAACCTCATTGTTTCAGTTTGGGGTAACGTAAGAGAAGAAATTTCATGTTTATTTTCGTACTAGGAAACTCTGTTTCACTAGCTGTCGATAACTCTTAAAGAATTACGGTTACTGGAATGAAAAAAAATTAAATAAAAAGTACAATTTCTGTTATATCGATAGACAAGAAAGTTCAGTGCGTTTACGAACCAGCAAAGGATTCTCCTCCTTGTCTGCCATCATTCGCCAAAATATCGTTTCGATGCCTCGTGAGGGATGTCGTGAACATTTCATTCCCGTGGGCGTGAGATCGGGAGTGAAAGCGCTGCGCAGGATCCATTTTCTCGAGATCGGAGACTGATAGACACTTCGTCCCAAGTCTAAACAAAAATTTAATATGTTAGTTAAATTTCATACGCAGCAGCATATGGTGAAAATCGCGCCAAACGCAAAATCATAAGCTCTCAAATTGCTCTGAGCACTATGGGACTTAACTGCTGTGGTCATCAGTCCCCTAGAACTTAGAACTACTTAAACCTAACTAACCTAAGGACATCACACACATCCATGCCCGAGGCAGGATTCGAACCTGCGACCGTAGCAGTCGCGCGGTTCCGGACTGAGCGCCTAGAACCGCTAGACCACCGCGGCCGGCCGCAAAATCATAGCGACCACTATTTTTCATTGCAAACTTTTCGAATTTTGTGTAGTGTCTTACTAAAATGTATATATCACAATAAGTATGACCATTAGCGAGGTGACGACCATTTCGCCACGAGGCTGACATACAACGCTACAAGTAAGGCAAAAATCAAATATTTTCAGTGAATAGTTTCTGTAAAATCGTTTGAGAAAGATTTCAGGGTGCAGGCGCTTCGGCTGTGTCAGCGCAGAACGTCGCCAACCGGCGCATGCGAAGTATGTGTACGCGTCGCAATATGCGCAGGACCAGCGCGACACGTGCGAAATGTGCGCGTCGCGCTGCAGTGTCGTGTCGCGTCACACGTGCTATACGCTTCTCACTTTGCGCTTAGGCTAGGCGCAAATTGAGACGAGTATAGCGCGTGTGGCGCGACGCAGCGCAGCGCGCGTTTTTGTAACATCACAGTTTCAAATGAGACCGCGCAAATTGCGACGCGACGCGCCTGGGACGTGACACGCGCCTGCGCCAGGTCGCGCGGCGTTGTGGTTGAGGCACAGTTTCTCGCGCCGCACGTCGCACGTGCCTCGCTAGCACCGTGGGAAATTTGAGGCGGGGAGCGAGAAAGTAGCCCGACCATATGCTCACTTCGGCACGGCGCATATGAGCAGTGAAAACACTGCCCATACGATAAATATTACCTTATACTCTGGTCTCGCGGTAGCATTCTCGATTCCCGGCGGGGTCAGAGATTTTTCCTGCCTCGAGATGACTGGGTGTTGTTGTGTCGTCTTCATCATCATCACTCATCCCCATTACGGTCGGAGGAAGGCAACGGCAAACCACCTCCATTAGGACCTTGCCTAGTAAGGCGGTGCGGGTCTCCCGCATCGTTCCCCTACGCTCTGTAAAGAAGCATGGGAGTTCATTTCCATACTCCTTACTGAATTTTAATGCCATTGGGTAGTGTTTCGTTTTTCGCCATTTAAACGCTCCAGCTTTCGTCGTTAGTGCATTATATTTTCCTGTTATGTATATCTGTATAGTTTTGTTCTGTTTTGATTTTCTTCTCTCAAGAAAAATGCATAGTTCAGTAACTGGTGAGCCATTGGCCGCTAGAATTGTATCATACGCCTCCAGGATGTTTTCAGATCACAAGAACGGACATAGGTTAGTGAATAAGGAAGCAAGGAATATTATAAAATCATGTGATATAGAAGCAAGGCAGGAAAGTAAATCAACGTTATCCTCTCGCTTCGTAGTATGCTGACATATCCGTACGATCTGTTACAAAAATTCGGAAAGGGATAATCTCCACAGGTGTGACCCCTTTGTGCTCCTGGTAAAAAGCGTCCAAGATCTGAAGTAAAGAAGGCCCACAGTCATTACTTCGATATGGATGTAATAATGTAATAACGATACACTGAACTACTTGCATGTGAACATCACATTTCCACTGCAAGCTAGAAACAGTCGAGAAACCTTCACGAGTGACAATGTTTTACTTGGCTCGTCATGACGAGAAAAACATCTCAGTGGTAGCATACAGAGTATCAGCATTAATAAGCTAATTATGTAACAGGATACACAAATGAATTAGTGGTCGGTATTATTCCGAAAGTATGAGTATCTTTGAAAATGTGCGGCGATTTGATATATTTATTGAAAAGTATTTCAGACAACGACAGGCAACAATCATGACAATGTTTTTCGAACGACGTGAAGTCTTCCGCAAGGCTAACCTGGCTAGCTTCTGCATTCTTGTCGCGTTTATTATTCACGGATACTGACAGTACACAGGCTATTCTGCTGTGCAGCGGGCGTTGTGCAGTGGACGTTGTGCAGTGGATGAATAGTTTACTTCTCACCATGGCAGAGAAAAATTAATAGAGGCAGTGAGGGAACACAGAGAGCTGTATGACACAAAACACACAGACTACATGAAGGTCAAACTCAAGAACCGGATTTGGAGTGATATAGCAAAGGATCTGAATTTGAAAGACGGTAAGTACTGCAATATTTATTTCACAATTTTTTAGTTAATACATATCACTGTGTACTTCGCTTGAGCACATAACCTGTGGAGCACAATAATGGTACAATAATTGGAAGTTGCTATATTGTCAATAATTACCAAGAAGAACTGACTGATGTTGCCATGGAACTGCTCTGCAAGTGTTGAAATATTCAGTGAAATTTTTCCTCACTTTGAAGGCAGTTGATGAAGTCCTCCTCCTGTTCCCTTGCACACGAAGTAACTGAGTTGCTGGCAACGGTTCGATGTCATTTAAATCATCTGCAACTACTACTGAAGATCGTAAATAGTTGTGCAGAACGCAGGCTGGTTTCACAACATCTTTCACTGTGTCGACTTTGGTTTCAAATGGTTTCCTGAACACACGGAAACGTGATGATAGTATACCGAAAGCACATTCCACAGTTTGTCGTGCTCGAGAAAGTCTGACATTGAAGACCTGATGTTCGTAATTGTCGGTAACATGTCTCTTAGGATATGGTCTCATAATGTTTTCCGACAATGGGAAAGCTTCATCTCCCACAAACACATACGGCATTGGATCAGAAATTGTAGGTATTAGTTCCGGAATGGGAAGTAATAACGTGTTTTTTCTCATTTTCTTGGCCAACACACTGCTAGCAAATACATGTCCATCGCTGAATCGTCCCATTGCGCCAACATCAACGGTGATAAATTTGTAATCTGCGTCAACCGTCGCCATCAAAACGATGGAGCATGTATGTTTATAATTAAAGTACAATGATCCGCTTTTGCCAGGTTTTTTAATAAGAACATGTTTTCCATCGACTGCACCAACGCAGTGTGGGAATTGGCATCTATGTTCAAACCGTGAAGCGACTGATTTCCATGTCTGTGTTGTAGGTTCTGCTAAATACTTTGGTTGCATTTCTTTCCATACAGCGGTAGCTACTTCTTTTACAATATTAGATACAGTTCGATCTCCCAAGAGATAGTTATACGCAATACTTTTGTAGCTGACACCGGAGGCTAAATATCTGAAACAAAACGAAAGTATATTGTTAATGTGGAACGATAAAAGTAGATTGCAAATATGTCTTTATCCAAACACTATAAGTTAATATTGCTTATCTTTAGTTTGTCTATCTATATAGGACAACATTAATGCCTTATTAGTTATACGTTGTTAATTATTGCAGGGGAAGAGACAAAAAATTCGTGGCTGAAGCTGAGAGGCAGCTATCGAGATGCACGACGACGACAGGTGAAATATATGAAAAGCGGAGCTGCTGCTGAGAATATCAAGCCGTGGAGATATCAAAACCAGATGTCATTTCTTGAACCTTTTATGACAGCTGGTCCACGTGATAGTAGTCTAGGTGATGACAGTGATCACAGCTCACAAGCTACAACTAAAACATCAGCAAGAAGTGATACACTGGAAACCGAGGAATTAGAAGATAACAACTCACTCGACAATGAGGCGAATGAGCAAAGTCAAGATATTAATAACTACGACAGCAACGAAGTATCTAGTAGGAGCATAGGAACGGAGTGCATAGCACATCACACCGCTACTTCAACTCTAGTTATTCAAAGAAATCAATCAAGGAAAAGAAAACAGGAAGACGTTGTAATTCTGCTAAAACAATCAGTGCAACAGCGTGAGGACAGAGCAAGACAAAGAGCAGAAGAAAGAAGAGCGTTGGAGTCACACTGTATCAAAGATGACCCTCTTTACAATTTTTTTATCTCTATGTATCAGCTGACTAAAAACATGCCTCAAAGTTACCAATACAGAATCAGAGGTCAACTTTTCCAGGCTGTGTCACTTGCAGAAGAAGAAATAATGAATGTAAGGAGCCAGACACCTTCGATGTCAACTTCTTCAAATAATTCAGCGCCATACAGTACAGCACCTTTTTCTCACTCTTCATTGCCATATATATCGACTGATTCAGACCAACAGACAGCGTCTCACTATTCAGAACAGCAGCAGATGGAAGATTTGAAGGTCGACACAACTGAATCCGGTTTGTCTAATATCACCGATTTTGTTCACCGTCTTCAAGAATTCTGAAGGGACAATCACAATTATGTTTGCTTAAGACTTTAATTCTTTTTTTGTATCAGCATTTTGTGTATTTTTCGTTTTCTTTTCTGAGTAGTTTTCGCTGCACCGATCCAGATTTTCATTAATTATAAATTAACATTCTTTGTTTATGAACATGTATTATTGCAATAAAACACTAACAAGAGACATTTGGTAAAAAATTTTAAAAACCCACTCCAGCTAGCAGAACGGTTTTTTTGTCAAGGTGAAATTCGCTTAAGACCTAGCTTGTATTGCACTAAGTTGCGTGAAAAGTGTACAGGGTGTTGCAATTCGTTGACAAAATTAAGTTATTTCCTGGTGCCCTCGACGAATCTGCTTTGGCAGAATTGCGAAGAAAAACAAAAGGATTTTTAATGCTTCAATATTTAAAAACCACTTATTAGGTTTACATTTTTCTTATTCTGATCCGTAGATATATTCTGTGGCTAAGTTCTAGTACATAGTTTGTTAATTTAGATATCACAGTGAATAAGCAGTTGCGAGGAAAGTGCAAGTCCGAAAAAATTCTCCCATCAATGCGCTCTTTTGCAGTACGCCGACTAAACCATAAGAGCAACAGAACTTGATTCAGTACTGATTTGTAGACCTCAAAAAGACTACTAAATAGTATACAAAAGCATATGTTTACCTTTTACAACAGTCACACTCGACATTTTTGTGTTATATAATATTGTGCGAGGCACCTTCCTAATACAAAAATGGCCATTGCATTTCAACCGTGAAAGATAAACGTATGCTCTCGACGACTTTTATTTAGACTGTTTGAGTTCTGGTACTATGTACCTTGATGTAGATCATATGCTTTAGGCATAGTATAACTAGAGAGCCTACTGATAGCAAACATTTTTAGTTTATGTGGCCGGTTAAAAGACGGCTGAGCGTAAGCATAGCTAACTCCCGATTAAACGAGATTTCAAACAAAAAACACCATTAAAATCAATCCGTTAGTTTCGGCGCTACGATGCCCTCCCTCCTCCCAGCTCACACACACACACACACGTAGGAGTCAAACTTATATAACACCCATCGATTCTGTGTAAGGGAGCTGAAAATAAAATGCCTAGACACAAGGGTGCAACATTTTATAATTCCTTAGATAAAAAATTAATGTCAGCGTTCATCACTTACCTCAAAAATACTGCCAGTTTTTGTTTAGTGGCAATCGGCTCCTGTGCATTACACCCATTTGAATCAATAGCGTGCTTTACTATTCCATGTACTTCAGAAAACTGCTTTCTGGTCATTCTGAAGTAATTCGTGAAATCAGTGTCACTCATCTTGGTCGTAGTTTGAAATTGTCCACATGTTTTTCTTTCATACAAAATATATTTATTTGTGGATTTGAATTTTTTATTTATTAATGAATAAAGCAACACTTCCTCTTCAGCGTTAGTATCCGAATATGATTCGGAACTCTAGTCTAACAATAATATCTCTCTTACTCGCGAAACACACATCGTCAGTCTAACAAGCAGTAGGCCGATATTCGGAGTCTGGCACGAGCGTGTCACACCGACTAGGGCACACTCGTCACATACGCGTCTCAATATGCGCAGGACCACGCGATACGTGTCGAACGCGCGCGCCGCGCGGCAAAATCGTGTCACCTCACACGTGCTATACTCGTCTCAATTTGCGTCTAGCCTAGCTGTCTTTAGTGCGGTTAGTTCGTTGCCCGTAAGACGATTTTCTTTGTTATTAAATAACATTTTGATTGCATTTTATTTGTGCCACGCATGACGCGTTTCGGAAACTAATTCCAATTATCGAGTTCATATTCCGTGTACTGTTGACGATTTTAGGAGTGATGTTTGTGATCTGATGCTTTATCCTGGTGCCTTTACTGAAATGTAGCACTCGTAATTTTGTAATAACTGATGTATCTTTCAGCACAGGTAATGCCGAATTTGGAATTAACTTTTACTCACGAATTTATTGTTATAACATCCTAGCAGATAATAACGAAGTTCCGGATCGGAACTCGGAACTGGGACCTTTGTGTCCTGCGGGCAAATTCTCTACGGACTGAGCTGTCTAAGCACAACTCACGACGCATGCTCACAGAAGTTGTCCTGCATCACTTGCGGGGCTAAAACTCCTGGAAGAAAGGATATCGCGGACAAATATACTGTGCAACATAGTTAAAGTGCCACTTTTTTTTAAAATCCGGTCGTCTTCTTCCACTGTGACGAAGAAATCAGAAATCTGACTCGAAGGCGCCTATAGCCTTTCTCTGTAATGGTGCAAAAGCATGGCGCCCTGCGACGTCATTAACACTTCATATTTGTATTCTTCACGTCCATACGACGAACACATTTCTCCCAACGAGAGACCTGTTTGTTGATACAGTTACTGCAGAATGTTTGACGTTGTTGACAACCTCACCTCAGCTCACACCACTTCATCACTATCAAGTCAAGTCCTCGAAGGTTTACGGTCGCAGGTTCGAATCCTGCCTCGGGCATGGATGTGTGTGATGTCCTTAGGTTAGTTAGGTTTAAGTAGTTCTAAGCCTAGGGGACTGATGACCTCAGATGTTAAGTCCCATAGTGCTTAGAGCCATTTGAACCATTTGAACCTCGAAAGTGTTCTCTAAATTTTGGAAACAGTTGAAAATCGGGTGGGGCCCTGTCGGGAGCGTAAAGAGGACGATCGATGACAGTGAACCCAAGGCATCGG
Organism: Schistocerca nitens; assembly: GCF_023898315.1. Lineage (NCBI taxonomy): Eukaryota > Metazoa > Arthropoda > Insecta > Orthoptera > Acrididae > Schistocerca > Schistocerca nitens. The sequence continues at coordinate 264,165,295 of NC_064615.1, forward strand.
ATTGCTGCAGACGTCGCAGCGCTCATATACAGTCTGGTAGAGATGAGCAAACTGAAACACGTAACTGTTTCGAAACAAATGAAACAGTACAATGTAATGTTTCGATACGCTGTTTCGAAACAGTGAAACAGTTTGTGTTCTGTAATTTAATAAACCTACACATTTCATCATCTTGAATGTCTACTGTATAAGTATGTCCATATAAACACAAATGAGGTGCGAGAGCGCTAATCATATCGCAGAAAGTATGAAACTATCACTTAGGCGTCTTGGCAGTTTCGTATTTCATGCAGCAAATGCGCTGCTTTCTTGTCGTGTGACTTTCATACATTTCAATTGGCTGAGGACAGCCATAGCTGAAGACAGAAGAAGCACCACGAACGGAACTGGAGGTGGGAGCAAACTGCAGAAACAACGGATATGCTACTGGGATTCCCACATTCCATTAGTATGGGTAATATACCAATCCTGCTAATTTCCATGCACACAAAGGGAATCATTGTGGATAATAAGCACAGTGACTATAGACTCACAAATAATGCCAAATAATTCGAATAAATAACAAAATATAACAGAAAAAATTTGGCTTTCAAGGTGTTTCGAACCGTTACTATAAATTCACCATGCTTCCCAGCCCTTCCCGTTCACCATTACACTATGAGAGATATGTCAAACAGATTGCTTGCAGTTATACAAACATCAAATTTATGTATATGTCTAATAACTGTCACTCTACGCCTTTTTTTATTCAAAATATTGTAGGCTTACTTGCGTTTCTTAATATGATTACTGTACATGAACAGAGAAGCGTATGTTATAAAAAAGTGTAATTTAACTGAATGATTTTCACATATTTATTATTTTGAATGTGAATGGTATTCGTTGTTTTATTGTTTGGTTAGTGTTTATAAAGCAGATGTTACGCCATTTCGGAATAGGACAGTCAGCTAGAAACGAAGCTTTATTTTCGGATATTTTAAGCTTCATGCTATTGCTTGTCAAAAAGATTTCGACATTCTTGAAAGTGTTTCACGAAGTGGTGTGTTGTGTTTCAGTACCTGTGCCGTGCCCGAATCTCGTCCGACACAGAGCGGAATGAAACATCACTGTTTCGATACAATTAGTCCGTTCCAAGCACAGGTGGACTGAAACAGCCTTATTTTGAAACAACGATACAGTTTCTGTGTCTGGCTCGAGATCGAATCTAGTCCGGTTGTCCGAGACAGGGGCGGAATGAAACACCACTGTTTCGAAACAGAGAACCACAGCCGTTCCGAAACACTGAAACAGTTCCACGTATCGATACACTGTATCGAAACATAGAAACAGTGGCCAAGTCTACAGTCTGGCATTGTCATACTGAAGGAATGGTGGTCCGTATCTGGACGTACTTTTCGAATTCGAAACTCAATTACAGCACGCTCTCATGCACTGAAGTAGTTACGTTACACACCGCTATGTTACACGCTACAATTTTGAGCCGTCTAGCGGCAGAGGGCTGCAAATATGTAGACGTGAAAAACAAAGAAGTAGAATGTTAATAACGTTTCTTTTATTTAAAAAAGTGTCAAGAGTTTTCACATAAAAAATTCGGAGGCAGTATTTTCAATTTCAACGCAGGACGTCGTGTTTCTGACCTCGATCGCAGAGGCTCCAAGAGAAGGCGCGAGTTGTGGTTACGAGAGTTGCGAGGTCCTTCCTATCGTGTTGCAAGTCCACGGTAGCGTCGGACTGAATTACGGTTAATTTTCGTGTCGGTGTGACGTAATTAATCACCTTACATCTAACATGAACTTCCGAGCTCTGGCCTTGCTTCCCGCGTGTATCGACACCTTATTAGTGCTTCCAACTTCGCCCAGCCCGAGGGTGACGTCGCAAGGCTCTGCTGTTTAGCACCACTGAAGAGGAAGGTTACAGGGAGGTTCCAGCCAAATTTCGAACTTCTGCGTCGCAATGTGAGAAAATGACTGGGTTTCAAAATAGTGATCTTGCAATTGTGTTGTGCAGTGTAGATTAGCCACAGCCTGCGGCAACGAACTTTCACTCTGCAGCGGAGTGTGCCCTGATGTGAAACTTGCTGCCAGATTAAAGATTTGCGGGCCGATGTGGCCGAGTGGTTCTAGGCGCTTCAGTGTGGAACCACGCGACCGCTACGGTCGCAGGTTCGAATCCTGCCTCGGGCATGGATGTATGTGATGCCCTTAGGTTAGTTAGGTTTAAATAGTTTTAAGTTCTAGGGGACTGATGACCTCAGATGTAAGTCCCATAGTGCTCACAGCCATTTGAACCATTAAAGATTTGTACCTGCCCAGGAGTCGAACCGAGAACGTTTGCCTTTTTGCGGGGGGGTGCGCTACCGATTGACGATGTGCTGTTCAGCAGAACTCGCGACTAGTCCTCACAGCTTTGTCGCAGCACTTCTTCAACCTTGAATTTGAATTGCTTGCTGTTCTCTGATGTAGAAACTCACACACATAGTACACCATTACACAGTTTATGATCCATACAGTGTCTGTTTTTTGTTTTCGCCTGCTGCAGCCTATGAACTGTCTACCGATGTACAGTATGTGCTAGTTTCTATGTAAGAGAACAACAAGAAATCATATGTGAATCTCCGTATTTACCACTATCTATAGGAAAAGTAAAAGTGTTTATAGCAAATTCTCGAGAATAATACAGCAGCTCATATATCACAAAAATCACGCCTAGAAATCTCATAGTTCATGGAATATGCACTTGATAATTGGAATTATTACCCGAAGCTGACACCAGCAGCAGCCGCGCGGGGTAGCCACGCGGTCTCAGGCGCCTTGTCACGGTTTGCGCAGCTCTCCCCGTCAGAGGTTCGAGTCCTCCCTCGGGAATGGGTGTGTGTGTTGTCCTTAACGTAAGTTAGTTTAAGTTAGATTAAGTAATGTGTAAGCTTAGGAACCGATGACCTCAGCAGTTTGGTCCCACAGAACTTACCACAAATTTCCAATTTTTTCATCAGCAGCAAATGTAATATTACAGCACGGAAAAGAATTACGTTCTTACAATCAGAGGCTTTCAATAACCGTTTCGTAATGGATAAAACAACATTCATCAAGATTGTTTCCTTATGAGTCCTAATAGCTGCACAGTGTGAACGTATGGACTTGATAATGGAATCTGCTCCCACTGATTTAGAGGTTCTTCAAAAACCACATTTCTCAGAAGACATTTGAATAGTAGCATGTCAAACTCTAGATCTCTGTAACCCGTTGTGAAGTGTATGGCAGGAAGTACTCAGCACGTTACGAGCTCACGCAAGATAACTTGACCCGGAAGCAGAAATGCGTCCTCGTTCCCAGCGCTGAGCGGGTCCACCCATCTGTTCCGAAGGGACATCTGGCCCAGTTGCCCCCCGCCTGCTGAACTGCGAGCTTCGTCCGTTACGTCGATTCGTTTTGTGCCCCCTTAGGTACACTGTGGGATTGCAGACATGCACACGTCGGTTGCACTGCAATATTTCTCAAACAATTTTAAAGAAGATATTCGGTAAAAAAAAATTGTTTCTGACGTATCTCATAGCCCTATTCGTCAGCTTCGTGATGAACTGGCTATCATTCCGATAGCAGTCATACTTACTCTATTTCTATATTAATCGAGGCACTGCGTGAAATTCGAATACTTTGTAGTGAAAAATAGAGGTAAATATGAATGTTCGTTTGTTGCATGTTAGTACACATAACGTCGTATACGAAACGGAGCTAACATATTGCATTTTGCAAATGAGTTCCACATCTATTGGCAACCTCGAGAAAATGTATGTAGTGCACTTACTTCCAGTTGTGTGTGCAAATGATAGCATTTAAGATATTCATAACGTGCCTCATACCTCATAAATGGTTCGAGATAACGAAACGAGTTTGTAGCAAATGATAGGATGTAATGCGGACAGCGCTTTTTTATATAATGCAAAACTCTCTTGTAATTGTTTTAAGTGCCATCAGTAGCGGTGAAACGAGATTTGTAGCCACTTTAGTGAAGGAATTACACTTTTATTTTTATACTGACGATGAGCTATTCATAAAATGTAACCTTACCTGTCCTCAGTTATTTGATTAATAGTAGACCGTTTCAGGATTGTGTCGCAATTGCAGCTGCTTTAGCATATTAGTGCGATAAAATTGTGTAAACTCCGCTGTGTTTTGGGAAAAGAACCTAATTTTAACGTGGCAACAAGAGAAAGAAGAAATCTGTACAAGAAAGGCGGAAAGAAGCCACTCTCGCAGTTGCAGGTTCAGCGCAACCCTGTGGGTCTCACGGGAGGCGTGCAAGAGGTAAGTCCCTGCAGTCGCACCATCCTCTGTGTCCTCGGTGGCTCACATGGACTCGATTCCCGGCTGGGTCGGAGATTTTTTCCGCTCAGGGACTGGGTTTTGTGTTGTCTTCATTATCATTTCATTCCCATCCGGCACGCAGGTCGCCCAATGTGGCGCCGAATGTAGTAAGCTCTGCACCAAGGCGGCCGGACCTGCCCCGCAAGGGGCCTCCCGGCTAATGACGCCAAACGCTCACTTCCGTTTCCAATGTCTCATCTTCGCCGGCACGGTAGCTCAGCGTGTTCGGTCAGAGGGTTAGCTGCCCTCTGTAATAAAAATAACTGGGTTAATCGATCAACAACGAACTTAAACGGATGTCTTACAACGTCCGCCCCGAGCAGATGCAACGAACAGAAGCGAACAAAATGAAATTAAAAAAAAAAAAGATGGGTAGAGCGTCTGCAATGTAAGCAAGCAGGAGATCCCGGGTTCGAGTCCCGGTCGAGGCACACATTTTCAACTGTCCCCATTGACTTAAATCAACGCCTGTATGCAGCTAAGGGTATTCATTTCATTTAAATAACTTTTGTGGCATGGCTATAATGAGACAGTTATTTTTCGTAACACAGCAATACTTTACAGTATGGTACTTTCAAGGTCACGGCAATAAACGTAATAATTTATACATCTTTCGCATAGCACTTTACTTTTGTAAATGACGAGGTTAGAAAGTTAACTTCTGGAGAACTCTGCTTATGAATGACGATAATTACGACACTTGGAACATTTTTACCGTTAGCCAATGACAGAAATTATCTGTGCAAGAAGCACAGTTTAGCGCTATAGGACACGCATTTGAGTGATTAACTTTTGTACTTGGAACATTTTTAGGAATATTTTTTGAACTACTATGATACAGAGAAGGTTTTCTGTGATAAATTGCATTCCGCAGTTTAATCTGTAGCATCTGAGGGTATAATTACATTATCCCTCATGGGGGCACTTTATGTGTCATGTGTGTGGCAAACAGAAGGAGCCCTAGCTAATATGGTATTTGATTATACAATTTTACACGTCGGTACCATATCTCTCTAACAAGGAATTACACAATTATCTGGTCATTTAACAGAGAGGAATGAACATCTTTTTTACTATGTCACTGACATATTACTCAGTTGGATTACTTCACACAAATGAAACTGTACTTTATCTGCGTTTTGGGAACTCTTCATATACTTTTGGAACTATTGTGATCCTGTGAGAGCTTTGAGAGATGTATTTTGCATGGGATCATGATTTCTGAAGTACTATTGAAACGAGCACAGAATTTTTTTCTAGGCTCTGTACTTATTGAAAGAAGCTACGACGATTTTGAGATGTGACTGATGTGCTATGATGGCATTATTACGACGAAGTTGTGTATTATGATATTGGGATATGTTTATGATCAATAAGATGATGCTATATGAGGAACATATTTATGCTACATGTTTATTATGATGAAATATAGAAGAAATATCCACGAATATGAATATGTGTAATGAGGCAATGAATAATGAGTAGGGGTTAGGGACTCTGGTTTGTGAAAAAGAATGTTGGAAACCAAGAATCGTACTTTAAGAGTTATGAGATGTGAGTACATATGTGAATATGAGTACTACAATGCTGACTGAAATTTTTGGACACTGTTATTGATGAGATTTCGCTTCTAAACACTTCTCCTGTAAATCTTCAATCTGTGAAATTCCTTTATTGGTATCAAACTGTCATTGTAGCTAAAACTGCTGTCATAAATATTTTCGTAAAAAGTGTATGGGACCTTGACGTAATGCTCTGCTGCCCCCAGTTGCGCGCTAGCCGCTTTGAAATATACCTATTGTTGTGTGGACTTTCAACTTTCCTCGTGCCGCTTCAGCAACTTAGAAGCTTGCCGCATTTCCACAAGCGCTCGCATAGCTGCAGAAAAGAGAGGCCGTTGACCTCGCTATTGACATTTCTTTGCAGAACGCACCACAAACATGACACACTATTACTTGGAAATATATGATTGCACTGTGGAACTCGTACTTTGTGCTACCTACTGAAATGCTTATGAAGTGATGAGAAATATTCTTATGTCTACACATCTGATTATGACAAGTATCTTTCTACGAGAGTTGAAAGAATTTTCACTGACTTATGAAATGCTATATGGCTATTGAATGATGTTTTCATGCGTTGCTATGACAATTTTTGCTTATTTTATTTGTTATCTGGTTTCTAGCTGCGCTGCAGCGTTGGATTTATAAAATAAAATTTAATACAGATGCTAATGTAAACGCTTTCTGTCTACAGATCCATTAAATAATAATTCTATGATCCCCATTCTTTAAAAAGGAGCACTTGGAAAGGAAAGAAGCATAAGAAGGAGCAGGGACTAGTAACAGGAATTGCATACATAATTTTCGTTTCAAGGACTTGGTAATTTTTTGGTAGAAAAAGTTATTATGGTGCACCACTCTTCGTGTTAAGATGTGACTTAGGCATTAAGATGTGAATAGACATTTCCCTTATCTGCCTTGCTGTCTTTACTGTAATATTTTTTCTGCTTGTGCTTTCTCATGTTTAGGATTACGTTATTGCATTTGCTGCTGCTATTTGTCAGGCAATCTCACTTTGTATTACTCTGATAAACCAGTTTTATCACAGATTTATTTTTCTTGTTTGCTGCATATAGCCTTATATTAATTGTAATGTTGCATTTGCTTCGCTAATTTAGATATACTGGTGCTTGCTTTGCTAATTTGCATTTATTGTCGTTGTTGTTTGTGTTAAATGTTTTGTGCTACTGCATTGCCTCATTCTCTAGTTTACATATCTGAGCTCAGTAAATTTAAGTTAGTTTAAGAGGGGCTATACTGTATAAGAAAATGAGTTATGATGAGTTGGGAAGAAATGCATTGAGAAGCTATATGAAAAAGGTTTGGACAAAGAGTATTGTACAATGAGCAATAATTATTTTGAAAGAGGAAATGAACAGATGTAAGTAGGATATATTTTTTATTCCAGCCTTTTATCACAATATCAATTCCTTTGATGATGACCGGTTTTAGTCAATAATGACCATCTTCAGATCTGTTATACACCATGTCCTAATGTGATATGACCGAAATGGCATCATTAAAACATATAAATGTACTCAGCACAGCATCTTCATATAGATCTACAATATGGTGTAAAATATGCCACATCGTCCACACAGTCATTTTGCAACTGGCTCATTATTGACTGAAACCAGTCATCGTCAAAGGAATTGATATTGTGATCAAAGACTGGAATAAAAAACATTTGACAGTAATGGAGCGCTGTTCATATTTGCGACTATGTCGCAGCTGGTGTAAGTAGGATATAGTGACAACAGGTTTAGGTAGGATTTTCTTCGAAACAAATGATGAGGTAAGAAATATATGAAAGCATGCTTAGGTAGGACTTTTTTGTGGGAACAAATGTTGAAATAAGAAGAAAGTTTTAATTGCTAATGAAGTTCCACAAGTACTGCAGTACTAAATGTCACACTGAAAACAGAACCTGTCGTTTCCTTTTGTGTTATTTTGCTACGTGTTTGTGTACCCTTGTGTATCTGTGTTCTTCCTGTCACTGTGTGTTTACTCGACAAGATAAATTTGGTAGAATATTTTTTATTCTAATACTAAGCTGCATTCACTATGGCGAGGAATACTGCTATCCTCAAATCTAAACTTGTTTTGGAATGTATTCTTCACTTTGGGAAGATATTTGGACATTATTTATTCTATTATGTTTTCTTTAGTGCTCATATGTCAAGTTAATCTTTCAAAAGATATTCTCATTTTTCATTTATTTACTTATGTCACAATTCCTGTAATACTCATGTACACACTTATTTTTATTCTTTTTGTAAAGCCTGTATTACTACAAATTTTATTGGTATTATCATGTTCTTGACTGTAATGATGTTTTCTGTACCTTTGTAATTGTATTCTTATGCTGTAAAATTGTAATTGTATAGACACCAGTTCTTCAAGTTAAATAAATAGTAGGGATTTATTTTACTGCTCACTTCTGTTGGCCATACAAAATGTATAAAATGTCAGAGGTTGTATGACCGTGTTAGTGTTTGCACATGTGTTGATAATTCAGCAAGGGTCTGGTTAAGGATATTGGTTCTAAGGATATAGCAAAAAAATTTGTGAGTGCACAAGTGGTGGTTCATGGACTTGCTACATTGTCGTCAAGACTCTTCAGTTGTGATTGTGCACCCACACAGTCGCAACGGATGGCTGCTGGCCATCTCTACAAGGACTGAAATGGGTCTGCGTCTTTGGTGGCCCTCTACTACCACAATTTCTACAAGGACTACAGTGGGTTTGCACCTTTGGTGGCCCAATACTACCATAATCTCTACAAGACATACTGTGGGTCTGCTCTGTGGTGACCTACTAATTCTACCAGTATTCGTCAAGACTTCAACTGACTCTGCTGTGGGTTTGCTCTGTTATTACCAATACCCATCTTCATGTCTTCGTGTCAAGAGTCAGCACTGTGTTTCTGTTGGGAGGAGAACACTACTTCTTCAAGACTGCATGGAGGTCCACTACTTATGTGTGCATTTTCTTTTACTGCTCAGACTTTGTGCATAAAACTGTCATAGACTATTCTTCTGATGAATGATTGGGACTGTCTTTAGGGACTATGAGGAAAATCTTTGCTTTTGACCAACAGTATATTACTAATTGTGTGCATCTGATCTATCTGATATTGTTAATATAATTTTTTTTAACAAATTGGTCTTGACCACTGCCCAAACAATTTTATAAAATTTCTTGAGAGGAGCAGGGGGGCTATGTAAGTAGGCTTTTTATGTGTTTGTATGTTGGCGGCGCTATGCAGCGCTCTGCATTAATAACACTGACTGCGCTGTGTGCACTCTGAGAGACCCTGTGGCTGGTCGGACTAGCACTTGGAGGTGAACAGCCAGCAGTGATGGAAGTTGGGAGTGAGTAATGAGCAGTGACGGAAGTTAGAGGTTAATAATTAGCAGTGTTGGAGGTTTGCAGTATTAGCGCAAGCGGACGGTCTGAAGCGTATCCGTCATGGAAATTTATTACCGATGATTATATAATTTTTTTATGCTGGTTTTTACTTGATTAAGGTAAAATCTGCTAAATACATTGCTTCCTCTGCAGCAGAATCTTTCCTTTGTTAACCACATGCCTATTAGTAGTTAGAGCCTTCAGTAGTTAGAATCTCTTATTTAGCTGGCAGTGTCCACCCCGACAGCCGAATGGTCAGCGTAACGGATTGCCGTCCTATGGACCCCGGATTCGGTTCACGGCTGGGTTGGGGATTTTCTCCGCTCAGGGACTGGATGTTGTGTTGTCTTCATCATCATTTCATCCCCATCCGGCGCGCAGGTCGCCTAATGTGGCATCGAATGTAATAAGAACTGCACCAAGGCGGCCAGACCTGTCCCGTAAAGGGCCTCCCGGCCAAAGTCGCCAAACGCACATTTCCATTTCCATTTAGCTGGCAGTAATGGTGCATGTATCGCTGTAGTTCGTGTCACGAAGATTTTCTGTGAGGTAAGTGACTTATGAAATGTATAGTTTGTTGTTAGGATTTCTTCTTATTCAGGGCCATTCTTTTGTATTAGTTATATGTAGTCAGGTTATCATTTCTGAGCAGTCAGATTGCGTTTGAGCCGTATTTGTCAGGAATAATTCTGTAGGTCAGAAATGTAACGATAAAGACAAGCAAAGTGAGAGTAAGTTCAATTTCACTCAGCAGTTTCAGAATTAAATAACGTAGAAGTTGCACATCCTCAGTTATTGCAATTTAAGTAAAAAAAATTATTAAAAAGTTTCAACATGCTCGTTACATAACAAATGTGGGTACTGTAAATTGTGTGTAGTTTTAAGAGAGAACTGTTATCAGGAATCACTCCACGATAACTAGGGCGAAAGCACGCTTGGTAGCACAACAGACCACTAGTTGTAACAATATAGAAATGGCAGATACACGGGTTAGTCAAGAAAGCCAATGGGATGAGAAAGAGTTAGCTTTGTTAGCAGCACAAGGCACAGGTGAGGAGAATACCGATCCAAGGGAACTTTTTGAGGATGATAGACACAGTCAAGTCCGTGGTGGGCAATCCGATAGCGAGATGAGGAACAGAGACACACTGAGGCAATCGTAAAGAGAACGGGACTATAATATAGAAAGTCCAAGTGAACGCGGAACAACAAAGAATCGTCGGTGACATCGTCACGAGGCAGCATATAAAGGGCGCGCGGTGATGACTTTCTTGAATACCAAGAAATGCAAAGGGAAAAGGGCAGGAGATCACCTAAGAATAGAGGAAGAAAAAGTCACAATAGGAGAGAAGATCAAGATAACACAGATGTGTTCGACATCCTTGCACACCTAAAAGCAATGGGAAGTGAAATCGGAAATACAATTCAAAAGGTCAGCTCTGAATTGGGAGATCAAATAAAAAAGGGGAATGATGAAGTACGCTCTGAAGTGGGAAGTAAAACTCAAAATGTTAGTGTCGAAATGGAAAGTAAAATTCAAAACGTTAGTGCTGAGCCGGCCGCGGTGGTCTCGCGGTTCTAGGGGCTCAGTCCAAAACCGCGCGACTGCTACGGTCGCAGGTTCGAATCCTGCCTCGGGCATGGATGTGTGTGATGTCCTTAGGTTAGTTAGGTTTAAGTAGGTCTAAGCATCCCATAGTGCTCAGAGCCATTTTTTGAACCGTTAGTGCTGAAAAGGGAAGTAAAATTCAAAACGTTAGTATCGAAATTCAGTCGATAAAACACGAAACGAGGGAAGTGAAAAATGAGGTAGTGACGCTCTGAACAAAACTAGAACGAGAGATTGCGGAGGTCAGAAGAACCGCGAACGAGGCGCGATTACTAGCGAGGGTCGCAAAGCAGATTGCTCTTGAAATTTTAGAGAAGACAGAAAATACGACAAAGATAGGTAGAGGTGCATTAACGAAGTTGCAGAGGCGCTTTAAACAAGTAGAAACAACGCAGCTGCAAAAGACGGAAATGGAGGAGCTCTCACAATTTAAACAAAACCTAGAAAGCGAAATTAAACAAGTGTCTCAGGAAGTCAGGCTGCAACCTAGTCAAAAATCACATCTCAGAAAAGAAATAATTGGCGATTTGGAAATAACAGAAACAGAAAGAGCCACTTCAGACTCAGCACGATACTAGAATGTGCTCGAATGTTAAGAGTTGCTTGTCACCTACAGACTGAAAGCGTATCTGCAGAGCAACGAAATACCGCTAGAGATATAGCCCCCGCGTCTGCACAGAGCACGACTGGGTAGCAAATTGCGAATACGGAGAACGGCAATGAGATATTTCATATGCATAGTTGCTACCCGATAATGCGCACCACGGGACATTGTTCCAGTGATGAAAACGTAACAGGGAGTAGAAGAGAGGATGCCCAAAGTAACGGTAGACCGGAAACGTTAGCGCCAAGTGAGAATGTGGTAGGCCGAGAGGGAAGAAATTCTAATGACATTTTCGGTTTTAAGCATTTTATCTCTGTACGAAAATTCCAGCATTACAAAGAAGAGGGTAATGTTTTACATCCAAAAACTTTCATTGGACAATTTGATTTATCATTACCTCCACACTGGCCTCTGATTTACAAACTGGACTTCGTATGTTCACATTTCGAGGGAACATCAGCCGGATGCATGCGGAACATTGCAAAAACGTGCACGTCGTACGAAGAGTTTCGTGACGCATTTTCAAACAAATACTAGTCCAAGGAGACACAGGACAGGATCAAATAGGAAATAATGATGAGCAGAGACTTGGATAGTTCAGGGTTCTGTAGTCCGGTGAAGTATTTCGAAAATTTGATCAAGATAAATCAGTATTTGGACGACCCATGCACATCGGCTGAGATCATAAGATAGTGTTACAAGAAGTTGCCAATTTCCTACCAGCAAACGCTCGTCGGCCGATATGGAAGTGATGTTGAAGGATTCAAGGGTATCCTAAGGGAGTTGGAGTTCGCTTTCAACGAGCAGCAGGCGCGAGAAAAACGTTGCCAGAGAGACGTGCAAAGTGAAAGAAGGGAGAACAACAGAGGGAATAATAGAGGCCATAATTGGCAAAACAATGTAAATCGGCCGCCTCACCAAAACATGGACCATAGATATCGTAGTGGGGACAATGTACAGTGGAAGAACTACGGCAGAAAATATAGGCAACAAAATGAACGCAGATGGGAGGCACAAAATAATGGCTCATCATGGGACTACAGCAGAGAAACTCGTCAGCGGTCTAACCCAGGGTGGGGTGGAATGAATAACAACAGGAATCGTGAACAATCAGTTGAAATTAGACCACCTAACATTGGGAGAGTACGCCAAAATGACGTAGAAAGTGAACAATGACTAGGCCAGACGACGGGCACTAGTGAAAATGCGCCCGTAAACCTTCTCGGAAGTAATAACATAAATATTATAGAATATGAGGACATGAGGGAGGAAATCTATCCTGTTGTAAAAGTACAAATTGGAGGAATTATGGGTACTGCTGTAATAGTGGAAGCGAACTCTGAACTGTTTCAGATAGGCTCGCTAAATGCAAGGATTCAGTTAATCCACCGATGCTTACAGTACAAAAAACAAAGGTACGAGGTGCATTAGTTGGGAAGGATATGGAAATATCGCAACAAACACGTCTATATTTTGAATGCCAAGGACACCAGATGACTGAAAATCTACCGAAACTAACAGTTGATATAACAACCGGTGTAGATTTTCTTTCAGCGCAGAAAGATATCATTGGTCTAGGAAGACGGGAGCTAACGTTAGGGAAAGAGAATAAAATAAAAATCAGATTTGATGAGAAAGCAATAAAAGCTCAAATTCCGGCGAGATGTTTAAAACTACAATTCACGGACCAACATACAGTTCACAGGGAAAAGTGTAGAAACAATAATGAGAATAGAGCAGAGTTCAAGTCAGAACGTGAGCAAATTTATGAAATTAACAGTAAGATTGATTCGAAACTTGAGAATATGGAAGACATAGGTAATATGGACAGGCGAGGGTTGGAACTTACACTCAAAAATAACGCAGATATCTTCTTACCTAAAACCGGATACATTAAATAGTATCAATATAAATTTGAAGTAAAGAAACATTGACCATTTCGGGTACCTCCTTACGCCATCCCATGGTCATACCGGGAAAGGGTTCTCGGTGGGCCACGAAGAATGGAGGACGAAGGCGTAATTGAGGCCGCGAGATCTGAGTATAACAGTCCACTACGCATAGTAGACAAAGGGACGGTTGAATTCGGCTGGTGTTAGACTCACGCCAAATAAATACCATTATTGTGCCAGAGACGGATCGCCCTGAAAGGCTTGATTGAGGAGCTCCTTCAAAGATTTCACAGGTTTCGGTGTTTTCCTCACTTTATTTGCAATCGAGCTTTTGGCAGATAGAGCTCGATCCTGACTGCCGAAAATACACGGCCTTTATTGCCTTCGGAAGGTGTTTTCAATTCAAAAGGCTCCCTTTTGGATTGAATATATCTTCAGCTGCATTTATCAGGGGTTTTAGCAAAATATTGAGTGAAGAATTAAAATAGAAGATCACGTGTTATGTAGACGATATATTGATAGCAGAAAATACCTGGGAGAGACATAACAAACTAATAGAGGAACTGTTAAGCAGTTTGAAAAGGTGTGGGGTGACTGCAAATATTGATAAGTCTTATTTTGGGAGCAGTAGGGTTAGCTTTCTGTGATAACAGGAGAAGGGATTAATCCCAACCCAAAGAGGATGGCAGCAATTGCGAAGTTTGCCACTCCTACAACCAGAAAACAACTGAGAGGGTTTCTAGGGATAATAATTTTTTATAAATGTCTATCTATGTGGAAACATTAGCTAGTCCCAGACTCTGCCAATTGACGGGAAAAGGAACACCCATGGTGTGGGATGAGTGTGCAGACCGAGAATTCAATAATTTGAAGGCGTCACTCGTCAATGCTCCTATTTTATCACATCCTGACTTATCACAGGATCTTTGTATGGCCACTGACAGCGCGAAGACAGGTTTGGGAGTTATGTTGTTTCAGGAGTTTGAACAAGACGCCAAATTGGTACACAGAACACTCGCCTTTGGTAGCGGGGCACTATCCAAAAGTGAAAGGAATTACTCTGTTACCGAACTTGAAGCTCTTGCAATAGTATGGGAATTTAAAAAGCGTAGATACTTTCTGGTCTGTAGAGAAACAAAAGTTTATACGGACCATAGGACCTTAGAATTTCTCCTAACTGCCAAACTTCCATATGGAAGACTAGCAAGATGGGTAGCTATTCTTCAAGAATACCAATTTTCAACAGTCTATGGTCCTGGTCCGACAAACGTCATTGCTGACGCCCTGTCCCGCTCACCCGTTGGTATAACAGAAGAGACGGCTGAGGCATTAGATCAAGAGCACTTTTCGTTGTTCTACCTCAAAAGGGTTGCATTTGAAAACTTCGTCACTGTAACGATGCGTAATATCCAGAATGAGCAGGACAAGGACCCAGATCTAGTCAAAATAAAGGAAAAATGGAAGGACCGGACGCAAAAGACAGCACTACCTCTTGAGAAAAGGGATTCTGTTTTATAGGGCAAACGTTAATGATTCGCTGTGGGTGGTGTGCATACCAAATGAGTTAATAAATAAGCTTATATAGTATACACACCTAAGTTACGCACATTTCGGTCCACGAAAATGTTTTATGAAAGTGAGGAGTGTCTGCTATTTTAAAAACGTGGAGAAACGTATAAGGAAGGCACTAGCTATCTGTAAAAATTGCTAAAAGGCGAAATCCATTACTGTAGGGGCCCAGGTTCCTTTCTACCCAATTATTCCTGAGGAACTAAGGCGTATGACAGCGACAGATTTAATGGGACCAATACTCAACATACCGAGAGGCCATCAATATATATGGTAGTATTGGAGCTGACATCCAAATTTGTGACGGTTATACCACTAAATAGGGTGACTGGTGCAACTGTCAGAAGAGCCTTGTGCAGAGACTTCATAATCCAAGCGGGAACTGTAGATTGTATTATCTCAGATAATGGACGTCAATATAAATCTGAGGTATGGAAAAGAACAGTAAGAAGGTATAAAATAAAGCCCATATTCATTAGTAGATTTCATTCAAATTCGAACCCCACAGAGAGAACGATGAAAGATTTGGGTAATTTATGTAGACTATACTGTGGAAACAATGACGCTAGCTGGGATGTATTTCTTAAAGATTTTCCGGATGTGATAAACGAACTCCCACATCGTACTACATTGATGCCACCTATGATGGTTCTGAAGAATAGGGACCCTCCAGATAAAATCCGAGGACTGATCGATTTTCCACAAAGGACACGCCGACAACACAAAGTGATAGTGGAGGAGGCTCTGCACAATATTCGGGTCGCTGGAGAGAAGCGCAAGGTGCGCACGGACCAAAAGGCGCACGTAAGGGAATTTGTAGTTGCACACAAAGGCTTAGTTAAGTCTTATAGGTCGTCCAATGAACAAATGAATCTATGTCAAAAGTTCTTCAAGAGATACAGCGGCCTGTATGTATAAGAAGACTAGTGCATTCAGATACGGTTGAAATTGAGGCTGTGACATCAGGAAAACCTTTGGGTCTCCATCATGTGAGCCATCACAAGCCATTTATAGAATAAGTAGGAAGACTTAAAGTGAGCTTGTGTGATGAAAGTAAAGTATAATGTATATAGTTAGCAATTAAGTTAAGTTATTGCTGCCTAAACTTCACAAAAAACTGTAGCTTCCATCCCCGTTCACAAATGAAGATGAAAGTGTGTTGAGCAATCCAAATCAGTATGTGACTCTTAATAAAAAAAAAAGGCGTTTGATTTGATGAATACTGAACAGTTATACCAGATATATTTATCATTTTGTAAATATGTTGTACTTATTTTTCAGGGTAGTCTTAAAAAAATATTTGTGCATATATTCATGTAAAATTATTGATAATGATGCTATTTACATCAAAGTTTTTAAATATCTGTGTGTTTATTTATTTAAAATTATTGTTTGTCATTTTCTTTGATAATGATGCTATGGGTTTTAACATTTTAAAGTATTACTTTTTATACACTCAACATTTTATACACGTAACATTAGCTAAAATTGGTGGTCGATCCAAACTCTTATTACAAATATTAGTTGTAACAGTAAATGTAAATGCAGTTTGTCAAATAACGCTTTAGAACACAAGATTTTTGAAATGTTTAAAGAGTATACATATTAGGAAAACACTAGACGTAGACAATCAGTTCGTAAAATGATGTTTTTTTAAAAATGCAAGCCAAGAACATAAATGTGACCAAGTAAAATTACGCAGGATGTTTCACAGAGTTTTATATAAATGCATAATGACCAATAGATAACCTCTAGAATAATTGATGTAACTACTTGTTTTGCATATTAATGGCTAAATGAAGCACACGTACTTTATTGAATGACCATTTTGAAAAGATTAGTGTACTTTAATATTTCTTGCCTCAACCTAGGTCTTAGGGATGGACAAAGGACAGAGAACATGGGCCTTAAGTCTAAAGAAAGATGGGAACTGCCATTTTTGAAAGAGCAAAAAATTTATAATACACTCCTGGAAATTGAAATAAGAACACCGTGAATTCATTGTCCCAGGAAGGGGAAACTTTATTGACACATTCCTGGGGTCAGATACATCACATGATCACACTGACAGAACCACAGGCACATAGACACAGGCAACAGAGCATGCACAATGTCGGCACTAGTACAGTGTATATCCACCTTTCGCAGCAATGCAGGCTGCTATTCTCCCATGGAGACGATCGTAGAGATGCTGGATGTAGTCCTGTGGAACGGCTTGCCATGCCATTTCCACCTGGCGCCTCAGTTGGACCAGCGTTCGTGCTGGACGTGCAGACCGCGTGAGACGACGCTTCATCCAGTCCCAAACATGCTCAATGGGGGACAGATCCGGAGATCTTGCTGGCCAGGGTAGTTGACTTACACCTTCTAGAGCACGTTGGGTGGCACGGGATACATGCGGACGTGCATTGTCCTGTTGGAACAGCAAGTTCCCTTGCCGGTCTAGGAATGGTAGAACGATGGGTTCGATGACGGTTTGGATGTACCGTGCACTATTCAGTGTCCCCTCGACGATCACCAGTGGTGTACGGCCAGTGTAGGAGATCGCTCCCCACACCATGATGCCGGGTGTTGGCCCTGTGTGCCTCGGTCGTATGCAGTCCTGATTGTGGCGCTCACCTGCACGGCGCCAAACACGCATACGACCATCATTGGCACCAAGGCAGAAGCGACTCTCATCGCTGAAGACGACACGTCTCCATTCGTCCCTCCATTCACGCCTGTCGCGACACCACTGGAGGCGGGCTGCACGATGTTGGGGCGTGAGCGGAAGACGGCCTAACGGTGTGCGGGACCGTAGCCCAGCTTCATGGAGACGGTTGCGAATGGTCCTCGCCGATACCCCAGGAGCAACAGTGTCCCTAATTTGCTGGGAAGTGGCGGTGCGGTCCCCTACGGCACTGCGTAGGATCCTACGGTCTTGGCGTGCATCCGTGCGTCGCTGCGGTCCGGTCCCAGGTCGACGGGCACGTGCACCTTCCGCCGACCACTGGCGACAACATCGATGTACTGTGGAGACCTCACGCCCCACGTGTTGAGCAATTCGGCGGTACGTCCACCCGGCCTCCCGCATGCCCACTATACGCCCTCGCTCAAAGTCCGTCAACTGCACATACGGTTCACGTCCACGCTGTCGCGGCATGCTACCAGTGTTAAAGATTGCGATGGAGCTCCGTATGCCACGGCAAAGTGGCTGACACTGACGGCGGCGGTGCACAAATGCTGCGCAGCTAGCGCCATTCGACGGCCAACACCGCGGTTCCTGGTGTGTCCGCTGTGCCGTGCGTGTGATCATTGCTTGTACAGCCCTCTCGCAGTGTCCGGAGCAAGTATGGTGGGTCTGACACACCGATGTCAATGTGTTCTTTTTTCCATTTCCGGGAGTGTAGTACTTAAATTTCCTTTGATAACATGCGTTATTTTGCATGTTATTGTATATTCCAATTGTCATATCTCGAAAAAATGCTCCAATCATAAGGAGCAGACAGATTAATTAATAAACATGTAGTAAATAAATTTATGGCAGTAAGCCCCTGAATGAACGCAGAATGACTGTAAGAACATATCATGATTAAATTGTACCTCTGCACTGGTATTCTTAATAGTTAGGTTGTACAGACAATTGATGGCTATATTATTTTGAACTGGATGAAATGGTAATATAAGAATTACCCCATCCTAGTACAAAATAGTTCATTAGGTGGGGGTATTGTAAGGTGGCTATAATTTCACACATTACAATCACTCATCTCTATACTTTGCCGTGATTTACAACCAGAATCAGGTATCATTTGATAGGTTGTACATCGTATATATGAATATTTTAAAAAGACTGACATTGTCAAGTACACTTTGTAAATAGTTGTTAAAGCTTATTGCATGAAAGGTGATGAAGTGTCTTTATTATCAAAACGGGGTAATGAGTGACTGCCTATACTAGTAGAGGTTGGAACGCCAGTGAAAATGACACGCCAGGCATCTCTGGCCCTGGGTGGAGAAGCCCGCACAGGTGTGTTGGTCCTGTTTAACACAAGAAGTAGCCCTAGACGGACGGTCGGGACACCTGAGCACTGAAGCACAATAGGGTGGCGGCTGGCCGGTTTCATAGCTATGCCAGAAGGATATCCGGAAACTCTGAAAATCTTGGACGCAGCAGAGAGGAACAAGGAAGCGTTACTTCAGAAATCACGCAGCTGGGTTATTTCTTAGCATTTTTACTCTGAGAAGCGTATCATTTTATGAATTCCTAACTAACGGGATAGGTATTGCCTCGAAAACTTTCCGCACTGGACGACAAAAGACTATAATATGGCTGGTCGGCATCCGGAAGAATCTGAAGAGCGGGAGGATATTACGCGGTTTCGAGAATATGATTCATCTTCTGCAGTTACGAGGGAGGGGAGTTGAACTATGCTGGGAAGCCAGCGGTGGAGAGAATGATGTCTTCCGTTTCGAGCGCCCGTGTCTGACGTTCGCTCAGTATCAGCTTTGTTGCTACAGACGGACTTGCTGTCTTTGCTCTCAGGAGATTTTATAGTTAGAACGGTTAGGCACTGTACTGTTGCGAACTTATACGGTTCTGGACTTCGCCTCCGGGTAGAGAGTCGTCGTTGAGTACACAGGGTTCAGTGATTGAGATCACTTCTTCTGCCTATACTCACGTTGAGACGTTATCTGAACTCCATCCTTGTGGCTGGAAGTTCGCGTTTCTCAGCTGTAGAACACAGAGAGGGGAAGACAGTATTAGATTATACAATCAGAGGACCGTCTTCTGCCGTCCTAGTGTTTGAATGACTTTTTTTTAAACATTTTGTGGCTGGAGTTCTTCCGTCGTCGCATACGTGTACAAGAACCATCACTCCGACACACCGGATGCAGTACATATGGTGATATTGAAAATTGCTTCGGCTTATTAGGGATATAAAGTTAAACGGCTGTGATCACGTAAATGTTATTTCACTGAGATTGCTCACCACTGTAGATCATCTTTGAAAGTAGTGTCTCCTAGTGTTTAGTGCGTAGATGATGTCAGTCATCTCACGTTATTTATATTAGATCGCATAGCCATAAAAAGAGGCAGATTTGGGCAATTGATCAACAATATTAGTTAAGAAATCCATTTGTACCTCTTTCAGTCCATTGGACATTGATATATAAATATTTGTATTGTATAAAGGGGTTTTAATCTACAATAAATGTATAAGCAGAAACAACATTTATCATTTAGTAGTTACTAGTTCCCTTAATCATTCATTTATGTTTATGTTGTAATTTATATTTTAAAGAGTAAGAAGGAGGAAATAATATCACCAACAAGAGATCCTAAGATCTGCTTCATGGGGTACTCAGACCGGGCAAAGTCTACATTTTCACTAATTCCCACTATATGTAACTTTAACATTTCCCTTTTTAAATTTTTCAACCTACCTGGCCGATTAAGCGATCTGACATTCAACACTCCGATCTTTAGAATGCCAGTTTTGTTTCTCCTGATAAAGACGTCCTGAGTAGTCCCCATCCGGAGATCCGAATGGGGGACTATTTAACCTCCAGAGTATTTTACCAAGGGGACGCCATCATTATTTAACCATACAGGAAACTTGCAAGCCCTCTGGAAAAATTATGGTTGTAGTTTCACCTCGCTTTCAGCTGTTCGCAGTACCGGCACAGCAATGTAGTTTTTATAGAATTGGAAGGAAAATCAGCATTGGCCGTATTTTGTTGTTTTATTGTCAGCAAAATCGATTTTTGGTCACTTAGTGACCATCCTCAGTGCTAGAAGTTAAAAATTTTCACATAACGATCAGAGAGTATAAAACAGAAAATCATAACTACACTTGCGTATGAACATAACAGTTGGTAGGAAAATACCTGTAATATACAATTAAAATTGGTAGGCACTGGTATCAAACTATAACCACAAGCTTAGAGCGATCACATAAACTGAGTCCGCTGTTTACATGCACCTGTTCAGCAGACCTCGGTGTGACAGGGCTTGGAACGCCCTCTATGTGGAATGTGTCACGTGAAGACTTAATATTGCTGGTTTTGCAAGATATTAACACAAAATATCTCTTGTGCATTTGTGAATCATGAAGCAATTCAAATTTAAAATGTACGTAAAAACCATAGCAGACGAAGGGGAAGGAAACATCTAAAATACACTGGCGATATAACACAGTTTTTTTAAAAAAACATTGTACCCACGATCTGGCGTGGGAAGTTAGAAGTACAACGGTCGTGATTTACTTAAAATGTTACGTTAAGACTAAGGAGTCAAATATATAAAAATAGTAATAGTACGAACATGCCGTGAAATACAGTATTCATTACCAAAAATTTTGAAGGTGTAGACAAACAATTTTGTTTTCATATTTAACCGACATGATGATGTACCTCTCGTTTGTCCCTTTGGACAAGCTAACATTATTATAACAATGGTTATACGCTTCCGCATAAACACTGGGAAGTGAGAAGTATATAGTTCTTGATTTACGTAAAATATTACTTTAAACTGAGGAGTCAAATATATAAAAATAGTAATAGTACGAGAAATGCCACTAAGTAACAATTAAAATGCCATGAAACAATATTCATTACAACAAAAAAGGTCTGAGGGTGTAGACTAACAATTTTGCTATCATATTTAACGACGCGATGATGTACATATCATTCGTCCCATTTGGACAAGCTATCATTTTTATGGGACTTTTGGGTACCAAACCTTTCCACTGTTTCTGTTCATCGTACAGCGTCGAAATTTTTACTGTATGTTCTTAAGATCATGTTCTCAGGAAACCTTGAAACTTTAGGACTTCACATCAGTATGCATGCAGCGCTGGCGTTTGTCAAACCGGAGGGCGAAGAGATTAACGTGCAAGCTACCGTTACCGAAAGACTCAATTTCTGTGTTACTTTGTGAACACCTCGTTACAAATTGAGGGATATTCCCATCGCAATGTGGAAGTGCTACGGAAAAGGGCACAGAACAACGAATACTGTTGAAGGGTAGCACAAAATAATAACGTTGGTGGGACCCTCACCCTAGAATCAAGCCGCGCCGTCTCAGGCGTCGTGTCACGGTCCGCGCGGCTCCCCCCGTCGGAGGTTCGAATCCTCCCCCGGGCATGGGTGTGTGTGTTGTCCTTAGTGTAAGTTAGTTTAAGTTGGATTAAGTAGTGTGTAAGCTTATGGACTGATGACCTAAGCAGTTTGTCGGAATTCTTGAAGAAGGAAGCGGAGCTCACAAACTGCTTGGACACGAAGTTGGTAATAAATCTTGAAGGAAAGAAGAACAGTAAAAAATACTTGAAGCTAAATGACAGGATAGAGATAATAGTAAAAAATTATGAAAAGACTGGCGACATTGGGTCCTACTTGAAAGCCACTGCGCACATTGAGAAACTGGACAAGATCTGTTCACAAGTAATGTATTAAAAGGCTATGAAAGCCAAAGAGTCCTCACAGGTTACTTGCACACAGATTATTAATTTTTTTGAAGAAAAATTATCAGCACAATTTTAAGTTATACTAATAACTAAGTGTAATGCAATTCTACCACAAAATATTGTAGCCTAAGTAAAAAAGTGGGTTATTCGTGACTGATATCACTAAGTTCCCTGAGCAACTAACGAGTTTTAAAAATAAATGTAATATTTACAAATATGTGCTTATTTCCTGTAGTCTATTCTTGAAGTGGTCTCTTCTGTAACAATTTTTCAAAGTTTAGGTTAGTATATTATGTCCATAAAAATTGCTTACATGGTAGTGCACATTTCTTTCATTGTACTTGTTCCTTAAAGGCAGTTTTCTGACACTGTACTCTTTATCTAGCATGTTACACAAGTCGAGAAAACCACCACGAAATGTACCAAAAAAGACATGGTGGTGTTTAACACGAAAAAAGGCAAAGTCTTCATATAATAGACCATGCTACTAGTATGTAAACAACCAGAAAACATTGTTTGGCCTCAGAATATACAGTGCCTGATATAACAGTAAATGCACCCATGCATGCGTACAAACTACACGTTTAAAACAAAACAAAAACCTCCTTTCTTCGATAGAATTTTTTGAACTGTGTTTTGTTACCACATTCTTAGGTAGCGTAAGTCTATGCAATAATAATTACATTTAGCACTTCGAATGTGCTTAATATATGATTCTGTGGGACACTGAATTCGTTTTAAATATGAAAGTACGGTTTTAGTTTGTCGAATTGAATGACAGCACTATCCCATATAGCAGCTGCGGAAAACTGCTTCCACGTAGAACACTCATCGTATTTATCCAATAACTGGCAGTCTGCAAAGTGCACGTCACTCTTGAGAAATTACCACAAATGATTAAGGAATCTGGACATCACGCTGTAACATACTTATTTATGTGCTGAACAATATCAAAATCGGCATATATTGAAGACTTTTATCCCTCTTTGTTTACACAGATGCGGTAGAAACAATGACCTGTTTTAAGAAGCGCGCCATTGTCATTGTTGAACACGGCCATTAGCTAACAAAGCAGGTATCCGCAAACCTTCGGCAAATCCTGCTGTCCACTTTTCTCCGGTATTCGGAGCCGTTCTGCCGTTGCTAAAAGCTTTTGTTTTTTCTGCAGAGTTTAGAGTATTTTGCACGAAAGTAAGTGATACGTGATTCTTTACGCTCAAGTGGAACCACAAACGACACATCCACACATAAACAAGTTATCCTTTTGTTCCGAAAGACAACGGAACATTCGTTAGTTATGTGTATAAGTGTTAACCTCACTAACTGTTCGGTGATGTTGGACATGACTGTAAATCTCAGGCTAAATACGTGAAGGATGCGAATAATTATAGGCCTATTTCGCTTACGTCAATCTGTTGTAGAATAATGGAACATGTTTTATGTTCTCGTATTATGATGTTCTTAGATAATACAAATCTCCTTCATCATAACCAACATGGATTCCGCAAACAGAGATCATGTGAAACTCAGCTCGCCCTATTTGTCCAAGAAATTCACAGTGCCGTAGACACTGGCGAGCAGATTGATGCCGTATTCCTGGACTTCAGGAAGGCATTTGATACGGTTCCGCACTTACGTTTAGTGAAAAAAATACGAGCTTACGGAATATCGGACCAGGTTTGTGATTGGATTCAGGATTTCCTAGAAGAAAGAACACAACATGTCATTCTTAACGGTTCAAAATCTGCAGATGTAGAGGTAATTTCGGGAGTACCGCAAGGAAGCGTGATAGGACCTTTATTGTTTACAATATACATAAATGACTTAGTTGACAACATCGGTAGCTCCGTGAAGCTATTTGCAGATGACACGGTTGTCTACAAGAAAGTAGCAACATCAGAAGACTCGTACGTACTCCAGGAAGACCTGCAGAGGATTAATGAATGGTGCGACAGCTGGCAGCTTTCCCTAAACGTAGATAAATGTAATATAATGCGCATACATAGGGGCAGAAATCCATTCCAGTACGATTATGCCATAGGTGGTAAATCATTGGAAGCGGTAACGACCATAAAATACTTAGGAGTTACTATCCGGAGCGATCTGAAGTGGAATGATCACATAAAACAAATAGTGGGAAAAGCAGGCGCCAGGTTGAGATTCATAGGAAGAATTCTAAGAAAATGTGACTCATCGACGAAAGAAGTAGCTTACAAAACGCTTGTTCGTCCGATTCTTGAGTATTGCTCATCAGTATGGGACCCTTACCAGGTTGGATTAATAGAAGAGATAGACATGATCCAGCGAAAAGCAGCGCGATTCGTCATGGGGACATTTAGTCAGCGCGAGAGCGTCACGGAGATGCTGAACAAGCTCCAGTGGCGGACACTTCAAGAAAGGCGTTACGCAATACGGAGAGGTTTATTATCGAAATTACGAGAGAGCACATTCCGGGAAGAGATGGGCAACATATTACTACCGCCCACATATATCTCGCGTAATGATCACAACGAAAAGATCCGAGAAATTAGAGCAAATACGGAGACTTACAAGCAGTCGTTCTTCCCACGCACAATTCGTGAATGGAACAGGGAAGGGGGGATCAGATAGTGGTACAATAAGTACCCTCCGCCACACACCGTAAGGTGGCTCGCGGAGTATAGATGTAGATGTAGAAGGACTGAAGTTAGATCCTGAATCAGTGGTTAGCGATGAATTTGACTTTCACCTCGGGCAGTACTTCATACCACACTGCACCATGGATGGTTGGAATTCTGCGTTACACTAAGGCCCCCTTTTCATGTGACTGGCTGAACCGGTTTTTAGATCGAAGGGAGACAAGGTCAGAGGACTTCCAAAATCAAAATACCTAGCGAAACAGTGTTTCCTTCATAATAACAACCTTTGGACTGATGCCCACTCTACTTTAAGCACTATAATTAGCTACTGAAGAAATACGTATATCTCAGTTCTGCTTGTAACCTAAAACGCCGGCAAGATTGTTGCCTCAAACACTATAGCACGTGTATACTTCTATTGCTGAATATGTTATGACGGATTTGCAACGAATATGTTACCAAGCATAGAAACTTACTATTTAATTTCTTTCTATGCATTAATAATAATAACTTTGGATTTATGTCGTTTATACCATCGGGTGTTTGGTCGCTTCCGAATTATTCCCATCTGTTTTGTAGGATATCATGCGTTCACTATGGTGGAACATTACAGGTGTGATGGTTTTTAAGGGAACCAGTTCGAATGGTTTGCTAAAGCAAACCGTTTTTGTGACTGGAAGAAATTTTTAGCTTATAAGTTCATTATAATAGTTTCAGTTTTTGAAATCTAAAACCTAGCATAAGTTAACGTCGTATAATGAAATGAATATTAGTAAGATTTGTACACTGTAAACAGCATAGAAATGCAAGTACATTAATGTCTATTATTATTAAATAATCACAGCGAAAAAGCAAAGCAGAATTTTCTTTGTTACGTGGGATTCATTATTAAAGAATAGGTTGGGAAAGTTAAGAAATCTGTCTTTTAATATGAATAATAATTTCCTATGTCTGATTTTTATTACGTTTTCCTTTCCTAGTCTGTATATTCACGAATATTCAGTTGAATATCTACCAATAGCTCAAACAGCAACTTGAGCAGGGGCTTACAAACAAAAATGCCCTTCTGTGACAAGCGAGAGACACTACAGAAATAAAACGCCATAGGCGATGCGGTAGACTCCTTTGCCTTGAGTAGTCAATTGAGATAATAAAGCCACTTGCGTAAAGGGGGCTTTAGGTGGGGAGTAAAGAGACACGACCGAGTCGATACACGGTCGCTATAGAATAATGTGATATGGCATTGTTGACTTGAGGTTAATGTACAGATGTGAGTTAGTAATTTCTGCCCACCACCTTTTACACATTATAGTAATAGAAATTCTTCTACGGAATAGAAGGAGTTGTCGAGGAGAAACTTTCTCAGTTTGTTATCAAATTTTACTTTGCTGTCTGTCAGAGATTTTATATCACTGGATAAGCGATCAAAAATTTTTGTTGCCGCATTGCGCACACCTTTTTGTGCTAAAGATAACCTTAACATGAAGTTCTGAACGTCATTTTTCCTTCTGGTATTCTAATTCTCATTGTTCCTCTTGAACTGTAGTGGATTATTTACAACAAGCTTCATGAGGGAATAAATATACTGTGAAGCAGTAGTCAGAATGCTCAACTCCTTAAACAGATGTCTACAAGATGATCGTGGATGAGCACCACATATTATTCTTACAGCACGTTTTTGAGCAATGAAGACTTTCTTCCTTAAAGATGAGTCACCCCATAACTTTCTTCCACATTATATTATTGAATGAAAGCATGTCCCAGTGAGGTTGAACTTAATTGCTTTAGGAATTCCAAAATGTGCATTTTCCAGTTTAAATTCTCATTAATATTGAAACCTAAGAATTTTGAAGTTTTCACCGTATCTACTATTTCCTAGCAGTGTGATACACTTACCACTATTTTAGTATCCTTAGATATGCAGAACAGAATACATTGTACCTTCTTTAGAATTGAAGGTGAGACCATTCGCAGAAAACCAGTCGACAATATTTTTTAAGAACTTTGTTTACCTTTCCCTTTGCTTTTGTATGTATGTTTGGACTGATTTGAATACTAGTATCAGACGGCCGCTGTGACCGAGCGGTTCTAGGCGCTTCACTCCGGAACCGCGCTGCTGCTACGGTCGCAGGTTCGAATTCTGCCTTGGATATGGATGTGTGTGATTTCCTTAAATTAGTTAGGTTTAAGTAGTTCTAAGTCTAGGATAGGCCTACTGATGACCTCAGATGATAAGTCCCGTAGTGCTTAGAGCCATTTGAACCATTTTTTTGAATACTAGTGTCATCTGCAAAAACAAGTAGTTATGCTTGTTGAATATTAGACGGAAGATCATTTACATATACGAGGAACAATAGTGGACCTAAGATTAAAATTTATAAATGATTTCTCCCCAGTCAAAATATTGTTCCCAGACTTCATTGGTTGAGTTAGTAACTACAACTTCCTGCATTCATCTGACTAGATATGACATTATCCATTGGTTGGCGTTACCATCTATCCCATAAAACTTGAATTTATCTAGGAGAATAGTGTGATTGACACAGTCAAATGCCTTAGACAGGTCGCAGAAAATACCACCCGACGCTATTTTATTATTTAATTCTTGTAAAATTTGGTGAGTGAACATGTAAGTGGCATTCTCAGTGGAACAATTCTTATGAAATCCAAACTATGATTTGCTGAGGCTATTGCTGTTGCACAGGTAAGATACTGTTCTAGAATACATCAACTTCTCAAAAATTTTTGAAAATGATGTCAAAGGGGAAACAGAATGATGCTTACGACGTCTCTCCTATCACCTTCAGTAAAGAAGGGTTTGGCAATGGCATATATCACTCTCTCTGAAAAAATGCCTTGAGGTAGTGATGCATTACATATTTCACATAAGACAGGGCTTATTATAGGAACAAATCTTTGGTACTTTACTGGAAACACCATCAAAAACAGATGAGTTTTTATTTTTGAGAGAACATACAGTTTTCTTAACTTCAGAAGGAGAAGCTGGTGATTCATTCATATGAATGAATTTCATGATACTTGCTTTTTCAACATACTACTATGATTTTCCTCTTGAACCATTTGTCCCTGTACTTTCTACTATATTTAAAAATGCATATTCGCTACCTGTGACTCATCATTTATAGCCCCCACCATTCAGTTCAATAGTGATGAGAAGTGTTTTAAATGCTATTCTCCAGTGTTGGTGATGGTGCTATTATTGTATTGTGTAATGTTTGTGTTTGTGGTAAATGAATGGAAATGAGCGTTTGGCGTCATTGGCCGGGAGGCCCCCTACGGCGCAAGTCCGGCCGCCTTGATGCGGGTCTTATTACATTCGACGCCACATTGGGCGACCTGCGCGCCGGATGGGGATGAAATGATGACGAAGATAACACAACACCCAGTCCCTGAGCGGAGAAAATCCCCGAGCCAGCCGGGAATCGAACCCGTGCCCCGAAGGACGTCAGTCCGTCACGCTGACCATTCAGCTATCGGAGCGGACTGTATTTGTGGTGAGGGAAGAAGGAAAAGGCTGCCGATACACAGCCTACCCCGCTCCAGTAGCACCGCCGCTCTCCAGTAACCCTCTCCAATAGCACGAGCCCTCTCCAGTAGCCCCCACCAGTGGCACCAAAGGGTCCGCCGATCTCGACGTCCACATACACCGGACCTATCACCATCAGCAGTGTCGCATGCTTCCACTCCACGAGAAACTGTGGAAAGGTTTCGAATTTAATCTAGGGCTTTGGTGCAGGAACTTTGCGTCGCCACCTATCTTTTCCATGCTGGTCAAAACTTCGAGATAAAAATTTATACCAGCACCAGGGCTCGGACCGAGTTCCACCGAATCGGCCGCCATCTCACAAGCGGGCGTTAGCACCTCGGACGAGTAGCCGATTAACACTCTCAGTGATAGGGCCCATGGTACATCAAAGCCTCAGGGCATTGAAAGTAATGGAATGTATGGCAGGAGGATTCACTTCATCTCTGATGTCGTTCTTTCAGCTGTTGAAAATCTCTCCCCAGGGGAATTGCCCTTCGTCGATAAAAACAATTCGTGTCGTAAAAGTGAAAAATGTCTGTACAATGCAGTAGGAACGATGCACGGAAATCGATAAGTGAAGAAAAATCTTCTGGTCTCATGTCGTGAATCATCTAGTAGTGATAAAGATGGAGTTAATGTTCACGGAGAACTCACCTTGTGAGTTAACGAGCAGGCCGAAAGAGTCAGCCTTCAGGAATCGTGAAACGAACCCTGTAGTCGAGGACCGTATGCCACAAAGGGCGCAAATTCACCACGAGATGGGGAAATTCACATGCGTCTATTGTCTATTGAGGCCTAAGCGCTGTAGTGTACGAGTGAGACAGACGAGAACCTACTGCGTCATTGGGAAACCCAGTGGAAGGCGTTTGTGACCAAGGAGATGTAGCAGTGTTAAATATGGCGAACCTAAGATCGCCCATAAAGGGAAACATTTATGAAAGCTATTTAATTCTGTAGTAGTGCAGTGAATGAAGCCACAGTAATTATAATCTGCCATCCTCCATAAAATTTCATGGTGATCCCAATAAAACTTGAATACTGATCATATCTATAATACACTCCTGGAAATGGAAAAAAGAACACATTGACACCGGTGTGTCAGACCCACCATACTTGCTCCGGACACTGCGAGAGGGCTGTACAAGCAATGATCACACGCACGGCACAGCGGACACACCAAGAACCGCGGTGTTGGCCGTCGAATGGCGCTAGCTGCGCAGCATTTGTGCACCGCCGCCGTCAGTGTCAGCCACTTCGCCGTGGCATACGGAGCTCCATCGCAGTCTTTAACACTGGTAGCATGCCGCGACAGCGTGGACGTGAACCGTATGTGCAGTTGACGGACTTTGAGCGAGGGCGTATAGTGGGCATGCGGGAGGCCGGGTGGACGTACCGCCGAATTGCTCAACACGTGGGGCGTGAGGTCTCCACAGTACATCGATGTTGTCGCCAGTGGTCGGCGGAAGGTGCACGTGCCCGTCGACCTGGGACCGGACCGCAGCGACGCACGGATGCACGCCAAGACCGTAGGATCCTACGCAGTGCCGTAGGGGACCGCACCGCCACTTCCCAGCAAATTAGGGACACTGTTGCTCCTGGGGTATCGGCGAGGACCATTCGCAACCGTCTCCATGAAGCTGGGCTACGGTCCCGCACACCGTTAGGCCGTCTTCCGCTCACGCCCCAACATCGTGCAGCCCGCCTCCAGTGGTGTCGCGACAGGCGTGAATGGAGGGACGAATGGAGACGTGTCGTCTTCAGCGATGAGAGTCGCTTCTGCCTTGGTGCCAATGATGGTCGTATGCGTGTTTGGCGCCGTGCAGGTGAGCGCCACAATCAGGACTGCATACGACCGAGGCACACAGGGCCAACACCCGGCATCATGGTGTGGGGAGCGATCTCCTACACTGGCCGTACACCACTGGTGATCGTCGAGGGGACACTGAATAGTGCACGGTACATCCAAACCGTCATCGAACCCATCGTTCTACCATTCCTAGACCGGCAAGGGAACTTGCTGTTCCAACAGGACAATGCACGTCCGCATGTATCCCGTGCCACCCAACGTGCTCTAGAAGGTGTAAGTCAACTACCCTGGCCAGCAAGATCTCCAGATCTGTCCGCCATTGAGCATGTTTGGGACTGGATGAAGCGTCGTCTCACGCGGTCTGCACGTCCAGCACGAACGCTGGTCCAACTGAGGCGCCAGGTGGAAATGGCATGGCAAGCCGTTCCACAGGACTACATCCAGCATCTCTACGATCGTCTCCATGGGAGAATAGCAGCCTGCATTGCTGCGAAAGGTGGATATACACTGTACTAGTGCCGACATTGTGCATGCTCTGTTGCCTGTGTCTATGTGCCTGTGGTTCTGTCAGTGTGATCATGTGATGTATCTGACCCCAGGAATGTGTCAATGAAGTTTCTCCTTCCTGGGACAATGAATTCACGGTGTTCTTATTTCAATTTCCAGGAGTGTAGTTTAGGATTTACTGTTAAAGTGAAATGAACAAGTTTTGTAATAAAGACCTCAGCGCTAAAATGTGAACGCTTTGGTCGATCTTGACGATCGACATTTCATATAGAAGCGCATCATTAAAATGACAAGTGCTGTAAATATCAAATCTGTAACTTCTTTTGTATAAAAGATATAGTAAATTTAAATTATCAGTATTTTCAGTTAAGCATCAGATCATCATTTCCTCCACATAAAACACAATGAACGATGACAGCAAGACACTTTATTGAATCATTAGGTAATAGAACATTTGTTGTAAAGTTTAGTGCATAGTAGTTACTTTTGTTCTGTATTTATTTAGCAGAAAGCACAAAAGTGCAAGGTTACTGGCCATGACATTCAAAGTTAAGAAGGAAATAGTATTGATTTTATTTAACGTTTATTATGTAACGGATATTATTGTTACTTTATTTAGAACGTGAAAGTGGTCAAGCTTTGATTATTTAAAATAGGTTAAAATGTAAAATAATGTAGAATAAGCTGAAACCAATCAGATGGAAGGCTTCAGGGAAGGGAACTTCCCTAGTTAGTTGAGCGACGAGGTTCGGCGCGCGGGAAAAGCGGCCGGAGACGAGCAGAGGGACAGTTCTGGGGCCCTATTCTGTATCGTTCATACCGATCGGTGTAGTAGGTTTGTGTCGTTAGTAACGTCATTTTCGGTTCTTTACCGAAATATCCTATTCAGTAAGCTTCTGAGACCTGTTACTGAACGGTCCTCCCACCGATTTTACGACAATTGTACCGAGAGGTTTTGGATTTCGGTGTGGCACCCTGGGTGCCTATTCTGTATCTTTCCGCCATTGTGCCGATCGTTTCGGTACTCAAGAGCACCGAACGGTCTAGCACTCGAATTAGAGCCCCCGCATTATTCAGTATGCAAGCCAATCAAAAGCAAGCGGCCGCAAATCCGCGCATGCGCACTGCAGCCCACACAACTCCACGAACACAAAGCGGCTAACAGACGAAACAGGCGCGCTATTCTTTCAGGTACCGAAAATTGCGTTTACATTGCCACAACGCATGACGCCGCATTCCATCTAGCTGACGTGCCCGCCTTCATCGCTCTTGCCTCTTCCTTAACAGTATCAGGCGCATTATATCCATTTCCATGATTCGCAGCTGAAATTCACAGAAATTTTTACAGTTTCCCTGACCGCATGTATTTTGCAGACTGTCGTAAATGCCGCATTATGTCATCTTATTCTCATTCACACTGACATCGTGTTTTGGATTTTACGTTTCGGAAAATGAGTTAGTAATAGTGTGTAGTGCCACATTGTACTAATACATCTATAAAAGCACCCGAAAAATTGTTTCTGAGAGTTTCAAAGAATAAGAAGATAAACAGATTGCGGTTATAACTCGCTCCTA
Organism: Schistocerca nitens; assembly: GCF_023898315.1. NCBI lineage: Eukaryota > Metazoa > Arthropoda > Insecta > Orthoptera > Acrididae > Schistocerca > Schistocerca nitens. The sequence goes on from NC_064615.1 coordinate 264,197,808, forward strand.
GAGATCCAAGTGATTAAGTAGCCCACTTCCCCACATGATACGTCAACGATTTGGGTCTTGAAAACAAAACTGAAAAAACGCCTTTTCGAGAGCTCCTGCAGTTCGTCGAAGTTTATAACATGCATCTCATGAATGAAAATGTTTCATGTAAGATGCTACAGTCTAAAATATTACGGCGGAGATCTTTCATCTCTGTCTACTGTTGTTGAGGATTCTATCGCACATAAACAGTTGTGACAAGCATGATTATGAAGATGACCGCTGCTAGTTACATTCCCAGTAATTCAAGTTGTGCTCTAAGATCCCTGTCTAACCACAACTAGGAAATCGCTACATAGTCGGCAAAAATGGTGAATTATTTCTGACAAGAAAAAATATGAAGGTCACTGTCGGTTGTTTCACTCACAGCAGTTTCATCTCCAGTAATTTCATATTTCGTTTTTTAAACACACAGAAATCTCGAAATCATTACTGAGGAAGTGCGCTCTTACATATAAGTAATAACGAATATAGGAGAAAAATCTTAACTTACACGAATAACAATGTCTCAGCAAGTGTTGCATATATGAAGAGGAAACAATAATTTTTTTATCCAACCGTGCGCGAACCCATGTCACATACCGTTTGCATTGGCATTCCCGCGCGTTAAACACTTGGCCACGCCAAATAACAGAGATTCAGTGCTCAGTTCTCGTACTATTGTGCTGAGGAACCTAGGCTGACTTCGTTGCCAAATGGTGCTGCGTAAGTCATAAATGCTTGATAGTTTGGAAGGTTTCCAATATCAGGCTTCACATAATTGCTTTCCATTGTTACTTGAAAGTTGTAAACACGTTTCCATAATTACTAACTAAACCATTTGTGGGAAAAAGGACACAAAGTCACTAGTAACGTCAGTTCACACTAATGTAATATGCGTAAGCAGAGCCGATGTCTTGATATTTAATGATCTTTAAACTCTTATTTGCATAAAAATAACACGTATTGTGAGAGAATATTGGTCGAAAACTTTTTTTTCATGTAATCATTCACAGTAACAACCTAACCTAACCACATTTCTAACAAAGGAAAATAGTCTATAACGAACTCACTTTCCAACCTGATGCGTCCTCTGGTGATTCTTTAGTAACACAATCACTAAATCCAAAGCTAAAACCGCTAAATATGTTTAAAATAACAAATTATAGGTGTACATAAAGCACAGCTCACCGATCGACAGGGCCACACCGAAATCCAAAACCTCTCGGTACAATTGTCGTAAAATCGGTGGGAGGACCGTTCGGTAACGGGTCTCAGAAGCTTGTTGAATAGGATATTTCGATAAAGAACCGAAAATGACGTCACTACCGAGACAAAACTACTATACCGAACGGTATGAACAATACAGAATAGGGCCCCTCTAGACACCAAAGAGGACAGTTCGGTCGGAGACACCAGAGTGGACAGTCGAGATTGAGACGCGAAAGCGTACAGTCGGTCTTTAGGCAGCTAGGAAGTGAAATGACTTAGAAAATTTCGCATTGTGTGGTATCGTGGGACTTAGGCTCTGAGCAGTGAGCAGCCGTGCACCTGGTGTGAACTCTAACTTTTCATGTAAATATCGAGGTGGAGTATTGGACTTGCATTTTGCGATGGGATTGTGAATGATCGAACTGTGTCAAATGGTTATGCGCTCGATTTTAACAGTAACTCTAAATATGACCACTTTCGCGGTTAGTTTGGTTTCTGAATTAACATTATTCTAACCAAATCGCAACTGTGTGGCCTACATAATTTATGGGTCGTTAATTTAGTTCCTGATATTATTATTACAATTATTATATGTTATACTAACTTTGTATTTCGCAAACTTGCCATCAGCCAAACAATTTAACCAAAGGGTCACAAAACTTAGGGCGTGTAATGCGACACGTGCGGTTCAACCCATAGACGAGTTTGAGCCAAGACATTTCGACGAAGAGGAACCGCATGTGAGCCCGAACATCTATGGGATGCTATTTCCTAACCTATATATAGTGCTATGAAGTACATTCCCGCCATACGCAATGGTTCGAGTAGTAGTAGCTGCGTACTCTTCAACTTTATGAAGTACGTCCACGTGAGTGGTTTTGGAAGGTCACAGTTTCCTCTGTTGTGTTGACTGCGATGGCCTCTGGTTTCGGCAAGTAAAATTAGATTTTAGGTCCCAAAAAAAAAGGATGCTGTTGAAAATTTTCTCAAAAACTGGGCTTTCATTCGAAAGTACAGCCGTACTTCAAATATAAACTGATGGGAAAAAATCGCAACACCAGAAGGAGTTGTGTTACATAAACGACAGTTTGTAGGTGTGTTCCTACAGTGGAAAGATGATGTCTATTAAAATTTCGCGCCAGTACCGCCACTACGAGGATGCAAATCAGGTTTGCTTTAAATGCTCTCTGTAACGGTTGTTAGCGTTAGTTGCCTTTGATGTTGGACGTGGTGTGTCGGTGTTAGTTAAGAATTCCCTTAAGGCGACAAAGACGCCATTATCAACACCTCATTGAATCTGAACGAGGTCGTGTAATAGGGATACGAAAGCTGAATGTTTCTCTTGCTATACTGCAGAAAGACTTGGCTGGAGTGAAGTCCCTATACGTGTACATTATCGCTAACAGCGGTGGTCACGAAAGTATACGGTCGCTGGTCTCCGGACAGTCATTTGGTGCTTCCGAGAGGGAGCCCCATCGTTTTTGGCGTATGGCTGTAGCGCATCATACTACATCCCCAGCAACAATTTGAGCAGTAGTTGGCACCATAGTGACACAACGAACTGTTCCAATCGGTTAGTTGGACAGCTTAGAGACAGACGCCCTATAGCGTGCATTCCGCTGGCCCCAAACCACCGCTATTTTCGACTTCAGTGGTGTCAAGTGACAGGTCATTGGAGGTCAGGGTGGAAGTCAGTTGCGTTTCTGATAAAAGCTGGTTCCGCCTCAGTGCCAGTGATGGCCGTGTGTTGGTTAGAAGGAGGTCAGTTGAGGGCCTGCAACCAACCTGTCTGCGTGCTGGACACACTGGGCCTACACCCGGAGTTATGGTCTGGGATGCGACTTCGTATGACAGCAGGAGCGCTCTCGTGGTTATACCACGCACCCTGACAACAAATTTGTACGCCAGTCTGGTGATTCGACTTATCGTTCTGTCAAGTTGAATTTACGACCTTTAGATTTGACTGATTTATCTTGTAACCGAAGTTTAACGGATTCCTTTAAGCACTCATGTGGATGACCTCACACTTTTCATTATTTAGGGTCAACTGCCAATTTTTGTAACATTCAGATATCTTTTCCAAATCGTTTTGCCATTTGTTTTGATCTTCTGATGATTATTAGTCGTTAAACAACAGCGTCATCTGCAAACAACCTAAGACGGGTGCTCAGATTGTCTACTAAATCGTTTATATAGATAAGGAACAGCAAAGGGCCTGTAGCACTACCATGGGGAACCCTAGAAATCACTTCTGTTTTACTCGACGACTTTCCGTCAATTACTGTGACCTCTATGACAGCAAATCAGAAATCCAGTCACATAACTGAGACGATATTCCATAAGCACGCAATTTCACTACAAGCAGCTTGTGTTCCGGAAATCCAGAAATACGGAATTAGTCTTAAATCCCTTGTCAATAGCAGTCAACATTTCATGCTAATAAAGAGCTAATTGTGTTTCACAAGAACGATGTTTTCTAAATCCATGTTGACTGTGTGTCAATAGACAGTTTTCTTCGTGGTAATTCATAATGTTCGAAGACAATATATCTTCCAAAATCCTGCTGCATATCGACGTTAACGATATGGGCCTGTAATTTAGTGGATTACTCCTATTACCTTTCTCGAATATTGGTGTGACCTGTGCAACTTTCCAGTCTTTGGGTACGGATCTTTCGTCGAGCGAACGGTTATGCACTACTGGCCATTAAAATTGCTACATCAAGAAGAAATGCAGATGATAAACCGGTATTCATTGGACAAATATATTATACTAGAACTGACATGTGATTACATTTTCACGCAATTTGGGTGCATAGATCCTGAGAAATCAGTACCCAGAACAACCACCTCTGGCCGTAATAACGGCCTTGATGCGCCTGCGCATTGAGTCAAACAGAGCTTGGATGACGTGTACAGGTACAGCTGCCCATGCAGCTTCAACACGATAACACAGTTCATCAAGAGTAGTGACTGTCGTATTGTGACGAGCCAGTTGCTCTGCCACCATTGACCAGACGTTTTCAATTGGTGAGAGATCTGGTGAATGTGCTGGCCAGGGCAGCAGTCGAACATTTTCTGTATGCAGAAACGCCCGTACAGGACCTGCAACATGCGGTAGTGCATTATCCTGCTGAAATGTAGGGTTTCGCAGAGATCGAATGAAGGGTAAAGCCACGGGTCGTAACACAGTTGAAATGTAACATCCACTGTTCAAAGTGCCGTCAATGCGAACAAGAGGTGATCGAGACGTGTAACCAATGGCACCCCATACCATCACGCCGGGTGATCCGCCAGTGTGGCGATGACGAATACACGCTTCCAATGTGCGTTCACCGCGATGTCGCCAAACACGGATGCGACCATCATGATGCTGTAAACAGAACTTGGATTCATCCGAAAAAATGCCTTTTTGCCATTCGTGCACTCAGGTTCGTCGTTGAGTACAACATCGCAGGCGCTCCTGTCTGTGATGCAGCGTCAAGGGTAACCGCAGACATGGTCTCCGAGCTGATAGTCCATGCTGCTGCAAACGTCGTCGAACAGTTCGTGCAGATGGTTGTTGTCTTGCAAACGTCCCCATCTGTTGACTCAGGGATCGAGACGTGGCTGCACGATCCGTTACAGCCGTGCGAATAAAATGCCTGTCATCTCGACTGCTAGTGATACGAGGCCGTTGGGACCCAGTACGGCGTTCCGTATTACCCTCCTGAACCCACCGATTCCATATTCTGCCAACAGTCATTGGATCTCGACCAACGCGAGCAGCAATGTCGCGATACGATAAACCGCAATCGTAATCCGACCTTTATCAAAGTCGGAAAAGTAATGGTACGCATTTCTCCTCCTTACATGAGGCATCACAACAACGTTTCACTAGGCAACGGCGGTCAACTGCTGTTTGTGTATGAGAAATCGGTTGGAAACTTTCCTCATGTCAGCACGTTGTAGGTGTAGCCACCGGCGGCAACCTTGTGTGAATGCTCTGAGAAGCTAATCATTTGCATATCACAGAATCTTCTTCCTGTCGGTATAATTTCACGTCTGTAGCACGTCGTCTTCTTGGTGTAGCAATTTTAATGGCCGCTAGCGTATATGATTGTTAAGTATGGAGCTGTTGTAACAGAATACTCCGTCCACTATTGGTCTGTAGCGCAACGCATGTGTCGTCTGTCTTTCACAGTAACCATTCTTACGAAAGGTGACCTCAGGATGGACTAACTCAGCTGGCAAACTCTCATGGTTTGAGATGACGTGGGCCCTATGAATCAAGGTACGAAGGACCTACGCTGGCCGGAGATGACAACTGTCAGCCTGCAGATACAAGTCAGTGTGAGTTGGCTTCCTATAAATGGCATGTCCCGATGTACCGTCAGCCTTCCTCCTGACCAACACATCAAGGAAGGGGAGGCAACCATACTTTCCCACCTACATCGTGGAACAAATATGCAGTTAATGGAGGTCAGGTTTGGCGTTGAATTAACGGACCTTTTTATTCAGTGACCAGCACTGTGAACAGAAAGATGGGGTTGCGATGAGAAGCCAGTTGCCGTCTATAATTGTCAATTTGTTTGCCAGAACTTGCCTTGTTGTCGGTAGCATTGGAATCTGTGTGTGTGTGTGTATGTGTGTGTTTTAGATATGTAGACGATACATTTGTTGATGAAAAGCTCTCGGGTTTCTTTTGTTGTCTGACCACACGGTAGATAATTTGAACAGCTTTTTAGAACGTCTGAATTCGAACCACTCAAAAATTCCTTTAATGACGGAAGTGGAAAATGGTAGCAATCCCCTTCCTTTACGTGTTGGTCTGGAGGAAGGTTGAAGGTACGTCGGGACATACAGTTTGTGGGAAGCCTACTCTTGTATCTACGGGCTGAGCTGTCACCAACCGCCCAGCGTGAATGGGCACGTCGCATCTTGGTTCATAGGGCCCACATCATCTCAGACCACGAGAGTATGTAAGCTGAGATAGTCCATTTAAGGTGACCTTTCGTCAGAATGGTTATTGTGAAAGACGGATGACAACATGCGTTTCGCTATCGACCAATCGTGCACCTGGTGACTGCTAATAACTGGAAATTTATGGTAAGTTCTATGGGACCAAACTGCTGAGGTCATCGGTCCCTAGGCTTACACTCTACTTAATCTAACTAACTTACGCTAAGGACAATGCTAATAGTATGGAGGCGGTAGCAAAGTCTTCGGCCTTTTCGCCTTACGCAGGAAGCATTTCCAACTGGATTGGTCGTACTTTGCGGAAATATGATGTGAAACGTGTTTTTCGACCACAGTATGAGATTAGGATCGGTAAAAGATTATCCTGTTTTATATAAGGCGGGTGTCTATCGTATTCCTTGCAGTTGTGGCACGGCATACCTTCATCAGATCACCAGGACCACAGTACTGAGTATAAGCGTCACACACGCTTACAGCAGCCCAGCAAATCTGCCATTGTAGAGCTCTGTCTGGGCACCGGTCTACTACGGAATATAACAACAAGGAGATTCTGGCATAAACTTCCAGCTGTTGGAATAGTATTACTAAGGAAGCTGTTGAAATTAAATTATGAAGTAACGTTATAATCAGAGACTGAGGTTTTTGCTTAAATTCTGCGTGGAACCCTGCTCTCTCCATCGTCAAAAAACGGAGGGCCAGAGTTGATACACCCGTTGGCTGTTAATTTTCAGCATCGATAACTTCTGAAGTCGTTCATCCGTGAGCGTGCTCTGCCTACCGAGGTTTCAAATTCCCTTGCACAGAGCTTCCTAACTGCATCTGTACGTTGAAAATGACAGGATGTGCACCTGTCGAAATATCGACCGTTGTCGTAGATGTCTCCTGGTTGTATTCCCGTAAGTTATTTGAACTTTGTATTCGCCAGGAGAAACTCAGGTTTCATGTCCGAAAAGAGTTCGAACACCACAAAAACATTGCTTGAGTGAAAGAAAGCCTGGAACCAAGTCCGATGAAATCTCAACGCCGTTTATCTGTGCAAGTGGGAACTAAGAGCTGGTCGTGTTGATATATTATAAAACAGAACCTACATCTGCGTCCTACAGATTTTTTATTACAGCGCCCGGGCGAACTTTCGCGTGTTGAGTTCTGGTGGTATCTGAGTGAAATAGAATCTGGGCTTTTGTATCCTCAGTTTTTCATTTCTTAATATTAGGCCTGTCTGTCTGTTGTCGATTTACAGTTTTTTAATGACTAATTATCTTAAAACAAGAATTGTCCTATGGTGTAGAAGAATTTGTTAAGGATAACACTCTTTACTGTACATTTCTGCTATCTGTCAAACATTTTAATTCCATGGTTACGTTGTTAATGAGTTTTATAGCTGCAGATTTCACCCCTTTCTGTGGCAATGTTAGATTTATAAAAGGATTGTTGTAGTTGGTATATCTGTTACTCTCAGACTTACATGTATGGATTGTTGGTGACAAACCCCGTAAACGAATGAATGTTCTGCGAGGCTGTGGTATATATTCCCAGCTGCTTAAAGAAGCGCCTGCAAGATGTATGCATATGAACTCCACACATAATTCTCATTACTTTCTTTTGCCCAATTAATATTTTTTCGCTAAGCGGGCAGTTGACGCAGAAGATTATTCCATAAGCCGCAATGAATGACAGTATGCAAAATATGTTGACTTAGTGGCTTCTACATCCTCACGGTTGGCAGTTATTCTTATGGCAAAAGTAACCGAACCTAAACGCTTTAGCAAGTCTACAATATGTTTTTTTGTAATTTAATTTCCCATCGATATACAAACCAAAGAACTTTACTGTTTTGTACATCCTTTACTATTTCTTGTTGGTATTGTAAGTTAATAGGAAATGGATTATTTCTGAGAGTACAAAACTGGGTGACTTGCGTTTTTTCGTAGTTTAAAGCTAGCCCATTTGTCCAGAATCGTTCAGTAACTTTCACAAAAACATCGTTTACTGTTGTCTCTGTTGATGCCTCTTTGCTCGGTTTCACGACTCTTCTTGGGTCGTCCGCAAACGAGGCTAATTCTGCCTCCTGGTTCAAATAAAATGGCAGACCATTAACGTAAGGCAAGGACAGTAGCGGGCCGGAGATCGAAGCTTGTGGGACTCCCATTGTAATTTTTCCCCATGCAAATGATGTGGCGTGTCTCTTTGTATTACTCGAACTGCCTAAGCAAACTTTGCATATTCTGCTTATTTAATAAGAACTAAACCAGTCATTTGCTGACCTGTGGTTCAAATGGCTCTAAGCACAATGGGACTTAACATCTGAGGTCATCAGTCCCGTAGACTTAGAACTACTTAAACCTAACGAACCTAAGGACGTCACACACATCCATGCCCGAGGCAGGATTTGAACCTGCGGCCATAGCAGCAGCGTGGTTCCGGACTGAAGCGCCTAGAACCGCTCGGTCACAGCGGCCGGCTTGCTGACCTATACATTCCATAAAAGATTAATTTCTGTAATAGAATGTTATTACAGAAACAGTGCTTTCGATAAGTCACAGAAGATCATAATTGGTGAAGTTATCATTAAAGATTTTACTACGTGCTCAGTAATTACATAAACAGCTGACTCAGTAGGACAGCCCTTTCAAAATCCAAATTGTGATTGGCCGAGTATCTTATTACTACACAGGTGGGTTACAACTCTGGAGTATGAAACTTACTGGCAGATGAAAACTGTGTGCCGAACCGGAACTCAAAAAACATGGAAGCTTTTTCCTTTAGTGCCAAGTGCTCTACCGACTATTTTTTTCCTTCATTCTTTCCATCTGATCTGTTATCCATTTTCTCGTCAGCGGATATCCCAAGACATCATTCGGGTTGAGTTGTAGAGAATCGTCATTCGGTTTCCTTTTTTCATTAGAGAGCATGGCCAGTCCCCTGCCGGAAAACGCTGAGCTGCCGTGCCGGCATCGACTGCGCTATCCCGGCACGACTCACGTCCCGCGCCCACAGCTTTACTTCTCGCAGTACCTCGTCCCCCACGTCCCAAACTTCACAGGAGGTCTCCTGCAAAACTTGCAGGACTAACACTCATGGACGAAAGGACATTGCGGAGACATGGCTTTGCTACAGCCTAGGGTATTAGTCCCAGTCGGTGGAGCGCTTGCCGGCGACAGGGAAAGGTCCCAGCTTCGAGTCCTGGTCCGGCACGCAGTTTAAATCTGCCAGGAAATTTCAAATAAGTGCACACTACCCTCTAGAGTGAAAATTTCTTCTTCAAACTCTGGAATACATTAATTTCTCAAAATTTTTAGAAAATGATGTAAGGAGATCCCTCAGAGTGGTTGGTGGGTCACGTCGTCCATAAACAGCCCTTTTCCATCTATTTCGGGCATGTTCAATAGGGTTCATGTCTGGAGGACATGCTGGCCGCTCTAATCGAGCGATGTCGTTATCCCGAAGTAAGTCATTCACAAAAGGTGCACGATGGGGGCGCGAATTGTCGTCCATGAAGACAAATGCCTCGGCAATACGCTGCCGATGAGGTTGCACTATCGGTCAGAGGATGGCGTTCACTTATCGTACAGTCTTTACGACACCTTCCATGACCACCAGCGGCGTACTGTCGGCCCCACATAATGCCACTCCAAAACAGTAGGGAACCTCCACCTCGCTGCACTCGCTGGACAGTGTGTCTATGGCGTTCAGCCTGACCGGGTTGCCTCTAAACACGTCTCCGGCGATTGTCTGTTTGAAGGCATATGCGACACTCATCGGTGAAGAGAAAGTGATGCCAATCCTGACCGGTCCATTCGGCATGTTGTTGGGCCCATCTGTACCACACTGCACGGCGTCATGGTTGCAAAGATGGACCTTGCCATGGACGTCGGGAGTGAAGTTGCGCATCATGCAGGCTACTGCGCACAGTTTGAGTCGTAACCATGATATCCTGTGGCTGCACGAAAAGCATTATTCAACGTGGTGGCATTGCTGTCAGGGTTCCTCCGAGCCATAATCCGTTCAAAAATGGTTCAAATGGCTCTGAGCACTATGGGACTTAACATCTATGGTCATCAGTCCCTTAGAACTTAGAACTACTTAAACCTAACTAACCTAAGGACAGCACACAACATCCAGCCATCACGAGGCAGAGAAAATCCCTGACCCCGCCGGGAATCGAACCCGGGAACCCGGGCGTGGGAAGCGAGAACGCTACCGCACGACCACGAGTTGCGGGCCCATAATCCGTAGGTAGAGCTCATCCACTGCAGTAGTAGCCCTTGGGCGGTCTGAGCGAGGCATCTCATTGAAAGTTCCTGTCTCTCTCCATCTCCTCCATGTCCGAACAGCATCGCTTTGGTTCGCTCCGAGACGCCTGGACACTTCCCTTGTTGAGAGCCCTTCCTGGCACAAAGTAACACTGCGGACACGATCGAACCGCGGTATTGACGTCTAGGCATGGTTGAACTACAGACAACATGGGCCGTGTACCTCCTTCTTGGTGGAATGACTGGAACTGATCGGCTGTCGGACCCCATCCGTCTATTAGGTGACTGGGTGTTGTGTGATGTCCATAGGTTAGTTAGGTTTAAGTAGTTCTAAGTTCTAGGGAACTGATGACCATAGATGTTAAGTCCCATAGTGCTCAGAGCCATTTGAACCATTTTTGAACCGTCTATTAGGCGCTGCTCATGCATGGTAGTTTACATCTTTGGGAGGGTTTAGTGACATCTCTGACCAGTCAATGGGATTGCGTCTGTGATACAATATCGACAGTCTACGTCTATCTTCAGGGGTTCTGGGAACCAGTGTGATGTCAAACTTTTTTTGATGTGTGTATATTACAGTACCGATTACAATAAGAAACTATTTCTCTGTCATTGCTTGTTCTTGCTATTTTGTACAAGTCCTGTTTTGTTGTGAAGAGGCGCTGATACCTGTACATTTCTTTAATGACTTGCCATTATTGCATGTCATTATCTTTTTAGGAAATCTAGTTTCGAAAATGGATATAAACTCATTAAGACATATGTTATATTAAGAGTTAGCGTTAGACTCATGTAAAATAACACCAGTCAACATTTTTTAAGTTTTTTTTTTTTAAATCTTCAGTAGTTTGGCATTAATGAGCCTCTCTGTTTTCTTAGAGTGTTTCCGAATTGTACATGGAGCCAACTTATATGATGTAGCTAACTATGCATGGTAATCTAACAATCTGCTTGCCACCAGATAGGCCTGTGCCTCTTTTTAATTTTTTTGGTTTAATGAATAATCGTACTTTACTTGTAAAGGTACTGCCATCTTGAGAAATGCGTATAGGGAAATTTATGGTTATAACAAAGTATTAGTCACTAAAAGCACCTATATATCACTTTTATGACCAGATTCGTTTAAGAAATTTACCTTAAAATCACCACAAATTACCAGTCCCTTCCTCCTTTCTATCAGAGAGGACAAAAATTCATCAAAATTGCACAGTGGAGACCTGTATACTGTAACATCACAAATATTACATTCCCCAATAGTAACTCGCAAGCACATGCTCCCATATTCTGATCTACACAGAATTTACCTATGTCTTCATTTTTTTTGTAATTGTAGCATTTACCATTTTTATGAATGTGACAACACCCCCTTTCTCCATACTAGATCTGTATGAACATGCAACTAACTTAGAAATAGATACATTAAGATTTTCTGTCTCTGTGGTACTGACATCAATTTCTTTCCAGCTACTGAGATCTTGTAAATAAATAAAAAACTCATCTACTTCATACTTTATTCTCCTTACATTCAAATGAAGCGAGTTGATTTTCCTTTTTCCACCATTATTATAAGATGATTTGGGAGTTTCTGTCAGTATAATTTCCTGCCTTTGCATGGTAATTGTCCCCCTTATGTTCTGCTAACAGATGTGCTAAATTGTCCGCATCCCTACTATCGATAACGAGCACTTCGGCCAGCAGTTGAACTCCCACACGGACATTGTTTTTGACATTTTGAGTTCGCTCTGAACAATTGTCTAGTGCACACGTATTTGAGACGTATCTTCTTATTGCAATAAATTGCATTAGAGTAGCCTAAATTCTGCGTTTCACAGCAAGCATTTTCTCCAGGAAACTGCACATTGGTGACTCCGCAAAAAACAACAGCAGCTATTACAACTTGATCAATGTATTTCACCTGACTGTCTTCATACGACAATGGAGTCGTCGCACAGTTGCCGCTCGTGCGTACACTAGGTATGAGAGAGTGGCTCTTATGAAAGTTCGTATAATGTTTTTCACTACACGGATCAACCATTCAACCTATAGCATGTGTGAAACGCTACAGTGACGTTTTTTCGTGCCGTGCTGCTGACTTCAACAATGATCTACGTGTGCATGAACAATGTGCGACAACTTTCGATCTCGGTAATTTCCGTGACATGTTTACTGGACCTTCGCCCCAACAAGACAATTTCCACAGTCTATTTACGGACTATGTATCTTCGCGTCGTCAGATATTCGCCGGTCCACTCGCGTCGGACACATTGCAGCCGCAACAGCTCGCAACCCCACGCGGTGGCCGGCCGGCTGCGCCATGCAAGATTTGCGGTTTCCATTTACGCCGCGCATTGTCACAGGGGTTTCGTCTGCCGCCTCCCTCGGACCACACGACGCAGCACAACATCTAAATTTATGTTGGGCATATTTGCAATAAAGCTTTCACCCCAAGCTACCGCCATTCCAACTGGAAAACACCCGCCAACATCGTCCGCTTCATTCTACAGAGCCACAGCATCTACGAAGATCTTCCAAGTTCGTCGCCCTGTTGGGCAACGCCCACATTATTAGTGACGTCTTACCAGAACTGGCTAACGAGATTCCGATGCCGGCTATGAGTCGTTGCCCCACCGCTCGTAAAAACACCAGAGCAACAGCTGCGGAAATTGGTTTACGAGGACACAGTGGACAACAGAATGTCGTCACAACTTTGGAGACGTCTCCATTCATCCATCACCTCGTCGCTCTTGCTAGACTTTACGCCTTGGACGCTATGGCTCATAACATTACCTCCACAAATCCAGTGATAATGTTTTAGCATGAAAATGAAACGCAGATTAGTGCTAGCTGATATACTCACTGTTTACGATTCTACAACTATAACTGTACTCGAATATATCGGACGACAATGGTCGCCGCCAGTACATACCTGCAGCACGACGCCGACAGCAGCCGTGGGCTGCCAACAAGACATGCATTCTTCCGGACTCGCACAGCAGTGACGTCTGTGTGACGTCACCAATGTATTGTTACTGCCGGAGGACGCACACACACCTGAAGCCTGATGCTCATATTACAGTGTAAAAGATCTATGACAACGATTTCGTGGAACTTCTTTGACCAAGCTACTCCACGATCGTAAAATGCTGCACAACAGCATATGTTGGTGGCGAAAGCATTTGCTTGAAAAGATAGACAAATGGAAACGACGCTGAGTGAAACAGTGCACGCGAGAAGAAATGTTCCAAGTGTTCACCAGAATTTGCTTCGTGGTCGACAATGGAAAGACATGAAGAACAACGACAATTATTTGAGAATGAGCGAACAAACATTTCTATTTGCCATCATGAATGTGGTCCCCCGTATTTGCGTATATGATACTCATTTAAGAAATGCCATATCTCAATTTCATTCATCATGGTCGATGTCTTTGGATTAATGATTTAAATAATAAAACACGACACTACTTACGTATTTTTTCACTGTTAATATGACGCCTTTTGAGAATTTATTCTCATTACCAAGAGAAAATATTTACATAGGTATTTTACGTGGTGTTTGTGTAAGTGTTGTTATGCACTCTTGGCTTGCAGGTGTATTTTTACGGTTTACTATAGTCGGATAGGCTTCTTTTGTCCGAGTTTTCGAAAGATCCCATAACATACCTATGTAAATATATGTTCTCTACCATGAGAACTAATTCTCGCAAAAAATCGTGCAAATCGTGAAAAAATACATAACTGGTCCATTGTTACATTATTCAAATCATGAAAGCTATTTTTGCTAAAGATCCTCTCGTGGTTAGGTTAAGATTTGTAGTAACAGGCGAAAGCTAGTTTAGCTTGTAGTGTAGTACTCGAATCTCTCAGTGTACCACTTTACGCATTATTCCAGAAATATGTGAACCAATATATAAATCACCTGAGGAGAAATTTATGAAGGTCAGTTAGGTTATTTAGAGTACAAATAAATACATTTATTTCACTCATGCGCACTTTGAACAAACTTGGATTTTCACAGCTCCATATCCTTTCACGTCCTGTCTTTTTGTATGTAAGCTTAGCATCATCCACAGTGCAGCAACTTCGAAGACAGCTGATTGCTGCAGCTGTTTCTTTGTAAGATGCCATCTGCTTATTACGGTTTTTGTAGTCAGTGTGCTTTGTGTTACGAAGAATTTCGTATTCTTCATACTTTGCGACACACCAAATATGTTTCGTCATTTTATAGCTTAAACGCACTAAAGCACGCGAGGCAACATGGAAACAACGGCCTTTGCTCTATTATTTTTACGAAAAGCTTCCCGACTACACTGTCAAAGATTTGGTCAAAGGGCTGTGATACGTTGTATTCATGTCGGGTCTCCAGCCGGAACATATCATCATAATATTTCAGCGGTCCACATGGCCGAAATCTTCAGATGAGTAGGCCGTCGCACCAACTCGCCGGAACTGAAATCAAACACCTCGCGGCGGCTCCTTCATACACAGACCGTGGGTCCACCGCGCGTGCACGAACTAACTGCCCTCTACCGACAGGCACAACAGTACACCGGTGGTGAAAGTTCGCGGAAACGATAAATCGATATCAAACAATATTGACAGTTTTTGAGGACCGAAACAAGGACTGTTGTTTCTTAATGTCAAACAAAATAGGGTTCCAACTCTTACTTGAAGGCTACCCCATACTCTGTTTATAATATTGTTAGGTAGGTAGATTTCAATGGCTTCTTTCACTACACACTCCCAACACCGCGACGCATGGGCAACCACTTGTCTTATCGTACATTTTACCTCCATCAGTAACACAATGTTCCGCCATTGCAGATTTCTCTGGCTGAAATAAACGCTTGTGACTATGATGCTCCACGCAACGGTCCTGGACTGTACGAATCGTTTGTCCAATATAGGCTTTCCTGCAATGCCAGGGAATCTTGTCAAGCCCGGATTTTCTCAAAAGCAAATCATCCTTCACTGAGCCCAGAAGAACTCTGGTCTTAGCTGGCGTAAGCTATTTTTATCAATGTACATAGGACCCTGTTGCGTTGGTACGAAGGATCAGCCGGCCGCGGTGGCCGAGCGGTTCTAGGCGCTTCAGTCCGGAACCGCGTGACTGCTACGGTCGCAGGTTCGAATCCTGCCTCGGGTCCTTAGGTTAGTTCTAAGTTCTAGGGGACTGATGACCTCAGATGTTGGGTCCCATAGTGCTCAGAGCCATTTTTGAACGATGGATCACAACTTGCTTGATGCATAAAGATATCGGTCTGTATGTGTGGGCTTACGATAAACACTATGACCTAATGTCCTATCATCCCTCCTGTGCGACGGCCTTTTTTTTTTTTTTTTTTTTTGTCCATCAGACTACTGACTGGTTTGATGCGGCCCGCCACGAATTCCTTTCCTGTGCTAACCTCTTCATCTCAGAGTAGCACTTGCAACCTACGTCCTCAATTTTTTGCTTGACGTATTCCAATCTCTGTCTTCCTCTACAGTTTTTGCCCTCTACAGCTCCCTCTAGTACCATGGAAGTCATTCCCTCATGTCTTAGCGGATGTCCTATCATCCTGTCCCTTCTCCTTATCAGTGTTTTCCACATATTCCTTTCCTCTCCGATTCTGCGTAGAACCTCCTCATTCCTTACCTTATCAGTCCACCTAATTTTCAACATTCGTCTATAGCACCACATCTCAAATGCTTCGATTCTCTTCTGTTCCGGTTTTCCCACAGTCCATGTTTCACTACCATACAATGCTGTATTCCAGACGTACATGCTCAGAAATTTCTTCCTCAAATTAAGGCCGGTATTTGATATTAGTAGACTTCTCTTGGCCAGAAATGCCTTTTTTGCCATAGCGAGTCTGCTTTTGATGTCCTCCTTGCTCCGTCCGTCATTGGTTATTTTACTGCCTAGGTAGCAGAATTCCTTAACTTCGACGACTTCGTGACCATCAATCCTGATGTTAAGTTTCTCGCTGTTCTCCTTTCTACTACTTCTCATTACCTTCGTCTTTCTCCGGTTTACTCTCAAACCATACCGTGTACTCATTAGACTATTCATTCCGTTCAGCAGATCATTTAATTCTTCTTCACTTTCACTCAGGTTAGCAATGTCATCAGCGAATCGTATCATTGATATCCTTTCACCTTGTATTTTAATTCCACTCCTGAACCTTTCTTTTATTTCCATCATTGCTTCCTCGATGTACAGATTGAAGAGTAGGGGCGAAAGGCTACAGCCTTGTCTTACACCCTTCTTAATACGAGCACTTCGTTCTTGATCGTCCACTCTTATTATTCCCTCTTGGTTGTTGTACATATTGTATATGACCCGTCTCTCCCTATAGCTTACCCCTACTTTTTTCAGAATCTCGAACAGCTTGCACCATTTTATATTGTCGAAAGCTATTTCCAGGTCGACAAATCCTATGAAAGTGTCTTGATTTTTCTTTAGCCTTGCTTCCATTATTAGCCGTAACGTCAGAATTGCCTCTCTCGTCCCTTTACTTTTCCTAAAGCCAAACTGATCGTCACCTAGCGCATTCTCAATTTTCTTTTCCATTCTTCTGTATATTATTCGTGTAAGCAGCTTCGATGCATGAACTGTTAAGCTGATAGTGCGATAATTCTCGCACTTGTCAGCTCTTGCCGTCTTCGGAATTGTGTGGATGATGCTTTTCCGAAAGTCAGATGGTATGTCGCCAGACTCATATATTCTACACACCAACGTGAATAGTCGTTTTGTTGCCACTTCCCCCAATGATTTTAGAAATTCTGATGGAATTTCATCTATCCCTTCTGCCTTATTTGACCGTAAGTCCTCCAAAGCTCTTTTAAATTCCGATTCTAATACTGGATCCCCTATCTCTTCTAAATCGACTCCTGTTTCTTCTTCTATCACATCAGACAAATCTTCACCCTCATAGAGGCTTTCAATGTATTCTTTCCACCTATCTGCTCTCTCCTCTGCAGTTAACAGTGGAATTCCCGTTGCACTCTTAATGTTACCACCGTTGCTTTTAATGTCACCAAAGGTTGTTTTCACTTTCCTGTATGCTGAGTCTGTCCTTCCGACAATCATATCTTTTTCGATGTCTTCACATTTTTCCTGCAGCCATTTCGTCTTAGCTTCCCTGTACTTCCTATTTATTTCATTCCTCAGCGACTTGTATTTCTGTATTCCTGATTTTCCCGGAACATGTTTGTACTTCCTCCTTTCATCAATCAACTGAAGTATTTCTTCTGTTACCCATGGTTTCTTCGCAGCTACCTTCTTTGTACCTATGTTTTCCTTTCCAACTTCTGTGATGGCCCTTTTTAGAGATGTCCATTCCTCTTCAACTGTACTGCCTACTGCGCTATTCCTTATTGCTGTTTCTATAGCGTTAGAGAACTTCAAACGTATCTCGTCATTCCTTAGTACTTCCGTATCCCACTTCTTTGCGTATTGATTCTTCCTGACTAATGTCTTGAACTTCAGCCTACTCTTCATCACTACTATATTGTGATCTGAGTCTATATCTGCTCCTGGGTACGCCTTCAATCCAGTATCTGATTTCGGAATCTCTGTCTGACCATGATGTAATCTAATTGAAATCTTCCCGTATCTCCCGGCCTTTTCCAAGTATACCTCCTCCTCTTGTGATTCTTGAACAGGGTATTCTCTATTACTAGCTGAAACTTGTTACAGAACTCAATTAGTCTAGCCGGCCGAAGTGGCCGTGCGGTTAAAGGCGCTGCAGTCTGGAACCGCAAGACCGCTACGGTCGCAGGTTCGAATCCTGCCTCGGGCATGGATGTTTGTGATGTCCTTAGGATAGTTAGGTTTAACTAGTTCTAAGTTCTAGGGGACTAATGACCTCAGCAGTTGAGTCCCATAGTGCTCAGAGCCATTTGAACCTCAATTAGTCTTTCTCCTCTTTCATTCCTCGTCCCAAGCCCATATTCACCTGTAATCTTTTCTTCTACTCCTTTCCCTACAACTGCATTCCAGTCGCCCATGACTATTAGATTTTCGTCCCCTTATACATACTGCATTACCCTTTCTATATCCTCATACACTTTCTCTATCTGTTCATCTTCAGCTTGCGACGTCCGCATGTATACCTGAACTATCGTTGTCGGTGTTGGTCTGCTGTTGATTCTGATTAGAACAACCCGGTCACTGAACTGTTCACAGTAACACACCCTCTGCCCTACCTTCCTATTCATAACGAATCCTACACCTGTTATAACATTTTCTGCTGCTGTTGATATTACCCGATACTCATCTGACCAGAAACCCTTGTCTTCCTTCCACTTCACTTCACTGACCCCTACTATATCTAGATTGAGCCTTTGCATTTCCCTTTTCAGATTTTCTAGTTTCCCTACCAAGTTCATGCTTCTGACATTCCACGCCCCGACTCGTAGAACGTTATCCTTTCGTTGATTATTCAATCTTTTTCTCATGGTAACCTCCCCCTTGGCAGTCCCCTCCCGGAGATCCGGATGGGGGACTATTCCGGAATCTTTTGCCAATGGAGAGATCATCATGACACTTCTTCAATTACAGGCCACATGTCATGTGGATACACGTTACGTGTCTTTAATGCAGTGGTTTCCATTGCCTTCTGCATCCTCATGTCGTTGCTCATTGCTGATTCTTCCGCCTTTAGGGGCAATTTCCCACCCCTAGGACAAGAGAGTGCCCTGAACCTCGATCCGCTCCTCCGCCCTCTTTGACAAGGCCGTTGGCAGAATGAGGCTGACTTCTTATGCCGAAAGTCTTCTGCCGCCAATGCTGATTATTTATCAAAATTTAGGCTGTGGCGGGGATCGAACCCAGGACCGAAGACGTTTTGATTATGAATCAAAGACGCTACCCCTAGACCACGGGTCTATAGCGACGGCCTACTCACCTGAAGATGGTGGCCAGGAGGATCGCCGAAATATTGTGTCCAGATGGCGATATTTTCCGGCTGGAGATCGGACATGAATACAACCAATTATTACGCCGGGAAAGTTTACAGGGCTGTGATAAGTATTTACCGTTGGCCACAGACGCCACACTGCTGACGTCAAGCCGGCCGAAGTGGCCGTGCGGTTAAAGGCGCTGCAGTCTGGAACCGCAAGACCGCTACGGTCGCAGGTTCGAATCCTGCCTCGGGCATGGATGTTTGTGATGTCCTTAGGTTAGTTAGGTTTAACTAGTTCTAAGTTCTAGGGGACTAATGACCTCAGCAGTTGAGTCCCATAGTGCTCAGAGCCATTTGAACCATTTTTTGCTGACGTCAAACAGACGTGCACTTAGTCGTGTATTTATCTTTGACCAGATGCGACACGTTGCCTGCGGTCACTGGCAAGCCGACGCGATCCGAATGGTTCCGTACATGTACGAGAGCGACGTCATCAGCCCCCCCCCCCTCCCAAAAGCTCTAGACGCTGACCTGCAAGCAGCCACAACAAATACGTCTCTGTCCAGAGACAACATCCGTCAGGCACAGCAAACATCCGCCGTCAGGCTCGCCGGCTGTATTGGCTGTGCACTCCCTTTGGCAACTAGGAGCGTTAACTGCTCTACAGCGTACAACCATCCGAAAACAAGGCGCGATCCGGATCACTGCAACTACTCAAGTACCAGTTTTGCCCAAGACAGTGACAGCTGGAGACGCCTTGTAATAGATCTCTTAATTAATCAATACCTTCGGGTTGACACGGCTCTGAAGGGAACACCATCCCCAGGTTCAACGAGCAATATTACATGCTGCACCGGCCGTCTGAGCACGAACTGTGAACGACTCACGAGTGGCTTCACGGAACCGCCACACGCCGTAGAACTCGGCGTCCGCAAACAATTTTCATGGCAGTTGTAGGTCGCGGATATTCGTGAGTCAATCTAAGACGCCGGTTTCCTCAGCCATTCTCACCCCTCCCCGTATTTGCCATGGCAACCCTGCAGAAAACCAACAATGGAGAAACAGTACGCGGCATCTTTGGTAGTTCGCCACTGTACGCACAGTTAGCTGTAGAGGACAGCAACCCGCAGGTATCTTCATCGTCCGCTACACACGATCACCACGTACGGCTTCTCAACAACTGTCCAACGTTGGAATCGGAGAAACAGGAGAACAGCCTTCTTTAGGAACTGAGTTGGGCGCCACACATTTCTATCCGCCAGCACCTACAACTGGAACAACTCTAGAATACCGGCACAAATAAAAATAACGAGACAGCAACTGTCATGGTGTCGACAATGGACACACACATACAGCTATGACACATTGCAGCACACGAACCATTAGCAAATGAGGTCAGTACAATAAATTTTCTTTTAGTCGTTTCTTGCGCAACGTTTTACATTATTTCACAAGATATTACAGCACGTACACTAATGTTCTATTTATATCTATAAGAAAAAGTACCGGTGAAACGAATCTTTAAACTTTCATTGAAGTAACTAGCTGGGGTATCCGGCTTCGCTCAGGGAGTTAGTAATCGAATTTTTCCATTCATGCAACAGAATCCTGGTATTTCTCTACTGAATATTTTCGCGCTGCATAATCCGATTGCGATGTGTTTGTGTTTGTTATACTCTTCCGTCGGGTCTTAGTGGAATGCTTCATTTGTTGCGTTTTGCTGTTTACATGCCCTCGTCCGCGCTTTTCGTAGGATTATATTTTCATGGCTTGCTAGCGTTCGCAGTCTTTTATTATAAGATTGTATCGCAATTCTTGATTCTTCAGTCCGTTCATTTCGTTATCCTTTGGTGTCTCATCTTCTCACGATGCTCATTCTCGTTCGTTGGGAAATTAAACGTGCATCGCACTCTTCGTCCGTTTCGTTTTTTCGCTGTTCTTTTTGTTTTCAGCGTTTTGCATCAGAACTGGCCAGATCTCCTCCTCTGTTACGTTTGGGCTTTGTCTGTAATATAAATCAAATAATTTTTTTTGACAAATACACTAAATACACTTTACACACGTTTCACACTTTCTTTTCGACTTACTCGTCACTGTTTCACTCTAACAACTGGCACTTCTGTGGTGTCAGTCAACCAGGGCACCATTGCCTATGGCGCTCTGGATATCGTGGACGAACGGAACGAACTGTGTTTTGCAGTATCATTTTGGTTTGTACAGAGGAAATTTAATGACGCACCTCTACAGAGCCTATGAGGCAGATGTTGAAATACCTGACAACCATTACCCTGCATACTGTTAGGTAGAGAACCATAAACATGACATGCTTGAGAGAGTGCGTTAATGTGCAAGTGCAGACAAATATTTCCGCTCTTGCATTGTCCATATAATTTACAAAAAAAAAAAAAAAAAAAAAAAAAAGGTAGAAGAGGTTGCAACACATGAGTACTACCGCAGGTCTAACTTACAGGCCAAAATGCAGTTGTCAATCAGAATTGGCAAAGTGAACGATGTTATCCCACGGCAAACATTGACATAACTCCATGCAAGGATATTAACTTACAATTTTCCTGTGACGTGGTTATATATGGATGGTAAACTGTCGTGTAATCTCCATTGTACAGTACCAGAAGTTTACAAACATTTTGTACTACAAGATAAAGTTAATAGCCTATCCTGTGATCACTAAAATGTTTGTGTGACTCTGAAATCAAAGAAACCCTCGTTTCTTACCTATACGAGTGCGTCTGTTCGTCAAGATATCAAGTAGCTTCAGTGTGTAGCAACGGAAGATGACAGCGTTTAATTTTCTCGCCATCCCTCTCTCTCTCTCTCTCTGTAATATTTGCTTTAACGAGGCAACAACATTTTAATGTACGTGTATTACAAAGAGAGTGAAACGTTGCAATGTTGCTTAAATGAGTCAACAAGATTATAATATATTATAGGGGGAATACAGTTTTCATTTGCATAACAGGAGAAAACGACAACATCTTGTATTCCAAGACGAAGTTAATATCATAGCATGGTGTTACTGTAACGTTTCACATGGGAATAGCATTGTTTACATTGTTGATTCTCATCGACAAGTGCATTTTAGGCTGTAAATTAGATCTGTAGTAATACCCATGTGCGTTTTGCAAGCAGTTTGTACGTATTTCAATAATTTATATCGACAATTTAGGTGCTGAAATATTTGCCCTCACGCGCACATTAACGCAATCTCTCAAGCATGTCATATTTATCAGTCTCTACCTTATACCACCCAGCGTAATGGTTGTCAGGTATTTCCACATCTGCCTCATCTACTGTCCTGCCTCGTCATTAAATTACGTACAGTATTTCCACTTCTGCCTCATAATCATCTCTCTGATTTATGCACCACAGTAAATTTTCTATCCCTCTTTCTGTAACGCTTACTTTAACGAGGCAACAATATTACAATATGTATTACAGAGGGGCTGAAAGATTGTGACGCTTACATTATAATATACATTAAAGATGAAATACAGCTTTCCACTATGTAACAGGAGAATATTTTGTACTGTGATGGTCATAGGCATTCTGATCATATTGTTAAGCATTCCAAAAGGTGAACTACTTTTTGAACTGTTGTCATTTTTTTCTTCACTGATTCAGAGCTGTAAGTTACACCTGCACTAGTGCGCTAGATGACTTTGATGTTGCGTTGTTTTAATAAGTACTATGGACAACTTAGGTACTGAAATTTGAACATCCATTATGCTTGCAAAGGGTGGCAAACTTCCGGAAATTCTTAGGCGTGAGAGTAATATTAATGTATTTTGAGCTGCAAGTTAGATCGGGAGTACTGCTCGTGTGTGACCAATTCATAGATATTTAGATAAAATTAATGCATGGTATTCAGATCGAGCTACTGTCATGTAGTAACATATAATTTATTTAAGTAATTCCAATAAGCAAACTGTGCCTATTTTAATAAGTAATACAGATAATTTGGATGAGGGAATATTTAATTTGAAGGTCCAGTGTGCTTGTAGAATATGCGGAATACTATTATTATTACTACGCACGTTACAGGCCTTTTATCAGACCACTCGAAACATTCATAACTGTTTGTTCTTCCAGTTCTCCTTCTTTCGTTCAATAAACACTCTCTTCCTTTCTTCAGTCCACTTTGGCCTTAGGGCTTTAGATGTTGTTTTCTCCGACATCACTTCCCACTTCTACACCTTGTGCCTATAGTCATCTTTGTCCATGACGTCCGCTGAATCTGAGTCCTTTCCAGATCAGTTTTGACTTGTGTCACGCAGGGTGTAGCGGTCTTACGTCCCTGGATGTACCTAAGGGTTCTGTTGGTGAGTCTGGTCTGTGAGAGTCTGTTGACATGTCCATAAAATTTTAGTCGCCTCTTTCTAATGTCTGCTGCGATGTTGGGGAACTTCTCTGTGGTGTCCCTGGAGTGAAGCCTATATCCTTCGTCCGTGAGTTTTGGTCCAATAATTTTCCTAATGATTTTGCTTTACTGTGTGAGAATATTATCAAGGTCGGCCTTTGTGTGTAACATTAGTGTCTCACTGGCGTATAGCTCCTCAGGTTTGATTATAGTGTTGTACTGACGAATTTCGGTGCAGGTGGACAGACATTTCTTGTAAATACCGTGTGTTCATTTCCAATAACCTAGTGTTCTGGACAATTTTCTCCTTTCCTGTCGGTTCGAGCACTTCACTTAGTAGGTACTTAAAGTGTGTGACCCTGTTGATCTTGCCATACTTTGTGTTCCAATTTCGTATGTTTAATTTTGTGCAGAAGAACTCAGTTTTCTGAAAGGAGATCTGTAGCCCTACTTTTTCTGCGCACTCTTTGGGTACTTCTCTCTGTCTGATTGCAGTGGTTCTGTTATCTGTGAGTAGTGCCAGATCGTCTGCGAAGGCTAGACAGCCAACCTCCAGCTTGTCTTTGGGTCGTCCAAGTCGCACTGGCTTCCAGTGGCCTTGTATTTGCAGCTCTTTCTCCCATTCCTTTATGACCCTATCCAGCACTAGGTTGAAGAGGAGCGGTGAAAGTCCATCACCTTGGCGAACGCCTGTCTTGATCTCAAAGGGTTCCGAGATTTCCCCCTTGAACTTCACCTTACATGTCTTGTCTTTCAGTGTCTGTTTGATCAGTCGCAATGTCTTGCCGTCCAAACATTGATCGTGTAGAATGTTGAACAAAGACTGACGGTCGATGGAGTCATATATCTTCTTGAAGTCAACGAAGGCGCATATGACTAGACTGTTCCTGAGGGCTTTGATTTTCAAGGTAGTCCTCAGATTGAAGATTTGTTCTGCGCAGGAGCGACCAGGGCGGAAGCATGCCTGGTACTCGCCGGCCTTATGTTCCAGTTGGTTCTGTGTCCTTTGGACTAGGTACGCTGAGAATATCTTGTATGTGACTTGCATTAATGAGATGCCCCTGTAATTGTTCACATCTGTGGGGTCACCCTTTTTGTGCAGAGGGTGGATCAGCGCACATTTCCATTCAAATGGCTCTGAGCACTATGCGACTTAACATCTATGGTCATCAGTCCCCTAGAACTTAGAACTACTTAAACCTAACTAACCTAAGGACACCACACAACACCCAGCCATCACGAGGCAGAGAAAATCCCTGACCCCGCCGGGAATCGAACCCGGGAACCCGGGCGTGGGAAGCGAGAACACTACCGCACGACCACGAGATGCGGGCGCACATTCGTCTGGCAACTTTTCTGACGTCCATATTACATACAACACAAATTTATTTTGCTCGGATTTTCGTCGAGATCTTATATATTACGACAAGCATGCTAGCTTTGTGTGTTTTAATATCCAGTACTAATAATGTAGACCTGGAAATATTTAATTCGAAACTTCATTGTGCGTGCGAAGTGTGCGAAACCTTACATATAATACAAATTTATTTTGCTCAAATTTTTGAAGAGATCTGTAATTATACCTGCATGTTATGATAAGTAATCTGTGTGTGTATGAGTTTTTGTACTCGATAAAAGACAATTTTTTTTTTTTTTTTACATTGAAGGTATTGACTCTGCCACTGTCTTTGGATGTGTTTGGTCGCTACACTCGACTGAGTAACTGGAGAGTGCTGCCCTCTCTCGAGTTATTTGTACCTGAGGGCAATGGCCAGGACGCCACCCCTCAAAGGGCGGCTAACGGGACACTCGCCATGGCGAGATTGAGGGACAGTTGTAAATGGACACTCGCTCGGGCGGCTGTCGTAGGTGAGGGCCCACACGCCTCGTATGTAAAAAGGCGAATGTATGTGTTGTCTTTGTGTGTGAATGTTGTCAACAATAGGTGTTACTCTACATATGTTGCCATTGATTGCAATCCGAATGGATCCGAACTACACTGCTGGCCATTAAAATTGCTACACCAAGAAGAAATGCGGATGATAAACGGGTATTCGTTGGACAAATATATTATACTAGAACTGACATGTGATTACATTTTCACGCAATTTGGGTGCATAGATCCTGAGAAATCAACCCAGAACAACCACCTCTGGCCGTAATAACGGCCTTGATACGTCTGGGCATTGAGTCAAATAGAGGTTGGATGGTGTGTACAGGTACAGCTGCCCATGGAGCTTCAACACGATACCATAGTTCATCAAGAATAGTGACTGGCGTATTGCGACGAGCCAGCTGCTCGGCCACCATTGACCAGACGTTTTCAATTGGTGAGAGATCGGGAGAATATGCTGGCCAGGGCAGCAGTCGAACGTTTTCTCTCTCCAGAAAGGCCCGTACACGACCTGCAACATGCGGTCGTGTATTATCCTGCTGAAATGTAGGGTTTCGCAGGGATCGAATGAAGAGTAGAGGCACGGGTCGTAACACATCTGAAATGTAACGTACACTGTTCAAAGTGCCGTCAGTGCGAACAAGAGGTGACCGAGACGTGTAACCAATGGCACCCCACACCATCACGCCGGGTGATACGCCAGTATGGCGATGACGAATACACGCTTCCAATGTGCGTTCACTGCGATGTCACCAAACACGGATGCGACCATCATGATGCTGTAAACAGAATCTCGATTCAAAAAATGGCTCTGATCACTATGGGACTTAACATCAGAGGTCATCAGTCCTCTAGAACTTAGAACTACTTAAACCTAACTAACCTAAGGACATCACACACATCCATGCCCGAGGCAGGATTCGAATCTGCGACCGTAGCAGTCGCGCGGTTTCGGACTGAAGCGCCTAGAACCGCTCGGCTACCGCGGCCGGCGAATCTAGATTCATCCGAAAAAATGACGTTTTGCCATTCGTGCACCCAGGTTCGTCGTTGAGTACACCATCGAAGGCGCTCCTGTCTGTGATGCAGCGTCAAGGGTAACCGCAGACATGGTGTCCTAGCTGATAGTCCATGCTGCTGCAAACGTCGTCGAACTGTTCGTGCAGATGGTTGTTGTATTACAAACGTCCCCATCTGTTGACTCAGGGATCGAGACGTGGCTGCACGATCCGTTACAGCCGTGCGAATAAAATGCCTTTCATCTCGACTGCTAGTGATACGAGGCCGTTCGGATCCAGCACGGCGTTCCGTATTACCCTCCTGAACCCACCGATTCCATATTCTGCCCACAGTCATTGGATCTCGACCAACGCGAGCAGCAATGTCGCGATACGATAAACCGCATTCGTGATAGGCTACAATCCGACCATTATCAAAGTCGGAAACGTGATGGTACGCATTTCTCCTCCTTACACGAGGCATCACAACGATGTTTCACCAGGCAACGCCGGTCAACTGCTGTTTGTGTATGAGAAATCGGTTGGAAACTCTCCTCATGTCAGCACGTTGTAGGTGTAGCCACCGGCGCCAACCTTGTGTGAATGCTCTGAAAAGCTAATCATTTGCATATCACAGCATCTTCTTCCTGTCGGTTAAATTTCGCGTCTGTAGCACGTCATCTTCGTGGTGTAGCAATTTTAATGGCCAGTAGTGTATTATACAGTCCTTTAAATTCCTGGTACACCGGTAAGATTGACGATTCAAATTTTCCTCTGTGGACGCTAACAGTGGTGTTAACATCTCTGTCATCACTTTTGGTCGTCTCATGAGTGTGTACAAACAAAACATGTCGTTTTACAGTTCAGTGATATATCGTAAAAAAAAACTTCGTCCTTCCTAAAATCAGAATTATAGAAACACCTTCCTCCTTTCTAAAATTGTGTATCGTGTGTGTATGAGTGTGAGTGTGGTTGTGTTTTCATTAGGTGTTGGTATTGTTAGTTACTGTTTTAGCGAGCCGTAGATCAAATTGCAGGAGTTTGTTCAATGATTTGTACTACTTACCATTGATTATATTCTTTCTAGTGGCACATTATCTTCGCTCTCTTCCTAAATTGGTGATGAAAAACTTTAGGTGATGAAAAATGTAGGTTAATGCGGATCTAACATGTAATGTTCGGATATAGTGTAACTAGTGTCTTGCTTGACACAGTAACGTCATTTAAATATTTGGGTATAAATTTGCAAAGCGATATGAGGTGGAATGAGCATGTGAGAACTGTGGTAGGGAAGGTGAATGGTCGACTTCGGTTTATTGGGAGAATTTTAGGAAAGAGTGGTTCGTCTGTAAAGGAGACCGCGTATATGACGCCGGTGTGACCTATTCTTGAGTACTGCTCGAGTGTTTAGGATCCATACCAGATCAGATTGAAGGAAGACATCAAAGCAGTTCAGAGGCAGACTGCTAGATCTGTTACCGGTAGGTTCGAACGGCACATAAGTGTTATGGAGATGCTTTGGAGACTGAAATGGGAATCCCTGGAAGGAAGATGACGTTCTTTTCGAGGAACACTATTGAGAAAATTTAGAGAACCAGCGTCTGAAGTTGACTGTCGAACGATTCTGCTGCCACCAACATACATTTCAAGTAAGGACCACGAAGGTAAGATACGAGAAATTAGGGTTCATACAGAGGCATATGGTCAGTCGGTTTTCCCTCGCTCTGTTTATGAGTGGAATAAAAAAGGAAATGGCTAGCAGTGGTACAGGGTACTCCCCGCTACACACTGTATGGTGGCTTGCGGAGTATCTGTGTAGATGTAGATGACGGTATACTTTACGTTTTTAGATACTGTTGTATCATAAAATTACACTTTTGCGTTGCTGACACATTTTTGCGGAAATTTAAGAATACTGTGACATTTGACAAACGTCATGGATGAGGTAAAATAATTAATTTAAGCCTTACAGTATGATAAAACGTTTCTTACTTAATCTCAACTAGGCTCCAATAGTTTGCAATAATTGTCATCGGTTATATTTCTCTAGTGGTACATAACCTTCACTCCCTCTGCCCTGGTACATACTTTAGAGTTGACAATATGTTTTATACAGATATCAGTTTGACAGAAATATGTGAATAATAGCATCATTATACTTGATATAAATATTTTGATACACCATGTAGACACAGCACTTTTTTGCGTTGGCAGTGTATTTTGAAGACAGTTTAAAACAAATGTGCAAAAAATTAATTTAAGGCTTCGCTGTGTCTTACACCAAGTGTGGTTCTTGATTCGAACTTTGAATGGTTTGGCCAGTGCAGTTAGAATTTGGTGACAATAAGCAACTGGGGCATAAATCAGCAGTTCATTTTATTTCACACTGTTCAGCGTTTCCAGAATAGCATTTAAAGTAAAACTCGTCTTTAGCAACTACATACTACTAAGTCACTAATTACATTTTAGAAGAAAATGTTCGTTTTTAATTATATATAGAGAGCATGTTTGACACTCAATCCAACGTTCCATTGTGAATGACATAGCTTTGAATGAAATTAACTGATGTGTCTGTTGGCCAGGCTATAAACGATTTTTTAAGTTAGTAATGACAACGTAGTTGTCAACATTTTTGTCATTTACCGCATTTCAGATACCTTTTTAAGTGTGTACAGTATTTTTTTATGAATACTTCACATCATTGGAATAATTTTGAGCACTGTGTAGGTAGTGCTATGTTGTAATTGGCTCTTTCATTTTAATGACAGCTAAAATACTGAGTTCTGATTACAGGAGAGGAAAGGGAGGTGGCATATTATACGGTGTGTGTTTACGCTATTTTAAGTGAATATTACAGAATACTACACTCTGATTGCCTGGAGAGGGGAGGGAGGGGTCATAAAGATTTCTATTTCGTAATTAAATTACCATTAAACCATTTTTGAAAATAATTGTAGTTTTCTGCTTTTCGTTGCCTTCGCCTCATCCGTTTTCAGATTCTTTTGTCTACTGTCGCTAGCCTGCACTCAATAGTCCGGCGCGGACTGCGTCGGGACCGTGTTAAGGGGGCGGGCTGCCTGGGAGGCCTTCGTCAGGGTCTCGGTGATCCTGTTAGCTCTTCTGACTTTTTTTGCTGTTCGAATGGATTGGAAACTAAGTAACAGGAATGTAAAAAGGAGACAAAGATAAAATTTACTGAATGGTTAAGTCGAGTTCCTGCAACCTTCTCCATTGTGACCAATATTCTCCTTCTTATTGCATTTCTCCCTTCGGAAGGAATTCTGTACAGTTTTCGTCCCTTTTAGCCTCGAAACGAACAGCCTAAATCAAGGACTGAGCCATTATTCTAACTTAAAACTACGAAGATACACAACAATTCCTATGCTTTACACGTAACGCTTTGGCCCACAATGGTCTCTAATGTCACGTGACGCGGTTTGAGCCAGTTCTGATCTACGGACGATGGCAAACACAGGGGAAAAGGATGGCCACACTTTCGTTTATACAGAGCTTTAGGCAGAGGACATCAACAGCGCGGCACGCGGCAGTAGCGGAAGCGCTGGAACCGCCTTCCTCTCCCGAGCAGCGGACGCTACGTCAGCCGCTGTCGCCAGTCGCCATTTGTCGCCTCGCTAACTGCTGTACTCGACAAGCCCTAGCCGAGACGCTGCAGCCTGTCACCGAGACCCTGACGAAGGCCTCCCAGGCAGCCTCTCCCCCTTAACACAGTCCCGGACTGGTGATGGCAGGCCAGCCAGCCCTGCAGCCAGCGACAGGAGACAAAAGAATCTGAAAACGGATGAGGCGAAGGCCACGAAACTGGAGAAGTAGAATTGTCTTTCACAGTTGCAGCTTTCATGAAACGTAACACGATGTGCTCATACCGGCGCACCCCACCTGAACCAGAGAGTGTGTCATGCCCTGGAGAAGATCCTAGCGCGCATGTGGTGAAATTCGTACGCAGCGCTACAGGGAGGCATCACAGCGATCTAGATACAATACGACAGCGGGTTCATGCCACGTATCAGTGCTGATGACAGAGCCGACTCTGGGGGAGTAGGGTGGGGGGTATGGGGGAGAATGATGCCACTGCCCAGGGCGTCAAGTTTTCGGGGGCGTCAAGTTTTCGGGGGCGCAAAATCTTAAATTTTAATATGGTTTGAAACGGGAGACTTATACAAGACAACGAAAATTTTGCGTGAATGGAGAAATGTGAGAATAAATTGGAAATACACTGGTGTCCAAAACTGAAGCAACAAACAGATATTTTGCAAGGTTGCGTTCATTTTGCCACGAAACAGTACAAATAGGTGATAGTACAGTAGAAACAATGTAAAGAATACAGAACGTAAATAACGGTAACACACATAAAGGTAGACAAAAAGTTCTTTGTTATTTTACAATTTGAGAGATTTGCACACACATTCTCGCAACTGGTTAATGTAACCACCTCTGGCAGCAATACAGGATTGAAAACGACAGATCATGCTGTGAATGACGTCATCAAACTCGTGTTGAGGCAATAACGCCCACTCTTCTTGCACAGCTGCCCGTAGTCTTGGAGAGTGGATGGTGGATGCTGATGTGATGCAACCTGTCTCCCTAGTGAATCCCAGACAAGTTCAATGGGATTCAAATCGGGAGAGCAAGCAGGCCACGCCAAGTGCTCAACATTTTCAGTTGCGAAGGAAACATCAATCACCCATTCTCTATGAGGTCGAGCATTATCGTCCATCAGTACGGAGTCTGGGTCCACATCACCTCACAACAACCGCAAATGTGCTCCCAAGATTTCGTCACGATACCTGACAGCAATTAAACCTTGACAATTCACCCATACAGTTTCATGAAGAGGTGTTCCAATGGTGAACATAATACCTGCCCACATCATTAGCGATCTTCCAAAACATCGGTCTGTTTCCACACTGCTTCAGTTCCGAAATCGTGTTTCATGTTCCCTCCACATGCAAATGCTACGAGAATCACCCTTCAGACCAAGCTGGGACTCATCTGTAGAAAGAACACCGGACCACTGTTCGACCATACAGATGGTATGTTGACTACTCCATTCTATAGGTTCCCTTCTGTAAAAAAAAGCATCGGAGGTACACATACAGCAGTTGTCTGACAATAAAGGCCACTCTGCTGAAGCCTTCTGTACACCGTTCGCCTCGATACAACACGTCCAGTGGATGCTGTGACGTCAGACTCCAGTTGCCGTGCAGTACTATAGCAGTATCATCCTGCCCTTAGAGACAAATAACAGTCCCCTCTTTCTGATATCGCACATGGCTGGCCCTGCCCTGGTTTTTGAGATCAGTTTCGGTCTTCATAAATTATTGCCACATCCGAGAAACAACAGAACGACTCACATTAAGCCATCGGGTCACATCAGTTTGCAACTGTCCTGCTTCCATTCTTCTTATGGCCCTCCACTGCAGAGAGTCTGTAGGTATCTTCTGCGTGCCGTGCCACCCCGTATGTGACGGTATATACAACGATTGTGGGTATGGGACTACCCAACACTCACCACCCTGTCTTATAAGTTTCCTGATGTCATAGCTGGAGTGGTTATCCATGACCGGAATGCCATCTTCCAAGCAGAGTATGATTGTACGGACATCTGTTGACACTTTGTACGATTATACAATTAATTAGAGATAAGACAGGGAAATAGCGGTTTGTTACTTTAATTTTGAACACAAGTGTATGAATCGTTCACAGAATCTGGTGTCTTACCAGAAATTATCTGCAATATTTTGAAACAAGCGAGAAATCAAGCACTGGAGTTGGTCACCTTGGGTTCGTCTTTCGAAATAGCAATGCTTCCTAGTAGCAGTGCTGCCACCTCAATTTCTGCCATGCTCCTACACAACACTTGGAATGTACCTATGTCAGCTTCAAAGCTCCTACAGAAGTGGAAAATTTTGAAATAAAGAAATAAAGACAAATGTCAACGTATGATGGCCCAACAGTTCTTATACAGGGTGATTCACCTAAAACTTGCATCACAAATATCGTGGAAATGGAAAGTGCTATTTCATGGACAGAACACTGAACGTGCACAAGTATCGCAGCCTTCTAACAGACCATGTTCCACGGATGCTAGAAGGCGTTCTTCTGCAGACTAGGAGGAAACCGTGGTACTGCGATGATAGCTGCTCAGCCCATAGTGCATGAAGTGCTACAGCATGTCTTCACCAATTGTTTCCAGATCATTAGTTTGGATGCAAATGTTTTCTGCCTCATCCGTAACTTCTTTTAAGTTTTCCCTCATTCCCTTTTTTATCTCAGTATTGAAGCCATAATCAGTAAATGATGCCAAAAGGCATCAGAATGCGCAGTTTTATTCTTTTACATGGTCAGAAAAATTTATGATTTCTTTTGTGCGTCTACATGACGCTGGACAGTCTTCAATGGTCGTATGTCTGCCCTAACGTTGACCCCATTGAATACAACATTATATGAAAGTAGGATTGATGCAATCGCCTTTCTTATGCATAACATAGGAGAGGTCTATGATGCATTGGTTGAAACAAGTGAAGGCGAAAATATGGACAGAATAGTTGCACATGGGGTTGGCAGTTGGGCAAACTTTGTCTGTGATTTTATGTTCCTTTGTTCTGTGGTGATATGGCATTACACATTAATGTAGTCAGCAAAAGCACACAAAGTACATTGATTCACTATTGCTAAGGAACACTTGACACTTGCTAAGGAACAACGGTCAGTTGCTACAGAGTAGTTGACTAACTGTTATGGATCACCCGATCAATCATAGTAAAAGGAAACGTAAAGGGCGGGACGTATTAACTGCAGCGAAACCTGTGCAGAAACGTTCTGTATGCATTTGACAGTTCAGACAACACGGCGTTTGACGAAGACTGTTGTGGAATGGAGTAGTGCGACATTGCGTGCGGTTCGGCACCATGTCAGCAAGACATCACCTGAGTGTGCTTACGATCGTGGACGTGCATGCAATGGATGGCACGAAACCAGACAATGTGGCCACAGAAAAGGCTGTGAACGAAAGTGCCATCTCGCGATTAAAAAGGGACGCTGAAGTTGGAAATGCTATTTGAAAGCATGCCAGTGGTCGTAGATGGACCACCACTTGGTAAGGGGATCGGTACGTAGCCCAGGGGGTGAAGAGGGACAGACGCCACACTGCTAGGCAGATTGCTGCAGACCTTGCAACCGCTACGGTCGCAGGTTCGAATCCTGCCTCGGGCATGTATGTGTGTGATGTCCTTAGGTTAGTTAGGTTTAAGTAGTTCTAAGTTCTAGGGGACTGATGACCTCAGATGTTAAGTCCCATAGTGCTCAGAGCCATTTGAACCATTTTTTGCAACCGCTAATGGCACACATGACTCTACCAGAACCATTTCGCGGCTATTAAATCAGGTTTGTTTGTACGTCCAGAATCCAGTTACGTGCATCTCGCTTCAAATACGCCATCGTCGAGAAAGAGATCGTTTGCGTAGGAAGCATCTTGGTTGTGGTCATCAACAGTGGTTCAGAGTGATGCTCTCCGATGTACCCCACTTCATTGTGTCATGCGATTCTGGCCACCAGTTACCGTGTAGAGAGAGGGGAACGCGTTGCTCACCACAGAATATTCATGAATATTATCGGTATGGCCTGGGTGATAAAGCGTGTGCAGGCATTATGCACAATGGCCGAATACCGCTGCATATCTCTGTGTGAGGTACCGTTACGGCACAGCGGTATTGCAGCAAAATTATTGTGGATCATGTCCGTCAGGTTAAGGGTGCAATAGGTCCCAACGTTCTGTTTATGGACGACAATCCCCACCCACACAGGACCATTGAGGCGTCGGACACATTCGATAGTGAAGATACTGAACATATGGAATGGCCTACGCCCTCCCTGGACCTAATACCTATAGACATAGATCTTGCCTGGGGTCCTCTTGGCAGTTGTTTTCTTCAACAAATACTCCCTCTGCAAACTGCGCAATAACTGAAAACCACCTTGAGAGTGGGAAAATATGGACCCCACAACTGTTTCGTAGACAGTAGAGGAAAGGTGCCTATTATGCGATAGTTCCCTAATGTGAGACACCCCAACTGTGTTTATGTTAGGGGTTGCACTCTGGTGGAGAGTTTCTTAAACACGTCTATTGCGTGACAGACGACGACACAGCGAGTAGGATGCCATAGTTGAGCCGGACACAGTACGTAGAGGTTGATACAAAATTTCTTGTGTTTGGAGTTTTTGCGACATCGGTGTTGAGGCAATATTTCAGCTTAAAGGTGAGTGGATATTACTGTACCTTTTATTGTTGTTATTTGTAATAGTTTTACCTATAATTATTGGCAATTAGGTTCATTTTCCAACGAACGTTGTTAGCAAGTGCGTGATTCTTTGTGTAAGATGGCTAAATTCCTTATATGCGATAGTATGGGGATCCAAATACGCGACAGTATCGCATATTACGATAACCATCGCATATTGGGGGAACTGGTTCTCTCACGATTTTTTATATGTAATTTACGCAATACTATCATGAGATACCCCCCCCCCCCCCATGAAACATGGACCTTGCCGTTGGTGGGGAGGCTTGCGTGCCCCAGCGATACAGATAGCCGTACCGTAGGTGCAACCACAAAGGAGGGGTATCTGTTGAGAGGCCAGACAAACGTGTGGTTCCTGAAGAGGGGCAGCAGCCTTTTCAGTAGTTGCAAGGGCAACAGTCTGGATGACTGACTGATCTGGCCTTGTAACACTAACCAAAACGGCCTTGCTGTGCTGGTACTGCGAACGGCTGAAAGCAAGGGGAAACTACGGCCGTAATTTTTCCCGAGGGCATGCAGCTTTACTGTATGGTTAAATGATGATGGCGTCCTCTTGGGTAAAATATTCCGGAGGTAAAATAGTCCCCCATTCTGATCTCCGGGCGGGGACTACTCAGGAGGAAGTCGTTATCAGGAGAAAGAAAACTGGCGTTCTACGGATCGGAGCGTG
This sequence comes from Schistocerca nitens, assembly GCF_023898315.1. NCBI lineage: Eukaryota > Metazoa > Arthropoda > Insecta > Orthoptera > Acrididae > Schistocerca > Schistocerca nitens. The sequence goes on from NC_064615.1 coordinate 264,233,394, forward strand.
GAATGTCAGATCCCTTAATAGGGCAGGTAGGTTAGAAAATTTAAAAAGGGAAATGGATGGGTTAAACTTAGATATAGTGGGAATTAGTGAAGTTCGGTGGCAGCAGGAACAAGACTTCTGGTCAGGTGACTACAGGGTTATAAACACAAAATCAAATAGGCGTAATGCAGGAGTAGGTTTAATAATGAATAGGAAAATAGGAATGCGGGTAAGCTACTACAAACAGCGTAGTGAACGCATTATTGTGGCAAAGATAGATACGAAGCCCACGCCTACTACAGTAGTACAAGTTTATATGCCAACTAGCTCTGCAGGTGACGAATAAATTGAAGAAATGTATGATGAAATAAAAGAAATTATTCAGATAGTGAAGGGTGACGAAAATTTAATAGTCATGGGTGACTGGAATTCGGTACTAGGAAAAGGGAGAGAAGGAAACGTAGTGGGTGAATATGGATTGGGGCTAAGAAATGAAAGAGGAAGCCGCCTGGTAGAATTCTGCACAGACCATAACTAAATCATAGCTAACACTTGGTTCAAGAATCATGAAAGAAGGTTGTATACATGGAAGAACCCTGGAGATACTAGAAGGTTTCAGATAGACTATATAATGGTAAGACAGAGATTTAGGAACCAGGTTTTAAATTGTAAGACATTTCCAGGGGCAGATGTGGACTCTGACCACAATCTATTGGTTATGATCTGTAGATTAAAACTGAAGAAACTGCAAAAAGGTGGGAATTTAAGGAGATGGGACCTGGATAAACTGATTAAACCAGAGGTTGTACAGAGTTTCAGAGAGAGCATAAGGGAAAAATTGACAGGAATGGGGGAAAGAAATACAGTAGAAGAAGAATGGGTAGCTCTGAAGGATGAAGTAGTGAAGGCAGCAGAGGTTCAAGAACGTAAAAAGACGAGGGCTAGTAGAAATCATTGGGTAACAGAAGATATATTGAATTTAATTGATGAAAGGAGAAAATATAAAAATGCAGTAAATGAAGCAAGCACAAAAGGAATACAAACGTCTCAAAAATGAGATCGACAGGAAGTGCAAAATGGCTAAGCAGGAATGGCTAGAGGACAAATGTAAGGATGTAGATGCTTATCAAAAAAAAAAAAAAAAAAATGGCTCTGCGCACTATGGGACTTAACATCTATGGTCATCAGTCCCCTAGAACTTAGAACTACTTAAACCTAACTAACCTAAGGACATCACACAACACCCAGCCATCACGAGGCAGAGAAAATCCCTGACCCCGCCGGGAATCGAACCCGGGACCCCGGGCGCGGGAAGCGAGAACGCTACCGCACGACCATGAGCTGCGGGCAGATGCTTATCTCACGAGGGGTAAGATAGATACTGCCTACAGGAACATTAGAGAGACCTTTGGAGATAAGAGACCTACTTGCATGAACATCAAGAGCTCAGATGGAAACCCAGTTCTAAGAAAAGAAGGGAAAGCAGAAAGGTGGAAGGAGTATATAGAGGGTCTATACAAGGGCGATGTACTTGAGGACAATATTATGGAAATGGAAGAGGATGTAGATGAAGATGAAATGGGAGATACGATGCTGCGTGAAGAGTTTGACAGAGCAGTGAAAGACCTCAGTCGAAACAAGGCCCCCGGAGTAGACAACATTCCATTAGAACTACTGACGGCCTTGGGAGATCCAGTCCTAACAAAACTCTACCATCTGGTGAGCAAGATGTATGAGACAGGCGAAATATCCTCAGACTTCAAAAAGAATATAATAATTCCAATCCCAAAGAAAGCAGGTGTTGACAGATGTGAAAATTACCGAATTATCAGTTTAATAAGTCACAGCTGCAAAATACTAACGCGAATTCTTTACAGACGAATGGAAAAACTAGTAGAAGCCGACCTCGGCGAAGATCAGTTAGGATTCCGTAGAAACACGTCAGGCAATACTGACCCTACGACTTATCTTAGAAGCTAGACTAAGGAAGGGCAAGCCTACGTTTCTAGCATTTGTAGACTTAGAGAAAGCTTTTGACAATGTTGACTGGAATACTTTCTTTCAAATTCTGAAGGTGGCAGGGGTAAAATACAGGGAGCGAAAGGCTATTTACAATTTGTACAGAAACCAGATGGCAGTTATAAGAGTTGAGGGACATGAAAGGGAAGTAGTGGTTTGGAAGGGAGTGAGACAGGGTTGTAGTCTCTCCCCGATGTTATTCAATCTGTATATTGAGCAAGCAGTGAGGGAAACAGAAGAAAAATTCGGAGTAGGTATTAAAATCCATGGAGAAGAAATTTGAGGTTCGCCGATGACATTGTAATTCTGTCAGAGACAGCAAAGGACTTGGAAGAGCAGTTGAACGGAATGGATAGTGTCTTGAAAGGAGGATACAAGATAAACATCAACAAAAGCAAAACGAGGATAATGGAATGTAGTCGAATTAAGTCGGGTGATGCTGCGGGAATTAGATTAGGAAATGAGACGCTTAAAGTAGTAAAGGAGTTCTGCTATTTGGGGAGCAAAATAACTGATGACGGTCGAAGTAGAGAGGATATAAAATGTAGACTGGCAATGGCAAGGAAAGCGTTTCTGAAGAAGAGAAATTTGTTGACATCGAGTATAGATTTAAGTGTCAGGAAGTCATTTTTGAAAGTATTTGTATGGAGTGTAGCCGTGTATGGAAGTGAAACATGGACGATAAATAGTTTGGACAAGAAGTGAATAGAAGTTTTAGAAATGTGGTGCTACAGAAGAGTGCTGAAGATTAGATGGGTAGATCACATAAATACTGAGGAAGTATTGAATAGGATTGGGGAGAAGAGAAGTTTGTGGCACAACTTGAGTAGAAGAAGGGATCGGTTGGTAGGACATGTTCTGAGGTATCAAGGGATCACCAATTTAGTATTTGAGGGCAGCGTGGAGGGTAGCAATCGTAGAGGGAGACCAAGAGATGAATATACTAAGCAGATTCAGAAGGATGTAGGTTGCGGTAGGTACTGGGAGATGAAGAAGCTTGCACAGGATAGAGTAGCATGGAGAGCTGCATCAAACCAGTCTCAGGACTGAAGACCACAACAACAACATCATGAGATAACAATATTACATTATTTTTTGTAGTAAAATTTTGGTAACTGCGTTTATTTTAATTCGATTAAATTATCATAAACAGGGATTACTTTGACTAGTCTTATGATCAGAAATTGGAATGTTTTCTGGAACTTGATTGACGGTGCACCTGCAGGATCAATATCAGCTTGTCATCCAAGTGGCTGGATACAAACTCACATTTTTACTCAGTGGTTTGGTCATTTTGTGATTCATGTAAAGCCATCTTCAAATGATTCTCTCATTTTGATTCTTGATGGGCATTATTCCCCACAAAGAATCTCGATGTGTTAGATAAAGCACGTCAAAACAATGTTCATATTGCATGTTTGCCACCGCACTCAACGCATAAAATGCAGCCACTTGACGTCGGGTTTATGGGGCCTTTGAAAACCTACTATGCCCAAGAGATAGATACGTGATTGGCAGGTAACGCAGGTCGTGTTATCACCCCATTATTAATAGCCAAGTTACTTGGGGCAGCTTACAACCGAGCAGCAACAATGGAAGCATCTGTGAATGCCTTCAGAAAAACAGGTCTCATCCCATGCAACAGAAACATCTTTAAGGAACATGAATTTTCAGTTCATCGCCATGCTAATGATCTTCAAGAAAGAGGTGCCAAAAGCGAAAATGAAACTACTGATGGTGACGGTCAAGCTGTCAGCCCGGCAGACATCAGACCTCTCCCACAAATCGCAAAACCATCTGGAGACAGTCAAATAGGTCAAACACTGCGTTCGTGCTCTGCTGCGTTACTAACTTCAACTCCTTATGTGAAGCAGCTGCAAGAATCTAAACGGAAGAAATCAGAGGCTGAAGCTAAGAAAGCAGCGAGAAAGTTATTCGGGGAGAATAGTGGAAAATCTTCCAATCGTAGACCTAAAGCAGAAGACTCGTCTAGTGACTCGGCATTCGATGTCCATCTTGATGACAGTGGGGATTCAGACAGCAGTGATGACGATGACGCAGAGTGTCGGTTCTGTACTGGGCGCTTTTCTGAAGGCAAACACGAGGAGAAATGGGCACAGTGCACGAAATGTTATCGCTGGGCTCGTGAATATTGCGGTGTCACAGAAGACAATTTTGTTTGCCCCGGATGTCGTAAATATAAACCTAAGTAGTGTGAAATGAGTGAAGGATAACAGAAATGAATGAACATCTAAAAATTGTATATTCATATGTCATTATTATGTAATAAAATAATTAAAGAAAGCTATTATTGCTGTCTCATATTAGGAAACCTTGATCTCTTTTCTACGAAATGCCTTGTTTGTGAAGATTTAATAACTACTCTGAAAGATTGTTTATTACTGCAAATACGATAATTGTATGATAAAATTAAATAATGCAAGATCTTTTTACCATCATAAAAAATACAATTGCACTTACTTTTAGGTCTTTCAAATGGGTTTACAAAAGTGTGTCTCATATTAGGCACCTTTCCTCTATGAATAACAGGTGTAAATGTGCATTAGTGCTCGAGGAGGGCCTATTCCTTTCTGAGAATCCAGTATCGATCTTTATGTTGAAAGTATGACTTGTTCAAACATGAACGTTATTTATGTTTGTTATCCTGATACCCCATGTGGTGAAATCTGCACCATTTTTCGTTATAAATATACCTCTCCGCCTCTATTTTGTATATACTGTGTCATTCATCGTTGCCTGTCTTTATTCCTGTCCAGCTATGTCTCCGTTCCTTAGCAATTACCAAGCTGTCACATCTTAAACAGGACTCTTGTGTTAAATCTGGGTGGAACACGATAGCTATATTAACTGCAGTTACTCAAGCAATACTGAGAACATTCGGCCCAGTTTCAATCGGATGACTGATTCCGCAACTTGTTTTGGAACAACATTATCCCATTTTCAAGTGCTTGTTCTTAAGTTGTGACGAGGCCTAATGGCATAAAAAAATTTTAAGCACTGGAAAATGGGATATGTTGTCCCAAAACATGTTTTTCAGTAATAACATGAATGACAACTGGGCTGAATATCCTCGATATTGGTATATTGATTAGCTTCTGTTTTATCTCGTCAAAACTTCTTTGCATACTTTTGTCAATTGCCAAGCACTTTGTTTATTTAGTAATATTTACACACTTAAGTCATTTAATTCTCAGTCCTCAATGGAATGTGTATAAAAATTGCCCTGCCCGAAAAACGAGAACAGTTGTTGCTTGCACTTAGATACAGAAAAACGGTGAATCACCTTCAGTTTGTCTGGGTCAGATGCCATATCATCCTGCATTGTAGTGTGGCCAAGAATCTGTCACGCCTTCTACTGAATTCAGATTCTGTAAAGCAACCATTCCAGCTGTCTGGAAATGATCCAATACCTCGGCAATTTTATCCAGTTGCTCTTCCCGCCTCTTTGAACCCATTAATGTGTAGTCGACATATACAGTGATTTTTGTAAGTAGTTGATCCCCTAAGCAGTTATCTAGATACTCGAGGAAAGCAGCCATTGACATATTCAGTCTGAATAGTAACATCATATATTGGTAGTATCTACCAGCATAAAGGAATGCAGTGTGCTGTTGAGATTCTTCATGTAACTGCATTTGATGATAATCACCATGAGGTCGAGGCTGCTGGATATTGTAGTCCCACTAAATTTTGCAAGGTCCAATTCTGGTTCAAAGATATAATTCGCTTTACTTGTGTCTAACATGGTTCTTACTTCTCTGCTCCTTTTCTCCGCTACAAACAATGGACTGTTTTATTGGATGACAGTTTTTTCCTGACACCCAACTTAAGAATCCACTGTGTTTCTTTCTGCACTGCAGCTTTCCTGGCTGACAGCATTGGGTATGGTTTTGTACAGCATAACTGACGTAGCTTTATTTTTATTTTATACGATAATGCTTTGATTATGCCCAGCTTCCCAGTAAATATTGCCTTAAACTCCTTTGGCAAGGTGGTTCATTTATTCTTCATTGTGCTATGTGTATCTTCTATCCTCCTAACTTTCTGGGTAGTTTCCCTTTCTTCAGTTGTGTGTTCTGCTCCTCCTTCAATGTGTTTTCTCAAACTGCACCATTTTACGTAACCCATTTGTGTCTGCTTCCCATAGTCTTCTATTATAGTAGTGCAGCATATTCTTTTAAATGCCTCCATATCTTCTGCAGTCCTCTTCTCTTTAAATGTAACCATTTGCTCTGTATCACACTCCCAAATTTTGTGGCAGTCTCTTCAGAATTAACCTCTGCTTGATGTTCCGTCATCCAGTATGCCCCTAATACATACGTCTGATACTACTAAAGCGTCCATAGTATAGAATTCCCTTTCCGTTATCACATCAAGTAACAGGTACATTTTATAGGTTTGCTTCTAGCTCCAATTGTGCCTATAATTCTGAATCCATTTAAAGGAAGCTTACTAACTCACTTCCACTTCTCAACAACTTTTCTCACAGATTTTTCGAAATAGAAGACACATCACTTCTTGAATCTAAAAGGGCTTGCATTTCCAAATTATCGATTTTTATGTTTATTATCAGCAACCTTTGTTCTTTTTCCTGTACCTCATCCTCTGACATCAATTCCTATTGCTCCGTTTTTAGTTTGTACATATGTGTTACTAATATATACATGCTGCCCCTTTTTTCCAGTTCCAGGGTGTGTCAGTTTTAGAATGCCACCCAGTTTTCCAATTCCTGAATGTGGTCTTCTGCTGCTCCTCATTCTTTGCTAGTCCAGTCTGTGTATTGGTCCCACTGCTACAACATCTCCTGTCCTCGACTGCATCCGAAATTTCCTTGCCAAGCCTCGCTCCCTCGTTCACAGCAGGTACGTTCTTGCCAAGTCCGCAGACCACTCCGATTAATGACGTACTGCTACTGATTCTTCATTCCTGCTTTCTGATGCCTCCCATACTGAATGTTGTTCACCTGTTGAGTATGCCACTGGATGTGCAATTCCTGTTTGATTCTATCAGTCTGTTTCAACACTCTCTGCGCTGTCTCCATGTGTTCCAAGACAGCCACTGCTACTTTGGTTTGCACGTCCCATTGCAATCATTTTATTAGAGCTATCACTAAAAATATCTCTTCGGATGGCTGACTCAGATAGATTCTTGATCCACTCCTCATCAGCGAAAGCCTTTAGCATTCCGTTTTCTCTTCTGTATCTTGGTGCACTCACCAAAATCAGTTTTATTAGGATCTGTTTTACCTCTGACCAGTATTGTTCTGTGGATGCCACCTCAAAGTCATCTTAGCTTTTTACTGCTACATTTCCTGTTAGCTTCCTCGACACGAAACTGATTTCCTCCTCTTACATCCAACCTCAAGTCCGACCTCCATTTTTAAAAAAGTTAAAAATGCCATAGGGTAGATCAAGTCTTTGGGATCGAATTTGTCGATTTTGCTTAGCTGCGAGTTATTACACACTACTACGATAGTTCCATCATGTACTTGATACAACCTTGCCTTTAATTCCTTTGTAATACATTGTTGCATTGTTTGTTCAATTTTAGTAGCGTCCTCTACTACTTACTTCCTTGTCTTTTCAATTTGGTCATGCACTCTGTCACACTTTCTGCTTGTTTCTATCACCATTTCTTCGATTCTAGGTACATTACTGTTTAGTGTCTGCATGTCGCATTCTGTTCCCCCATTATATTCCTTGGATGATTCCATGTTTGCTCTGACATCTTTCCTAATGGTAGTGATTGTTTTGGGTTCCACTCGTAATCCTATTTCCAATTTGGAATTTTCTTCTGATCGCTTTCCCCTTCTTCCTCGCATCTGCCTATGCGTTCTTCGTGCTTGTGTGATATTGTCTAGAGATTTCTTTTACGCTCCTCCATATGTTGTTCTTTTTTCCCCCTCATTATTTCTTCTGTTTTTCATAAACACCTCTGTCTTTTCTCCTGTTTCTCCATTAATGCCTTAAAGACATTTATTATCCCCAGTTCACTACGAATTGTTTCCTCCTTTTGTCACCACTCACATCACCCAATACAACGTGTGTTGCTGTTTGTAATACTATCCTCCATTTTAATTCACTACTGTTTAAAACTCCTCAGTTTTTAGATCTGCTCTCTTGTTCCACTTTATTTTCCTCCTGTCCCTTATTTACCTCCCCAAATACCTCCCCTGTATCTACTCTATTGTTAGTCTGACATAGTACTAGTTGAAGCAATTGCTCTATAGCTCAAATATAACATAAAATACAGTTCTAACACCGTCAATCCTGATCGTCAGACGCAAAATAACGAAATATTTCTCCGAAAATATCCTATAACAGCAATGCCAGGCAAACTGCTGCATCGTTATTTCCATTCCTATTTCCTTGGCTCTGGTTCAGATATCCATTTTGGTGGTTGTTATACTGGTTAAAGTGACTCACCAAACTCCTGTCCATTGCTTGTATTATGTCCTCTTCCTTGATAAGAGTCTTGCCTGTGTCTTGCTGTCAGATCTTCTTTGATCAGATCAGTACAGTCTAATGCTACTACAAAGTCCTCAGGTGCATGGATTAGTTTTCCTCTGATGGTGTGTAGTAATTTGGCTTCAGAATTGTAAGTACATCTTTATGAGGCATAAGCTCATCCCAATACCTGATTTTATTCAGATATTTTTCGAAATGTTTCCGGAAGCTAGAGTTTCAGAAATAGAAGGACTCCAGATTCACTCCTCCTACCAGAGTCTCTCTTGCACTACCTCGGCCCACTATTTAGAGAGGAAAGCTTTCCAAATTCACTGTAGATTAGACACGTTCCGCTAATCTCAGCCGCTCATAGGGCTCCATCTCCATCTATGTCTCCTATAATGCAGCTTATTTTTTGAGTGTCATTCCATGGCTGTGGTAGAATTCCTCTAAAACTTCTTATAAACACTGCTGGATGAATCGTTTTCTCTAGGAGGGGGGGGGGGGGGTACGATTGAAACACGATGTTTTAAAAGCTTCTCCTCCATAGTCATTATTATGTAGGCAGTTGTTGCTGGTTGTGTAATATGTGGAAACCATTTCAAGATGGGACTAGACGTAGATGCCTCACAGAACCATGCAATTCATTTGGCCGAGATTGTCCTTAACAGGGCGCATCATCTCCTTAATTTTCTTATGAGGACGAAAAATCGGTCTTATACCTCGTCTACGCAGGACTCTTCCTATTTTGCTGGAAATCGCGCTACAAAAAGGAAGAACCGCAATCGGTGTTTCATCTTGTGAGTGTGCAGCATTTTCACGTTTCCTTTTTTTTTGGAGAACGCTGCCTTTATATCATGTGCGCCATAGCCATTCTTTCGGAACACGTACTTCAGATGGTTAATCTCGGACCTTAAGTGTTTGCTCTATGTACCAATATGTTCAAAACGGCTCTCTTCTGAGCAGGATGATGGAAACTCTGTGCATTCAGGTATAAATCGATATGTGTCGGCTTACGGTATACAGAGTGGCCAAGACGCCCGTCCGCCTGTCGTTGTACTAAAACGTCTAAGAAAGGAAGTCTCCCTTCCTTCTCCATATCGACAGTGAACTGGATGTTCGAATGTATGCTGTTCATGTGTTCCATGAATTGTTCGAGAGCTTCTGCGCCTTGTGGCCAGATCATAAATGTGTCGTCAACGTAACGATAAAATAACGATGGACGGAGGGGAGCCGAATTTAATGCACGTTCCTCAAAATTCTCCATAAAAACGTTATCCAGTGATGGAGACAACGGAGAGCCCATCGCCATACCGTCCGTCATTTCATAAAATTTGTTACCAAACAAGAAGTAGGTGGTCGTCATCACGTGCCGGAACCACTTTATAGTTTCAGGAGGAAAAAGATCCGCCAGCATTTTCAAAGCGTCCTCCACAGGAACTTTTCTGAACAGCTATATCACATCCAGGCTGACTAAAATGTCATTTGGACCAACTCTAACCTGTTTGATTTTCCCAATGAACATCTGGGAGTTTTTGATGTGATGTTCACAACTGAAAATGTTTTACATGTAAGTGCCGTCACGAAAAACTTCGTTCTCACACAGCTATTATCCTAGACCAAAAACTCTACTAAGTACTTCGGTAATTATTACAAGTTTGTTGTAAAGTAGTGACAGTAGGAATTAATGCAAAAAAAAAATTCATGGCACGGATGACCCTAGTTCTGATAACTAGAACGAGCTGCGTAGAATCATACGACTGCACTGCAGAGGGTTTAGAGGACCTGCGACACAGCTGTGCTATATTGGTTGCATACAGTCAGGTGTGGCCTACATATTGGAATTCAGGGGTGGCCCGATTTTTGTGTTTTCGAGTTACATAAAGTTTTGTGCTGAAACGTGTAGTGGATCTCGTCTGCAATTTCTAGCTGTGAATTACTGTCAGCTTTGCATCTTGTTACAACTGCTGTTGTGTGTTGGTTGAGCCACGTATTACATAATGTTGCATCTGTAATTTCCAACTCGTCAATAACTGCACATACACTGATCAGATACACTGATCAGCGAAAACACCGCGAGACTGAACGCCACCTGGTGGCGTTGGCAGTCACATGACGTGATAAGAAAAGTCTATAAGCGGAGTACAGACGAATGGGGAATCGTTGTAGCGATAGTAGTCGCAAACGACATTGAAGAAGTTCCGATTGTTATGACCGGGCGCTTGGGGACGAATATCTCAAAAACTGTGAAGCCAGTCAGGTGTCAGCGCAATACTGTCGTAAGCGTCTATGTAAAGTATCTGAAGGGTGGTGGAACGTCGAGTAGGCGACAACCAGGTGATGGACGTGCACGCCTCATCACAGAACATAGAGCCCGGGGGCTTGCCCGCTCTGTAAAGTAGGATAGGCGGCGATGTACAGGAGTTCTCAAGATATCTTACAATTCTGCTGCACGTATAAGTGTTTTAGAACACACCATTCAGGCTACATAGTTGAACAGCAGACGATATCTACCACGTCGACCCGGCTATAAAGTTAATTACGGTTGTGGTAGACACGGGATCATAGAGGCTGAACTGTGAACCAATGAAAAGTGTCACTTGGTTAAAAAATCGCGTTAACACCAGGTCGAAGGGCGTGTCCAGATACGTCGTCATCTAGGCGAAAGGCTGTTCGAAACCTGTTCTGTGGCAGGGTTGCAGGCCATTGGGAGCAAAGTAAAGCTAAAGCCGTGTCCTACATGAGCGACAGTGAGTGACTTCTGGATACGCGACTCACCAGCGACAAAGCAGCAGCATCGGGCGAAAAGCTTGGGTGTCCTGCGTGCGAGCGACCATGTCGCGCTACAAGATGGCTGTTAGAACCAACCAGCTGTTTCTATAAAACGGCGTCCCTAAGCTGTAGAATACTGTAGCTGGAGATTAAGGCTAGAGAATTAGGTTTACTTAAGAAAATAAAGCGAAAAGGAATGCTGTGCATGGAATTTACAAAGGGAGAATTTCATAAATATCATCAACTATGAAGATCACCAGACAAATTCTTCGAATACACGTGAATGAGCAGATGGGCATTCGACTACCTCATCAATAAATTAAATAAGAATGTTTTTTTACATGATCAAGAACTTTTAACAGCCAATAAATGCGGAGGACTGACTACTACACGGCTAACTACGCTAAATACAAACGTAAGTACACAAATTGATCGTAGTGAACAAAAGGTAGCTGTGGTGTAGGGGGAGTGTATACGGTTCGTAATTTCGCGTAAGGAAAAGGTTGTGGGCGCGATTCTGGGCTGTACTTATATTTTTACTGACTCAGTTACAATTCTGTATACTAAGTTTTATGTATAGTATTTACACTGCATCGCTAATTATACGAGGGCGGCTCAGAAAGTAACCTCCGATTGGTCACAGTGCGGGTTGTGGGGGGAGTAGCGACGCCATCTGTGCGTTCACGCACTCAACAGGTCAGTCGGCATCAAGTGAGTGAACGTCGTACCTGCGCTAGTTTAGTTTTTGTGGCAGTTTGAAATGTGTGCTGCAATAGAAAACCCCGCCAAATGTGAAGTGCGTGCTGTCATAAGGTTTTTTACAGCCAAAGGATATTCTGCAGCAGCTATTCATCGTGAGCTTTGTGCCGTGTACGGACCAAGAGTTATGAGTGAAGGAGTTGTCCGTGGTATGCTGACTTCCGGTATCGTTTTTTTGGACGATAACGCCTGTCCTCACTCTGCTCGCAGAACAACGGCCCTTCTTGAGTCCTTCAAGTGGGACGTTATCAACCATCCACCTTACAGCCCAGACCTGGCGCCAAGTGATTATCACCTCTTCATGCATTTGAAGAAATGGCTCGGGTCACAGCGGTTTGATGACGACGAAGAGCTCAAAGATGCGGTCACAGGCTGGCTCCAGGCACAAGCGGGTGATTTTTATGCAGAAGGAATTTCAAAGCTTGTGAAGAGATACGATAAGTGCCTCAATCGCTATGGAGACTATGTAGAAAAATAGTGCAAAGATGTAGTTGTAAGATGTATATATTAAAATATTTTTATTTAACTTGGTGTATTTTTTTAAATCAACCGGAGGTTACTTTCTGAACGGCCCTCGTATTTTTAAGGTCTTGCCAAAGAACTTGATCTTCACACCTATCCCAGTATATCACACACATTTAATTCCTAATAAATTACAACGAACCATGAAATTTTACAGATATTTGATGTTGTGTACGTAATTCATCAGCAATGTTAAGGCCAAGCGTTTCAATTACTCTAAATAGTCTATAAAAGTAAAGCTTACAAATTTTTTGGAAAGAAAGTCCAACGTTTGGTGTAATGATTTGTCTAAAAGTATGAAATAAAAAATATTAGGGAAACGTTTGGTGCACCTCATTTTCTGTTCATGATTTCGAGCATCATTCAAAGGCACGTAGAACGTTTCTCTGATCTACTTATTTCTTTTACAAAAAGCATTTCATAAAATATTTGACTGATTTCTTCCATTTTTTTAATTTCAAGTTTTAGCCAGAAAGCATGATCTTACTGACTCCTCGTTTGCCTTCCTAACGTAGTTGATCCGAAGAAAGCCTTTTTGACATTTAAATACCACACAAATGTATCTTTTTATGTGCAAAATAGCTAGGTCGTGAACAGATGAAAAAATTTGACACTTCATTTACATAGCTTGGCAGCAGCTTTTCGTGAAATATTTCAATTTTTCCTCAGCTTATTAATTAAGTTTTCGTTAATTACCCTGATTACTTTCCAGCAGTTAAATATTTTCATGCCAAACTAGACCTCATGCTGGTCATTTAATACACAGTTTACCTGTTTCTCTCCCTTTATTTGGCTATGAAAATTTGGACAAAACCTCATGGTGTAACTTATAGGGAGTCTTGTTTTCGATCTGCTCACATGTTTACAAAAACGTATCGAGTGTTAATCATATGATAAAATAGTCCTTCTTACATACTGTCATTTCCAAAATTCGTCGTTTCGATATTTTGAACCTTTTATGAGATACGACAATTTTTACGACCACATAATTCCCGAAGCGCAGGAAAGGTTCGGAAGCGCCGCGCGCGACCCGTCTGCAGATATAACAACAAGTACCTCAAGAATGAAAAGAGGTATCATTCCGGTCTCAACTTTAAATACGATTTAGATATATTGGTTACGTTTCATACGCAATATTATATGGCCTTAAATGAACTATACGGAAAGTCTACACAATGTGATTTTACCTCTGCAAATTCTTAAAAATTTCGTGCAGCCGTGTACTAAATTTCGTGCAGCACAGTAACTATGACGAATAACGTAAATAAATTCAGACCTTTATCGTTTAAAGATATCAAGCTACAGGTGGCGTAAGAATCAAATTTTTTCACCGAATAGTTTTTTTAAAAGTCGGATGTTAATTCATAGCTGCCGTCGCGTCCGCTCCACTGCTTTGCCGAGAAGCCACGTGGCTGTCGCTCTCTGTCGCGCGTGCTGCAGCGACAAGATTCAAACACGTTTGAATTCAAACGTTGCCAGTTGCAGAGGCAGCGACACAGATGTCGCTCACGTACGACACTTCCGTAGCTACACTTGCGGTTGTGTTTTGTCACTTGAAGCTGTCGCGCACTTCTGTCGCTCACGTAGGACACGGCCTAAGAAGGACACTTATGTGGGCTTCCAAAAGAACTGTGGTAATAATTGAAGGCATCGTTATAGCTGTGGGCTACGTAAACATGATCGCATCCGTTAAGAGTGATGTCTTCCACTCTGGCAATGGCATCTTCCAGCAGGGTAACTGTCTGTGTCACAAGGCCAGAATCGTGCTGCAGTGATTTGAGGAGCATGACGGTGAACTCACGCTGGTGTCTTGGCATCAAACTCGCCTGATATGAACCCAAAATAAGAAATCTGGAATACCACGGGGCATCAACTCCGCACTGACAAACCGCCAGCCCATAATTTATGGGAGGTGCATGGCTCACGCATTGACATATTCTACCACATACCTCAGGAAATCTACAAAGGACTTATTGAATCTATGTCACGCAGAATCGCCGCTGCAGTGTGCACCAAAGGTGGACCAACACGCTATGAAACAGGTGGTCATAATGTTTTGGGTTGTCAGTGTATACGGCATCTATAACCGTACGATGGTTTATGACTCTTTTGGTCATCGTTTAACACCCGTTGAATGTGTTGACCCTGTGATTTTCTGACCCTTATTACTGAAGTGGTTCTGTAATTATGGTAATTGCATTGTAATGGCGTGAATTTAATGAAGTCGGACACTAAGACCAATATAATATTGAAGTGCAGGTATTATTCTGAATTACAATGCAATATTCTGTTGATATACTTTCCGTGATGTGAGGTCGTGGTCCAAGAACTTTTCTGCTCCTTACGTTTCGTCCAGAACTGCGCTGGACTTCCTCAGAGGCGCTGCTCTGCTGAGTCTTGCCGACTGACTGGTCGGGTGTCTGAGAGCGAGTTATATATTGTGAGAAAGGGGGGCGTGGTTCAGGTGACACGTGATGAGCAGTGATAATCCATAGCAAAGATAAGGTTGACTATCGATTACCACCTTGTCAAAGATAAAAATTGTTAGCAATTTTGTAGAGCCACTGATAATCCATAGCAAAGAGAAGGTTGACTATCGATTACCACCTTGTCCAACATAAAAATTGTTAGCAATTTTGTAGAGCCACTGTCCATATATCGCTAAGTTTCATAGCCTCCTCTTTCCTATTGAAATTATCGTGATGTTTATAAATTTCGATAGCTTCTCTATATAGCCGTGGATAGTAATTTAACGTTGTAGATAAAACTTCAGTATCCGAAAACTTCACTTGGTGGTTGCCTGGTTGAAGAGCATGTTCCGCTATAGCTGATTTTTCTATTTTTCCAAGCCGACAAAGACTTTTATGCTCTTTCAGTCGCGTGTTTACGCTTCTTTTGGTAGTACCAATGTAAACTTTACCACAGGTACATGGAAATTTATACACACCACATGTCGACAGGGGAGGGCGTTTATCCTTCACAGATCGTAGTACTTGACTTATTTTCTTTGTTGGTTTAAGTACTACGAAAAATGCCTTTCTTTTGATGGCGTCCATCCCAAATACTGTATCACGTCCGTAGCATTCCCTCCCCTATTTCGCGATAATAGAAAACATGCTGCGTTTCGTTGAAATTTCTCCATGTACTCCATTAATCCTATCTGCTAAGGATCCCAGACTGTGCAGCAATACTCCAAAAGAGGTTGGACAAATGTAGTGTAGGCAGTCTCTTCAGTAGATCTGTTACATTTTCTAAGCGTTCTGCCAACCAAACGCAGTCTTTGGTTTGCTTCCTCACAATATTTTCTATGTGTTCTTTTCAGTTTAAATTGTTTGAAATTGTAATTCCTAGGTATTTAGTTGAATTTACGGTCTTTACATTAGATTGATTTACCGTGTACCCGCAGTTTAACGAATTCCTTTTAGCACACATGTGTATGACCTCACGTTTTTCATCACTCAGGGGATCTATTAGCCACACTCTCTGTTAGAAATCGCTTGTACATGGTCTCAGTTGACTGTAAACAATATTATCTAGTGACACAAATTCCCACACCCGTTTTTCAGTGGACGTATAACATATTTCACAAGCTATTCCCAGAATAGAGGTTAACCCACAAGTAACCCCAGTTTGTACTGTACCTGTAGTATATAACAACAGGTCATGTAGTGTATCTAATTTATTGTCTTTTACTTACTGTCAGTTTCCTAAGTGTTTAATTAATGTATTTATTCCTAGGACCAAATTGAGGAGCAAATCTCCAAGGTCATGGAACGTGTCAGTACATGAAATTACAACATAAAAGTAATAACATTTAAAAATAAATTTTTATGAACCTGAAAAAAGTCAGCCCACAAGTTTAAGTAAACGCAATCAAGAATACAACAATAATCAGCTAAATTTTTCAAGCAACCTCTCCACAGAACAGAAGGAGTGATCCATGAAGAACCTCTTCAGTTTCGATTTGAAAGCGCATGGATTATTGCTAAGATTTTTAAATTCGAGTGGTAGCTTATTGCAAATGGATGCAGCAGTATACTGCACACCTTTGTGCAAAAGAGTTAAGGAAGTCCGACCCAATTGCAGGTATCGACTGACGGGAACGTAAGACAGCTTTCCAGTGGTTGCCCTAAAGATGTTCAACTCACTGCCTCAAGAAGTGCAATCCCTGCCGCTAGGAACATTCAGAAGGAGATTAGCACAGGACCTGAAAGAACGTCCATTGTACTCCATTTGTGATTCTTTATTAGTGACCAAAGTGAATGGACAAACAAATATTATTTCTAATAAGTATAAATGTCTTAATTTGGTGAATACATTTTTTAAATGTATATATGTAATTAATCTTGATGCAGTATGTCCAGTCATGGCTGGTAAGCGACACATATCTAGTAATAAAGTAATAATAAAGATTTCTGTTGTCAAATATTAACTGTGAGTGAAAGCTGCTTATTCTTGTGAATAAACTAATAATGTTAACAAGAAATGACAGTAAGGAATATACATATCGAGAGGCCAATGTCAAAATACCCAGACTTGTGAACAGGGGTCAATAAGAGGTTCGTGAACTTACATCACTTACTGCCCGAACCGCACGTTTCTGAGCCAAAAAATATCCTTTTAGAATGGGAAGAGTTACCCCAAAATATAATACCGTATGACATAAGCGAATGAAAATAAGCAGACTAATTTTTGTGTCGAGCGATCACTCACTTCAGACTTTATTGTCTTTGTCATTCATCTAAAAATGTATTTCATTTATCTTGTAAGTGATCGATTATGTAATTATTTATTGAAACTTCCTGGCAGATTAGAACTGTGTCACCTTGGTGCCTTTTGTTGACGAGTGCTCTAACAACTGGGCTGCCCAAGCATGACTCGTGACCCATTCTCACATCTTGACTCCTGCCAGAATCTAATCTTTTACATTCCAAACTTTACAGAAATTTTCCTAAATACCTTGTGGGACTAGCACTACTGGAAGAAAGCCACACACTTTTAATCAGCCTGGACGCTTTGATCAGCACATGCTGCTCTGCCGAGTGAAAAATTCAGTCTGCCATTTATTCATTGTTGTTGTAATTTATTTAATTATGCAGTTTATATGCAGTGCTATGTATTTATATATGTCTGTTTTCCTTGGTGACACCAATTGGTTGAAAAATGCTCAGATGGTGGTGGTGGTGGTGGTGGCGGTTAGTGTTTAACGTCCCATCGACAACAAGGACATTAGAGACGGAGCACAAGCTCGGGTTAGGGAAGGATTGGGAAGGAAATCGGCCTTGCCCTTTCAAAGGAACCATCCCGGCATTTGCCTGAAACAATTTAGGGAAATCACGGAAAACCTAAATCAGGATGGCTGGAGACGGGATTGAACCGTCATCCTCCCGAATGCTCAGATGAGAATAAAGCATTTGTGTTTGAGTTTGCATCCCATTTCTCAAGTGACACATTAACAGAGAGTCCATGGACTTCTGTATATGTGAGTTTCCTCCTTTATATTTTAGGTGATGGAGGTATGTCATCTAGTTGTAAGCTAGTCAGTTATAAATGAAGTTATCTTATTCTCTTCAGAATATTCCCAGAGCTCAGCAATCATTTTGCATGTGACACAAAGCTAGGTAACAAACACAACTTAAATATTACTACTTTACCCAAGTTCTTTATTGCCCATCTTCAAAATACACAAATACAAACCATGAATAATTATTGCAACAACCAGGTCACAAAGATTCTGATAAGAACCATCCCTGACAGATAATGTTTATTTATTTATCTATCCAACATTAACTGTTTACAAGACTTTTTTTTTGTTTCATTCTTCTGGATAAGTCAGAGCCTTACTTACTAGAGTTACATATTATTGCTTGGTATTATTAGCTGCACAAACTTTTATAAATTTAGTCAAGAGAACAGTGTTACTTATTTGGACTATACATAAGCAATTTGTTATTGCAGTACATAGATTAAGAAATTTACAATTGGTGACACAATCTTCAGATCTGAGATTCATATATTTATAGTTTATGACACAGTCTAACATCTGAGTTTCATATATTTTTAGAAAAAGGGTCTTCCATCATATGAGTGTACCAAATTTAGAAACTCATATATTTAATACACAGGTTTGTTTAAGAGCTAAATTTTTAATTTCTTTTTTAGTTCTGTAATGGACAATTTGGAGCTATTAGGGCGGAAGCAATTCAGTAGTTTTATGCCTGGATAATGAGAGATTTTCTCATAAAGTTTGTTTCTATGAGACATATTGTGGGGTCTCCCCCTCTACCTCTAGTGTTGTGGTCTTGTATTTCTTTATGAAGTGTTTTGTTGTTGTTTACTGCCACAATGATTATCTTAAGTACATACAGGTTATGAACAGTTAGTATTTTAAATTCTTTAAACAAATTTCTGCAGTATTTCCTGGCATATTTCTTTCCCATAATTCTAAATGCCTTCTTCTGTAGGCTATGTACTTTTTCATATTACCTTTACTGCTGGATCCCCATACCTTTATCCGTTAGCGTAGATGGGATTCAAATAGTGCAAAATATATTTACCTCAGAGTGGTAATGTTATAAAAAGATGTAAGTTTTCTTAGGACATTTATGGTAATAGATAGCTTTCTGCAAATATCATTTACATGTGCAGACCAATTTAACTCTGCATCACGTGTCAGGCCAAGAAACTTGGTCGAATATTCATTTTTAAAGGATTCATCACCCATTAAATTTTGGTTTTCTTGAGTTTTTTGCCTCCAAAGATCAAATTCAATACAGACTGATTTATTTGTATACAATTGTACTTTGTTTTCATAAAAATACTGCAAAATGAAACCTGTTGTAATATTGGATTCCACTTCAATTTCAAAATAGCTAGGATGATGCCACATTAATGTGGTATTATCTGCTTATAAGATAACTGTAGCAGGGTTTGTTATAGATTGAATATCACTAACATAAATAATAAGAAGAAATGATCCTAATATTGACCCCTGTGGAATACCAAAATTAATGTCAGTTGTGTTTGATTTGTATGCTCCCTCTGTAGTGCTAATAGACACAAACTGCTTCCTATTTGTCAAATAGGGTCTCGTCAGATTATGGGTTTTGCCTCAACTGCCATAGTTCCATAGTTTGTCCAGCAATATGGTCATATCAACACAGTCAAATGCTTTTTGTAGGTCTAGAAAGGTGCCACATACATGTTTTTTATTGTCTTTTGCTTGTTACTCATTCAACGAATCGAAGCGTGGAATGTCAGATCCCTTAATTGGGCAGGTAGGTTAGAAAATATAAAAAGGGAAATAGATAGGTTAAAGTTAGATATAGTGGGAATTAGTGAAGTTTGCTGGCAGGAGGAAAAAGACATCTGGTCAGGTAAATACTGGGTTATAAATACAAAATCAAATAGGGGCAATGCAAGAGTGTGTTTGATAATAAAAACAAAGGAGCATGGGTCAGCTACAATGGATACATTATTGTAGCCAAGACAGACACGAAGCCCACACCTACCATCATAGTACAAGTTTATATGCCAACTAATTCCGCTGATGATGAAGAGATTGAAGAAATGTATGATGAGATAAACGAAATTATTCAGATAGTGAAGGGACACAAAAATTTAATAGCCATGAGTGACTGGAATCCGATAGTAGGAAAATGAAGTGAAGGAAAAGTAGTAGGTGAATATGGAATGGGGGGTAAGGAATGCAAGAAAAAGCCGCCTGGTAGAATTTTGCACAGAGCTTAACTTAATCATAGCTAACACTTGGTTTAAGAATCATGAAAGAAGATTGTATATGTGGAAGAGGCCTGGAGACACTGGAAGGTTTCAGATAGATTATATAATGGTAAGACAGAGATTTAGGAACCAGGTTTTAAATTGTAAGACTTTCCATGTTCAGATGTGGACTCTGACCACAATCTATTAGTTATGAACTGTAGATTAAAACTGAAAAAACTACAAAAAGGTAGCAATTTAAGGAAATGGGACCTGGATAAACTGAAAGAACCAGAGGTTGTAGAGAGTTTCAGAGAGAGCACCAGGGAACAGGAACAGGTGAAGGAAATACAGTAGAAGAAGAATGGGTAGCTTTGAAAGATGGAATAGTGAAGGCAGCACATAATGCCTAGTAGATGATGCCTGGTAGAAATCCTTGGGTAACAGAAGAGATACTGAATTCAATTGATGAAAGGAGAAAATTAAAAAAATGCAGTAAATGAAGCAGGCAAAAAGGAATACAAATGTCTTAAAAATGAGATCGACAGAAAGTGCAAAATGGCTAAGTAGGGGCGGCTGGAGGACAAATGTAAGGATGCAGAGGCATATATCACAAGGGGTAAGATAGATACTGCCTACAGGAATATTAAAGAGATCTTTGGAGAAAAGAGAACCACTAGTATGAATGATCCAAGCTCAGATGCAAAACCAGTTCTAAGCAAAGAAGGGAAAGCAGAAAGGTGGAAGGAATATATAGAGGTTCTGTACTTGTGGGCAATATTATGGAACTGGAAGAGGATGTAGGTGAAGATGAAATGGGAGATACAATACTGTGTGAAGAATTTGACAGACCACTGAAAGACCTAAGTCGAAACAAGGCCGTGGGAGTAGACAACATTCCATTAGAACTACTGACAGCCTTGGGAGAGCCAGCCCTGACAAAACTGTACCATCTGGTGAGCAAGATGTATGAGACAGGTGATATACCCTTAGACTTCAATAAAATATAATAATTCCAAACCCATCCCCAATGTTATTCAATCTGTATATTGAGCAAGCAGTAAAGGAAACCAAAGAAAAATTTGGAGTAGGAATTAAAATCCATGGAGAAGAAATAAAAACTTTGAGGTTTGCTGATGACATTGCAATTCTGTCAGAGACAGCAAAGGACCTGGAAGAGCAGTTGAACAGAATGGACAGTGTCTTGAAAAGAGGATATAAGATGAACATCAACAAAAGCAAAATGAAGATAATGGAATGTAGTCTAATTAAATCAGGTGACTCTGATGGAATTAGATTAGGAAATAAGACACTTAAAGTAGTAGACGAGTTTTGGAATTTGGGGAGCAAGATATCTGATGATTGCCGTAGTGGAGAGGGTATAAAATGTAGACTGGCAAGAGAAGAAGAGAAATTTGCTAACATCAAGTATAGATTTAAGTGTCCGGAAGTCTTTTCTAAAAGTATTTGTGTGGAGTGTAGCCATGTGTGGATGTGAAACATGGGCTATAAGTAGTTTAGATAAGAAGAGAACAGAAGCTTTTGAAATATGGTGCTACAGAAGAATGTTGAAGATTAAATGGATAGATCATGTTAGTAATGAGCAAGTACTGAACAGAATTGGGGAGAAGAGGAATTTGTGGCACAAGTTGACTAGAAGAAGGGATCTGTTGGTAGGACTTGTTCTGAGGCATCAAGCGACCACCATTTTAGTATTGGAGGGCAGTGTGAAGGGGAAAAATCGTAGAGGGAGACCAAGAGATGAGTACACTAAACAGATTCAGAAGGATGTAAGGTGCAATAGTTACTCGGAGATGAAGAAGCTAGCACAGGATAGAGTAGCATGAAGAGCTGCATCAAAACAGTCTCTGGACTGAAGACCACAACAACAACAAGTAAAAAATATGTCAACAGTATTTATGTGATGAGGGTGTGCAAAATTCAAATGCATTCCTGACATCTTTCTCTGCTGACATCATTTTCAAAAATTTTTGAGAAGGTGTTATATTCTAGGATAGTTGTCCCCTTAGCAACAATAACATCCTAAGCAACTCACAGTCTGGGTTTCAGAATAATTGCTCTACTGACAATGCTATTTACATGTGCACTCACCAAATTTTATAGTCCGCCTCCAGTCGCTGAGTGGTCAGTGCAGTGGAATGTCAGTCTTAAGGGCCTGGGTTCAGTTCCCTGCTGGGTTGGAGATTTTCTCCGCTCAGGGACTGGGTGTTGTGTTGTTCTAATCATCATAATTTCATGCACATTGACATGCTAGTCGTTGAAGTGATGTCAAATTGAAAGACTTGCATCTGGTGAACGGTCTACCCGACGGGAGGCCCTAGTCATATGACATTTACACTTTTACCAAATAATAAAATAGTGCTGATTGGTATTTTCTGCAATGTATCAAAGGCATTGGACCATCTGAATCACAGTGTTCTCTTATATAAATGGATGTTTTATGGGCATGATGGTACAGCCAACGAATAGATAATGTCATATCTAACAGAAAGAAAGCATTAAGTTGTGCTTAGTAACTCAACCAATGCAGCCCAGGGACAACATTCCCACTGGGAGAAATCATGTATGAGGTTCCCCAAGGCTCAGTCTTAGTCCACTATTGTTCCTTATATGTGCAAACGATCTTCCGTCTAGCATATTACAATCAAAATTAGTTCTTTTTACAGATGTCACTAGCATTGTAATCAATCCAAGCATACATATGCAAACTGAATAAATGGTGAACGAAGTTATTCAAGGTATTATTGACTGGTTTTCTGCAAATAGTCTCATCCTCAGTTTCAAAAAGTCACAATGTATTCAGATCGGCACATCAAGGAGCACTTTACCAATGATAAGTGTAATATGTCGTGGGGAAATAATAAATATGGTGGAAATCTGAAAACTCTTATCTGTCCATATTGACGAGAATTTAAGCTGGAGAAATCACACTTTGGAACTCCTAAAACAACTTAGATATTTTTGCACTTAGTGACAAATCAGTAAGTTGACATACTTTGCACCTTTTCATTCAGTAATGTCATATGGAATAATGTTCAGGGGTAACTCTTCTTTAAGAAAGAAAGTCTTTATTGCTCAAAAACTTGTTGTAAGAAGAACATGTGGTCCTCACTCATGATCATCTTGTAGACATCTGTTTAAGGAGTTGCGTATTCTGACTACTACTTCACAGTATAATTATTCCCTCATGAAGTTTCTTGTAAATAATTCACTGCAGTTCAAAAGGAACAATGAAGTACATAATTACAGTACAAGAAGGAAAAATGGTATTCATTACACCACATTAAGATTGTCTTTAACATTAAAAGGGATGCACATTGCTGCAACAAAAATATTTGATAACTTACCCAATGAATGTTACTAAAGTAAAATTTGAAAACAAACTGCATAATTTCCTGCTTGACAACTCCTTCTATTCCATAGAAGAATTTCTATTACTGTAATGTATAAAAGGTGGAGGGTAGGAATTAATAGCTCACATATATATGTTAAAAAAAAACCTTAGAAATGTTCAGCATGTAACCATATTTACAAATTAGTTAATGATGTAACGTAAAATTACTCATTCCACATCATTACGATTTATTATACAAAATGAAACTTATCAATTACAAAGGCGCTACAAAACACATGTAATATTTGCTTCAGGCAAAGACTCATACTGGGTTCATCCTCTTGTCACCTTTCATAGCGAATATGACTAAATCTAATTGAGACACAAATCACCTGAAAAGTGAAGATAGGCATTAACATTAATCCATAGTGTTCCAGGAAACAAATTGAATTAAAATTGAAGCTAATGCAAATACTTCTATGAACAGTCCAACTAAAATAGAATATAATGGACTCTTTATTGTCACACTGTGACTGAAGCACTGGTGACATCAGGAATAAATGTCATTCCTTACTCCACTATATTAGCTGTCTGCATGTGTGTAGAATGCCTGTCCAATGACAAGCCCATTTACTGACATTTCAGAATGGTGTAATTTATTCTCATATTTAGGAATCCCATAAATAAATAAAAATAACCAACTGTCTGCATCTGGATTTGGAAAATGGCTCTGAAACAATTATGTGGAGAATTACTTACATTTGTTATTTACACATAGTCCTCAAAGACTAATGATAATTAAGTTTCCAAGGAAATGAATCCATAATATGTGCCGTTTCAAATTTATTAAGTCCAAAATAAAAGATCACAATAAAATGAAAGACCTGTTGACATAAACTGTGTAATTTTTGGTGTTATGGAGTGCATTATATCTTAGAGGTTACGGGAACTGCAATATATTTCTAAATTGTTTCTTTTTGTCAGACTTTAAAGATTGTACTTATAATATCATTAAAAACATGCACTCAACGTATCAACTGACTTGTCTCATATAGTATTGTAACTTGTAGAAAGATTGATGAAAGGGAAGCATTAAAGTACAGTACATTAATGTTATTGTCGTTAGTCTGCTTCACTATGGTAGTAAAACTATCCAGCAAGTAGAATACATCTGTGTTTGGAGGCTGACATGTTCTGATATTTATATGATATATTTTACTAAACAGAAACCCTGTTCTTTCAGCTGAATTGTGTTGTCCCTTATTGCATCTACTTATTTGTTGCAATAATGGTCAGGACTGACATTTCCTTAAGCTTTACATGGTCATTCATATGAACACTCACAGCATCACCCTTATATTTTATCCCACATGACTTATTAACTAAGGCAAATCAGTCATCCATTTGCTTTAAGTAACTAGAATTTTTAATATGTGTACATGAATAGAAATTTAATCCTCTGTGCAGGGAAATATGTCAAATACGTACATGTTAACATGCCATAATCTCATCCATGCCAATTACACTCCTACAAGGCATCTTCTTCACCTTGGTAATTTCGTTACTAGTCTATACAAAAGTTACTTCATACTGGGTCTATTTAAAGTTGATTATCTGTTGGATGACAAAACTGTATGGACAAAACTAAAAATTTAAGATCCAGAAGAAGATTATGAATAAATTTTGTATGTTAGGCTACTATATGATAAGACAGTTAACAGCTGTAGGGATAAATTGCGGAATTGTAATAGTATTACACCACTGGTGAAGTCTTTGGCAAATTTTTTAGCAGCCTCTCTGAAATATTTAATGCCTCCTGCCCAATCGTTACGAAATGTTATAAATCTAAAGTGAGGAGATGTGGGCACAGAACCATACGTAAGTGGCTTACACCTCACTGGCAGAAACAAAGATTGTTTGTTGTGATCTTTGACCCTTTCATGGGTCATGGAGGATATACGTCCTACTAAATGTATTTCTTTACAGCATTTAAGGGAATGTGTGTTACCACTTCTGTATGCTCCTGGTACCTAGTGGCAGTCTGCTGCAGCAGCTGTAGTCTCTGTTTATTGTGAAATGTAGCCTTTAGGACAGTAGGAAGTATATATCCCATCAAACAACACTGTTTTAATGGTTATTGTGAAGTATGGTTACCACCAAAGTAGGTTTTGGAAGAGGCTTGCGAAGTATACTTACCGCAAAATTAATCTGTCATTTGTGGTCCTTGGGAAGCATTCTTACCACTAACTTAAGAGTATCCAAAGCTTTTCAGAATATATCTTACCGCCACTGTCTGTGCGTGACATCTTGTGGTAGTACACTGCACCAGGTGTATGAAAACTGCTACAACAATTAATTGCTGTTTGTTGTGGGATCACTACTGTTGTCAGAACATATTGCTTTGTTTCTGCAATATACATTATAGTGTTCTATATCAGCTCATACCTTTATTGCATTATAAAGTTTCAAGGACTGCTTTCTCATTCTGGTAACTAAACTTTAATGTTGGTGACAATTTTTTTTTTTAAATGAGGTAAAAGAAAACATAAAATAAAAACAGAATATATGGTTCATTATTTTTTATGTGTAATGGCAACACATAACAGCTCACAAAAGGGAAATAGGAAATCCATTTACCACCACAATTTTAATACCTCACAAAGGTGCCACAGTGATATATGTACCACCACAGTCTTTGGTCCTAAGTCACAACAATAAAATTACCATAAAATAAATATAGTCAGTTGATCACAATTCTAGTACGATAGAAAAAAAAAAAATATCTTCCTCTTGAGAAAGCTGTCCAGACTGTAGAAGTGGTACATAAGTAATTGTGGCAACTATTGACCACAAAAACAACACCTCTGAGTTTTGATTTGTAGACTCTTAACACTACATTCTTTGACAACTTTACATGGGTTTGTCATGTTTGTTCATTGTATGTTCTTGCGCTTGTGAATAAGTTGTTCTACAGCACATCTTGTGCTGGTGATTTCTATTCTTTCATCTTACAACAAAGGGCTGGAAATTGAAACACTCACTATTAAACCCACCATTATTGACTAGTGGATTATAGCCTAACAGTCTAAAATAGTTTGACCATGTGCAACTGATAAAGGCTGATTTTTTAATATTTGCACTGGAGTTGTTTCATATCAAAACCAGCATCGCTAATTAGGATGTCTGGTGGCAATAATCAGTACATACTTTGTTGTTAATGTTTTACATCCTTTGTCTAAATAGCATGAATGAGGCAGTTACTCCCATTGTCTACAAAATAATAACACTTAACTCGTCACAGGTCACCTATTAATGTCGTCACACACCAATATTCTTCAAATGGCACACAATCCTCACTGCAATCCAAATTGTGGATGTCCAGCCCGGTTGTCCCATAACCATGGTACACAAATGAAGACTTAAACTCATCAAACAAATCACTCAATTAATCCATTTACATATTTACTGGAGATCAGGCCCACAGCTTTGGGTGACACACACAGCCATTAAACAGTTGTAAATGCGGTTGGCCGTCCTGCCGAAATCTGCCCTGCTTGCTTAGCAGTGAACAACTTACTTGCTCAGAGTCTCAACACTGACTACTCTCTGGCATACTGGGCACTTGACCATCAATAGTATCTACTGTGAATTGCGTGAGGCAAAGATATATTGTTATCAATATGTAAGGGGCAGTTGACCTCTTACAAAATTACCACACTGGTGGCCCCAGACTCACTTTCGTATCTTTGCACATTTTTCTAGTGACTGTTTGCTATGTGGTGTGTGCAAATTACAAACTATGAGCCATTCACCATACGATGCAATGAACCCCGAGTTCTCTCATCATGTTTCAACTTTGGATAGTAAATATTGGGTGTACCACCCATCACATATCATTGTTAAAATGGAACAAGAATGATTCCTTCCTCATGTGACACAAGTGAGCTATAACTTATCCAAGTTCACATTGGCACAAATGAAGTGCATTGACTTTGATGGTTGCACAAGGTCACATTAATCTCTGGAATCCACTAGTCACACAGACTGATCAACACATCTGATATAACTGGCCAGTGTGGGGCTGATGTGCTACATACATTGCCATTGACACTCATTGCACCAAAATGTGAACTTCTACATTCAACATGCCCCTTAGGTACTGTATGTTCCCTTAGTCTCTATACTACACATCTTCTGCTATTGCCTTTCACAGCCATGGCTGTGTCATCTGCAGTGGCCAGCTACACATCCGCACCACACCTTCTGCATCATAAAACCTCCCCCCTCCCCACAGGGGTCTCGAGCAACCCATCACATCGTGTTCTCTCTCCGCATGAAAGCACACCACTGGTGGATTCGATGACCACGGTCGTCCCTGCCGCGTCACTCAACTGCACTGTTCTGCACTGTTGTACCTACTGCATCATCTACCATATATGGTCACCACCTTGACCCTCCCACGATGACCTCGGGCAACACTGCTCTAGGACACCATCCGTCAATCAATTAAGATTTTGCCACTCTCACCACCTCATCACTTTAAAACATCTAGGTCTTTCAACTCAGCTTTCAATTATGCAGCATGTCCCAACTGGCAGGCTCCCTAAAGTGCCCTACCCCCTTACCAAAGCTGCAATAATCGAATTGTTTTTGCACCCTCCATCCAAAGTTATTTACCACGTTGTACACAGTGAAAGCAGACTACATCCAAACTCTGTCACTGTCTATGGGCATTGGCTGATGTGGAGTTCATGCTTGAGAATCCATTTGAACTGTGTGGCTCATTAAGCTTCCACATGAACTGCAACTACAACTACTTTCACATGTTTCAGATTCCTTGGAGACTAAGCTCTGGATCTGGCCTACAGCATTCTCTGACACTGAAATAGTGTGGAGGACGAAATTGGTTTTATTGGCGACACCCACCCCCCCTCCCTGGCCCCCTCCAACTTGCACAGCTGGTAGAGGCCATGTGAGAGCACACGTAGAACTTCAGGAAGATACACAGCCACCTGGTGGGAACCTCTATGCACTACCTGCACCGAGACCACAACCATGTCCGACCACCGCTGAAGGCTCATCTGAACACACAGCTGACTTCATTCAGAGCCCAATAGAGGATGCACAAGTGACACATAGTATCCCCTACCCCATGCACCCCTCCCCCTCTGATTTTTCCATACTACATTTGGTGATGCAACATGGAGCTGCTGACCTCCCTGCTTATTCCCAGATTCTGCTCGTAGACCAGTTTAGGTATCCTGGTCAGTGCCGTACCAACAGTCAGAGAACACCATCTCCATTCCAAGTGGTTGTCTTTATGTGGTGGACCACACAAATTAAGAATTCTGATCAATTTAGGCACAGATCAGCACATTCCTCAAACTGGGGAACTGTCAATGATGGGGTTCCACAGGGGTCGTCAGTCTTGGGTCCTTTGTTGTTCTTAATATATATTAATGACTTGCCATTCTATATTCATGAAGAGGCAAATTTAGTTCTCTTTGCTGATGATACAAGTATAGTAATCACACCTGACAAACAAGAATTAACTGATGAAATTGTCAATAATGTCTTTCATAAAATTACTAAGTGGTTCCTTGTAAACGGACTCTCACTGAATTTTGATAAGACACAGTACATACAGTTCCGTACAGTAAATGGTATGACGCCGTTAGTAAATATAGACCTTAATCAGAAGCATATAGCTAAGGTAGAATATTCAAAAATTTTAGGTGTGTCCATTGATGAGAGATTAAATTGGAAGAAACACATTGATGATCTGCTGAAACGTTTGAGTTCAGCTACCTATGCAATAAGGGTCATTGCAAATTTTGGTGATAATCATCTTAGTAAATTAGCTTACTATGCCTATTTTCACTCATTGCTTGCATATGGCATCATATTTTGGGGTAATTCATCACTGAAGAATAAAGAATTTATTGCACAAAAGCATATAATCAGAATAATAGCTGGAGTCCACCCTAGATCGTCCTGCAGACATTTATTTAAGGATCTAGGGATATTCACAGTAGCTTCTCAGTATATATATACTCTCTTATGAAATTTGTTATTAACAACCAAACCCAACTCAAAAGTAATAGCAGTGTGCATAACTACAATACTAGGAGAAAGGATGATCTTCACTATTCAAGATTAAATCTAACTTTGGCACAGAAAAGGGTGAATTATACTGCCACTAAAGTCTTTGGTCACTTACCAAATAGTATAAAAAGTCTGTCAGATAACCAACAAGTATTTAAGAAGAAATTAAAAGAATTTCTGAATGACAACTCCTTCTACTCCATAGAGGAATTTTTAGATATAAATTAAGAAAAAAAAGAAAAAAACCGAACAAAACATTATAAAATAAAATTAAAAAAAAATAAAAAAGTTGCTATATTAACTTAATTATGTTGTTAAATTAACTTAATTATGTCATGTATTGGAAAATTTGACTCGTTCCACATCATTACGAAATATCGTATTCATGATCCATGGAACTAGTATTAATCTAATCTAATCTAATCTAATCTAATCTAATCTAGAGGCTAACATCATATCCAGTGTGTTAACCCTAGTCACACATTTCCAACCAAGCTATTTTTATGTGCTTCTAACAACTCATGTGTCAATTCCCTTGGTGCAACATATCTTCAGATGTATCGTACTCCTAATCTAAATTTCACCTGGACTTTCCACATCACAGACATTGAAGAAACTGTGTTCGGTATAGACTTTCTTAAACATTTCAAGTTATGACCAAATATCCCATCTGCTTCCTCCACCATGCCTCCAGCTCCCTAATCCTGTACTTGTATACTTCTTCTTTTCCAACCACAAATTACTCCCTCCTTAGCACTGCCTCTGAGTGCTCCTCTTTAACAGCTCAACTCAACACATCATTGGTCGAGCTTACACCTGAGCATTCCAATTCCGATGCTCTGTGAGCTCATAAAGCTATACTTTGCCAACTGATTGACGCAGCACCCACAAAACTGGTGTGAGCTCATCAGATGCTATGGCAGCTCACTGACACTCATTCATTGCTCTCTGATGACACTCCAGCAGCTATACCCACACTCTCCCCAGTGCAGCCTCCTCCGTGTAACTCTAAGACACGTTGCCACTCAGTACTTCCACCCAATGCACCCACCACTCACAAACCAACAGTGTAGCTTCTTTCATGTGACCAAACAATTTGCTCATAGCTGTTACTACTAACAGTACTTGTCACAAAGTCAATGCTTTGGAGGGAATGCCTGTACAAAACAAGTCTCAATGTCTCAATTCTATAAAACTGCCATGCTAAAGCAGCTGTCAGCAGGCCACTTGATGTGGGCATTATACACCCATCAGATAGCAACTGGTCTTCCCCCATGCACCTCATCCAAAAGAAAGACACTTCATTTCATCTGTGCTGGGACTACAGGGCTCTGATCTCTCACACTAATATAGACAATCATCAGAGCCCACATATTCGCCCAGCTGTTCAATGGTGCATAAGTATTCAGTGTACCTCATTGCTGCAAAGCTTACCACCAAATTCCCATGTTCATGGACAACATCCCAAAGACTGATCTAATTACCCCTTTTGGACTTTCTGAGTACTGTTTCATGCCATATGTCCCTAAAGATGCAGCCCAAACTTGACAGCATTTTATTGATTCTTTATTATTCAACTTCCAATTCATGTACACTTATCTGGGTGGTATCCTAATCTTTTCTTCTGCTGTTGAGAAACACGAACGGCATCTGGTTCATGTCCAGACCACACTCTATCACAGTGGCATTGAAATCAGTGAGGAGAAGTCACACAACTACCTTGTGACAGTGTAGCTTTCCTAGACTATACTGTGTCAGCTGACATCCAGTCAACATTTGGCCACATTGAGTTTATTTATAATCTTCCAATACCCACAAACTATCATGAACTGCGAAGGTTCCTGGACATTATGAACTTCTACCATTGTCACCTCCCTTATGCTGCCTCCATCCAGGCGCTGCTTACGACCCTCTGATTGGAAAGAAACACCTCTGGCATGAAAAAAGATCCATGAACAAATGACATCAACCACATGTTCGAGGCTCTCAAGTTTGCTCTGGCCCATACCATCACCTGGTATCTGATGCCAGCATCTCAGACACTACTGATGCAAGTGATACATCAGTGGGTGCAGTTTTGCAACAGCACATTTGTGATACCACTGAGCCTCTCAGATTTTTCTTCAAAAAACTTTTGCCTACCTTGTGCAAGTGGTCAACATTTGACTGTGAACTCCTCATAGTCTATTATGTGGCCAGGATCATGACTAACCACTGACGGCTTGCAGATGCCATCCACAATCCTGGCAAAGATGTTCCTACCTGACACCTGCAGATGGACCTGATCAGTCAGTATTCTACAAACATATCATTTATATGTGGTTTTGACAATGTCATCATTGACTACCTGCCCTGGGTGAATGCTACCACATCCCTCATTGATGTGGATGAATTGGCTCAACTGCAAACTGGCGACACCAAGCTTGCAGACATGCTAAAGGACACAAAATGTGCCACTGACTCTTGAGCCACACCTACTATTGGACTGTGCCTCTCAGTCTCTGACTAGTGGTGTTCACATCCCTGCATGATCTTGCTCACCAAGACATCAGGTTCACTATGGAACTGGTTACTGAATGATTCATCTGGCTGGGAATTAAGAACAATTGTCACAATTGGGAGCATGCCTGTATCCCTTGCCTTACTTGTCATTGGATGACATATACAGACCCCTCTAGGGCAATTTAGCATCCCCAAAGGATGTCATGTACTCAGTGACATCATCAGCCCACTTCCTCCCTGTAAGGGCTTTCGATATATACTCTCAATCACTGACCTAGTCATGAGATGGGTTGAAGTCATCACTCTATCTGATATTATGGCTAATTCAGTCACCAATGCCTCTGTCAGCTCCTGGGTGATTTGTTTTGGTTGCCCCCCATCGATAACCACTGATCATAGTCATCAATTCAAATCCTCTCTATGCACCAAACTGTGTGAGCTGTATGGTGTTGACACCTGTAGAGCAATGACCTCATGGAGTGTTGGCACTGTACGCTTAAGGTGGAGCTCATGTGCCACAGAAGTTCCTGGACAGAAGTGCTACTATGGATCCCCTTGGGAATGTGCGCTGCTCACAAACAGGACCTATAAGCACCACTTGCCGACATCCTATATGACAAAAAGCTCATCCTTCTTGCCGAGTTCATTGAAAACTCTCACCTTTTGAATGATGATGAGCTCCCTGCTCTGGCTGATCAACTTCACAAACATATTTTGCACATCCATACTCCTCAGGTGGAGCCGCATTCAGTTCCAAGAGTCTGCAATTATGTCATGCTTCGTAACAACACTGTCTGTGCATACTCGGGCCCTCACAAGGTCCTTGACCATGGGAAAAACACATTAGACATTCTACTAAATGGCAGACCCAAAACAATCTAAGCAAATAGGGCAAAGCTAGCAAGTTTCTACAGATTCGCTGGCCACAGTCAATGACATCTCTCTCCCTGACAAAGTCAACAATGCCTCTCCATAAGACACTATGCAAGAAGTATGCTATAATTTTGCCCCTCTACATGACATCCCCTCCCTATTCCTTCACCCTGCCCGATACAGCATTTAACTTGACTACCTCTCCATCGAGATTCGAGATACCACTGTCTTTGTTTTCGTCATTTCTCTGCCAATGCAACATGAAGCCTCAACAACTCACATACAGCTATTGAACTTCTTCAAGCTCCCTCCAGATGCTGAGCAGGATCACGTAACAGCCAAAGTCTTGGACGATGGCATCTTCTGTGTTGATATCGCTCTCTGCCTGCAGCTCATGAACCTCACTCCAGTTGGTGAACCTCCCCGCTCTCGTACAGAACGTCACCTTCATCCACCTATGTTTCTTCAAGATATCGTCATGGGCAGCATCTCCCATTCAGTTCCTCTGCTGTGCTCCACACTGCCTTGGAGGTGGGGGATGGGGGGGGGGGGGGAGGCTCTGTGGCAGCTAACAAATACAAAAAACAGCATCTCTGAGTTTTGACTTGCAGACTCTTAGTGTTATGTTCTTTGCCCTTCTCATGGTTGTTCAGTGTCTGTTCTTGCATCTAACGAATAAACTGTTCTACAGTGCATCTCATGTTGAGCATTTCTATTCCTTCACCATACAACAAAGTGGTGGAAATTGCCACGAGATCATCTATTATCTTTAATTCTTGTTGCAGCTTATTGTAGACTATTTTACATTATGATTATGAATGTTTTCAGTTTAGAGGAAGACACTAGGAGATAGTATTGTGTATTCCTTAATAAACAATACATTTCTAGAAGGCAAATACATGGAAGAGCAAGAATTCCCATTCCTTGAAAGATTAGTGTGCAGAGTTTGATCCTTTTGATTCCTACCATAATTCTCAATGTCCTTTATTGTATCCTTAAGAGTTTTTGAAGGCTGGTGAATTTCCTCAAAAAGTGATCCCATTTTTTAGGGCAGAATATACATTATGCAGTCCTCACAGCACAAGTTTTCAAACACACGAAGAAATAGCAAATGGTACTTAATGTTTTAAAAAAACTATCAACACATTTATCCAGTTGTCTCAGAGCCAGACTCCCAGGAACTGTGAACAGGCCACACTTACAGTGTTTGTGTCAGAGATCTGAAATTCTATGTCCTCTTCACTTTTTCTGTTGGTGTTATGTAGTGCTACTGTTTCATTTTTATTTATTAGCATCTTGTTATGACTGAACTAGCTTACAATACCACTCAGTATCTCTTACAGTATTTTCAGCAGTATTTCTGACATTTTACAACTGATTAAGAAGCTTGACTCATATCTGAACTGAAAACTGCCACAATAGTGTATGTTTAACATTAGATTATTTACATAAATAAAAAATAGGATGGATCCCATACTAGTCATTGTTGCACAACATTCTCTACTTCTTTGTAACCAGAATAGTCACTGGTTAGTTTGTTATTGTTGTGAAATTATATTTTTACTACTTTTTGTGGCCAGTAAGAAATGATCTTAACCAATTGTTAAACACAGCTTGGATGCCAACACTATCAAGTTTCTGCAGAAGTGGATTAATTATGCTCTATTATGTCAAAGGCCTTGGACAGGTTGCTACTTTCTTGTCACTATCTAACTTTTGGAGCACTTTGCTAAGAAATTCAAATATTGAAGTTTTTGTTGGTCACTGTTTCCTGAAACTACTTTTGGCTGTGAATAAAACATTGCATTTGTGTTGAAAATCTAATCATCATTTTTAAACAGGAAGGAAAGATTTCATTTGTAAATGTACTGCTGAACAGGTGGGCTAATTGTATTGCAATGAGGTCACCAGAGTTTCTAACGGCATAATCCAGAATTTCATCACTCTCAGTTGCATAATTTGTTTTTAATCTTCTACTTGCCAACAGTGTGACTCAGTGGTAAACTGCCAGACTGCAAATCCAAAGGTCTTGGGTTCGATCCCTGTGGCTTTGATCATGCTGTTTCTCTTATTCACACTATACCCTATTTTCTCCAGCCTTCTTTTGTGGGGTGGATCAACAGGAATTTGAAGTCAGATTTGATTATTTATCATTCCCACAATCAGTCACAGTGGGATAGTTCCCCCAGCTGGTTGACTTCCATTTTAGCACCACAGTACCTGAAATGCAAAATACCACTCCAGATAAGCTCATGTTAGGCTACCATATAAATTGCCACTTAGTAATCTGTTGATGATTGGTGACCTCTTGACTGAAAAGATAGATTCAGATAGTATTAAAAGCAAATGGAATGCAGCCTACCACAACATTTCTCTCACACGCTAGAGGCAGGCTAGGTGCTACAACCAAAGTCACAGTGAGGTTTCTTTTCACTTTGGGGAGTTGGTTTATGTTAAGAACATTTCAGTACATAGGAAAGGTGCACAGTGAATTATGGGAAACATGTTACCATGTTTTATAGGATCATAGAAGATGGTCTGAAAAATCACACCTGTCAGTTCCTTGGTTTTAATTAGCTTAAGTCAGACAATAAAGGTCATCAAGATGGGGAAGCCAACTAGTGATTACCCCTTCTGGGTTTTGTTTAAGTGGGGAAGGATGAGCCAGTCCACTGTCAACATTCAGAGATATTGGGGTCAAATCTCTTGGTAACACCTTCCCCAGCACTCCACTAGGCAGTGAGAGGGTCATGCGATGAGGCTTTAAAGCATTGTACATACATTGTGAACTGTCTTGTCAACTTCAGTGAATGCAAGAGTGAGTGAGTCACATGGAACAGTGGGGAGCTGTTTGCATGTGGAATTGATGCCACAAGATTGGCATGGTATTACCTTGGACAGAAGTTGGTCTGCTGTGTTAAATAATAGATGTTCTCAGGATCATATGCATGTGAAGTGGAGCTCAATCTATACTCGGAGTTTAAGCTGGACACTGACAGAAAGGCGTTATGCTTGCTGCCCTAGCTAATTCACTGTCAAGATTGTATTGGTGGATGTGTTTGAATGGGCAGTGTATTTTAGTGGACAGATATCTCCTTTAAATTGTTTTAAAAGTAAAAATATTTTTATAGCTCTGCACTTGTTTAAGATTAATAATCTGTTGCTCTTAAAGAGAGAGATTTTGATTAAACAGTGATTCATGTCAATGGCAAGCAAGATGCTTTGAAATCATATGGCGGCAAATCTTTTAGTGTCTGATATTCTTCCAAGCATTGGTAACATCTTGTTATTTACATCATAGTTAAGAGTAGAATTTTATTCAATGTGGCCACTGATTTAAGATTTGTGTTAGTTCTGTAATTTGGTTTTCAAATAAATTATCCTATGATTTTTATCTTTTACTTGCCGTTTCTTTCATCTCTGGCAATGTTTCTTGAAGTGAGAGATGGTGAGCTACACCGTGGTCCGGCCCCCTGTAGCTGCCTGGGTGCAACAGTCCAAAAGTCAGAGGAAGGCAATGGCATACCACCTCCAATAATTTATTCAGTGTTGGCTGTAAAAAGGAAGATGAGCCAGGGTTTCTTGTCAGTTTTACAAGTTACAATTGTTACTAAAAGATTTAGTGGCACGTCATAAATCATTACTAACATCTGAAAAAATGTTTAGTTTAGTTTAGTTATTTATTGACCATAGATTACATTTTACAATGATATTAGACATTTCATGTAGCTGTTTTACACACAATAAATAAATTTCTTAGAAAAACTGGTCTCTGACATGTAACAAAAAATTTGTAATAAAATCCGCAGAAAAAACAGGAGTCCACTTCCTAAAAACTGAACCTGCCCTTATAATCCTACCTGCTGACAAAGGCTTCACCACTGCAGTTTTGAACCACAGGGATTATCTGGCAGAAGGAATCAGCCAGCTGTCGGATTTGTCTCCTTACAAACCATGCCACAGTGACCACTTAACAGAAATCCAGTAGGATCTCCAGTATCTCTTCAAATCCTTAGCCCCATCCTGGAACCTATCCCATGATCTATCTCTCTTCTCACCCCTATCACTCCCTGCGCTCCTACCTTACACATGCTTTCTATAGTCCATAAACCCAACCAGCTAGGACATCCAATTGTAGCTCGTTGCTGTGTTCCACTTGTGATGAAGCAAGCTGGGATAATTTTACTTCCCCTCTTGTTTCGCCATCTGCCTCCTTTAAATTCATTTTTTCACTTTTAACTAATTAACATTAACATCTGTGAGTATAATTTGCATTTTCTTAAAAGAGAAAGGTTAGCCCTCAGTTTTAAAGAATATAAAACCAGATCTAATTTTGTGCTTAGTTTTATGAATGTAATTGATTTTCCAGTTTATTTGGATTATTCCTAGTTCGTATCTTTCATTACAGTGTGAAATCGTTAATTGTTTCAGAACTTAAATTCTATTGTTGGCTTATAAACAAATATAATTTCTGTACTAAGTATAAACATTTGGAGGAACAACTAACAGTATTCTTAAAGGATTTACTTGGCTCTATTCAAAAACATGTTAGCAAAGCCAGACCTTAATTAATTCCAAAGTAATTAACAATTTTGTCAAAAGTATTGTTTGCACACCTATGTTTGTTAATTTCGTGATTTAAACAAATAATTCGGTTTAATCCTCGTAGTAGAAGAAACTGTTAGAAAGAACCGGTTTTTTGATGTATTCAGTTAATTTAATGAGTTAAGTTTTAATTTTAATTGCTGTAAATTTAAGTTTGAACAACGTGTGGTTTCAGCACCTGTTATTGTGAGGATATATAAGGGCCCAATTTTTGGTCATGAGACAGTCAGTCCACGGCCAAGTTTCAGACGAGAAACCTGTGTTGGTTAGAACAACAAGAATGCTTCAACTTAACTGTGTAATAAATGTTACACAATTAAGATATGTGTTGAAACAATGACAGTGTCTGTTCCATAAATAACTGATTATTCCAAAAGAACTGTGAATTATGTGGTTACGTTTTTTACTGCTCGTAGATATTCAACAGTAAACTATTGTAGCAGTATGTGGATGTTCACCTGAAAACTATTAATGATGCTTATCAAAAGTTAAACAATAGTGCACTGGCCTTATTAAATGTGTATATTGGGGGGGGGGGGGGGGGGGTTGTGAAAAGTGAAACACAAATGTGCGCCTGTCGGCTACATCATTTACAGCAGACAGTACTGCACTGCCAGCCCCGATTTTTTCAGCCAGTACGTTGACATTGAGTACAACAAACAAAGAAACAAAGAAGGTGGAGTGTCACACACTGAGAGAATCTCTGCTTAATTAGACCAACACGGTCAGCCTATTACCTGTAACCTACCCTCCTTATAAAAGACAGCAACCATATTCTCCACAGACTCTCCATTGTTCCTATTCCTTTACCAAACAGTTCCCTGCTCATCACTATTGATCTGACCTCCCTATACATTAACATACCTAATGCCTATGGCCTTGCCACTTTTGAACACTACCTTTCCCAACACCCAACTGATTTCAGACCTACAACCTCCGTCCTGGTCACCCACAATTACTTCACCTTTGAAGGCATCACCTCCAAACAAATCAATGGTACAGCAATAGGCACCCACATGGCGCCATCATATGCTAATCTATTCATGGGCCATCTAGAGGAATCCTTCCCAACTACCCAGAATTTCAAATCTGGTTCATTGAAGGTATCACAGTGATCTTGAGCAAGGGTGAGGACACCCTATCCACATTCCTCCAGAACCACAATCTCCATTAGCTTCACCTGGTCCTCTTCAACCCAAAAAACCACCTTCCTTGATTTTGATCTCCATCTCAAAGATGGCTATATCAGTACTTCCATGTATATGAAATCTACCAACCAGCAGCAATACCTTCACTTCAACAACTGCCACCCATTCCATACCAAGAAGTACCTTCGATACAACCTAGCCATCAAAGGCCATTGCATCTTTAGTGATGGGCAGTCACTCTCCAAATATACCAAAGGGCTTGCTGGAGCTCACACA
Source organism: Schistocerca nitens (assembly GCF_023898315.1). Lineage (NCBI taxonomy): Eukaryota > Metazoa > Arthropoda > Insecta > Orthoptera > Acrididae > Schistocerca > Schistocerca nitens. Next base: position 264,272,495 of record NC_064615.1, read on the forward strand.
GACTGTACAGAAACAGATCTGCTGTGCCTTATCTTTCCAGTCACCCACCACATCCCAGGGTCCCACTGACTGGCCACAAAGGAGCATTCCCCTCGACACTCTGTACCAGTGAGCAATGGAACATCGGAATCACATTCGCCATCAGGTTTTTGGCTACCTCCCTTCATGCCCTGAAATGAGGAATATCCTACCCGCTAACCTTCCCACCCCTCTACAGTGGTATTCTGCTGCCCGTTGAACCTACGCATCACGTCCATCCATAATCCACACTCACTCCCAATTCCTTGCCTCATGGCTCATATTCCTGTAGTAGACCTACATACAAGAACTGTCCCACACATCCTCCCACTACCACCTACTCTATACCAGTCATAAGCATCATCTGACCCTTCAAAGGCAGGGCTACCTGTGAAAGCAGTCATATAGTCTACAAAGAGCTGCAACCACTGTGCTCCATTTTATGTGCACATGACAACCAACAAGCTGTCTGTCTGTGAATGGTCACCAACAAACTGTGGCCAAGAGATAACTGGACCACCCAGTTGCTGAGCATGCTGCCCAACACAACGATCTGCACTTCAGTGACTGCTTCACAGCCTGAGCCATCCGATCCATCCTCCCAACACCAGCCTTTCTGAACTGCACTTGTGGGAACACTCCCTGCAATATATCTTATGTTCTCGTAACCCCCCTGGCCTCGACCTTCATTATTCCCTGTCGTTCACCTACCTATCCCCTTCCGTGCGCTCCATCATTACACAGCCTTCTATTCCACCAAAACACTCACAGTCTTCTTACCTTTACTCAACCTCTTTTGTTTCCCACTCCCCTGCCCCCCTTCCCTCCCCCCTCCCCTGTCTAACCTCACAACTGTACTTAGCTGTCCTACATTGTCTCCGCCGCATCGCTGCATGCTCCTACAAGCATCACTTCACTGTCGTCCCTCACCCCTACGTGCTGTCCCTTCCCCCCTTCCCTGGCTCAGCCTGCTTCTTACACCCAGCATCCAGGCTGCTTCCCCCATCATGTGTAGTTGCTCACAGTGTGGCCTCACTGGCATGAGACAGTGGTCATGTGTGTGTGAGTTGTACTTGTGTGTGTGTGTGTGTGTGTGTGTGTGTGTGTGTGTGTGTGTGTGTGTTTTATTTACTTTAGGAGGAAGCCTTTTGGCATAATCTCACATGTTTAGCAGTCGTTTAGTTATATCTGTCTGTATTCAGCATCTCTACTATATTCTGACTAGCAGTCAATCCTTTTCATAATACTGCCAATCTTTTGCTATAGATAATGTAATTTTCTCTAGTTCTTGTGTTTTTGTCATGAAAATATCTGTTTAGATGTGCTGTACAATTCACCTTTAAAAGAAGTATTGTCTCATATATGTACAAACTTGGTACCGTCAATATTTTAAATTCTTCGAACTTGTTTTTGCAGGATTTCCATAATGTTAGTTTTGCTATGCATCTAATAGCTTTTTTTATGTTTAAGATTCTCCAGATGTGTACATCTTCTGCTCTCCAACATGCTGCTGTACAATGCAAGATGTGTGAGAAGTACATTTTTAGCAAGATTTCTGCGTCCACTGCACAGTACCTTTTTTTAAAATAATTTATTAAGAATATATTTATACTTATTTTGAGCAGATCTGATTAATGTGACTTTCCCATGTCAGAAATCTGTCCTCCTCCATTCTCAGGAACCTATTACAGTCCGCTCACTCTAAGTCTGCATCACTGATGCTCAGAATAAAGTTCTCTGAGCTGTTTGCTTAAAATTTTGTGCACATAGGTTTCTTCCGGTTGATGGATAAATTATTTCTCTAAAATACTCTTCTGCCATTTGTGTACTAAAGGCATTGGCTACCTCTTGTGGATTAGAAATTTGCTTATAATTTAGGTCTAGCTGCAGGCTTCCATTTAGGGATAGGTAATTTTTTATTTGCTGTTTGACTATTTTGGAAATGACATTTGTTTTAATCTTGGCTCTTTTTAACCTCTTATGTAGAGGGGTGTGTGTTTTGTATGTATCTGTGGCATCATAGTTCCCAAGCTAAAAGTCCAATTTTAATGATATTTGTTTTATTTGAAAGCTAGTTTAATTAGGATGGTTCTTAGCTCTCTTCCATGAAAGGCTGTTCAGCCACTTAAATTTCATCAGCTAAATTAAGTAAAAACATTTTCTGCCAGTACACTCTCTTGATACATTCTAAATAATGTGTAAGAGCCACATCAGGTTATTTAGTACCAGACTTTAGAGAACAAAATGACCTAAATAACAGTTACTGAGAACATATGTTTATCTTATACGGTTAACCAAGAATGATGATTTTTGTCGTTTGAAGTCATGTGTTTCAGCACCTACAAAGTAGAAAAGGGAGCGGGGGGGGGGGGGGGGGGCGGGTTGTGACTTAACTATAAAAGATTAACATATGCTCTCACAGACTTTTTTGCAGTTCTTTTTGAAGTCTACAATTCAGTTCTGAGTCAAATGATTTTTGCTCTAGTAGTTTAGGCAGCCTACTGCAAGAGGGTGCAATGGCAACCAACATTCTTCTGACTTGATTTAAAATTATCACCACTGCTTATTGCTTATGTTACATAAATTAGCTAAATATATACTAAAACATAGTCAATGAATATATGTGTGAATTAAAAAAAAGAAACATGTAAATAGCACATGTGAAAATGATCTCACATCACAATTTTGTTTTTCATACCGAAAGTATTTGTGTGAATGTGGGGACTGGGTGTCAATCGTACAGTGTCTACTAGTAAAATATAAAATGTAAAATATAAAATGTAAAAGCATGAAATAAAACTTAAATTAGAAAATTTAAAAATCCCTAACATGGTAAAACCTCTAAAGAGTAATGTATTGCCACTTTCAGTTTAACATAAGTTTCAAGTTTTGAACCAAGTGTCATCACATTGGAGGACTGCTAAGTAAGTAAAATAAAAACAGAATACATCTAAAAATGATAAAGTATGAAATTTAAATACAAGTAAGCTACCTAGGCAATGTAGATAAATAACAAAACAACAATATCAAGTTGTTGAATCTAAGTCTTAATTAATTTAACTCTGGAAAATTTGCAATGTAGTCACAACCATTAATGATGCCTGCTCTCACATGACAGCCCATTCGGGTTACCACATTTGGTCCTGCCCCACGTGCCGCATACTGCGAACAGCATGACGTGCTCATGGCTTGATGAAATGTGAGTTAGCACGCAGTCAAACCACTGCAGGACATAGTCCTCTTAAGATAAATTACTGCATGAAACTAAGTTCATAAAAAAATATGTAAAAGTATGATATAAGATAAATAGGTAACTCTATTCTTTAACACTGTTAGGCTAATTAGAGACAGACTCAATTCAATTCAATTTATTATCATCCATTTTATCATATACATGATATAGGAACTGCCACATATAATGAGGGAGAGAGAGCAATTTACATTTCTAACAATTAGAGGAAATAACAGTATTTTCTTAAATTACACTTTACATATTTGCACAAATTTGTTGTCTACCTTAACATGTAGGGTAAAAAAATATTTCATAGGAATAAATCAAATGCTAGGGCCTATTTGTTTTGATGACAAAGAAATTCATCAACATATAATAACTTTTACTTAATGGTACTTTCTCTAGTTCCTTTTAAATTTATGTAAGTTTTGTAGTTTTTCTCAATTCTTTAGGCATAGCATTGAACATTATTTTTGGAAGATACATCACACTATTTTGTTATAGGGCTCTTCAAAGAATGCCTCTTTGAAAATTTTGCCTGTTTCTGGTTTCATAGTTATGTACTTCACTGTTTAGAGTAGAGAATTCTTGATGTGACGTAAGAAAACACATAGATTTATAAATGAATAAACAAGGAGGGTCCAAATTTTTAATTCCTTAAAGAGATCTCTACATGTCTGTCTGTGGGCAACATTCTTGAGAATATGAATGGCATTCTTTTGGAGCTTCAAATAATTTTTTGTAAATGCTGTATTCCCCCAGCATGCAACACCATCCCTTATAAAGCCGTGTATATAAGAGTAGTATGCACATAATATTGTTTCAAAATCACATTATTCTTCAGCTTTTCTTAATATGTAACAGTATTTACTAAGATTTTTATTCAATACTTCAACATGTTTTTCCAATCTTAAATTGTCATCTGACCACACACCTGAAAATTTTGTGAAAGATGTTCGTTGTATTATACTATTCTCTATCCCTACATGTAAGTAATTTTTTACTTGTTCCTTATGTGCCTAAAATTCATCCATGTGGTTTTTGTGTCATTTATAATCAAACAGTTGTCCCTGTACTGTTCTGCTGCCTCATTTGTTGTTGCAGTTATTTTTTCTTATATGTCAGTTTCACTCTGTCCTTTGATAAAGAGGGTAGTATGGTCTACCAAAACTACTCATTCAGCACTTGTTAGATGGTTTGGAAAGCCTTTAATAAAAACCAAGACGAGCAGGGGGCCTAAAACAGACTCTTGGAGTACACCACAGTTAACTTGCTTGTATGTTGAGTAATATTTTCTGTCATTATGAGTTTTTGCAACACTTCGATAACTGCCACATAAATATGATTTACATCAGTTGTATGCTTTTTACAGACACCATAGCAATACAGCTTCTCCAGCAATGTCATGGTTAATGAGGTCAAACACCTTGGATATATCTAAAAATATTCCACAGTTTAATTCATCATTATCTACTGCAATTAAAACCTGTCCTAGGGTGTGACACACAGTAGACCTGTTTTTACTGAAACCATTCTGAGTGTTGGCAAGAATTTTACATCTGTTCAGGAAACTCATCTGTCTCTCATACATTATCCTCTCAATAACTTTAACAAAACCTTATAGTTGAAACAATGGTCTATAATTTTGCATATTATATGTTTTTTTTATAAAGTGACTTTATTGTTAATTTTGTAAGTGCACAAGGGGCTTCACCAATTTTAAAGGATATATTAATAATATCAGTTGCCTCAGTTATCATTTTGTCTGAACTATGTTTTACGGCCCTATCAGGTCCACAAGACATTTTATTTTTCAGCTTATTAATTGCATATTTTACTTCTGGATGTGTAACTGGGTACAAAAAGATTGTTCTTTCATTTATGGGAACTTTTATGTTTCTAACTTTTGCATTTCCTAAGTTCTTGCTAAGATTTTGATTAGTGTTAATATATATTATCAGCATTTTGAGGGTCTTTAACAACTCTTCCTTCCTTTTTTATAAAGGGATTTTTGTCACTTGGTATTTGCCTATGTTGTAGTTTAACAACTTCCAAATGGATTAGATTTTATTGATGCCTTTTCTGATGATCAAGTCATTGCTCAGCTTTTTCCAGCATGTATAACCTTTCTATAGACTTTTCTGTGGCATTTAAGATGTGTCTTTGGTGCTGAATTATGGTTTGTAAGCCTGCTGAGACTTTAAAGAGTGCCTGCAGGTTTTATATAATAAGTAATTATTACTTCACTACCAGTAGCTATTTTGAGGTGTGGATTCAGAATATGCAGTACTGGAACAAATGATGCCAAGCAGAAGAAACTTGTAACCATCAATAATGAAAGTTTGCTGTTCAAGAAAGGTTAGCTGCTGCTAACTTTTTTTTTAATTTACTTAGTGACCCTCCGATGTGAAGAGTCTTGGATCAAAATATTACTACTGTGGGGATGTAACTCCTTGGAGTCACCTGGAACAATATTGCTACCTTGAGGTAGCTCAACTAACCTCTCTGGACCTGCAGCTAGTTCGCTCTTATCAACATTTGCGACAATGTGCTTTGTACCTTGCAGGACAATAAAATATACTTGTATGGAATTACAAGACGTACAACTTTGATTACACCGTTGGCCAAACGTGGCGACAACGGTAAGTAACGGTTGAAAGAAACAGATCACAGAAGTCAGGCAATTAGCTTGAACCACGACCACCATAACCTCATTCAAACATTAGTCAATTGGTATCTGCATCATAAAGTTGTTCTTGATTGAAAATGTCAGTTTACGAGCCTAATTCTCATCATTTGTGGGAGGTGTTATGGTTTTGTTTCAATATGAAGAAAACAGCAGCTGAGTCTCATCGAATGCTCTCATGTACATATGGTAAGGACGCTATTAGTGAAAGAATGTGCCATGAGTGGTTTAAATGCCTCAAGAACGGTGATTTTAATGTCGCAAACCAGCATAGTGGTGGAAGAGAGAATGTTTTCGAAGATGCAGAATTGGAGACATTGCTGAGTGAAGACTCGCGCCAAACTCAAGAAGAATTGGCACAACTAGTGGGAGTGACACAACAAGCCATTCTAAAACGTCTCAAGGCTATGGGCATGATTCAGAAAGAAGGAACTCGGTCCCGTGTGAGCTGAAACCAAGAGACATTGAACGGCGGTTGTGTGTTTGTGAACAGTTGCTTCAGAGGCAAAAACGGAAGGGATTTCTGCATCGCATTGGGAGCGGGGACGAAAAACGAGTTCATTATGATAACCCTAAATGCAAAGAATGATGGGGATATCCCAGCCATGCTTCCACGTCGACGGCAAAAACGAATATTCATGGCTCCAAAATCATGCTCTGCATTTGGTGGGACTAACTCGGCGTCGTGTACTATGAGGTGTTAAAACCAAGTGAAACAATCACAGGTGCTCATTATCAAACACAATTAATGCGTTTGAACAGAACATTAAAAGACAAATGGCCGCAATACAGCGAGAGGCACGATAAAGTGATTTCGCAGTACTACAACACTCGATCCCACGTTGCAGAAGAGGTCAAAACTTTGAAACGTTAAAAGGGGAAGTCCTACCCCACCTGCCGTATTCTCCAGACATTACTCCCTCTGACTAGATCAATGGCGCATGGCCTGGCTGACCAGCACTTCCGATCTCATGAAGAAGTCACAAATTGGATCGATTCGTGGATCGCGTCAAAAGATGAACAATTTTTTCGACATGTGGTTCGTACACTGCCCAAAAGATGGGAAAAAGTAGTGCCCAGCAAAGGAAAATACTTTGAATGATACATGTGTGATCAATTTGTTTCATTAAAGCCTCAAATGCTGGGGAAAAAATGGCGGAAGCAATGTTGTACACCTTGTATATGACCTGTTAGTTGTTATTATGCATAACTACTACCCTGGGTACTGTACTTTCTACAGTGCTGACCCCAAAATTTCAACCAATCTGCATTTAAAATGTATCGTCTCCCACACTGGTCCATTGTCCTACAATGCCGCTGTTACCTCCAGCTCAATTCTTTCCTGCCCAAGAGTCATCAGTCTCACCTCTCCATCAATGTCCGTGAATCCCATGAACTTTCTGTGCCTCAGTTTGGTATAATTTTGCCAATACCAAGGCAAAGTGTCCGACTCAGTAGTGTTTTGTGAACCAATGGCAATGCTTCCATGCCCGACTCATGCTGCTTCACACCAACAACACGTGTCAAATTCTTACTATGACCTTATCAGAGACAACACTGTAGTGATGCCAGGTGACTACCTACCTAGCAATTCTATTACTACAATGAATGTGATTCCAGGTAAACAATGGCTTCCTGCTGTGCTATTCATCTGTACACATAGTGCTCCAATCTTCCATTCAGGAAGTAGTGACAGTTATTCCTGTGGACACTACTTTAGTGCCAGTGAATCTACTGGCAATAACATTGACAGGGTTTTGTGATGCTGTATAGCTACCCATCAGAGTGCCATAATAGTTGGACAACAGTGGCCTCCACTAGATGATCCTCAAACCATTTCCAACAATTTACTGTCTCCTGGACAAAATAACATGGGTTCAAGTCTTCCTGGACATAAAATTGAACTACCCAACACAGAAATGGAAGAGGACATAGATGAAGATGAAATGGGAGATATGATACTGCATGAAGAATTTGACAGAGCACTGAAGACCTAAGAAAAAAAAAAGGCCCCAGGAGTAGAAATCCATTAGAACTACTGATAGCCTTGGGAAAGCCAGCCACAACAAAACTCCACTGTCTGGTGAGCAAGATGTATGAGACAGGTGAAATACCCTCAGATTTCAAGAAGAACATAATAATTCCAATCCCAAAGAAAGCAAGTGTTGACAGGTATGAAAATTACCGAACTATCAGTTTAATAAGTCATGGCTGCAAAATGCTAACACGAATTATTTGCAGATGAATGGGAAAACTGGTAGAAGCCGAACTTGAGGAAGGTAAGTTTGGATTCTGTAGAAATGTTGGAACACATGAGGCATTCCTGACCCTGCGACTTATCTTAGAAGGTAGATTAAGGAAAGACAGACCTACGTTTCTAGCAGCATTTGTAGACTTAGAGAAAACTTTTGACAATGTTGACTAGAATATTCTCTTTCAAATTCTGAAGGTGCAGGAGTAAAATACAGGGAGCAAAAGGCTATTTACAATTTGTACAGGAACCAAGATGGCAGTTATAAGAGTCAAGGGGCACAAAATAAAAGCAGTGATAGAAAAGGGAGTGAGACAGAGTTGTAGCGTATCCCTGATGTTATTCAATCTGTATATTGAGCAAGCAGTAAAGGAAACAAAAGAAAAATTTGGAGTAGAAATTAAAATCCATGGAGAAGAAATAAAAACTTTGTGGTTTGATGATGACATTGTAATTCTGTCAGAGACAGCAAAGGACCTGGAAGAGCAATTGAACGGAATGGATGGTGTCTTGAAAGGAGGATATAAGATGAACATCAAAAAAAGCAAAACGAGGATAATGGAATGTAGTCTAATGAAATCAGGTGATGCTGAGGGAATTAGATTAGGAAATGAGATGCTTAAGGTAGTAGATGAGTTTTGCTATTTAGGGATCAAAATAACTGATGATGGTTGATGTAGAGAGGATATAAAATGTAGACTGGCTCTGGCAAGGAAAGCGTTTCTGGAGAAGAGAAATTTGTTAACATCAAGTATAGTTTTAAGTGTCAGGGAGTCTTTTCTGTAAGTATCTGTATGGAGTGTAGCCATGTATGGAAGCAAAACATGGACGATAAACAGTTTAGATAAGAAGAGAATAAAAGCTTTTGAAATGAGGTGCTACAGGAGAATGCTGAAGATTAGATGGGTAGATCATGTAACTAATGAGGAGGTGCTGAACAGAATTGGTGAGAAGAGGAATTTGTGGCGCAACCTGAATAAAAGAAGGGATCGGTTGGTAGGACACATTCTGAGTCATCAAGGGATACCCAATTTAGTATTGGAGGGAAGCATGGAGGGTAAAAATCGTAGAGGGAGACCAAGAGATGAATCCACTAAGCAGGTTCAGAAGGATGTAGTTACTAGGAAATGAAGATGCCTGCACAGGATAGAGTAGCATAGGAAGCTGCATCAAATCAGTCTCTGGACTGAAGACCACAACAACTACAACCTGCCACGGACTATGTCATCATACAGCATTTGCCCACGTCATCTGCATCTCGACCGCTGTCACGTCACCTGAGTCACGTCTCATCTCCACCACCCACCCAACATTCGCTTGCAGCCACCACCATAAGGAATGAAATGCACACATTGCAACTCCTCCATGTGTGTGTAACATCCGGATTCAGCACAGCTGCCTTACCTCGTGAGCATACCATGTACTCACAGCATCCGTCAGTTCCCCTGGACCAGCACTAGGCACCACATACTGCTGGTCATGCCCACCTTTGTGCTCATCTCGCATGTAACGCACCGCACATACAGGGTGTTTCAAAAATGACCGGTATATTTGAAACGGCAATAAAAACTAAACGAGCAGCGATAGAAATACACCGTTTGTTGCAATATGCTTGGGACAACAGTACATTTTCAGGCGGACAAACTTTCGAAATTACAGTAGTTACAATTTTCAACAACAGATGGCGCTGCAAGTGATGTGAAAGATATAGAAGACAACGCAGTCTGTGGGTGCGCCATTCTGTACGTCGTCTTTCTGCTGTAAGCGTGTGCTGTTCACAACGTGCACGTGTGCTGTAGACAACATGGTTTATTCCTTAGAACAGAGGATTTTTCTGGTGTTCGAATTCCACCACCTAGAACACAGTGTTGTTGCAACAAGACGAAGTTTTCAACGGAGGTTTAATGTAACCAAAGGACCGAAAAGTGATGCAATAAAGGATCTGTTTGAAAAATTTCAACGGACTGGGAACGTGACGGATGAACATGCTGGAAAGGTAGGGCGACCGCGTACGGCAACCACAGAGGGCAACGCACAGGTAGTGCAGCAGGTGATCCAACAGCGGCCTCGGGTTTCCGTTCGCCGTGTTGCAGCTGCGGTCCAAATGACGCCAACATCCACGTATCGTCTCATGCGCCAGCGTTTACACCTCTATCCATACAAAATTCAAACGCGGCAACCCCTCAGCGCCGCTACCATTGCTGCACGAGAGACATTCGCTAACGATATAGTGCACAGGATTGATGACGGCGATATGCATGTGGGCAGCATTTGGTTTACTGACGAAGCTTATTTTTACCTGGACGGCTTCGTCAATAAACAGAACTGGCGCATATGGGGAACCGAAAAGCCCCATGTTGCAGTCCCATCGTCCCTGCATCCTCAAAAAGTACTGGTCTGGGCCGCCATGTCTTCCAAAGGAATCATTGGCCCATTTTTCAGATCCGAAACGATTACTGCATCACGCTATCTGGACATTCTTCGTGAATTTGTGGCGGTACAAACTGCCTTAGACAACACTGCGAACACCTCGTGGTTTATGCAAGATGGTGCCCGGCCACATCGCACGGCCGACGTCTTTAATTTCCTGAATGAATATTTCGATGATCGTGTGATTGCTTTGGGCTATCCGAAACATACAGGAGGCGGCGTGGATTGGCCTCCCTATTCGCCAGACATGAACCCCTGTGACTTCTTTCTGTGGGGACACTTGAAAGACCAGGTGTACCGCCAGAATCCAGAAACAATTGAACAGCTGAAGCAGTACATCTCATCTGCATGTGAAGCCATTCCGCCAGACACGTTGTCAAAGGTTTCGGGTAATTTCATTCAGAGACTACGCCATATTATTGCTACGCATGGTGGATATGTGGAAAATATCGTAGTATAGAGTTTCCCAGACCGCAGCGCCATCTGTCGTTGAAAATTGTAACTACTGTAATTTCGAAAGTTTGTCTGCCTGAAAATGTACTGTTGTCCCAAGCATATTGCAACAAACGGTGTATTTCTATCGCTGCTCGTTTAGTTTTTATTGCCGTTTCAAATATACCGGTCATTTTTGAAACACCCTGTATCTTCGTCTCATAATGATGCTCTCTTGATGCTCTCTGCCCCAGTACTTCTGCACCCTCTGTGCCTATCGCGCTGTATATCTCTTTGCCATTTTACCACACGCCACTCCACAACACCTCCACTCCTGCCACTCTACTGTACCAGGGAATGCCCTCCTCTTGATGGTACCATCCTCACATAACCATGGCCCTTACCATTCCGCATGTCCTTGGCTGAAACTCACCTACACTGTGGTTTGCGCTTAGTGAATGCGTGATGCGGTCTGCAGGCATCACTGAGGACAGTGACAAATCTGCAGTACTTCTCTACCACCTTGATAACAACACTGATCTCATTAGTGACTTTCTGCTTGATGTGAACACACAAACAAGTGTGAGGTTGTCAAGACGCTTCTGTTTCAACGCCTATCTCGTTCGCCAGATCAACAGTACATCTAGTGATAAGTTCAAAAATGGTTCAAATGGCTCTGAGCACTATGGGACTTAACTTCTGAGGTCATCAGTCCCCTAGAACTTAGAACTACTTAAACCTAACTAACCTAAGGACATCACACACATCCATACCCGAGGCAGGATTCGAACCTGTGACCGTAGCGGTCGCGCGGTTCCAGACTGTAGCGCCTAGAACCGCTTGGCCACTCCGGCTGGCTAGTGATAAGTGAGACCTTAGTCGGTCACAGTATACCTTCCACACTGTGGCTCAAGCTTCACCTGCACATTGAAACGAGCATACTCCTGGATCATGTCTTGTGGACTTTGTGGCTATTAAAACTGCTAGAGAGCATTCAGTCGGCAATGTTCGCATATGAAGATGCTCCACTAGATTACAAACTATGCCTGTCTGAGAGAATGCTAGTGCTTGCACAGCACCAGTCGTTGATTAATTCTCATCATGACTGTACTACAGCTGACAGCATCCCCAACTATATTGCCAACAACACGTGACTCCAGCCAAGCCTAGCCAGTGTCCCACCTGTGCTCGTGGCCACTACTGCACACCTCTTATCGCACAAACGTCGGCCATCCAATAGCTACTGGAACTCATCGAACCTCGCTGAGCCAGCACCCGCTGCTGTCCCCCAGCTGATAAACATAAACGAACAACTACAGTGCAGACTGCCACCAGTGTGCCTCCACCAAGTTGCCGACCCATGGCTTTCAGTCAAAACAATGCGAGTTGGCTGGGCACTACACCAGCCTGCGTGCATCACCTCTGCTTGTTCCACACTCGCTTTGGCTATGATGCTCTACTTTGCAGACAGCCGTGCGCATACGCAAACTGATCTCATGGCCTGATACCGCTGCACCATGTTGCTCATCCTCTTCAAGTCGACACAAATCACCATTATACGATAGTGTCCACAGGTCTCATCTGCAACCGGATGGCTCTTGCCTCTCTGTTTACGAAACATTACTGAGTTCTTACCTTCTAGTCGACACTGGAGTCGATGTCAGCATGATTCCACCATCTTTCGCTCCCACTACATTTCCACCTTCGTCCATGCAATTGCGCGCAGCAAATGACTCCGTGGTACCAGTGGTTGGCACTGCCTCTATCACTCTCGATCTCGACAACCACGCACTTGTTCCATGGACGTGGTGAAACTGTGGAAATCGTCTTTACTGCCAGACCTGAATTACACTCTGCTCCTGCACCACAACGGCCAATGGCTGATCAGCGGCAAGATCTGTGACTCCCTCCCTGCCAATGATATGCTGCTGTCTACTTGGCAATCAGAAACGCCTCTCGATCTTATCTTCAAGTGTCAGACGCTTCTGAATGAGCTCTGCATGACATCTGCCGTTCACTCTGAACTCCGGTGTTCCAACTCAGATATGCGAACAAATGGTTCAAATGTCTCTAAGCACTATGGGGCTTAACATCTGAGGTCATCAGTCCCCTAGACTTTGGACTACTTAAACCTAACTAACCTAAGGACATCACACACATCCATGCCCGAGGCAGGATTCGAACTTGCGACCGTAGCAGCAGCGCGGTTCCAGACTGAAGCGCCTAGAACCGCTCGGCCACAGCGGCCGGCAGATATGCGAACAACTGACAATGTTGTCCACTCACGCATCGCTGAGACATCTAGCAGCTTCATGTGGTTCAACAGCAACTCACCGTTCTGCAACATCTACACCCACTGCCCAACAATGAAGACATTACGGTGGCTTCAAAACAGGTCAGTCAAATGCCGTTACTTAATTGTGCTCGCCTGATACACACCCAGTGTTATTGACAGTGCCTTCATGACTGGTTTGTCTATTGATGATGGTGTTTCAATAATACCTATCGCTATGCCCTCAGCCCCCACTTCACGCCAGCCCATCCAGCGGCAGACTGTTTGTACTGTTCATGATGGGTCATTTCATCGCACCATCACCCCTAACCTGCTGGTCCATCATAGCCCCCGCCGCCTACCTCCCCACAAACTCAAAGCAGCAAAAGCTGCCATGGATGTACTCTTGCTTGCTGGTATCACATGGCCATCCAACTGTGCCTAGGTTTCTCCTATCAAGCTTGTCATAAAAAAGGCTAATACTTGTTGATTGTGTGACGATTATCAGTACCTCAACGCCTGGACTGTGACAGACAGTTGCCTGGTACTGAAAGTACAGTACTTTATGCACAAAGTTGTTGGTGCCAGTATATTCAGTGTTGTTGACTTTAAAAGGGTCTATTTACAGAGATCTGTGGCTGATGAGGATATACCAAAAACTCCAATAATCACGTCATTCTGTCTGCTGGAGTTTTTATTGATGCTGTATGGGTTAAAAAACGCGGCCCAGACCAGGCAGAGACATTCTGTGTGCTTACCTATATGATGTGATAATTTTCTCAAAGTCTCCCGGTGAACATAAGATTCATTTAAGTACCATGTTGGGAAGTTAGCGGCACATGGCGTCGTAATTAAAAACGATAAATGCCAACTACAGCAATCGTGTGTCACTTTCGTTGGAAATTTGGCTGACATAATTTGGGATACATCCCATGCCAGAGAAATGGGAACAAATCTGCCTCCTCCCTCCCCCTCAGACTAGGGATGGGCTACGATCGCGCTCGAGAAACGCGCGACGCGAAGGCAATTTCTCGAGAATTTCTCGGGTACGCTCGATAAATTGACAGTGCTGCGCTATCTGATAAATTGCGCAAACCTTCAGTGCACGAAGCACTGAGCTGCAGCGGTCGTACTCGTCGTACGTACGTGCTCGGAAACCTTTGAAATTCTATGATTGATATCAACTGTACTACCATTATTAATGTTTACTGAAGTATTAGTTTATGTCTCATAAGACAAAAATCATAGAATTGTTGTTTAAAACAAAGCACAGAATTCGCATAAAACAGAAGCTTTATTCTTACAAAATGAATTATCTTGTACATTCTGCATGTATGCATGCATGCTTAAACGTAAAAGGAAGTACTATAGCCTTTTATTTACAGAAACTGCGTACATGAGTTTACTTACAGAAGAAACAAAGGAAATAAAAGTTGTTCAGCAGAAGGCATTTTTACATCGCATTGCTACACTGCCGTCGATTTTTGTTTAGAATATGATTTTATTAACCAATTGGCCTTTTAGTCTGCTTCTTTGTTTGTTTATAAGTACTCCTGTTTTCGAAAATATTCTTTCACTGGGAACAGAAGTTGCAGGTATTGCAAGATATTTTTTTGCCACGGCAGCTAGACCTGTTTTTTCTTTTTTTTCAGTAGTGTAAAGGATTATCCGTGCGTTGTAGGTACGGTTCTACCAAATATCGTACCTCCAGGTCTATGCTACACAACCGCTTTTCATTAGATTTTTATTGGAAACCTCTTCATCGAAAGAAGCCCATAAGGAACTACCGGCGTTTTGTACGTAATGGTACTCGTGGCTAGTGTGGTTAGCTGCCGAATGAGTAGATCGTACGGTCTCTACCACGTTTGTGCTCTCTGCAATTAGGCTTGCAACGGCATGTTTTGAATGAATGGGATTCGTAAATGGTAACGTTTTGAATCTTGGGTCGAGAACTGTGGCAACGGCATGTACTTTGTTTGTTTCTATTAAGCCTAGCCGGGCTATTAGTGAGATGTGCAGACGTTGCTGTAGCTTTTGCGCTGTCGTGGTAGCCCACTTCCCATTGCATACGATTATGATTAGCTGTCTGATTATTGAAATAGCTTTCGAAAGAGAGGTGTAGTTTTCAGTTGAGATTTCACTTGTTACCACTTCAAATGACTCTAGTACACATAAACATTCGCTCAAAATTCGCCACTCGTCAGCTGTGAGGTTCTCTACACCTGAATGCAAAGTTGATAAACAGGCTGCAATGCATTCCTTTTGCTCCACTAGACGTTGTAGCATATAAAACGTACTGTTCCATAGGCTTTCGGTTTCATGAATCAATTTTCATTAGATCCTGGATCTCATGGAGTTTTTCATTAGCATTGCAACTTGTTTTAAAATAGCTAACAATTTTTCTGGCCTTTTCCCGCATTATGCAGAGCTCACTGTTGCTGTTCAAAGAACTTTTCACAACTAAATTGAGGGTTTGTGCTAAACAAGGCACATGTTGCATATCTATGTTGCCACTGTGAATAAGTTGTACGGCCGCCGTCATGTTACTGGCGTTGTCAGTTGTGATGCTTACAACTTTGTTTTCAATGTTCCATTTTGAAATCACGTTATCTAACGCCTCACTAATATTTAGCGCTGTATGCTTTTCCGGGAAACGGAATCTCTCGAGAGCTAAAGCTTTCAGGCACCAATTAGTGTTAATGAAATGACCAGTTACAGCAATATATGCCTTACTATTGAGTGAGGTCCAAATATCGGTCGTTAAAGAAACACAAGTAGAGTCTTCCACGTCCAAGTTTACAGCCTCTTTCTGTTTATGAAAAGAAGAAGGTATCCACAGTCAACACTAAGTCACCAACAACATCCTATGCAAATATCTCGTCAAGTGCCACAAATCAGCCAGCCCACGACATCCAAGTGGAAACAACAAAAAATGTGCAGCCACACTCCAAATCAGTATCACTGGAAACTGTGCCAAGATCTTCAACACGAAAACGCAGACCTCCAGCCCACAGCCAGGATTTTTTATGGGCAAGAACACCAGTAGCTCCCTGCTAGCAGCAAACCAAAGGAAAACAGGTGCAGAGCAAAATTTTCGTGAACCAAAGCTACAATAAAACCCGGTGAGTGGTGTCAAAAATCATTCCATTGGAAAACAGTCACTATTATCCTTTAAAATATTACACCATAATGTGCAGTCAATGTTTAATAAGTTACTAGAAATAGATCTCTTCCTAAAAACAAAGCCACACTTAGATGTTCTCTGTATTACTGAACACTGGTTAACAGAAGACAAAATTAAAAAAAAACCCACTTGGCGAATTTACTCTAGCTGGTTATTCTTGTCGGAACAAAAGTAAGGGAGGTGGTACAGCAATCTATGTCTAAAAATATTTAAGATACAAAAGCCTCACAAAGTACAATAATATGCAAATAGAAACAGACTTTGAATTCTCCTTAAGTATCTTAACAGACTCTAACCTATTGATACTGAATGTATATAGAGCCCCTGATGGGAACATCCAAACCTTCAAACACTCCCTCGAAGCACTACTCACAAAAATTTACTCACTAAACAAAAATCTATTAATAAGTGGAGACTTTAATATTGACTTCCTCACACCTGGAAAAAACAAAGACGAATTGTTGAATATTACAAATTCATTCAACCTATCCCCAACTGTAAACACACCAACCAGGATCACAAAAAATTCAAAAACAGCTCTAGATCAGATTTTCATAAACACAGACAAACCGCACCACTCAATCGAAGTCATCAGCACAGGTTACAGTGACCATGAAGCCCAAATACTAACAGCGAATTTAAATTACATAGGACAATATCCCACAATAACTAAAATGCAAAGGCAATTTAATGACGATAATATAAGGCTTTTTAACTATCTGTTAAGGGCTGAAAACTGGGCAGAGGTCTATAAAGAAAATGATGTAAACTACGTATTTAATTCCTTCCATGAAACATTTCTCCACCACTTCAATACTGCATTTCCACTGAAATCCAGGAAAATCGGAAACAAACACACAAACTCATGGGTAACAAAAGGGATAAGGATTTCCAGCCAAAAAAAGCGTGACTTAAAAAATCACATGAAACACCATGACGTCGATGATCAGTTTAGGTCATATTGTAAGACTTATTTTGCAATCTATAGGAAAGTTATCCAACAAGCAAAAAAAATTATACAATGATAAATTTATAAAGGAATCTAACAATAAAATGAAAGGCTTGTGGACAGTTGTAAAAAATGAAACAAACAGTAAGCAGCATGTCATAAACAAAACATTAAAACTAAACCTAAATGATGAAGTCACATCAGATCCCCAAAAAATAGTAAATGGTTTTAATGACTATTTTAGCAAGATAGCAGAAACCCTGATAAAGAACAACTGCCACAGACCGAATGCTCAACACCAAACACTAATAGAAACCGCACCGGTACAGGCATCAATGTTTCTTCACAAAGTCTCCAATCCTGAAGTATTTACAGTTATAAAAGGACTAAAGAATAAGTACTCCAGTGGTAGTGACAATATTCCTGATATAATTGTAAAGAAATGTGGAGAATCCATTGTAGAACCCCTAACCCACATAATAAATGCATCCTTTACAAATGGAGTTTTCCCTGACCTCCTAAAGACTTCTAAAATTACCCCACTTCACAAAAAGGGCTCTAAAAATGATGTAGCCAATTACCGGCCCATTGCACAGCTCAGCTCATTCTCAAAAATATTTGAAAAATTATTTTACACCAGATTGGAAGACTTTACTAATGTTGTTGTTGTTGTTGTTGTTTATTCATCCAGAGACAATTTACATTGCATGGATTTCGTCAAAAAAATACATAGTATATATATACACGAGACAATTTACATTGCATGGATTTCGTCAAAAAATACATAGTGTATATATATATACACACACATATAGGGTGAACAATACTATACAAAATACAGATGTGCATAGTGGACTACATAACATCAGACCACATTGAAATAGCATGTACAACTTTGATTATTTACATTGATGTATGAGAAAGACTTTTTACATGGAATACACAGTTGACATTTAGATATAACACATACAATTCTAGCACTTTTGTACATATTATTTATTTAGATCATAGTAACAGTCAGATAAAAATTACTATTGGCACAGAGTACATAAATATAATTGTTTAGTATGAAGCTATTCCAGGTATTCTTTTACACTATAATAGCAGTTGGTCATTAAAAACTTGAATACTGCTTCTTTAAATGAAGACAATTTTTTTATTTCTTTTATCTTTAACGGTAGTTTGTTATACAATCTGCTTCCTTGTATGTTTGTTTGTTTCTGCGCCAAAGCCTTGTTAACTCTTTTTATTTGAATGTCATTGCACTTTCTTGTGTTGTAAGTATGTAGATCCGAGTTGGATTGGAAATTGTTAATATTTCGTTTTACATTAATTACGCTTTTCTGTATATAGAGGCACGGTAGGGGTAGAATATTCAGTTGTTTAAATAATTGCTTTGAAGGAGTTAGCCTTGAACTGTTGGTAATTATTCTAACAGCTCGTTTTTGTAGAGTGAAGATGGTTTTGAGATTTTTCTTACTATGACCCCAGAAGATGAGGCCATAGGTAATAGCAGAATGTATATAAGCAAAGTAAACAGCTCTGCTACATTCCCTACTACATACAAAACTATCCTTATTGACAAAACACCAGCATGGTTTTAGAAAGCAAAAGACAACCACCACAGCTATTTATGAGTATCTCAACGAAACCTTAAAAGCACTGGATACTAAGGAAATCACTACTGGTATCTTTTTAGATTTATCCAAAGCGTTTGATGTAATTGACCATACCATACTCCTTAAGAAGTTAGCAAATAAAGGTATAAGAGGAATTGCAAACAAATGGTTAGAATCTTACCTGTCAAACAGATTTCAAAAAGTTGAAATTAATTTTGAAAAAAAGAATACAACCACCCATCAATCTACTGTCCACTCCTCTGACACAATGCCTATTAGATATGGTGTGCCACAAGGCTCAATCCTGGGACCCATACTGTTTCTGCTATACATTGATGATATAAGCACAAAGCTTACTACAGGACATACCACACTATTTGCCGATGACACAAGTATTCTAATAACGGGTACTGATACAGAGGACCACAACCAAAAAATTAAACCGCTTATGTCATCACTCAGCAAATGGTTCAACGAGAACAAACTGATTATAAACACACAGAAAACAACCTACATCAACTTCAGACTCTCATCCCAAAAACAAGAAATGCCTGATGTGATTCTAAATAACCAAGAGCTTATGTGTGTGGACTCCGTCAAGTTTCTTGGCATATGGCTTGCAGAAAATCTTAAGTGGGAGACACACACAAATTATATCTCAAAAAAGCTCTCAACTGTGTGTTACATTTTAAGGGTACTCAAAAAATCAGTCACAAAATCTGTTCTCATACATGTATATTATGCTTACTTCCATTCTACATTACAGTATGGAATCATATTTTGGGGGAACTCACCTGGAGGTAGATATACACTCCTGGAAATGGAAAAAAGAACACATTGTCACCGGTGTGTCAGACCCACCATACTTGCTCCGGACACTGCGAGAGGGCTGTACAAGCAATGATCACACGCACGGCACAGCGGACACACCAGGAACCGCGGTGTTGGCCGTCGAATGGCGCTAGCTGCGCAGCATTTGTGTACCGCCGCCGTCAGTGTCAGCCAGTTTGCCGTGGCATACGGAGCTCCATCGCAGTCTTTAACACTGGTAGCATGCCGCGACAGCGTGGACGTGAACCGTATGTGCAGTTGACGGACTTTGAGCGAGGGCGTATAGTGGGCATGCGGGAGGCCGGGTGGACGTACCGCCGAATTGCTCAACACGTGGGGCGTGAGGTCTCCACAGTACATCGATGTTGTCGCCAGTGGTCGGCGGAAGGTGCACGTGCCCGTTGACCTGGCACCGGACCGCAGCGACGCACGGATGCACGCCAAGACCGTAGGATCCTACGCAGTGCCGTAGGGGACCGCACCGCCACTTCCCAGCAAATTAGGGACACTGTTGCTCCTGGGGTATCGGCGAGGACCATTCGCAACCGTGTCCATGAAGCTGGGCTACGGTCCCGCACACCGTTAGGCCGTCTTCCGCTCACGCCCCAACATCGTGCAGCCCGCCTCCAGTGGTGTCGCGACAGGCGTGAGTGGAGGGACGAATGGAGACGTGTCGTCTTCAGCGATGAGAGTCGCTTCTGCCTTGGTGCCAATGATGGTCGTATGCGTGTTTGGCGCCGTGCAGGTGAGCGCCACAATCAGGACTGCATACGACCGAGGCACACAGGGCCAACACCCGGCATCATGGTGTGGGAAGCGATCTCCTACACTGGCCGTACACCACTGGTGATCGTCGAGGGGACACTGAATAGTGCACGGTACATCCAAACCGTCATCGAACCCATCGTTCTACCATTCCTAGACCGGCAAGGGAACTTGCTGTTCCAACAGGACAATGCACGTCCGCATGTATCCCGTGCCATCCAACGTGCTCTAGAAGGTGTAAGTCAACTACCCTGGCCAGCAAGATCTCCGGATCTGTCCCCCATTGAGCATGTTTGGGACTGGATGAAGCGTCGTCTCACGCGGTCTGCACGTCCAGCACGAACGCTGGTCCAACTGAGGCGCCAGGTGGAAATGGCATGGCAAGCCGTTCCACAGGACTACATCCAGCATCTCTACGATCGTCTCCATGGGAGAATAGCAGCCTGCATTGCTGCGAAAGGTGGATATATACTGTACTAGTGCCGACATTGTGCATGCTCTGTTGCCTGTGTCTATGTGCCTGTGGTTCTGTCAGTGTGATAATGTGATGTATCTGACCCCAGGAATGTGTCAATAAAGTTTCCCCTTCCTGGGACAATGAATTCACGGTGTTCTTATTTCAATTTCCAGGAGTGTATTTTCAAAATGCAAAAAATGGCAATACACATAATATGTAATCTAAGACATAATGAATCATGCAGACAACATTTCAAAACAAATGGCGTTATGACACTGCCTTCTGCTTACATTTATAATATCGTCTCATTTGTCAAGACATACCTGTTAAACAATGACTGCACACTAAAATTCAATGGAGATATTCATAACTATGCAACAAGGCAGCAATCTGACCTACATATGATTCAGTCCAGAACTACCTGCTACCAAAAAAGTGTTTTAAATGTTGGGATAAAAATGTATAATAATTTACCCAATGAAATCAAAGCAACAAAGAACCCAAGAGCCTTCACACATAAGTTAAAAAAATATCTCTTGGACCATTGCTTTTATGCAGTTGATCATTTTTTTGAAAGGGGTTAAAAATGTAAAAAATATGATAAATGTTCAATTAGGTCTGAAAATTATATACTGTGCATGTCTATGAAATACACTGGACTACTTTACTATTACATTTGTATTGGCTGTTTGTATTTTACCATACAACATTTGCATTTAATGTTTTGTTAAAGATAGCTAACTTCCTCATTGCAAAATGATGTAAAATCAATTTATTAAATATTAGCTGCAAATATGTTCCCTTGACCTATCCAATATCGTACGTAAAATCTTACATCTCTTTGATTTGTATTAACAGTTTTGTTGAAGATAGATAATTTCCTTGCTACAAAATAATGTAAACATCAATTTGTAAAAATTACTGTAAATAGCTCTTTTGACCTATCCAATATCATATGTACAGCTGTACAATACTATGATTGCCTGGATCAATAAAAATACAATACAATACAATACAATACAATACAATACAATCGTCCTCAATCATGAGGCGCAACTTTTTTCGATTTGGTATCGAGTATTGTGGGTCCAACACTGAAACAAAACGTCGAAAACCAGTGTCCTCGACGATTGAAAGCGGTTGAAAATCGTCTGTTATCATGGCCACTAGTGCTTCATCTAGCTGTTGTTGGCGTTTACTTACCTCTATGAAGAGAAACGTAAGATTTAGATCAGTGCTCCTGCGAGGGGATACTTTATGCTCGACAACTAGTCCAATAAAATTACATATCGTTTCGTGCAAAAGCTAGGATAGTATAGGTTTGATTTTGGGGTACGTTGTAGATTATCGGAGTACGATTAAAAAATCAATTTTTTTAAGCTTGGCGGACCGCTTTGGACACTATCCGAACTTTTGCACGGAATTCACCTTTTGTACCACACGTACATGGATATTTTGTCTGCCTTGCACTATTGGAAGAATGAGCCTCTGTATCCACGGACGTCGCTGTTTTATTGCTCGATAAATTGTGCAGTTTAAGATGTCTAATCATGTCCGTTGTATTTTTTGATACATTACGGAGATTTTTACGACAAATGTTGCAAGTAACGTTATCACCATCCTCCGTAAAGTATTGCCAGCACCATGACGTTCGTTATCGAGTGTCCATATTGATTTGAATAACAACTTTACTCGAATGAAACCTGAGACACAGCGAGCAGTGAGCGTGTTTATCTAGCGGCGACATTCAATTCATAAAACAACAGCGGCGCGGCGTATGTTGTCGCAGCCAACTGGCGCGCAGCGGCACACGCCGCCGAGCCATTTCTCGTGAGCCTCTCGAGAATTGCTTGAGAACTAGAGGCTCGAGAAATTCTCGGTGCGCTCGAGTCGCCATCCCATCACTGCTTCAGACTACCAAGAACTACGACGTTACCTCAGAGTCATCAGTTTTTGCAGGTGTCATCTCCCACAAGCTGCTGAAACACTCTTGCCTCTGACTGATCCACTCCATGACCAGAGCACCACCGCCAAACGGCGCCAGACATGGATACCTGAAACACAAACAAAAGATTAAATCGGACTTCGCACAGACTGCCACCCTCGCCCTTCCATCGCTCGACGCACACCTCGTGATCGTCGCATGTGCCCGCGACCACGCAGTTGGCATGGTACTGCAACAAGAGAGCACCAGTGTAACACAGCCGCTGTGTTTCTTCTCTCAGAGATTGGCCGATACTCAGAATTCCTGCAGAATTTGCCAATCGAGGTGCAGCTACACTGGACCATGACTTGCTGGAACGAGTGCTGTGAATGCGTGAGGACATATGCAACATCCACAGGCCACTACTTACAATATTTGTTCACAGGGACTTAAACGCTTGCTCCATATGATACGCTGTGCACAGATGCCTTCAAGTTGGCTTTGCACCCCCCTTACAGTGGACTATACTGCATACTCAAGTGGGACACCCACACGTATGACATTATCCTCACAAGAAAGACCACTGCTCTGTCCTTAAACTAACTGAATTCTGCATGGACTTTAGCCAACTCCCCGGTGGCATGCCCAGCATCAGCGTCTCTGCAGCCAACAGACACTCACTTCAAAGTACAGCTAAATGCAAGCGACTTTCTGGCGGAAGATATCAGTATCACGTTATATGACTCACTGTTAGTCATCTCCGACAGTTTTGCAAATAGGCAGTCTCGCGTCCGTCGGCCGTCGTAATGTAATTTATTATTTGCTACATAAATTGATTAGTAATGGTGATTGTTGCCGACTTACGTGGTGGGATTTAATCAAAATGATATTTCATTCAATTTTTATTTACATTTAAATGCTCTTGTGAAGTTGTCTCTTTTTTAACAATATTAATCTGCAGTGGAAATTATTTGTTACGCTAATGACTGTAAGACTCGCCGAATCTTAAAACATGAGCATATAAGTTGAACAATGGAATAAACTTTTCATATTAATTTCCTCGGCTAGTCAGTTCACTTTAAAGCAAAAAATCTTTGAAACTTCCTGGCAGATTAAAACTGTGTGCCGGACCGAAACTCGAACTCTGGACCCTTGCCTGTACTGGCAGAAGTAAACCTGTGAGGACAGGGCGTAAGTCGTGCTTGGATAGCTCAGATGATCGCCGCCAGAGTTCTACGGCTACGAGGCACATTATTCAGTGCACGATGAAAGTGGATGCGGTGTGGCGATTCTCACCAGGGAAGGAATAGGACTGGAGGACGTCATGTCTCTCCCTACGGCACGTGGCATAGCGATCACTGTCGACGGCGTTCGTTTCATCAATTTATACGCGCCATCTGGCTCCACAAAACGAAGAGAAAGGGCGACCTTTTACACCGAAGAGATAGCACCGTTGTTCGCTGGACGCTATGATAACTATATAGTGGGCGGCGACTTTAATTGTATCGTCGACAAAAAGGACCAAGTACCTCATTATGTGCCATGCATGGAACCGCGTGCGTTGATTACCGAAATGGCGCTTCTGGATACCTGGGAACTGCAGCATGGCGACAGACCGGGTTATACGTTTGTAACGGGACACTCGGCGAGTAGACTTGATAGAGTGTATGTGACACGAGCTCTACGGACGGCGATACTGGATGCCGAAACTGGCCAGCGGCTTTTACGGATCATATGGCGTACGTCTGTACGATTTCACTAACGCGTCAGAAGATATGGTGGAGTAAGGGTCACTGGAAAATGAATTGTGCACTTTTACGTGAGACTGCATGTCGCCGGTCGATAGAGGCGGCCTGGGAGACCTGCGTTCGCCGCCAACGAGCATACAACTCGGTTCTCCAGTGATGGATCAAATGCGCAAAACCAACGTTACGGAGAACGTTGATACGATACGGGCAGGACAAATCGCAGTGGAACCGCACGACGGCTGATTTTTATTTTACAGCCCTGAGGGAGCTGATGACCCACCAACCATCGCCGGAAAGGCACACGGCCATGCGCAGGATAAAAGCCAAGTTATTACAACTGACGAGACTAAGAATGGAAGGTATAATGGTCCGGGCGAGATTGGCGGACACAGTTGCTGCCGAAACCCCCTCCATGCACCACGTAGTACGTGAACGCCAACGACGACGCAGGACATTGATCAGGGAACTAATCTCTGAAACTGGCCAGCAAGTTGTGAACCAGCGTGATATTGCGCATGTGTTTACTGACTATTTCCGCCAGTTATATGGACCCGTACAAGTGCACCACGAGACACTACATGATGTCATTTCGGAAATGCCAGATAGAGGACCACCACTGGATGCAGAGACTTTCATCACAGCGATAACAGAGGACGAGCTGACAAATGCAATTGCCAGGGGGGCTCCGAACAAGTCCCCAGGACAGGACGGCTTCCCAGTTGAATTTTACCGCGCCTGTGCATACCTCATGGGACGGACTTGGATTCAGATGTACAACGAACTCCTGTTACCGCAGACTGAGATACCTGCCGAATTCACGGAGGGTATCATCATCCCAATACCCAAACCACGCGGTGGCAGAAGACCAGGAGATTATAAACCACTCACTCTCTTGAAATGCGACTATAAGATTTTCGCGCGCATCCTTGGGGCTCGCCTGCGGTCTTCAATTTCTGATAGACTCCTCATAGATCAAACTTGCCTCGGCGGTAAGAGTAACGTACATACGGTGCTCGGTGACTACTGAGATATCATCGAATTAGCAGCGGCATGCCGAGTGCGTGGGGCACTCGTCGCTATTGACTTCGATCATGCGTTCGACAGAGTGGATCATACCTTTTTGCATGCGGTGATGGGCAGATTGGGAGACCCACAGCCCTTCATTCTAGTGATCATGCGACTGTTACACGGCGTGCGATCAAAGGTCTCGGTGAATGGGCGGGGCATTGACTACATTGTTATTTCAAGATCAGTTCGTCAAGGTTGCCCCCTTTCGATATTTTTGTATGCAGTGGCTTTGGAACCCCGTCTATAAGGTCTCCGAAGACGGTTGGAGGGAGTGCCGTTGCCACAACTGACCTTTCATTGCCGCACTTATGCTGACGATGTGATGCTGGTGGCAAGGACAGGCGGCGAAGTGCGTACGGCGTTAGCATGGATACAACGATACGGGATGGCGGCAGGAAGCGTGCTTAATCTACAGAAATCACGCTGCATGAATTTCGGTCGAAGATTACAACCGGGGGAGGAAGGCCCGCTCATGTAAGTTAAGACCATAAAATGTCTAGGTGTTACGTTCCACACGGATGTGCAGCGGACAGCAGCGGATAACTACCAACGCATATTGAAGCTGATGCGGACAATGGTGCTGTTACAGAAATTAAGAGCGTTGGATATGATTCAGAGGGTGAACTATGTTAACGTATACCTAGCACCGAGACTCACTCACGTAGCGCATGTCCTGCCTTTAACGCGCACAATGGCATCACGAATACAAGCAACTTTCGGAACCTACGTGAGTGTGGGACACCTGTTTAAGATCCAATACACAACTTTTCGCTACCACCTGGAGATGGTGGACTTGGTCTAGTGAACGTATATGAAAAGGCACAGGCGTTATTCGTCAGTACGATTTTCCGACAGTGGCGCGGTCAATTTCGCAATATCTCGGGTGCGTTTGCCGATGTACTAGCGCCCACTTCAATGTGCGCCGGTGCCCCAGGAATACCCTGGAAAAGAAGTACCCAGACAAGAACTGGCGACAGATATGGCGCATTATACGGAACGTTTACCTCCCAACGTCGGTACGCTCAACATGGTATGTGGTGGTAAATAGGAAGTTCGCAACGAATCAACGGCGGCACGCGATTCATTTAGCAGACACTCCACTACGTTTAGGCTGCGCAACAGTGGACACTGATGAACATCGTTTAGCATGTAGTGGGACGGCTCCGGTGTGGCGCTTGGCACGACAGATATTGGCGTTCCTGTTACGCTCCGCCTCTCACACAATTTCATCAGACACACTTTTTTTCCCCCAAGAATCTTATTTTCCGGTTCAAAAAACCAATGCAGTGACATGGGTACGGGGAATGGTGGTGGGCTACGTGTATAACGAATCGGAAAAGGACAAAATTGATTTTTGGCATTTTCTCCTGGATGGACACACGAAGCTGCAACAGCATAAGAAATATGGGTAAGACTTCGCTAATTACTTGCGACTTACATTTACCGACCCGCCGGCCAGATGGGGTGTGACGGGTGAGAGATGAGATAGACGACGAAGCCGAGATAGACATCGATCACACTTACGGACCCTTAGTTAATTTCGAGAAGACGACCCAGTCTTACACCAACGCCTGGAGAACGAGTCGATAGATGGCTCTCTTGCTCTATCGAACGTTGGGTCGTGAGCAGGTGTCGCCCCCGACACGAATTTCATTTCATTGCTACAGGAGCATGTTTCTTTTGTATTTGTACTATCTGCAATGTCTTCATGTCTTTCATTTGGGCATTTTCAGTTTTATTCATTTCCTCAATTAATTAATTTTCTAATTAACCACTATTTGTCAACATATGGACATTGTAGACACTATTTATACGGTAGTACAACAAAATGTATGTCAGCAAGGTGTTAAGGCTGACACTGAAAAAAAAAATAAAAAAGATGATGGTAGAGCACTTGCCCGTGAAAGGCAAAGGTCCCGAGTTCGAGTCTCGGTCCGGCACACAGTTTTGATCTGTTAGGAAGTTTTATTTCAGCGCACACTCCGCTGCAGAGTGAAAATCTCATTTTGCAAAAAATCTTTACTTATTAATTACAACTGCGGCCCACACACGCGTGAGAGTATTTTTGCTTACCTCCGTTAACCATTTCATTGTAGTCAGAGTCCTGGCTCTGGCTCTCGGCTGTTGTACTGAAAATAAGAATCTTCAAGCTACGTATTTTCTGCAACGTCGGGCGACTGTGGAGAAAAATGTATATTATGTTAATAGCGGGCGAGCTTTTCGCTTCTGCTAATTTTTATAAGTTAATATCGCCACGTAATGGCGTCGTTGGCTGCATCGGCCGCTGCAATTGTTGCACTGTAAATTACTCGAACGCAGGTTAATTCAAGGAAGGCGGACATGAAATCGGGATCATCTCTTACAAATTAAAAGTGAACAATAATATTGAATCAATATATTGTCTGCTTAATTAGTACAAATATGCTTACATTTGCCAGCACTCGCAAGATGTCCGTCTACACGCAACCAAGACCAGAGAAGAAAAGAAGACGACTAAAAAATTAACAAAAGAGCGCATCTTGTCGTCTCTTTAGATCATTTTGTTTCGATTGCACCTTTATATTTCTCTGCCCTCGAAACTTACACAGAGAAATTATTATAATACGGATACACGAGAAAAATACATGTTCGCCTGAGCGGCTAGTGTCCACTTGTTATTCAATTTTTAAACGTCTCTTCTTTATAAATACTGTTTTTAAATCTTTTCTTAGTATTTCACTGGGGACGCGATATTGCCCCCCGAAATGTTTCTCATAAAAATGTTCGTGTTAATTCTCTATTTGACATAAATATTTCCTATTTCATGTCCACAGTGTTCACACATACGCAGATTTTTTCTTTCACAGCCTACATGTGTCACATCGTATGTTTTAGTCGTTGTACTTAGTGATGTTTGTTGCACACAAAGTAATACATATGAAGTTATTTACATAACAATATAATATACAATTGGTTACGAATATAGTCATGTACAAAAGAAAAGGACATAGAATACAATTGGTTTGACAATTACGTTATGACATTTTACATTTGTACAGTCATTTTGGCTGCTTCTTCTTGTGGTTGTAGTGTTCGAATGTATACAACTTCGAGTTAGTCTGTAATTCTTCCAGTCTCAGAGGCATTAAGTGTTCGCTCCCCATTTGGCGCGGCCGTAGGGAAACCTTCGGGGAAAACCTCGGCGGAGCGACAGACTAACCGCTTTGGTTACTTTCACTTAATTCTTTTTGGGATGTTATTAGAGTACAGGATGTGCATACGTTACGAGCAATTTTTCGGTGCACTACGGAAAGAAATGAGGTTATTATAACAATTAATATATCGCAGTTATTGATTGCGGTGTCGTTGATGCTCTACGCCGCGACGTTTAGCTCGCGACGACGCCGGTTGGTGTGTTCGATGCTTGGCGTTCGCGGCGGATGCGGAGAGGTCAACGCCCGCTCGACGCCAGCGTGTCTCTCGCCGTCGTGGAACTTCAGATCAGCTGATCGGCTGTACTATTAGCAATGCGCGGGAGACCCCCACCCCCTCCCGCGCTTGTTGGCAGGAATCAGCTCTGCTACGCATCTCCGACGTAGTACTTGAAACATACACGCAAACAACGTAAAATTTCCCTCCCGCTGCAGATGGTTACGCTAGTGGGAAAGGATCATTTATTAGTGCGGCAGTTGTTAAGTTTTCGCCAGTTTCCGAGTGTCAAGCCAGCATTGTCTTGCAGAATACATGACATGGGTCTTCTCCCGTGAATGCAGTTTTAATGCGACACTGTTTTCATTGCACGTCAGTTTCTGTTTTGGTTAAATTATTTATGTTTTCGCCGCACTCGCAGGCAATGGTGAGTGTCCCAATACGAGCTTAACACAAACATTCGCCGTTTCTGCGGTCGCTGTTTTGCAACAGTCCACGTATCGCATTCCAATCTCGCATTATTGTACTCATTGAAATTACAGCCTGTCCCAAAAATATGGACTGTGGGTTCGCTTCACGTTAACAGTTTACATTTATAAGCAAATTCACAGTTTTTCGTGCGTAATATTGGCGTTTGGCGTCTTCACCACTGTTGAACGTTCAATACTAGCACTTCACTGTCCGTATTCACAGTTTCACCTTCACGGTTTTTCACACTGCTTAAAGGAGCTGTTTCGATTAGTTCACGAATACTAATGTATTTAATTCAGCCTGAACTGGATTTTGGCTCGTGCTGGATTTTACCAGTCTCTCGCACTAATTACATCGTTCCATTTTCCACTTACAGAGTAGTAATTGCCTTCAGACTTTTCACTATACAATTGTATTTCCGTCTCATCTGAGGTAGGTCCCCATATCATGTGTGCCTACTCATTGCGTACTTGACCTCCAGAGCCAGGCTCGACTTTACAAAACTTTGCCTCTCGCATTATTTTACACATTTTGTAATCTAGGCCTAACGTGCAAGTTCCTAGATTAGTCTTAGATTTGTGACTTTTGTTTACACGATAAATTCGTGCAAATCTCTGCCTTAGCAGATGGCATTATATTTTAACAGTGCTTCGCGTTATCCGCGTTTACTGATTTGCTTTGTACCTTGTCCACAACACATGAAGTAACGTGGGTGATGTACACCTTGCACTCATGTTTTATAGTAAATTATGATTGATCATATTTCAGGATCGGTATAGACATAAATACATGGAATAAAATATACACTATAGTATTGACGTTCATAAGTTTCATCACTACTACAGTTCAAAAATATTCATGACACACTAATGAAAAATTCTTTCACCATTACATGCTGTTGCACGTTTTTTTTAAAGAATATTTTTAAAGAATTTTTTTTAAAATTAAGATTGTAAAATATTCTTAAACCTACGTTCATTTTTCTTTCAGAATGCAATTGCTTTCAAATTACTGTTATGCCTTGTTGTTGTTCTTCATCTCCCAGTACTTGTTGTTGTTGTGGTCTTCAGTCCTGAGACTGGTTTGATGCAGCTCTCCATGCTATCCTATCCTATGCAAGCTTCTTCATCTCCCAGTACTTGTTGTTGTTGTGGTCTTCAGTCCTGAGACTGGTTTGATGCAGCGCTCCATGCTATCCTATCCTATGCAAGCTTCTTCATCTCCCAGTACTTACTGCAACCCACATCCTTCTGAATCTGCTTAGTGTATTCATCTCTTGGTCTCCCTCTACGATTTTTACCCTCCACGCTGCCCTCCAATGCTAAATTTGTGATCCCTTGATGCCTCAAAACATGTCCTACCAACCGATCCCTTCTTTTTGTCAAGTTGTGCCACAAACTCCTCTTCTCCCCAATTCTATTCAATACTTCATCATTAGTTATGTGGTCTACCCATCTAATCTTCAGCATTCTTCTGTAGCACCACATTTCGAAAGCTTCTATTCTCTTCTTGTCCAAATTATTTATCGTCCATGTTTCACTTCCATACATGGCTACACTCCATACAAATACTTTCAGAAACGACTTCCTGACACTTAACTCTATACTCGATGTTAACAAATTTTCTTCTTCAGAAACGCTTTCCTTTCCATTGCCAGTCTACATTTTATATCTTCTCTACTTCGACCATCATCAGTTATTTTGCTCCCCAAGTAGCAAAACTCCTTTACTACTTTAAGTGTCTCATTTCCTAATCTAATTCCCTCAGCATCACCCGACTTAATTCGACTACATTCCATTATCCTCGTTTTGCTTTTGTTGATGTTCATCTTATATCCTCCTTTCAAGACACTGTCCATTCAATTCAACTGCTCTTCCAAGTCCTTTGCTGTCTCTGATAGAATTACAATGTCATCGGCGAACCTCAGAGTTTTTATTTCTTCTCCATGGATTTTATTACCTGCTCCGAATTTTTCTTTTGTTTCCTTTACTGCTTGCTCAATATACAGATTGAATAACATCGGGGAGAGGCTACAACCCTGTCTCACTCCCTTCCCAACCACTGCTTCCCTTTCATGCCCCTCGACTCTTATAACTGCCGTCTGCTTTCTGTACAAGTTGTAAATAGCCTTTCGCTCCCTGTATTTTACCCCTGCCACCTTTAGAATTTGAAAGAGAGTATTCCAGTCAACAATGTCAAAAGCTTTCTCTAAGTCTACAAACGCTAGAAACGTAGGTTTGCCTTTCCTTAATCTTTCTTCTAAGATAAGTCGTAGGGTCAGTATTGCCTCACGTGTTCCAACATTTCTACGGAATACAAACTGATCTTCCCCGAGGTCGGCTTTTACTAGTTTTTCCATTCGTCTGTAAAGAATTCGCGTTAGTATTTTGCAGCTGTGACTTATTAAAGTGATAGTTCGGTAATTTTCACATCTGTCAACACCCACTTTCTTTGGGATTGGAATTATTATATTCTTCTTGAAGTCTGTGGGTATTTCGCCTGTCTCATACATCTTGCTCACCAGATGGTAGAGTTTTGTCATGACTGGCTCTCCCAAGGCCATCAGTAGTTCTAATGGAATGTTGTCTACTCCCGGAGCCTTGTTTCGACTCAGGTCTTTCAGTGCTCTGCCAAACTCTTCACGCAGTATCTTATCTCCCATTTCATCTTCATCTACATCCTCTTCCATTTCCATAATATTGTCCTCAAGCACATCGGCCTTGTATAAACCCTCTATATACTCCTTCCAACTTTCTGCCTTCCCTTCTTTGCTTAAAACTGGGTTGCCACCTGAGCTCTTGATATTCATGCAAGTGGTTCTCTTCTCTCCAAAGGTCTCTTTAATTTTCCTGTAGGCAGTATCTATCTTACCCCTAGTGAGACAAGCCTCTACATCCTTACATTTGTCCTCTAGCCATCCCTGCTTAGCCATTTTGCACTTCCTGTCGATCTCATTTTTGAGACGTTTGTATTCCTCTTTGCCTGCTTCATTTACTGCATTTTTATATTTTCTCCTTTCATCAATTAAATTCAATATTTCTTCTGTTACCCAAGGATTTCTATTAGCCCTCGTCTTTTTACCTACTTGATCCTCTGCTGCCTTCACTACTTCATCCCTCAGAGCTACCCATTCTTCTTCTACTGTATTTCTTTCCCCCATTCCTGTCAATTGTTCCCTTATGCTCTCCCTGAAACTCTCTACAACCTCTGGTTCTTTCAGTTCATCCAGGTCCCATCTCCTTAAATTCCCACCTTTTTGCAGTTTCTTCAGTTTCAATCTGCAGTTCATAACCAGTAGATTGTGGTCAGAGGCCACATCTGCCCTGGAAATGTCTTACAATTTAAAACCTGGTTCCTAAATCTCTGTTTTACCATTATATGGTTCAAATGGCTCTGAGCACTATGGGACTCAACTGCTGAGGTCATAAGTCCCCTAGAACTTAGAACTACTTAAACCTAACTAACCTAAGGACAACACACACATCCATGCCCGAGGCAGGATTCGAACCTGCGACCGTAGCGGTCGCGCGGTTCCAGACTGTAGCGCCAGAACCGCTCGGCCACCAGCGGCCGGCTACCATTATATAATCTATCTGATACCTTCTAGTATCTCCAGGATTCTTCCATATATACAACCTTCTATCATGATTCTTGAACCAAGTGTTAGCTATGATTAAGTTATGCTCTGTGCAAAACTGTACCAGGCGGCTTCCTCTTTCATTTCTTAGCCCCAATCCATATTCACCTACTATGCCTTAATATCTACAAAATTGAATCGCACTAATCCTGTATGCCTCATTGTCTTTACATGTTACACTAAAATTTAAACGTTTACACACACAAAAAATACACTATAAAATTAACCTACTACTCACATATGTAAAAGTTGCTCTACTGTGCGAACTTCTTTATGTCTTTGTATGGATAGAGTCCTTTGGTCTCTTTAGATTCTACGTCACCCAACAAATAGCTCCATCCATGTGGTCTGTCTACGATTTTGTAGGGCGCGGCATACACCGGTTGCCATTTCTTGTTCTTTCTCGCTAACAGAGATGAATTGGGATGAGTCCTTATTAGCACCAAGTCACCTGGTTGAAACAATGTTACCTTAGATGAATTGGGATGAGTCCTTATTAGCACCAAGTCACCTGGTTGAAACAATGTTACCTTCTTTATCTTCTTATCATACTTCTCCTTTCGGCGCTCCGCGCACCTCGTTAAATTATTTAAAGTCTCAGCTATAATTTGTTCGTGAGGTACAACTTGTGGTACAGTCGGTAATGGTGACAGCCAGTCGTCGGTTTCATTCCTTCCAAACATGACTTCTAGTGGAGTATAACCGGTGGCTGAATGTGGCAATCTATTGTGGAGTCCCTCAAAAGTGGAAACGTATTCTGCCAACTTGGTGTGGCGATCTGGAATGTAAGTTCTCATGAACCTGTTCAATTCTTTAAAGGTACGCTCTACAAGACTGCTCTCAGGGTGAAATCGGGTTACGAAAATGTGTTTTAATACCTTGCTCTTGTAGAAACGTTTTCCATTAGAGACCAGTAAAATAGGTGGCATTATCGGATACAATGTTCTGTGGTTTGCCAACATTAACAAAATAATCTGTTTGTAATTTCTGAATGAGGGGTGTGGCCGTTGAAGTTTTTACAGGATAAAATTTTAGAAATTTGGAAAAGGCATCATATACAGCAAATATATATTTCACACCACCTCTGCCAGTGGGTAGTGGCCCTATAATGTCAACAGAAACTAGTCGTAATGGTTTGTTAGGAACAACTGGGTGCAATTCACTTAAAGTGGGCAGATTTGTAGATTTCGTCCTTTGACGCACTACACTTGTCCTTACAACATTCTGATTTATTCTTTTCATATTCATAAAATGACATTGTCTTGCGAGAAGAGCTCTACATTTTTCAATGCCCACACGTCCCCACGAAAGGTGCACGTGTCAGATTAAATCACTGATACATACTTCCGGTACACAAATACACCACAAGTCCTTGTTAGCACAGAATAATGGCTGCCTGTCTGATTTTCACCCGAAGCTAGGAATTCTTGCTTGACTTTTCCCAAGGCGGGATCTTCGTCCTGCAACCTAGGCAGTTGCTTGCACGCCTGCAGGAACTTTTTGCGACAAGTAGGATCTTTCATGACTAAAATTTTGTACTCTGTTACCTGTTCTAGTATTGTTGTTAGCTCAGGTAGACCTTGCGGCAATCGTGACAAAGCATCAGGTACTACGTTGTCATGACCTTTTATATATATTATTTGAAATTGATATTCCTGCAGAGCAAGCATCCACCTAGTCAACCTGTCGTGCATTAAACTGCGTGTCAGCAAAAAACTTAAGGCCTGATGATCACAGAAAATTTTTAAATTTTTTCCGTACACATAATATCTGAACTTCTCCATAGCCCATACTACTGCTAGTGTTTCGAGTTCTGTGACTGTATATGATCGTTCACAGCTTGACAACACTCGGCTTGCGAAACAGATTATTCTTACGTTCTTGTTTCCACCTTCCTTATCGATTTGGAATGAACAAGCGCCTAGTCCGACAGTGGAAGCGTCTGTAGCAAGGCAAAATTCCGTTGACATGTCTGGATGTGACAGTAAATTAGCATTTAAAAGGGCTTGTCGTATTTGCTCAAATGACTGCTGGCACAGTTCATTCCATATCCAGGATGCATTCTTTCTCAACAAGCTTAACAGTGTATTATCATTTAAAAGCAGGTCAGGTATGAATCATCTGAAAAATGACACTAGACCTAGAAATGCCTTTAACTGTTTCTTGGTTCTAGGAGGAGGGAAGTTCTCAATTGCTGCCATTTTCTTCGGATCAGGCACAATACCTGTAGGTGATATCACATGACCAAGAAATTTTATTCTTTCCTTGCCAAATGTGGATTTTGCGATGTTTGCGGTTACGCCCACCTCAGAAAATCTTTTTAGTACGAGTCTCAGCGTGTCCATGTGACTTTCCCAATCGGGAGTAGTTATTAATAAGTCATCGACATACAACGTTACTCTGTCCAACAAATCTGGTCCCAATACTGTATTGGGTACTGCAATGAAGACACCTGCACTAACATTTAATCCAAATGGTAAAACTTTAAATTTGTAACTTCTGCTAGCAAACACGAACGCAGTGTACCTTCTCGATGATTCAGTTAGCGGGATTTGCCAATACGACGAACGCATATCGACAGAGGTCAGATATTTAACTCCATAAAACTTCTGTATCTGTTCATCCACGTTTTCTGGTCGCGTTCTGATAGGTACAATTATTTCCTTAATATTGCGCGCATCAAGCACGAGGCGTATACTGCCGTTCGCTTTCGCTACTGCCACGAGTGGACTGCTGTACGGAGATAGATATGGTTCAATTATCCCCCAATCAAGCATTTTTCTTATTTCCTTCTTAACTGCCTCCTCCTTTGACCACGGGATGGTGTATTTCGCGTGACAGAAAGTATCGTGAGGTATCACTTCGATGTTATAGGTGTAGCCCTCGATAACACCGGGTTTTTCCGAAAACACATTCTCATAATCTGAAAGTAGCTGAGTCAATTCTTTTTGTTGTGCTTCAGTCACATATTCTAACTCCATGATTTTCATGACTATCAGTTCCTTCCCCTCTGTCTTCAATAATAAACTCATTATAATATGCTTGTCTTGTACGTAAGTCAGAATATAAATTCATTACCTGTACGCCTTCGAATCTAGACTGAAAGCTCCGGCAACATTTACTGTGCACTTCCCGTATCCTCAACAATGGCAAAATTACACGTCTACCCTCACTCATAAGGCTTACTTCCCCGCACAAGAGGTCGATTTTTGCGTCCCTTTGGCGTAAAAATTCCATCCCCAGGATGCAAGCAACACCTAATCCCTTAACTACTAGGAACGAGCTTTTCATTGCTTAATTTACTACCGTAAACTCGACTTGCAGTTGGTGCTTTATGATATGAGATTGTACACGTATTGCACCTGTTACCCGACTATTCTTCACTGGCGATACTGGTATTCTGTTATTTTGACTCAAGTACTTGTAAAGATTTGCTCTCATGACATTGGTTGACGCACTGGTATCAACTATTATGTGTATTGGTGTTCCGTACATATCTGCTTGCAATACAGCTTGTACAACACTTTTGTCGCTTCGGTTACATATCTGCGGTATGTCTACAAGTTCCTTTTCTATTTTTATTCCCTCATTGTATCTCAACATACAAAGTTTACGGCTGTCAGTGAATTTGCCCTCACTACACCATCCTGCAGCCAACAACGGAGAGCGTATTATGGCTGTTTTTAGTTTAACGGATGAGCATTAGTGGGTTGACAGTTGTCTGTCACTTCCACTAATCTCACATTGTGGTTCTGATTGTTGTAGTTGCTACTGTTGGGTTGGCCGCCCTGCCTCCCCGATGGTGTTTATGATACTGTGTATGGCCCTGGTTTTGCGGTGTTTGGTTGTAACTTCCTGACATGGGTTGGGTTGGGTTGTTTTGGGGGAAGAGACCAAACTGCGAGGTCATCGGTCTCATCGGTTTAGGGAAGGACGGGGAAGGAAGTCGGCCGTGCCCTTTCAAAGGAACCATCCCGGCATGTGCGTGGAGCGATTTAGGGAAATCACGGAAAACCTAAATCAGGATGGTCGGACGCGGAATTGAACCGTCGTTCTCCCGAATGCTTCCTGACATGTTCTGTGATGGACCTGGGTTGGCATTCCATTGTGGCGCTGTGTTTTGATGCCAATGTAGTGTCGGTTCATTATAACCACGCCACTGGCTTTGGTTGTTCCGCCAATGCAGATTACCGTTACCATTATATCCATCATGACGTCTCTTCCGATTTTGACGATTATAACCGTTGCCGTTATAACCATTGCCATTGTTTGTGCCTCGATTCTGTTGCCGCTGCTCTTGCCTATTCTCGTTACCATTTTATACCGAGTTACTACTGTTACTGTTACTGCCATTGTAATCGGCTTTTTGTTGATTACAGCCTGCATGGTTCCTCTTGTTTTCGATTTTCATGTCTTCTATCAATAAGTCAACAGAATCCACTATTTCCATGAATTGTTCTATATCATATTCCGGCACATAGACGAAATATTTTTTTAATTTCACTGGGCAACTTCATTTTTATTAATCTGATTATGTCGCGATCGGACGTGGGCCCGCCCCAGTACCTGGTTTTGTTTATATACTTTTCAAAATATTTGCTTAACGTTCCCACCTTAGGATTGTATATTTCTGGACTGTACAACTCATTGCGTATTCTTTCTTGGACGCTATCGGACCAGAATTTTTGCAAGAATGCACCTTCAAACTGTTGCATCGTTAGACATTTTTCGGACACGTCGGTGGCCCACAGTGCCGCGTCACCTTGAATAAAGGAGACCACGAACTGTAATCTTAGTCTTTCCGTCCATGTCCTGGGAAACACATTCCTGAAGCTGTTAATGAATACCACACGGAGGACATTTCGTTTTTCGCTATTGAAGGGTTGGAATGTCCTGTGTTTTATCACATTGTCCTCCTTTTTGCATAATTTCTGTGGCATTCATTACTTCGTGATGTGCGCTGCACGTATCGCATATTGTTCATGCCCGTAATTCACATTAGGTTGTGGTTGCGCACTCGCGCCCTGCATACCGTCTGCGCTTTATTATAGTAATCAGTACGCGGAGTCGGATTCATTCATTATCTGTCTAGACTAGAGCCCTGTACTCTCATACAGGGCTCTAACACAGACAGTCTCCGCGCGACCTCCTGTTGCCAGTTCGGCAACTCCGCAGTCACACAGGTTTTGATCTGCGTTAACTTAACGTGTAGTGCGTCAATATTTGCACTCGCGGCCGCAGTCGCTTGTTGTATAGCTGTTTTTACATCGCTTTCAATCTTTGCAGATATCTCACGATCCTTTGCTTCTAGCCATTCATTAAACTCTTTTTCGACTTTTTGAGCTTGCACTTCCAAATATCTATTAATACACTCCTGGAAATTGAAATAAGAACACCGTGAATTCATTGTCCCAGGAAGGGGAAACTTTATTGACACATTCCTGGGGTCAGATACATCACATGATCACACTGACAGAACCACAGGCACATAGACACAGGCAACAGAGCATACACAATGTCGGCATTAGTACAGTGTATATCCACCTTTCGCAGCAATGCAGGCTGCTATTCTCCCATGGAGACGATCGTAGAGATGCTGGATGTAGTCCTGTGGAACGGCTTGCCATGCCATTTCCACCTGGCGCCTCAGTTGGACCAGCGTTCGTGCTGGACGTGCAGACCGCGTGAGACGACGCTTCATCCAGTCCCAAACATGCTCAATGGGGGACAGATCCGGAGATCTTGCTGGCCAGGGTAGTTGACTTACACCTTCTAGAGCACGTTGGGTGGCACGGGATACATGCGGACGTGCATTGTCCTGTTGGAACAGCAAGTTCCCTTGCCGGTCTAGGAATGGTAGAACGATGGGTTCGATGACGGTTTGGATGTACCGTGCACTATTCAGTGTCCCCTCGACGATCACCAGTGGTGTACGGCCAGTGTAGGAGATCGCTCCCCACACCATGATGCCGGGTGTTGGCCCTGTGTGCCTCGGTCGTATGCAGTCCTGATTGTGGCGCTCACCTGCACGGCGCCAAACACGCATACGACCATCATTGGCACCAAGGCAGAAGCGACTCTCATCGCTGAAGACGACACGTCTCCATTCGTCCCTCCATTCACGCCTGTCGCGACACCACTGGAGGCGGGCTGCACGATGTTGGGGCGTGAGCGGAAGACGGCCTAACGGTGTGCGGGACCGTAGCCCAGCTTCATGGAGACGGTTGCGAATGGTCCTCGCCGATACCCCAGGAGCAACAGTGTCCCTAATTTGCTGGGAAGTGGCGGTGCGGTCCTCTACGGCACTGCGTAGGATCCTACGGTCTTGGCGTGCATCCGTGCGTCGCTGCGGTCCGGTCCCAGGTCGACGGGCACGTGCACCTTCCGCCGACCACTGGCGACAACATCGATGTACTGTGGAGACCTCACGCCCCACGTGTTGAGCAATTCGGCGGTACGTCCACCCGGCCTCCCGCATGCCCACTATACGCCCTCGCTCAAAGTCCGTCAACTGCACATACGGTTCACGTCCACGCTGTCGCGGCATGCTACCAGTGTTAAAGACTGCGATGGAGCTCCGTATGCCACGGCAAACTGGCTGACACTGACGGCGGCGGTGCACAAATGCTGCGCAGCTAGCGCCATTCGACGGCCAACACCGCGGTTCCTGGTGTGTCCGCTGTGCCGTGCGTGTGATCATTGCTTGTACAGCCCTCTCGCAGTGTCCGGAGCAAGTATGGTGGGTCTGACACACCGGTGTCAATGTGTTCTTTTTTCCATTTCCAGGAGTGTACTTTTCCGTGCATCTATCTCCACATTATCCACGCGGTTGGTTAAAGTCTGGACATTGTCTTCTAGCCTGGGCTGCGATATCTGTAGTTTTGCATCTCGCCGGCTAGGTTTTGCACAAGATCAGGTACTTCTTTGCAAGCGTCTCGCGTCTCGGCAAGTTCGCTTTGGATACTGTTTAGTTTCGTTTCTAGTCTTTGGTCTCGCTCTCTATCTTTCTGCTCACGCTTGTGGAGCATTTGAGCAAGTTTCTCGTCTCTCTCCCTATCTCTTTCTTCTAATCTTCACAGAAATTCTGCAAATGTGTCTGCAGTCAGTGAGCATACTGGTGCCCCGATTAATCTAGCACTCGATTGGCCCCCCTGAGTATGCATTAGGGTCGTCCGTAGTACATTCTCATTTTGTTGTGGAGGTCCCCAAATCCTCGCCCCCCGCTCCGGAAATTAAGTTATCCGAGGCGGTGGCTTGGGGTTCGCTCACGTTTCGCGCCTGAACCTCACTCTCCATATTAACAAGATTTTGTTCGTCTGGTACAGACCCCTTGGGTTGTCCTATTTTTCCCATAGTAAATTCACGTTAAGCTACTGACAAATCCTTAACACTGACATACACACGAATAATTGTCCCTTTCCAAAAATAAACACATAAATACACAAATACACACAATTTAATTTGCACTCTACTTACTATTTTTTCATCGAAGGTAACTCACGTGCATATGCGTTCGATATTCTGCACAGAGCTACACACTACGCTTGCACAATAGGCCTTACCTTTGTTATTTCTCTTTCACGTAATCCTTTTTCTTTTCTACACTTTTTCTTCTCCAGATCTCCTCAGGGTGTGGTTTTTTTGTTGTACATGTAAAAGAATTCATATAGGCATTAATATTTTACAACAATTAGGGCACATACATAATTACATTCATTACAATAGTATGTATCATATTAATAAATCTTGCATTTTCTTTGATAAGGCCCCAAAGTTGCGGCGCCAGTCTCGCGTCCGTCGGCCGTCGTAATTTTATTTATTATTTACTACACAAATTGATTGGTAATGGTGATTGTTGCCGACTTACGTGGTGGGCCTTAATCAAAATGATATTTCATTCAATTTTGATTTACAATTAAATACTTTTGTGAAGTTGTCTCTTTTTTAACAATATCTTCAGTGGAAATTATTAAACTATTTGTTACGTTAATGAGTGTAAGACTCACCGAATCTTAAAACATGAGCACATAAGTTGAACAATGGAATAAACTTTACATATTAATTTCCTCGGCTAGTCAGCTCACTTTAAAGCAAAAAATCTTTAGATATTAATTACAATTGCGGCCCACGCATGCGCGAGAGTATTTTTTCTTACCTCCGTTAACCATTGCATTGTAGTCGGAGTCCTGGCTCTGGCTCTCGGCTGTTGTACTGAAAATAAGAATATTAAAGCTACGTATTTTCTGCAACGTCGGGCGGCTGTGGAGAAAAATGTATATTATGTTAATGGCGGGCGAATTTTTCGCTTCTGCTAGTTTTCATAAGTTAATATCGCCACGTAATGGCGTCGTTGGCTGCATCGGCCGCTGCGATTGTTGCACTGTATATTACTCGAATACAGGTTAATTCAAGGAAGGCGGACCTGAAATCGAGATCACCTCTTACAAATTAAAAGTGAACAATAATATTAAATCAATATATTATCTGCTTAATTAGTACAAATATGCTTACATTTGCCAGCACTCGCAAGATGTCCGTCTACACGCAACCAATACAAGAGAAGAAATGAAGACGACTAAAAAATTAACAAAAGAGCTTATCGTGTCGTCTCTTTAGATCATTTTGTTTCGATTGCATCTTTATATTTCACTGACCTCGAAACTTACACAGAGAAATTATTATAATATGGATACATGAGAAAAATACATGTTCGCCTGAGCGGCTAGTGTCTACTTATTATTCAATTTTTAAATGTCTCTTCTTTATAAATAGTGTTTTAAAGTCTTTTCTTAGCATTTCACTGGGGGCGG
This sequence comes from Schistocerca nitens, assembly GCF_023898315.1. NCBI lineage: Eukaryota > Metazoa > Arthropoda > Insecta > Orthoptera > Acrididae > Schistocerca > Schistocerca nitens. Next base: position 264,314,687 of record NC_064615.1, read on the forward strand.
CATAGAAGGCAGGCCCCAGCGTAGTCTTCAAGTCAACTGGACATGCCACGCCCCTGCCCTCCTTCATTGATACAGCAGCTTTAATATTTCACTTTATGACTCATAAAGCCCTCGAGGCTCACGCTGTCAATGCTGGGGATGATGCCGCCTCTACCACTGTCTCTCATCATCACAATGGAAATGCTGCCCCCTCCTCCGTCACTTATGATGACATCACCTCTCCCACTGCCTTGCCGGTCACGGACCATCACACCGCCATCTCCCTCTCCTCAGCCTCAGGCGGCTCCTCCCACTTCGCACTTTGGTTGCATACTGCACTGGCCGGCAGATTATGACATTTCGGCTATTAACACCTTCACCGCACTGACATCCTGCAGGTGCACACAGCTGTCTCACACATACTCCGCACTACGAGGGTGGAGTGGGTGGGGAGAGGGGTCTGCCTGTGGGGACGTAGCTCCGTGGAGTCGCTCAGAACAATATCGCTGCCCAAAGGTAGCTCAACTAACCTCTCTGGTCCTGCAATTAGTTTGATCTGGTCGATGTTTGTGACAACGTGGTTTGTAACTTGTACGACTATAAAATGTATTTGTATGGAATCATATGACCTGTTAGTCGTTATTTTAAGCAACTACTACCCCAAGTACTACACTTCTTGCACTACTTGTGTTAAAAGGGCAATGCATATTTTTTTTCTTTTTGGAGTTTTTTAAAATTTTCAATATGATTTTTATTATATGAAGGTAATGTAGCCTATTTGCTAAAAAATGAATACCATAAATAAAAATGCTAACAATCCAGCAGCTGACTGAGATATTGGTTTTTGTGCACTATACCAGGTGTTTCAATACGAAAGAACGGATTTCAGTTGTTTATCACAGACAAACTATAAAAGATAGAAACACATGATGCATGTCACTGGGTAGAGGAAGGTTCGAAGTTTAGCTGCGCTGTTGTTTGGAGCTACATGTGAAGTCAATCCACTGTTCATTGCTTTTGGCCTCCAATGTCACCAGACCTCACACCTTGCGATTTTTTTTCTTTGTGAATACATGAAAGACAGTCTTCGTCTCAGCCACAGTCCATGGTCACAGCTACTCTTCAAGAGTGGAGGAATTAAAATGTTGAAGTTATTGATTCAATAAACAGGGACCTGTTGTTTATTGTGTGGAATGAAATGGACTATCATTTCTCGAGCAGGACATGGTGTTCATGTTGAGTGCATGGTAAAATATCTGTGCTAACTTGTAACTTTGAACCTTTCTGAATCCAGTGACATGTGCAATGTGTTTGTCTCTTTCAAAATTTGTCCATAGTTCTTTCTTTTTGAATCACCCTGTATGTTCTCACGCGGGCAGAAACTGGTTTGTCAAAAATTTCTTGTTTGACACACTTTGTCTGATGTATAATCCAGTTCAACAGATATGCTGGAAGAACAGACTTTCACTGTTAGTTATGTTTTTCAGGGGTTTAATGAAATTCGTCACGGGGTATGCTAGTAGAGTAGTAGCGATGTTCATAAAAGAAACTTATAATAATAGACATTGGTACGCTCTTGAAACTCTCCGACCTTAGTGATAAGAAAGCATCTTAATGATGTTTAAAGGAATACACTTTAATATAATTTTATATTATTTTCCATTTGGCTTGTAGCATACAAACTTTTTAGCCCTCACAAATGAAAAGGATTGGCAAATATAGCAAAGTAACATTAGACCTTCATCATACATACGTTTTAGGACACATCCGTACATTTGTCATAGACACTTTAATGTAATAGTAACATATTTGCAAGACTTCTAGTAGAAATAGTAAACAACTACTCAGTTGGAAATGGGAGGGTTTATTAAAACCCCTTTACCATGGTTTCAACGATTATAAAAACGTCTCTTTCAGGACATATGGAAAAAAGGATTACATGCTGTCGCAGGTACGTTAAATGGTTCAAATGGCTCTAAGCACTATGGGACTTAACATCTGAGGTCATCAATACCCTATACTTACAACTACTTAAACCTAACCAACCTAAGGACAGCACACACATCCATGCCCAAGGCAGGATTCGAACCTGTGACCGTAGCAGCAGCGCCATTCCGGACTGAGGCCCCTAGAACCGTTCGGCCACAACGGCTGGCCAGGAACGTTAAAATATAGCCAAAAGGCGTCAGTCAAAAATAAAATTTCACCTCCATATAGCATTGGCTGTACGTTAGCAAGGAACTGCCATATACAAGAATCATGTAGTGTATGTTTTAATTTAATATAGAGATGACATTTTATGTTTGACTGACGCATTTCTGCTATATTTTAACGTGCATTGGCCATGACATGTAATCCAGTTATCCACACTTCATTCTGAAGAAGAAGTTTTTATAAACGTTGAAAACTTAGTAATCCATTCTATTAGCAACTGATTGGCTATTTACTATTTCTACAAGAAGCTTTCATTCTATGGTTGCCGCTCCAGCCATGTACAAAATTTGAAAATATTTGACAAAAATAACTGACTGATCAAGGATTAAGTATTAGGTGTACAACATTATTAAAGAACATGGAACATGTATATAACCACATGCACAACATACATCAAAACGTAAAAAAAATAATTAATCCTCAACACTTCTTAATTATTTTTCTTCTTCATACCTTCAGTGTTATGGCTAAGTGGTTTAGTCAGTAGGCCAATGTCAGCAAGTTGATTTGATCTTTCAGCATGATACACTGCATTAAACGTTAATGAGACACATCGTGTCTGTGGCAGATGGAGCACGGATCTGAAAAAAATGTCAAAGAATGATACTGCATTATATATTCTAACTGCATTATGTATCACAATAATGACTAAATAGATAGGAGAGGAGTGACTGTTTGATGTAGTTCTGTTTAGATTAGATTAGATTAGATTCAGTTCAATAATGTCCCCAAACTAAGTGTGTGAGCCAGATTAAGTTGTGTTCCGAGTCCTTGGGAATACATACACACCAGTTAGAGCCATCAGGATGACGACGATAGAATATAACACGTCATTATATATAAGATAACCGCTAGACAATGGATGGTCAGGTTCATCTATGATTAAAGTACATACCTTGTTCCAGTGCAGATCAGATTTTTGTAAAGATGCCTTATTTCTGCACAAATCAGTGTAATATTGGTAATATAGTTTATCCTGCATTAGGAGTATTCTGTAGTCGTTGGCATTATCCAGAACAGTTTTACAATGGTCTCAAACCTTGTGGAAGATGGGACAAAGCATCAGCAATGATGTTGTCTTTATCTTTAATGTAAACGATCTCAAATGAATAATTCTGCAGAGATAAAGCCCAGTGTGAGAATCTAGGATGAACTAACTTACATGTTAACAAAAATGTCAGAGCTTGGTGATCTGTATAAATTTTCGTGTGTTTACTGTAAAGATAATAGTTGAACTTTTTGAACACCCTGACAATAGAAAGAGTTTCAACTCCACTAGTTGAATAAGTACGTTCACATTCAGTTAAAAGTACAGCTTGCAAATCCAATTATTTTTACCTGTTCCTCTTCTCATTCTTAACTATTTGAAATAGGCACCAACCCAAGCCACGGCATGACGCCTCACATGTCATACAAAAATCTAAACTTAAGTCTGGATGGTCTAAAATGTTTGCATTCACCAATGTGTGCTTAGTGTTATTAAAATCTTCCTGGCACTGCTCAGACCAGATCCATACCTAATTCTTGATAATTAAATCTAGCAGATGCTTGCTGTTCAATAGTTGTTGTGACAGGAAACGTCGAAAGAAAGAAGAGAGTCTTAGAATGTCTTCAGTTGTATTTTAGTGGAAGGACAATAGCGTCCAACTTACCTGGATCAGGGCGTATACCTTGTGCATTAATTATGTGTCCAAGATACCTTATCTCACTAAAAGCAAATTTTAACTTCTTTAGATTAGCTGTTACACAAGCTCGTGCAAATTTATCCCGAATCTTCTTAAGGATGTGAAGATGTACATTCCAAGTATAAGTAGCTATCAAAAGATCATCGACATAATGTGGAACAGTCTCAACTAACTCATCCCCAAGCACAGTATCCAAAGCAGTAATAAATACACCTGAATTGACGCTTAATCCGAAAGGAAGAACACAGAATTGATATGGTGCCCCCCCCCCCTCCCCCGAATATGATAGCAGTATATTTTCTGGAATAAGGCGTGATTGCGACATGCCAAAACGAATTTGTTAAGTCGATCATGGAAAAGTACTTATCATCTAAAAATTTTGTAATTGTTCCTCAAATTTTCTGGTTTAGTGAGTACAAGTAGTATAAATTTATTTATGGCACGTGCATCCAACACCACTCTAACATTTCAAGTAGGTTTTTTGACAATAAGTAATGGACTACAGTAGGGAGATGTGGAAGGTTCAATGATTTTCCACTCTAACATTTGTTTAAGTTTTTGCCACACCGCAGGTCGTTGAGATAGTGGTACATTATAGGTTTTGTCATAGAAAACTTGGTGAGGCTTTACCTTAATTTTATAATCTATGTCTTAATGACACCTGGTAGTTTGGTAAATACCTGTAGCTACTTGGATAGTTCTTGATAAAGCTCATTGCGTCATTCACCAGTAATAGCAGTGGTTTCACTTAACCTATGGCTAATCAGTGTTTTCAAGCCATCATATCCCTTATCAGGTGCGATTATCTGTACGTTTGTTTCCTCAAACTCTTGCAAAAATTGAATTTTGTACCCTGTACAATACTCGCCATGCTTGATAGTCCTGGTATCCAAGTCAATAGTGATTTCACTGCTCTTTTGTCTAAGGAAACATTTACGTTTCGAGAAGTCAATAATACTGCCCTTCTCACATTACATTTCTAAACCTGTAATGCAATTAGTAACTAGATTCTGGAGCATGAGGAATGGCCATTGTACTGTTCCATTACCTATCTTAATGGTCACAAAAACCTGTTTCGGAACTCTATTAAACTTATTACCTACAGCAGTTAAAATCTTACACTTTTGAACAGGTAACTCTGGTACAGGTTCAAATTCAATCACTTTCTTATGGAAATAATACGACAAAACACTCAAAGCCGCTCCCGTGTCCAAAACAATACTGGTTGGATTTCCTCCTACTATACCATTGGTTGTAGCTGAAACTATTTCGTTGCTAGATGAACGACATTGTGTATTGTCCTACAGTATTACATCAGATAAGCTCTCATCATGATTGTAGTGTATAAATGACAGTGGTTGCTGCTTAAAACTATTTGCTACATAATCATTGTGTTGTTCATCAGTGGGTGTATCAAACAATGATTTGATATTGAAGTCGCCCCCCCCCCCAACTTCTTCAGCCACCACCTGGGGCACAGTAGGGTAGTTCCATGAGTAACGGAATGACACTCAGTGATTGGTTTTGCTCATTAACGAGAGAAAAGACCACGAATCATGATAAAAGACAAAAAATTTAATACTGAATTTTCTACATAAGCAAAGGACCACAAGTTCTGTAATTTAATAGTTGAACTTTCATTCATATAGTGAGACCTACGTTAAAAAAAAACTTTCTAGTAACGGAATGAGACAATTCAGATATGCATATTGTTCTAATTATAATGCAACAATAATTCAGCTCGTCCATTTCCTATAAAAATTCACAAAAATTATATTGTGAAGGGGATAAATGGGAAACAAAATGGCATAGAACGTAAATGAATGAAACTAATATTTTACTAGCAAAATAAAAAAAATCGCTGGTAACAGAATGACACTTAATAGTAACAGAATGACAGTTTCACTTGAAAATTACCAGTTTTATTCTGCACTGATGATTGAGTAGGGAAAATGGTACTTATTCCTCTGATATATAGTAGGTACAACTAGTTTCTCTACAGTGTGGTCTTTTTCTATCCAACATTTATCTTCCTTTGAAGCAAATGTAAATATCGTTCCATTTGCATCATTCTTTGTAAGAAATGAAATTTCGTAACCATCTGCAACATAAATCACCTGCCCCCAAAAAATCTTGATCTATTTCTTACACCATAGGAAACCAGAACAAAATCCCCTTGATGCAAAGCTGTATGACTGATCAGTTCTTGTGAATTTTCTTTGGCTGAAGGTCGCTTTTTGATATTGTGCACAAACCTCTGGGGAGATAGCGAGTAACACTGGTACTCAAAAAAATATGGAGTGATAGGTGTAACATCATGGATGGTTTTTCTCTGCTGTATTGGAACTATTCCCATCCACAGTTGATCTAAATCCTCTGTATTCTCTGAAATTTGCAATGCAGAGATATAAAAAATGTTTACGCCACGACATCTTCCACGTGCAACGTTTGCAAAGTCCTCAGCACCAAATAGTGTGTGTTTCCCAGCTTTGCAGATATTCCAGACTGCATTTTTTACAGTTTCACCAATCCCATCCACGACACCTTTGCCATGTGAAGTGGCAAAGAAGTTCCATGAAATATTTATTCTATAGCGTTCTCTGAAAAATGTCAAGTTGACTGCTTAAATTGACTGACTGCACTGTCACTCATGAATGTGACACATTGTACCTCTAGGTTTGTGGATATAATGTGCTCTACACTTTTACTTAGGAAAGCATGCACTGAATATTTAATATGATCAAATTCACCACTAACAGCACCAGTCTATCCATCATTTTGTGGGTCCCAAACATATGCTTTAAGCAAAGTAATTTGTGGTTTTGACCGATGGGCGCTCTGGACTTCATTCTGCAGTTGAACAGTGTAATTTTCTGTAAAATCTACTTGCACCAAGATGTTCTTCTTGTTTGCAGATTTAATTTTGTTTCCAAAAAAATTTGATTGTTGTCTTCTAATAAATGTGTGTTGTAACAATTGGCATAGCATGTTTGAAAGAGCATAACGACTCTGACCAACAATACCATGAATCTCTTTCAGAGTGATTCGCTGGTTCACTATTTACCATTGGGTCCATTTGATCAGCTTCCTCATTAAGTTCTCATCCAAAGAATACTTATCTTTCAAAGATACATTTGCACACTTTTCACATTTTGACATCATGCAAACGTCTTTCTCTTGATTGCAGACTACTGTGCTCCTGAAGTCAGAAAATGTGGTTTTCACTTGTGGAACAACCTCACTTATAACTCTCAAAAGTAGCTTTACGTTCTCGTGGTAGCAGCAGAGACACATGTTGTGCAGTGTATCCTGTAAGGTGCACACAAACTTTGGTCTCAAGCCACAGAACTTGGACAGTTTTATTGATATATCAGGGAATTCCTCTTGATATATAGCATGGGCTTCTTTCAAGGTCATGATCATGTATCTCTTCTGGACTTTGGTTTTTTCACCTTCCTTATCCTTCATTATCACATAATCTTTCATTCCAGGAGTTTGTCATGAAATGTCATCTCGAACATAAATAGTAGCAACAGCTTCTTCTGTGCCTGGATTTAGGCGTTGAATCTGATTTTTCACCTGTCATTCACTTACTAAAACTCCATGAGCAGCAGCTAATTCCTAGACAACTTTCTTGCACTTTCTTGGACTTCTATGTAAATAAATCTCCACATGTTTAACTGCTTTCCATAATGTAGCAGGAGATTTATATGGACTATTGGTGTAGATGACGCAAGCATCACCACCATTGCCTTCACAGCTGGCTGTAACTTTATTTCTGAATTTTCTTTGATTAAGTTTCTCTTTTTCTCCTTGCTTCTGAAGTTGAGCAGGAGTTAGACTTTGCATTTCAGCCTTTTCCTTTCCCTGTCCTTCTCCTTAATATCATCACTTAACCCTTTCTCCCTGGGCTGTTTCAGGCATTCTCTCATTTTCTCAGCTGATGTGAGAGGCATGATAACAACTGAAAAAATGAAATATCTTGTTTGCGAATTATTGTGGAAATACTGTAATTGTTAGAAATAAGCCAATATCTATTTTAAATAAAAAATTCTATTCAGTATAGTGATCTTCTAACAACACAATACATAAAAATGTCTCTATTATTTCGGCATAATACATAGTGACCTTCAAAGATAATCAACATTCTGTTACACTACATAGGAAGGCAGTAACATGTTTTTCTATAGGCAATATTGAGGTTTTCTTATAATTTGGCATTCCTATTGCTTCCCATAGAAAGCATAGCTTATGGAAGAAGAAATACTGTTTATCAAACTAATTAACTCCATTCTACATGTAGTACGCAGCCATTTAGTCATTTAATTGTAATCTTTACCAAAGAAGCTTATTAACTCACCTTTCAGCAGTAACTCTTCAGACTCACTGAATGTAAGTTTCTTATCTCGGAAAAGTACATTCTTGGTTTGTGGGATTTCCTCGTTTTCCCTCCAATTTTTACTAACAGTATAGCCAATGTACAAAATTGCAGTATAGCCAACATATAAATGTATTATACCTACAACATCTTAAGGAATGTCAGTCAAATTCAGTTATAAAATTACTGTCATTCAGTTACTCCATTTATATCATTCCATTACCGCATGCATGTCATTCCATTACCACTGCAAAATATTGTTTATAATGAATATTTTTTTCTCTGCAGTGAGACTTTTATCTACCTCATAAATCTGTATTTGCATGCCTATTTTCAGGATTCTAGAGAATTGCATTGACCCTGAAAAACAAATTTCACACTTTTTTTGGTAATAGAATGACAGGAGATAGCAACAAAAAATAAATCAGCCTGCGGACTTAACTAATTAAACAAAAGCAGTATAAGCTGTCGAAATGGCCTCTCCTAAGATACTTGTGAAGTTTTCAGATATATTCTATTAATAAATTACTTTACAATGCATCATTGTAGTACTTTTGAAAACTAATTTCTTAGAGTGTCTAGAAGCTGAAATTTTAGACAAGCTATAAAGCCATTTGTTCAGTTCCAGCAGTTATTAACATGAAAATGAAGCTTAAAATTAAAAAAAATTGTGTTTCAACTAACAGAAATTATAATCAGATTTGTAATAAGAATATTTTTAATTTTTAATGTTTGTGTTCATATTCTTATGGAACAGCCCAGTAGTGACTGTCTTTAGTTTGATGTTGTCGTAATTGGTGCAGGTGATGATACAGGCCGATGTGGAGTTTCACTTGACACTTCTATTATACACTCCTGGAAATGGAAAAAAGAACACATTGACACTGGTGTGTCAGACCCACCATACTTGCTCCGGACACTGCGAGAGGGCTGTACAAGCAATGATCACACGCACGGCACAGCGGACACACCAGGAACCGCGGTGTTGGCCGTCGAATGGCGCTAGCTGCGCAGCATTTGTGCACCGCCGCCGTCAGTGTCAGCCAGTTTGCTGTGGCATACGGAGCTCCATCGCAGTCTTTAACACTGGTAGCATGCCGCGACAGCGTGGACGTGAACCGTATGTGCAGTTGACGGACTTTGAGCGAGGGCGTATAGTGGGCATGCGGGAGGCCGGGTGGACGTACCGCCGAATTGCTCAACACGTGGGGCGTGAGGTCTCCGCAGTACATCGATGTTGTCGCCAGTGGTCGGCGGAAGGTGCATGTGCCCGTCGACCTGGGACCGGACCGCAGCGACGCACGGATGCACGCCAAGACCGTAGGATCCTACGCAGTGCCGTAGGGGACCACACCGCCACTTCCCAGCAAATTAGGGACACTGTTGCTCCTGGGGTATCGGCGAGGACCATTCGCAACCGTCTCCATGAAGCTGGGCTACGGTCCCGCACACCGTTAGGCCGTCTTCCGCTCACGCCCCAACATCGTGCAGCCTGCCTCCAGTGGTGTCGCGACAGGCGTGAATGGAGGGACGAATGGAGACGTGTCGTCTTCAGCGATGAGAGTCGCTTCTGCCTTGGTGCCAATGATGGTCGTATGCGTGTTTGGCGCAGTGCAGGTGAGCGCCACAATCAGGACTGCATACGACCGAGGCACACAGGGCCAACACCCGGCATCATGGTGTGGGGAGCGATCTCCTACACTGGCCGTACACCACTGGTGATCGTCGAGGGGACACTGAATAGTGCACGGTACATCCAAACCGTCATCGAACCCATCGTTCTACCATTCCTAGACCGGCAAGGGAACTTGCTGTTCCAACAGGACAATGCACGTCCGCATGTATCCCGTGCCACCCAACGTGCTCTAGAAGGTGTAAGTCAACTACCCTGGCCAGCAAGATCTCCGGATCTGTCCCCCATTGAGCATGTTTGGGACTGGATGAAGCGTCGCCTCACGCGGTCTGCACGTCCAGCAAGAACGCTGGTCCAACTGAGGCGCCAGGTGGAAATGGCATGGCAAGCCGTTCCACAGGACTACATCCAGCATCTCTACGATCGTCTCCATGGGAGAATAGCAGCCTGCATTGCTGCGAAAGGTGGATATACACTGTACTAATGCCGACATTGTGCATGCTCTGTTGCCTGTGTCTATGTGCCTGTGGTTCTGTCAGTGTGATCATGTGATGTATCTGACCCCAGGAATGTGTCAATAAAGTTTCCCCTTCCTGGGGCAATGAATTCACGGTGTTCTTATTTCAATTTCCAGGAGTGTATTTACATTAGGGTATTGTGTATTCCACTCTCCAATCTGTAGTGGCTTTTGCGGTTGAGCACCTTGATTTACCTGCCGATTGGTGGGAAAAGCCCAATTTTGATTTTGTAGAGGCTGTGGCGGTATTTGCCATTGACCTGTGTTGATGTTGTACTGAGTTGGTGGGCCAGTATTTTGGTATGCATGACCATAGTTACTATTCCACTTTTTCTGTTGCTTTGGTACAGGCTTATAATTGTTTCTGTTTTTGTTCCAGTTTTTGTTGTTTCTGCTTCTGCTATAGTTGCGGCGCCTCTTGTGTGGGTTGTCGCTCATTGTGTATGATACGTTATGATTATTGTTCGTAATGAGGTGTGTCTGCAGATGTTAGTACTTATATTGGTTTGCGAAAGGAAGGTGTTGATTCTGCTGCACTACGTAACTGACAGGGGCCGGCGCGCCAGGATTAAATTGGCTAGCATGTGCTTTTTGCATGCCACTGACGTACACATTGTGACAGCTGTTTTGGGCGTGGAACGTTGATCCTCATATAACATATCAACAGAATCAAGCACAGACAGAAAATATTCTGCATCATTGTCTGGAACGTGCAGCAACTTCTCGTTAATGTTAAAAGGCAATCTGGCTTTTAGTGGGCGGAATATATCACTCGTAGTTACAGGTTCATCAAGAAAGTGGCCCACATTCAGATATTTCTCAAAATACCCTCGCAAATTGCCATGTTTAGCATTGAAAGGCTCTGGTTCTATAATCTGTTTCCTTAGGCGTTCTTGTACCGACTGCGACCAAAATTTGGCCAAGAAAGCTCTTCCAAATTGCTCATATGTCACGCATCTGATGGCTTCAGTATATGCCCAGACAGCTGCGTCACCTTGGATGTAAACTACAACGTAAGAAATTCTCTTTCGGTCACTCCATGCTCCTGGTAGTGCATTTCTAAATGCTTTCAGAAAAATTACAGGATGTACAGTACGTTTTTCTGGACTGGAAGGTTGAAATTGGCGATGTTTAGTCAGACTTTCTTCTGCTTTGACACTGTAATGTCAATTGCTTCCACTATAATTGTTGTATGCTCGATTGGAGAACGGAAAGGAATGTACTGCCCATAAATGACGCCATTGTAATTAGGTGTCATGTGTACAGGTGTGTACAGTGATTGTGAGATGTGTGTTGTGCACGGAGAATACGTGTCATAACTGTATTTGTTTTCATTACCAAAGCAAGCAATTTGATTATTAGTATTACTACGCTCTGGTCCTACGTCGTCGTTTAGTTGTTTCTGTCGTGCTGCGCTGGATTGAGCTGCTTCAGCTATGACATGTTTATTATTTTTCACAAACTCGGCTACGGTCTTGTGCACAACCGTCGGTAATTTTTCCTCTATACATTGGTCGAAGTATTTATTTTTCTGATCAACTCAGTCATGAAATTCTTTATTCATGTTGGTAAAATCGTTGTCAATGTGTGGTTAGAGTTTGTCTGTTAGTCTTTTATCCATAGTGTTAACTTTGCCTTCAATTACAGTAGTGCGTGTTTTTATTGAGTCATGAATTGACGAATAAGATTTCACTTGAGTGGCAACAGCTTTGCCTGTAGCGTTTAAATGTTTGAATTCAGTTTGAATATATTTTACATCTTTAGTGGTTTTTTCCTGCTACAAGTTCAATTCGGAAAATTTTGAGTCAAGTTCAGACACTTGTCCGCTTAGTCTCGTGTTAATCTCGTCTACTCTTTCACGCAAAATGTCGTTACAACTTTTTAGTGCTCTTAATTTAGCCTTAATCTCGTCAAGTCGCGTGTTTAAAACTGTCATGTGTTCGTCAATGTCTTTTTTTGTTTTCATTTATCTGATTATGTATTGATAACATTTGCGCATCAGTGTCTTCCATTTTTAATCATTTGATTATGAATTGATAATATATGTGTGTCAGTGACTTCCTTGTTCTTAGTCATTTGATTATGTATTGATAACATAAGTGTCTTCCTTGTTTTTAGTCATCTGATTATGTATTGATGTCATGTGATTTTTGTTTTCAGTCATTTGCTTGATAATAGTGTCAAACATGCTGGCAATATTTGTCAGCTGAAAATGCTCAGCTCCACCATGTCGTTTGACATGACGTCATGGGCAAGAATGGGCTCTGAGCTGGATTTAGCTATTTGACTAGTGGTCGGTCTGTTTACGATATTTCCGTCACTAGGCATGTAAACTGCTGATTGATCGTTAATATTGAAGTCACCTCTGGAGTCATTGTCACTCTTTTGTCCAATGTCCAAATTGGATTTGGTTTGTTGCTGTTGTCTGTCGTGTTGCTAATTGCTTACACATCACCACCATGCTACACGTAATGTATATTGCAAGAAAAATCTTTAAACACGTTTGAAAATGAATTCATGAAATTAATTTCGAAAACAACAATTTTGGCTTACATGAGCAATAATTAGCATTAATGGTCAATAAATTAACATTAATGGCTGCTTGCCATTTTGCGTTGCCCATGACACAATTCGGCCATTTTGTGGAATGGTATGACTGAGTTGTTGCAAGAAACTGTAAGATAAAAATAATTTGGAATACGCGATCTTGCGCAAAAATGACTGCTACGGTTATGGAAAACTCTCACAAAGTTGGAAAGCAAGCTGTGCTTGGACTAGCATGCTAATGTACAAATGTCATGTCTTACCTTGCATCCAAATATGCAGTGTAGATTCCAGGTTTCATTATCAATTTCAATGGTTCATTTTTTTGTTTGGTCTTTACAAATATTCAATTGCAATGGCTCGTCAGATATGATCCTATTATCCATGCAACAAAGAAAAACAATGTAGCAAATACAATAAATGGTCCAGACACGAAGACGCCAGTTTGATTTCTCTCGCCTTGGTTTTTCCTGTCTGCATTTTGAATATCAGACATCAGATAAATAATAATAACTATTAATAATAGTATGTGATCAGTTTACACAAACTTTGCGACCTTGACAAAAGCTTTTTGCAGAAGGTCTGTTCAATGTAAATTGACCGTGATTTTATTGTTAATATCGAACTTCATAGTTTGAATAATTCCAAAGCTTTTGTTCGTACTGGACCTTGATATAATTTATAACAAGCTTGCAACATCAATGAAACACAAGATTAAATAATATCACTGTATTCACAAAATATTATACTAAATGGAATAACACAGACACATCACTACATTAATTCTGTTGCTGTGTGCAACTATGAGCATGCCTAGTGAGATTGCGTCTCAGTATATGAAGGGTTTATTTCAATAGTGGTACAAGTCCATTACCTCCGCTTTTCTGTCTATAATGCTTCTGAAATTAATGAGCCAAAAAACAGAAAGAAAGGTTCATCTCTAGCTAGAAGCCACACGCTTGAATATTTCTGGTATCTCAACTGCAGATTTTTCTGCTCTCATTTAACTTTAGGACTCTGTATCTGAATATGAACAAAAATGGACTTGTACCACTATTGGAATAAGCCCTTCATATATAATAATGGCGGTGTGCCAAAGAATTATTTGCAGCGATTTCAGATATGCGTCCGATCAGGACGGCTTCCAGAACAAAAAAGGTGCAGTCTTCTCGGCAAGACAACTGAACTGCGTAATTATTCTAATGTTTCAGCGGTTTCACGCCACAATCGATACAACCGCTTATACTAATTAATATCTCATATAATTCTTTATATTCTGAACTTATGTCCAAGTTTTTGCTATATTTCCACGCCTATCCTACAAATGTGCCTTTAAACTGTCTTCAATTCCCGCCATTTTAGCGGCTTTCTGTCTAAGTTGTTTAGGCAGGGAGTGAGTGGCTGCTCTCTTGCGCACTATGGGATTTACTAATGATCTTCCGACATCACGTGAAAACATTCTTTGGGAAATCCTCTCATTGTTATTATTTACGTATATGATGAAGGCGTTAATGCAAGCAGTATCAACCATTCGGAAAAATAGGACAAGTGGTCAGTGTCTAGTTTTCCTTGGGGTTAAATAACTAGCGCACATTTCATCTATTGTGTCCACACCTATTTTGGTCTTATTATATATCGTGATGGTTTCTTATCTCCGCGGTATTAGTGTCAATGGCGCCGTCATGATGCAAAGATGAAAGGAGAATAACGTTTTTGCCCTCCTTTGGCACATATGAAACTATGGTGATATCGTTTCTGAATCCAAAAAGGCTGCTTCTAAGTTCACGACCTCTCGTGCAAATAAAGTCTGGAGGGGGCTCTCTCTTATTCTTTTGAAGAGTTCCTACTACTTAAGTTTCTTTCCCAGGAGCTATTCAGCCAGTGGTATGGAACAAAACCAGTTGTCTAGTGTCACATTGCGTCCTGTGCCTTCGATTGGCCGTACAAGTCTATTTACTATCTCCTTAGGCGACTTCAACACTGCAAAGGGACCCTCTGGCTGTTTACCAACGTAGATAACCATCCCCAAAGTATACCATGTTCGTGCGTCACATAAGGTGAAATTTTTTAAACCATATTTCGCAGGCTTGCTTGGTATACACTGTCGGAAACTGCATTTGCCTCTAAATGCAACCAGCTGTTCATCCACAGTCGTATATTCACACACAGTATAATTACTGACATAGTTTGACATGAATAATTCAAACACTTCTCTGAACGCAGCTAGGCAATCAAATAGTCTACGCTGTGGTCTGTCTTGAATATCATCGAATCTTAAACAACGCAACAAGAAACGAAAGCGCTGTAAACTCATTGTTGCATGAAATATTTCAATTCCAAAACCATTTGTGTCCCATAAGTCTTCCAGATTCTGGTGTCCTGCCTGTAATTCCCAGCCAATATCAACAAACCCAGAAGAGATTTTATTTTTTCCTCATTTGTTGGTTGGCATCATGGTCTCTTGTGAAATTTGATGCAATGTGTTGTATGTAAATATCTGTGCACGATGTAATCGTTCTAATTATTATGTCATTTAGAAATATCGGAAAACAGGCCACTGCAGTTTTCGCAGATTTTCCGAAAGCTTTCACGACAGTGAGATGAATAATACTTCTAGTTCTTATGTTGTGACTACGACAACTTTTCATCCATTTTGTAACCTTTTCCTTTCCAATAAAAAAATCATACTTGCTTTCATTATCTGCTGCAATTACTTGCGGTTCCAGTTCCAGGTTGTCTCCATCCTCCGTTTCTGTGTCACTGTGATGAGAGAGAACTTCGCAACTGTCTGTTTCCTCCTCTTCCTCTTCTCTTCCTTCAAAAGTTTCGTCTAAGACCTCTCCCAGAAGCTTCTTACTCTTTCTTGTTCTATTTTGTAAAGATACATAGCTGTTTTAACTGGACAGAGCGACAAAATACAAGCTGCTGCTACAGAACAAACAATGCGCTTTCTCGCAGCACTGCAACATAAAGAGTCGCGCAGGGTGCTGACAACACCCCAAGGCACATTGTTGCGTGTTTTCTTGGAACTTGCGCTTCGATTGTAGATTCTATTGTTACTCAAAGCTTTCATATTACGTCCTACCAAGGTGCCAAAGAACATGACTTTATACTCTTATGCATTATGTAATAATTCATCGATAAGGATGACTGGGGTGTTCTGAAAACCCTGCGCGACCGCTTATGGGTTAAGGAGACACTAGAACACAACCTTTTCTAATATTTTTGAGAAAGCCGTCAAAAGTGAAATTGGTCCATAGTTTGATGATATCTCTTTATCCCCATTCTTATAAAGAGGCTTAACTTCAGCATATTTTAGCCAGTCTGGAAATGTTCTGCTGTTAAGAGATTGACTACACAAGTAACTTAAGATAGTACTCAACTCGCATGAGCACTCTTTGATTAACTTCGTTGATAAGTTATCATAGGCACTGGTATACTTAGATTTTAAGGACTTTATGATGGATGCTACTTCTTTGGGAGACGTGAGTGTCATTTCCATTTTATTGAAGTTATTTTTAAAGACTTATCTCAGATACTCCATAGCACTGTTAACCAAACCCAATAACCCCAAGCTGTCAGTAACAGAAATGAAGCACTTGTTTAAAAGGTTTGCAACACTACATGTACTTGTTACCGAAGTCTCATTTATTTTTAGAGCTATCTGTTCCTCTTCCTTTTTGGCCCCATCTGTCTCTGTCTTCACTATACCCCATACAGTCTTTATTTTGTTGCCTGATGTAATTATCTTTTTCTCATAATAAAGCTGCTTCGAATTCTGTATTACTTGCTTCAATATTTAGCTGTATTCCTTGTAATACATTACAATTCTAACATCAGAGCTGCTCCTAGATAGCAAATACATTATCCTTTTTGTCCCACTTGATTTCGTTATCCCTTGTGTAATCCACAGTTTATTTTTTTACTTCTGTGTGATTTGAGTTACCTTTAGGGGAAAACAATTTTCAAAAGTGTAGGTAGCTTTGTTAATGAATGCTTTGTATTTTCCACTTGAGTCATACGTATTGTTAACATCTATCCAGTTCATGTCTTTGAGCAATTTCCTGAATTTCTCAATTTTTGACTTATTTCTTACCCTGCCGTACTCAGATTTAATAGATTTTCTATCCTGACAAGCTCACATTTAACACAAGATGCTGCATGTCATGATCAGATAGCCCATTTACTATGGGTTTTGTGATATGACTTTTTTCCCTAGATTTGGCTACGAAGATTTTATCAATAGCAGTCTCAAGAGTATTTACATATCCTAGTAGCAAAATTCACAGTAGGAACTAAATTAAATGATAGTTTTACTGACTGCAACAATTATTCACTGACAGAGCTTTTCAATAAATCCACATTAAAAACACTAGCAACCACCTACTCGTGCAGTTCGCTGATGACACTGCCTTACTATCCAGCAGCAGAAATCTGAACATAGCAATAGCTCGCCTTGAATATCAACTAGACATCCTGCAACTCTGGGCGACTGACAACAAAATCCAAATAAACGCACAAAAGACCAAGGCAGCGATGTTCACAAGACGCTGGCCAGAACTACGAAAGAAGCTAACCATCCACAACCAGGAAGTCGACTGGACTACACACACTAAATACCTGGGTGTCACCTTAGACAATAAATTAACCTACACACGCCACATCGAATACAAGAGAAACACGATTATCCGCACACTAGACAGTTTATATTCAATACTCAGCAGCACCGAAACGAAAGTTCCAACCAAGCTCAGACTTTACAAGGCGACAATCCTACCAATGATGCTATACGGGTGTTCAACCTGGGGAACCACCTGTCAAACCAACATAACAAAACCCCAAAGATCCCAAAACAGATGTCTCAGGACTATTCTACAAGCGCCTAGATGGACTAGGACACAAACACTCCATAACGAACTATCCGTAAAATACATCTCACAACTCATAAAAGATAGGACTCAAAGCATTATCGACAAAATAGACGCCCTTAGGCCTACAACATTACAACTAGAGGACGTAGCCACTGTAGACACCCAACCTTGGCACAGAGTAAGAGCTATAAGAGCCATCTTAAATAACTAACCAAACCAAAACTCAACGTAGGACCAACGAGCCTCCAGATATTGAATGAAATGTAGGGCACAAGAACCATAACGAGTTCACTGTCCCACAAAGGAATAAATAAAACTGATCCTTGATCCTGATAATCACTTCTCACCTTAAGTCCAGCCGCCAAAGGCGATAGCACTTGACGACGACACAACGCAAAAAAAAAAAAAACAGCAACCACTATTTCTTTGTTATTTACTATGGGATGGGACAGCAGAGCCTCCACATTTTTTTGAAGAGGTTAAAATTTCATTAAGATGATCTGTATATACCTACTATTATAAAGGACTTATTATGAAAAACTACTTCTGTCGCACAAGTTTCTAAGTGCTGCTCTGAGCAAAACTTATTAACAACAATATTCTTGCCATCAAAACAGTTTGTGACAACTATGGCAACTCCTCCTTTCTCCATATTTTCTCTACAGAAATAGGAAGCTAACTTGAATCCTGTAACATTTAACATATGGATTGCATTGTTTCTTTTCTGCTGTTGAACAAGCTAAGTTAGACGGTGGAAAAACCAAAACTTTCGATTGGAACGGATTTTTTGCTGGAAATTCACAGGGGGGGGGGGGGGGTCAGCAATTAGATCCATGGCGGTAGAATTTTTACCTCCATGATTAGATCACGATTGTGTCAAAATCTTTGCTTGTGCCGTCATCCGCAGGCGGCAAGCTGTAGCGTGCTGTGTGTTTGAAAACAAAGCGCCATGGAGGAGATGATTGCGTCAAATGTTTGCCGGTTGTGTTTATGGAAAACTGCACCGCTTATACCGATATTTGGTTCGAACAATCTGTATGAGAAGGTAACACAACTGGTGCCGATATCTGTAAGTACTAGTTTTTAATTCTTCCTTGTTCACTATAGATTTTTTCCTTGATCAGCGTAATGAATATAGACCATGTCAAGATGTTAAAATGAAATTCGTTATTAGTTTAATGACATGGGAGCGATGGGTAACAACTCTGCACGATTATCTTTTTCTGTTAGATAATGAGACTGAATAATCTGAGCACTGTTTATACATCAGCAAACATTTATGAGGGGGGAAGGGAAGGGGAACATACCGCAGTTTCACGATTAGAGAGTATACGTACGGACAAGTTTTACAGAATAATGTAGAATCAGCCATGTACGTACACTTATTTTACTGTAACACCATTTATTTGTTATCTAATAACCCTGCCTATTATAATTACGGAAATTATCACCCAAGAAAAGACCGCACACAGGATACGGTACAACAAAGTTATGGTTCTGTTGGAGTAACCTTGTATTCAGTATAATAATGTAAAATGTAGTGTGATTACGGGATATGTCAATTTAAAGGTTAAGCTGGTATTGCGCCTCTATAGGCCAATGCATTTATGAAGTTACACTGATGCTTACAGCATTTTTTATATTTTCTCATGTCTGTTATGTAGGGATCACCAAAGCTATTACAATCATAAAAAATATAAAATTAAACAATGGAAACTTTAGTTAGCATTCTGGCCCGAGATGTGGGAGTTGGCGGTTGTGTGCATGAGGTGTGCTTGCTTGTGTATATGAATGGTGTCTGTCTTGTACTGATGAAGGGAAAGCTTCATGTAAGTGTCTTTTAATTGTGTCTGTCTAGAATGTGACATCTCTCTTTACGTTTAGTAAAAATATAAAATTAGTTTACATTGATGTTGCTGTGTATCCATATTACAAAGCTGTTTTTATTCTCTCATTCAGATCCTTACTTGTGTATTGTTTGGTAGAATGATTCACACACGGAGGGGGGGGGGGAGAGAGAGAGAGAGAGAGAGAGAGAGAGAGAGAGAGAGAGAGAGAGAGAGAGAGATACTAACATAGAAGGCTAAACTATCGACCTTCCTGCTTTTTATATACATAGCCTAATCATTGCATATTACAAAGTATTTACTTACGAGTGTCTTGGATGCATGTTAGTTACTATGTGCAGCTTCCACATCAGGGTAGAACATTTATAGGCTTACTAGAATAACCTGATTGCATAATAGTGATGAAGTGTTTAGCTAGTGCAGTAGATATTTTCATAATTAAAAATGTAGATTTTTCACTGTCTTACCCATTTGTACAAAAAGGGCTTACTGTTCTGCTTCTGCAGATGATTTTCCAGGTCTATGACATATATCTTTCACAGTAGCTGTTACTTGACTGTTAACTGCAATGCTGCCTTGTTGTGCATGTAAAGAGTACATTATTTTGTAAAGCATAAATCAAACTATGGTTGCAAAATAATTGTTCATGTGAATTTAAAAAGACTTTTTCCACATCGTTATGATTTATTGTGCAAATGATCCGTGGAATTTGAAACTAACCAACCAACAAGTACCAGTAAAGTAAATTATTGTTTGAGTTTGCTGTACCTCATGGATATGACTCACGGTAGTCACTGTGCTTCGTTGTGTTAATGTACAACTTCTCTCATGTGACATCTCTGAAGGATCTATGTGGCTAAAGATGTGAATTGAAACATCTCAAATGTAACAACAGTCTATTAAAAAATAGAAAACATTTCTGCTTACCAAAGCACTGCAGAAGCAACAAACAAATAAAATATTACAGAAGCACTAGCTTTCTGAAACAGCAATTCTTTAATGCAGAGGAAGAGAAAATGAAACTATTCAGGAGTTGAGTAAGGGCCCTGGGCTAGGAAAGACACAGTAGGGCAGAGTGAAAATTAGTCAGATCTAGTGTCTAAAACGAGTTAGTGGTAGGCATTTTTTTGAGGTGTGGTGTCGTATGTTGTGTGTGTCATCCTTGATATACTAATGTGTATCGTTCTTCTGTCTGTTTCTAAAAGTACATTTAGTTTTTCTGGGTGGTGGATTTGATTGTATCATTTACGTTGTTTAAAGTGAAGTGTAACTTGGGTTGTAAGGTGATAGTTGTGATGAAAACCCACTAGCTTTCCATTGTGGTCTGACATTTTCAAGTTTTAAATATGTTTAAAGGTGTTAATAACAACATCACAGACCAACCTCATATTTCCATGAAGGTCCTGTTTGTTTTGCTGATGCCTTTGTTTGTTTTTTTTTTTTTTCTCTCTCTCTCTTACACTGATCATTTCTTGAAGCTGGAATCCCTGTCATGTTAATGGCATCACTGTTCTGTTGGCACAGTTATAACATACACGAGACAAAATATGCAGTAGGCCTAAATGCTGAATCTGAACTCAAGAGGGTAATCAATAAGCCAAAAATTGATTATTTTAGGACACCTCTCAGAGACATTCCTTTGAGTGATGTTTAGAATGCTTATGGCATGAGTGAAAGATATAACACTTTTGCTAATAAAGTGCTTACCTTATTTGAACACTGTTTTCCCCCAAAACTAACCAAGGTTGGAGCAAAGTCTACAAAGAAGCCATGGATTACACAAGGAATAGAGGTATATTGTAAAACAAAAAGGAAACTGTATCTGTCAATCCAAAACAGTCCTGATGTTGATGCTATAGTACATTACAAGAAATACTGCAAAATATTAAAGACTGTGATATGGACATCAAAGCAAATATATTACAATCAAAAGATAGTCTTATCAAATAACAAAATAAAGACAGTATGGGAAATAGTGGAGGAGGAGACAGGTAGAACAAGACATGAAGAGGGGCAAATAGGATTAAGAGTAAATGGAAATACGGAAGCGTCCGATCCCGACCATCTGCTTTGACCCATTACATCACAAATATGGCGGAAATGACCATAAACCACGATTCCAATATGGCACATATAAAGTCGTTTCGTACACATTATGAGGACGAAAATACATCGAAAAACAAACACACACACGTTCCACAAAAAGCCTAATGACACTAACGGGACAAGCGCGGGAAATAGGGGTTTTTGGGTGGGGATAAACTAAATATAAACAAATTTAGACACCTACCCCCATATAAAACCACGCAAAACGACGAAAAAAACCCGACATCACAGAACTCCCCAAATATCACTAAACACAATATCATCTGGCATCTGACACTTCCCTTGACCTATATACCTCAACAGCAGATCCCGATCCCATAAATTAGGACCTAACACTTCCCTTCACCTATATAGCTCAAAAACATCTCCCGATACCAATACCAACATTCACAACCACACATTGGGATCGAACACTTTCCTTGACCTGTTATCCTTACAACATCTTCACATACAGCCATTGCTGGTCTGAGACACTGGAACTTTAAGTAAGCCTCATTTCTTCACAACATACTGAACACTTCACGACTTCATCCAAAAATCCGAATAGTTGAAGAAATTTTATTAGAGACAACACACTGTCCCCCATCATAGCAGACAACCAAAAACTGTTGACCCTGTCAGTCATATCCATACCTACCAAAGACATAAAAAAAAGCAATTTACTAAAATTCACACACGACGCCACACTCACAAACTAAAACAAAAACATCACCTAACACACCACCAGAGAGCACCACCGATCACATCAAAACGACACCTACAAACACGCCACTCTCACAAACTAAATTCTGCGCCGTCGTGTCGTCTCACACCACAACAACCTTACGTCACGGGTCAAAGCCGACGGGTGGAATCGTACGCTTCAGTCGACCTGAGTAAATGATACATTGGTGACAGATGTATATAGTGTTGCAGAACTTTTTAACAAACATTTTATAACTATTACTGAAAAGATGGGGTTGTCAGGCTCTGTAGATGCTGTCATGGGACACCTCAGACCAGACATTTCAAGTAACTTCCATAATATGAATTTGACCCTCACTACCCCAGCAGAAGTAATGTCCATCATAAATTCTTTAAAATCTAAAACATCTAGTGAATATGATGAAATATCAACAAAGTTAATTAAAGAATGTCATTCTGAGTTAAGTAACATATTAAGTCAGCTGTGTAACCAGTCGTTTATCAATGGAATATTTCCTGAATTGTTGAAATTCGCTGAAGTTAAGCCACTGTTTAAGAAGGAAGATAAAGAAATAGTCAAATTTCTGTCCAGTTTCACTTTTGCAAGCATTCTCAATAATTTTAGAAAATGTGATGTACAATCGGCTTTATAACCATCTTATCACAAATAAAATGCTATCAGAGTCACGTTTCGGACTTCTAAAGGGTTCTGATATTGAGAAGGCTACCTACGCTTACAGTGAAAATGTACTTAATTCATTAGACAAAAAATTTCAGGCAACTGGTATATTTTGTGATTTGACTGTGTAAATCACAATACCCTTTTAAGTAAATTACAATATTATGGTGTAACAGGAAATGCTGCAAAATGGTTCAAACCTTATCTCTCTGGCAGAAAGCAAAGGGTGTTATTAGGAAAGAGACATGCATTAAGCTATCAGGCATCATCCAACTGGGAACTAATTACATGTGGGGTCCCACAAGGTTCCATCTTAGGGCCCTTACCTTTTCTTGTGCATATCAATGACCTTTCGTCAGTAACATTAACATATGCCAAGTTTGTTTTGTTCGATGATGATACGAACATTGCAATAAATAGCAAATCAAATGTAGTCTTAGAAAGATTGGCTAATAAAATATTTGTGGACATTAATCACTGGTTCCTAGCCAATTCCTTGTCACTAAACTTCGAAAAAACACACTACATGCAGTTCAGAATTTGTAAGGGGTGCCCCACGAGTTTATGCCTAACATATGATGACAAGCAGATAGAAGAAGTGGACAGTGTTAAATTCTTGGAATTACAGCTTGATAATAAATTCAACTGGGAGAAGCACACCACAGAACTGCTGAAGCACCTAAACAAATCTCTATTTGCAGTGCGAATTCTGTCAAACATAGGGGATATGAAAATGGAAAGGCTGGCATACTATGCTTACTTCCACTCTATAATGTCATATGGGATTATTTTTTGGGGTAATTCATCAAGCCAAGTTTTCCGGGCACAAAAATGTGCAATAAGGTTATATGTGGTGTAAACTCAAGAACATCCTGCACAGGCCTGTTTATCAAACTAGGTTTACGAATTACTGCTTCCCAATATATTTATTCCTTAATGATATTTGTCATTAAAAATATATCACTTTTTCAAACCAACAGCTCAGTTCATGGAATCAATACTAGAAATAAGAATAATCTTCACAAGGCTTTAAAGTCACTTACTCTTGTACAAAAAGGTGTGCATTATTCAGGAGCACACATTTTCAATAACTTGCCAACAGCCATAAAAAGCTTAACAACCAATGAAATTCAGTTTCAGAGAAGCCTAAAGGATTTATTGGTGGCCAACTCCTACGCCATTGATGAATTTCTCAGTAGAGCCAACTGATTTGTGTGTGTGTATAAAAAGTACAATCTAACTTCTGCACTATTTCAGTGCGGTAATGTGTTCATTGTAAATAAGTATTGTAGTAGTTCTCTTATGTTTATTACCTTATAAATATTATTTTAAATTTAGTGTATTAATGCGATCTTAGTAAATGAGTTTTGTAAAATGATCCTTTCATAGCGTGTTCATCAGAGAAGAAAAAGACGATCATTCTACTTGGGACCTGTAGAAGATACATTAGCTTATTTGTTTTAGTTGTAAATATTTTCATGTATTATTGTTTTTCTGACATGTCCTACATCCTGGAGGACCTCCTCACTACGGATCAATTGGAATGAATCTAATCTGATCTAACAGAGGAAAGACAAGTAAAAGCAAATAGTTGAGGCAGCAGCCAAAGCAGAGTTAAGGAAAGGTGCAAAATATGAGTGACAAAAGTGTAAAATAATCACATGTGAAGTGAACGTAGTGTTATGACGTAAATGGAGTTGAAGGAAAAAAAAAATGTGCTAGCACCATAATGTGTGCAAATTATGGTGAAGCAGATGCAGAGGTCATGGTGAATGTACTGCACACTGTGATGTGATACAGAGAACTATTTTCTTGCAGTTACTGTTTACTCATTTTCACTTAGAGCTAATAATGCCGACACACTTTGGCTACATAGAAAATAGTGCCTTGGAACAACAGGAGCTGACAGTATTGAAAATAAGCTATCACCATATTCTTAAAGTTAAAACAAGTCTACCTGCAAATTATGCTGAACTGAGCTTGTAATTTGTGGCTGTATTTCATCCTTTCATAATTTTGCACGAGTACAATATTAAAAAGGATGTTCTTCAGATACAGGTACTGTACTGAGGCATGTATTCAGTGCATCACTTTCACAAGGTATCTTCCCATGCAGACTATAGCATGCCATTGTTAGATCCTATATTTAAGAAAGGTGCTAGGATAAATATTTATTAACCCATTTAGCAATTGAGTATGTCTACAAGTATGATTCTGAGTCAGTCACCATGATCCCAGAGCATCCTCTCATCCGTTACCATATTTCACTGATGCTGTATTAAAATATCTAAATGACAAGGTTTTGCATATTAGGATTTTTTGTGGTCTGTCAAAGACACATGAGGGCACAAATTACAACATTTTTCTGGAGAAGCTTAAAGGTTCTGGCTTTTGAGGTATATTAAGTGTTTCACTTCATATTCAACATTAATGTTTATGTAACAGAAAATTTAGATTATAAGGGTGTAGCCTCTGTATGCAAATTATGTTATGAAAGAGATTTTGAAGTCACCTGTTGAGTCAGTGACAGAAAAAACTGCTATTTTATGCATTTGCAGAAGTCTTGATAGCAATACAATTGCAATTTCGAAATAGTTGGACCTTGCTACAGGTGAGCTCAAGATTACTGGGTGAAACTTTGGTACTCCAACTAATGACCTCCCTGAGTGTAAATGAATGATTTTATAAAAACTAAATTAAAAGATTTAAATAAGTCCAAGCAAGGCTCTAAATTTTTCAGATTTTATTTTACGTAGAGGCTTTGTCAGAACGTCAGCTTGTTGCTCATTTGTGCTAATGTGCTTTAACACTACTTTCAAAACGAAAACTTTCCCCCTAGCAAATAACAGTTTGACATCTATATGCTTAAGTTTATGGTGAAACTTTGGGTTATTCCAAAGGCTTATCACTGGCATGTTATCTTCATAAAGTTCAACAGCTCTTTGAGTTTCAGGAAGACTGTAATACAAATTACTGAACCAACAGGGTTTGTTAGTTGCCATACTTAAAGCTAAAAATTCTGATTCTGTTGATGACAGACACACTGTGGGTTGCTTCTTAGATGCCCGTGAGACACTACAATCCAAAACTTCAAAGAGATAACCACCTGTCGACTTTCTATCTACTGTCACCAGCCCAATCAGAGTCAACATAACCAATTATAGTATTGGTGCAGTTTTCCCTTGCATATGACTTGGTTTTAGGGTTCCCTTAATATAACACAGTACACATTTTAAAGCATTCCATAAATCCAGACTTTCACTTGATTGTTACCTGCTTAGAATACTTACTGCTGCACTAATAGCAATCTAACATGGCATACATCAATGGCCCTATTAATTTTTTACATATACTGGATGTTGCAATAAAATGAATGGCAAAGTTTGTAAACTTAGAAAGGCTCTGTATGGTTCAAAGGACTCACTCAAAAATTGGAATGTTAAATTCCACCCAGTAGTAACTGACTTATTTTGAGTATTGCTTATATATAAAGACAGAAAATAGCAACGAAGTGGAACAGTCATGAACCTTTTTCCAAAAACTCCTTAGTCCCACAGAAGTATCAGTCCTTTCCAAAGGCCTTATCTCCTGCCACATTCCCAAATTCAATCATGCTGGACTTAATTAAAGACCTTCTCTTCTTCTCCATTTCACTATAGTGGAAATACTTTTTCAACACCAACCCTACCAATCACACTCAACCAAAGGCCAATATTGAGCCTGGCTGACTCAGTTCACTCGTCCATCCAACCGTGATCCACCCCTACTGCCCCCAGATCAGCCCCTGTTGATTTTCCAGTATTTCTTAACCTCAAACCTTTCCTCATCATCATTCCCCAAATCCGTCAACGTGAAAGCTAACCACACAGCTGCAGAAAGAACTGCAGTCCACCACCAAAAAATGATGCTGTCCTTACAATTTCACTTGCTGACAAAGGCCCCACCACTGTGGTTTTGAACCATAAGGATTACCTGGTGGAAGGACTCCACCAGCTGTCAAATTCATCCGTCTACCAACCCTGCCACAGTGATCCTATCCCCCCCCCCATCCCCTCCCCCCACTCTCTCCCCTGTCCCCCCTCCCCACCCTCCCCCTCTGCCCCTACCCCCTCTTGCCTGATCTCCCCCTCTCCCCATCCATCCCTCCCCCCTCCATCCCTCCCCCTCTCTCCTCACCCCTACCATTCCCCGCACTACTGCCTTCTCCATAGAGAATTGCACTACAAACATCATGTTCATAGATGGGAAAGTTATTCTCATTACAGAAAAACCAGAAAAAGACCCTCTGAAATTAATTTTGTTACTGGAATGTATATTTGTGAACAATTCAATCTCTTTTTTTTTATGTTTATGGATTGACAACCCTGGAGGTAAGGATTGCACATGAAATCTTCTTTATTTGGGTGGATTACTAATTTCGGCCAACAATCTACCCATTTTCAAATCTAAGATAGAAAGCAGATTTTTTCTCATGTTGGCAACATAAAACAGCTTACAGAACTGCACATATTGTATCAGGGTTCAAGAGCAAATAAATGAATTAATTACCAGATACGAGCTATAGTGTTGGTACCATTACGGCTTCACACATCATTAAAATCTTTCTTAAAATGACAACATCCATATATCACATAGTTACAAAAAGCTTTTCATCATTCATGACCAGTGTAATTGAGTGATGGTAATAAAACTGAAAATATACATTAGAGAAGAGACAGGGGGAAAAAGAACAATATTTCCATAAGGAACAGCCCACTAAAATGATTGAATGTAAAAAATATCATCTTGCCAAAGGCCGTATCAGGCAGCCCATGCTGCGGCTGGGTGGTGCCAATGGGAAGAGCCCCTGATCGGAGTGGGTGGTATCGGGGCAGATGTTTGGGACATGAAGTGTATCAGACTGCAAAAATCTGGCCATTCTGAATTGGCCGCCTCTTCAAATGGTGAAGGATCATTGAATGCTGCTTTGTATGAGCTGGCAGCCTTCTCTTTCCTGGGTACATCCTTGGAGGAGGGCCAGGCTTGCTGTGATGGGATGAAACACTTTCCCTACTACCTCGTCTGAACTAAGACAGGTGGGGACACGTTCACCGCCACAAAGCCATTGTTTTTTGTGGGCAATATTGAGGACAAGTTTGATGAAGTGGTGTTTCTTAGTAAGATGCAATCGGGATCCCTGTTGATCAAAGCTTCTACCGCCACCCAGTCTTCAGCTCTATGTGCTTGTGGTCGTCTTGACAATGTCCCAGTGTCTATCACTGCTCACCAGTCTCTGAATATGGTCCAGGGAGTGATTTTTCATAGGGATCTCATCCTACAAACTGATGATGAGGAACTCCAGGCTAATCTGGAGCAATGCAGCGTTCAGTTTGTTTGACATGTGCAGGAGGGTCATAAAGACAACTGGACCGATAACGGCACCTTCATTCTGGCATTCGAGGGAGAGAAGGTCAAGGTTTTGTGCTACTGATATGATGTGAAGCCATACAGCCCAGCACCCGTGAGATGCTTTCGGTGCTTGCGTTGTGGGCATAAGTCTTCACACTGTACAGTGGGCCACAACCTGTGCATGTCAATTGTCATGACTGCCACTCTCCTCGCCTGCCAGATTGCCCTGCTTACCAGAAAAGAAGTTCCGAGAGTACAAGTCCCTAGATCGCCTATCTCATGATGAGGCATGCCAAAAATATTACAGACACCACCCAGTGTTACTTTCTTCAACTTTTGCCTCTGTTGTGCTCCTTCCCTACGGGAGCTGCTCCCCCTCCCTGGCTGAAGAAGTGCCACCTCCAAAGGAGTCAAGTAACATGACCTCCCGCAGCTTCTTTATGTCTAACCTGGACTCTCGCTACTTGATAATCCATTGGAATTGCAGTGGATATTATCGTCACCAGTCGGAAATACAATGCCTTGTTTGCTCTTATTCTGAGTTCTGTCTTGCTCTTCAATAAACACTCTTCCGTAACGAGCACTCTGCAATGTTTTGTGGTTATTGGACAGTTATTGGACATTCTGTCAGAACTATGCCATCCCTGGGATAGCATCTGGAGGGGTCTGCACTTTGATTCACGCTGATGTCATTAGTGATAGGATCTCCCTTCATGCGAGCCTGGAAGCAATATTAGTCAGGGTGCAGATGACTCCAGCAGTCATCGTTTGTGATGTCTACCTCTCTCCAGATGAGCCGCTTCCTTGTGTTGAACTGTCTACCTTAATACAACAATTCTCTGCCCCCATATCGCCTCTTCGGGGACTTCAGTGGACTTCACCCGCTGTGGGGGAGTGCCATTTCAACGGCTTGGGGTCTTCTAATTGACCAGTGTATTACGACTTTGATTTGTGTCTCATCAATGACGGTTCCCCTACTCACTTCTGTGCTGCTCATGCCATCTCTACTGCTATTGATCTCACAATCTCCTCCCCTGCCCTCGTGGCTTCCCTACATTGGTCACCCGATGGTGACCTTTGTGACAGTGACCACTTTTGGTGATTCTTTTGTTCCCCTGCTACTGTCAGGCAGACAGACCCCCTTGTTGGGCATTCTGCAGAGCCAATCAACCACTCTTTCTCATGAATTGCATTGATGCAGCCGTGCAGGGCATCCCTGCAACTATTCTTCATGCAGATGGCACTACTGTCCCCCTATCCACAGGTCTCCCATGGCATCAGTCGGTACTGTGATGGACTAAGGATGTAGCATTGCCACTCAGGACCGCCGATGGGTGCTGCAGCAATTTAATAGACACCCTTTGCAGACCAACCTCCTCACTTTTAAGTGTCTCCATGCTAAGGCTCACTACTTTATTAAGCAGCATAAAAAGGAGTGCTGGAAGTGCTATGTTTTCTCCTTGGGGGCGCAGGCCTCTTCATCACAGGTTTGGTCCAAACTCCGTAGTCTTCTGGGCTGCCAGCGCTAGTCAACTGTCTAGGGTCTTATCCTCCAAGGTGCTCTGTGGATGATGTCTTTGTCCTTGCAGAGCACCTCGCATCACACTTTGCGACAGCATCAGTGTCCTCTTCCTGTACTGCTGTCGTTCTCTGACGGAAATGCCGAGTTGAACAGACCCTCCTCTGTTGCAACCCCCACCAAGCTGAACCCTAGTATAACGAACCCTTCACTGAATGGGAATTTTTGCAGGCTCTTACCTCTTCACGTGACACAGCCCCAGGCTTGGATTCCACTCACAACCAGATGATCCAGTGCTTGGACGTTACCCAGAGGCAGCATCTACTCAGGGTCTTCAATTGCATTTGGCTAATGGATGCCTTACCTTCAAAATGGTGAGACGTTATAGTTATCCCTTTCCTTAATCCCGGGGAAGCACCCAACGTCCCTAGACAGCTACCACCAGATTAGCCTGACAAACGTTCTTTGTACCTGCTTGAGAAGATGTTTAGCTTCCGGTATGTGGGGTAATTGAATCTTGGTGCCTTTTGTGCTCATATCAGTGTGGCTTCTCCCAGTGTGGCTTCTAAGGAGGACGATCTCCAACTGACCATGTACTCAGATTGGAAACAGCAGTCCAGCAGGCTGTTAATAACCGCTGGCACCTTGTCACAGTCTTCTTTGACCTTCATAAGCCATGCAACACAGCTTGACGCCATTATGTTTTAGTTACCCTGCACGACTGAGGCTTTCACAGCTCCCTTCTGATTTTTATCCGCAAGTTTTTATCCCACCAGCTCTTCCGGGTTCGAGTTGGCACTTCACTCAGCACCCCTCCGATGCAGGATAGTGATATGCCACTGGGTTCTGTGTTAAGTGTCACACTCTTCCTCGTAGCCATCAATGGGCTTGTAAACATTGTTGGGCCCCTGGTTACCCTGGCGTTGTGTGCCAGTGATTTGTGCATCTGATGCAGTTCACACTCAGTAGCATCTGCTGAGTGCCGGCTCCAAGGCATCATCCGATGGGCCTCTGCATGGACGTCTCCCATGGCTTCCAGTTTTCTCCCTCCAAGACATGCCCCCTCAGGGGCTCAGCATTCGTTTGCTGTGTACGGTCGTGGCGCCCCCTCGGTTTCTGAGCTGGTGACTGGTAAGCGCCGCCAGTCCTCTGTCGCTGTAAGCTCTGGGCATGCTTCAGTGACCACCATGCAATGCGGCGGTGGAATGTTGTGTGTCTCAGGGAATCTTGGCATGACTTGACCACCCTGATCTCGAGGATGGAATAAACCTCTATATACAAAAAAATAAAATAAAAATAAAAAATAAAAAAATTAAACTCAATCTCAAGGTGTGCTATGCACTGATGAGGTGCATGGCTGTTGGGATGGAACAGCTGTTAGTGGGCAGCTTCTGGGGAACCTGCCCCATCTCAGTTGTATAAGGCTTACCTAGGCATGCGGGGCTCTGTATAAGTGGACTTCTATTTCTCTAGCTGCTCATGGGACTGAGATGGATCCTTCGAAGTTTCCTCTTCCACTTCCCAGCAGAGTGGGTGGGCCGCTGGTAGGTACTAACACCTAATCAAATAAGAGAGCTCGTGTAGCCAGTCTTCTACACTCGGGGGTTACACAGAATTTGTCCATACATATGAACAGAATGCATGCTGCCAGTCAGAATTTGTTTTTAATTGTGCAATGGAAAGAGGGCAGTTTTGACAGAGTTTTGCCTTTTTATATTCAAAAAGATTTGGAGGGCATCGCAGGTTCACTGAAGTCCATCAAACGACTGTATAATAGAACGCTGGTGGAAACTGCTAATTCCCAACAAGGAACAAGCCTCCGGGAAGCTAGATTAGATTACATTTAGTTTTCGTTCCATATACCTAAAAATGAGATTATTCTTGTGGGTGTGGAACATGTCAGAAAGAATAACATAAAAAATGTAAAACAATTGAATACAATACTTTCTACCTTTATTATTTGTCAGGAGATTGTCAAGAAAGGTGAATAAATTACAGTAAACTGGAACTGCTAATATTTACAGAATTAATACTCTTGTCAGAATGAAACATTGTTATTAAATTTTAAAAATTTATCATATGCAAAATACCTAATCTTCACTGTTGTCACCAAATGCTGTCAGAACTGAAATCTAACAGACATTTTTCCTTAAGCTGTCTAACAGTCCCTCGTAAGATATTCACCTATAGGTTAGAAGGAGTTGCTTATCAAAAAGTCTTTCGAACAATGTTTAAACCGTGCTTTATCTGAAACCAAGTTTTTAATGGTTACTGGCAATTTATTGAAAATGTGTGTTCCTGAATATTGGACCCCTTTTTGGACCAAGATAAGTGAATTTAGGTCTTTATGTAAAGTGTAAAGTGGCATTCTACGGATCGGAGCGTGGAATGTCAGATCCCTTAATCGGGCAGGTAGGTTAGAAAATTTAAAAAGGGAAATGGATAGGTTAAAGTTAGATATAGTGGGAATTAGTGAAGTTCGGTGGCAGGAGGAACAAGACTTTTGGTCCGGCGAATACAGGGTTATAAATACAAAATCAAACAGGGGTAATGCAGGAGTCGGTTTAATAATGAATACAAAAATTGGAGTGCGGGTAAGCTACTACAAACAGCATAGTGAACGCATTATTGTGGCCAAGATAGACATGAAGCCCACGCCTTCTACACTAGTACAAGTTTATATGCCAACTAACTGCAGATGATGAAGAAATTGATGAAATGTATGATGAGATAAAAGAAATTATTCAGGTAGTGAAGGGAGATGAAAATTTAATAGTCATGGGTGACTGGAATTCGAGAGTAGGAAAAGGGAGAGAAGGAAACATAGTGGGTGAATATGGATTGGGGGAGAGAAATGAAAGAGGAAGCCGTCTGGTAGAATTTTGCACAGAGCATAACTTAATCATAGTTAACACTTGGTTCAAGAATTATAAAAGAAGGTTGTATACATGGAAGAACCCTGGAGATACTAGAAGGTATCAGATAGATTATATAATGGTAAGACAGAGATTTAGGAACCAGGTTTTAAATTCTAAGACATTTCCAGGGGCAGATGTGGATTCTGACCACAATCTATTGGTTATGAACTGCAGATTGAAACTGAAGAAACTGCAAAAAGGTGGGAATTTAAGGAGATGGGACCTGGATGAACTGAAAGAACCAGAGGTTGTAGAGAGTTTCAGGGAGAGCATAAGGGAACAATTGACAGGAATGGGGGAAAGAAATACAGTAGAAGAAGAATGGGTAGCTCTGAGGGATGAAGTAGTGAAGGCAGCAGAGGATCAAGTAGGTAAAAAGACGAGGGCTAATAGAAATCCTTGGGTAACAGAAGAAATATTGAATTTAATTGATGAAAGGAGAAAATATAAAAATGCAGTAAATGAAGCAGGCAAAGAGGAATACAAACGTCTCAAAAATGAGATCGACAGGAAGTGCAAAATGGCTAAGCAGGGATGGCTAGAGGACAAATGTAAGGATGTAGAGGCTTGTCTCACTAGGGGTAAGATACATACTGCCTACAGGAAAATTAAAGAGACCTTTGGAGAGAAGAGAACCACTTGTATGAATATCAAGAGCTCAGGTGGCAACCCAGTTTTAAGCAAAGAAGGGAAAGCAGAAAGGTGGAAGGAGTATATAGAGGGTTTATACAAGGGCGATGTACTTGAGGACAATATTATGGAAATGGAAGAGGATGTAGATGAAGATGAAATGGGAGATAAGATACTGCGTGAAGAGTTTGATAGAGCACTGAAAGACCTGAGTCGAAACAAGGCTCCGGGAGTAGACAACATTCCATTAGAACTACTGATGGCCTTGGGAGAGCCAGTCATGACAGAACTCTACCATCTGGTGAGCAAGATGTATGAGACAGGCGAAATACCCACAGACTTCAAGAAGAATATAATAATTCCAATCCCAAAGAAAGCGAGTGTTGACAGATGTGAAAATTACCGAACTATCAGTTTAATAAGTCACAGCTGCAAAATACTAACGCGAATTCTTTACAGATGAATGGAAAAACTGGTAGAAGCGGACCTTGGGGAAGATCAGTTTGGATTCCGTAGAAATGTTGGAACACGTGAGGCAATACTAACCTTACGATTTATCTTAGAAGAAAGATTAAGAAAGGGCAAACCTACGTTTCTAGCATTTGTAGACTTAGAGAAAGCTTTTGACAACATTAACTGGAATACTCTCTTTCAAATTCTGAAGGTGGCAGGGGTAAAATACAGGGAGCGAAAGGCTATTTACAATTTGTACAGAAACCAGATGGCAGTTACAAGAGTCGAGGGGCATGAAAGGGAAGCAGTGGTTGGGAAAGGAGTGAGACAGGGTTGTAGCCTCTCCCCGATGTTATTCAATCTGTATATTGAGCAAGCAGTAAAGGAAACAAAAAAAAAAAATTCGGAGTAGGTATTAAAATTCATGGAGAAGAAGTAAAAACTTTGAGGTTCCCGATGACATTGTAATTCTGTCAGAGACAGCAAAGGACTTGGAAGAGCAGTTGAACGGAATGGACAGTGTCTTGAAAGGAGGATATAAGATGAACATCAACAAAAGCAAAACGAGGATAATGGAATGTAGTCAAATTATATCGGGTGATGCTGAGGGGATTAGATTAGGAAACGAGACACTTAATGTAGTAAAGGAGTTTTGCTATTTAGGGAGCAAAATAACTGATGATGGTCGAAGTAGAGAGGATATAAAATGTAGACTGGCAATGGCAAGGAAATCGTTTCTGAAGAAGAGAAATTTGTTAACATCGAGTATAGATTTAAGTGTCAGGAAGTCGTTTCTGAAAGTATTTGTATGAGTGTAGCCATGTATGGAAGTGAAACATGGACGATAACCAGTTTGGACAAGAAGAGAATAGAAGCTTTCGAAATGTGGTGCTACAGAAGAATGCTGAGATAAGGTGGGTAGATCACGTAACTAATGAGGAGGTATTGAATAGAATTGGGGAGAAGAGAAGTTTGTGGCACAACTTGACTAGAAGAAGGGATCGGTTGGTAGGACATGTTTTGAGGCATCAAGGGATCACAAATTTAGCATTGGAGGGCAGTGTGGAGGGTAAAAATCGTAGAGGGAGACCAAGAGATGAATACACTAAGCAGATTCAGAAGGATGTAGGTTGCAGTAAGTACTGGGAGATGAAGAAGCTTGCACAGGATAGAGTAGCATGGAGAGCTGCATCAAACCAGTCTCAGGACTGAAGACCACAACAACAGCAACATGTAAAGTTTTCTTATTCCTGGAATTGATACTATGTATTGAGCTATTGGTTGTAAGTAGAGATGTATTACTTGCAACAAATTTCAATAAGGAATAAATATACTGAGACTAGAATACAAAGTTACTTGAACAGGTTTCTACATGATGATCTTGAATTTACACCGTAAATGATTCTTACTACACACTTTTGCATGCTAAAAACTTTTGTTGTATGCAAATGCCTTGGAGAATATGCCATAGACACGGAGCTCCATAACACCTTGAACTATAGCAAAGGTGTTGTGATGTGTCTAGATCTTTTTGACATTCCCAAGGAGGAACTGAAGGATGAGTGCACTCAGGAGGGGATCATAGACATGCAGAATATGTTGAAAAGGGTGGATGGGGGTCTGGTGAAATCTGGCTCTTTCATCCTTACCTTCAATAGCACGAAACTCCCAGAGCACATCTCAGTGTATGGCCATATGAACCTAACCCAATGCGCTGTTTTAAGTACCAGTGCTGTGGGCACACTGCCTTAAGATGTAAGGGTGAAGCCACTTGTGGAAAATGTGGCAAGGCCCCCCATGATGGCATTGGCCGCTCCTCTCCTCCAAAGTGTGTAAATTGCTCTGGGGATCACCCTGTCTGGAGTGGGGCTTGAACTGTCTTCCTTGCAGAGTGGTAGATACAGCAGATTAAGACTTCAAAACACATCCCATATGGAGAGGCCACAATGATCTGTAATGCCATGAAGCCTCCCACATTCACTACCTCTTTTGTTTCCACCCTTAAAAAGACTATTTCGACAGCTAGCACTTCTACACATATGTAGGTTGCTAGTGTCTGCACTAGTACCTGTGTTTGTTTGTGTACTTGTCAAGCTGCAATCGTTTCTGAGCCCATAGCCCCTCCAAAATCATCAGAGAAGGCCACAGTTACCACAATTGCGGAATTCAAGGCACCTCCAATGGCAGAGTCTTGTAAAGAATCCAGTGTTGGATTTTTTACAAGTAATCTTGTAAAAAAATCTTGTAAAAAGAAAATCAGATCTCAGACAATCTGATATAGACAAAAATCGTGTAAAATATCCTCTGCCACTGTTATGGTAGTTCTCACAAAGCCTTCCCAGGTGAAGAAAGCAAATGGGAAGCTTCCGCCACAGGCAAAAACAGGTGGTAGACTGTTAGACCATGTCGATGTCATTTGGCTTGATGGCCCTGTTGCTTCTGCATAGTGTCAGTGGACTGCAAAGTCTTCCCGCGGCAACCATCTTGTCCCAAAGCTGAAACTCCAACCATTATGGGTACCCCACCACGGCGGGAAGACAGGGTGAAAGTCCAACCACCATGATAAATGGCCCCCATATTATAGTGGAACATGAGTGACTTCAGGACTCGTGTTGGGGAACTGAAACTCCTGGCACAGAGCAAACCCCTGTGCTTGTGTTTACAGGAAACACACTTCAAACTTACTTATGCCCATGTGTTAGAGCTGTACCCTCCACCGTAAGGATGTTGTCACTGGGAACGAGCCAAGGGAGGTGTTGCTATGTTTTTTTTTAATAACACACACTACTCCTCTGCTCTCCCCTTATAGTTACTGCTCTACAAGCCATAGCCGTTGCAGTTCATGTGAGTCTGATGCTCACTATCTGCCCCTGTACTTACCTCCGCAGGATGCAATGGACACAGATTCTCTCATAGGCCTTATTGAACAGCTCCCCCACCCGTTTCTCCTGCTGGGTGATTTCAATGCCCATAATGTTTTATGGGGCTCACACTATACTTGCTCCAGGGATCGAGTGTTGGACAACCCCATGATGTCTCAGAAACTTTTCATCCTTAACACAGGCAGTCCCACACATTTCTTGGCTGTTACTGGGTCATCCTCCACCACCGACCTCTCTTTATTGCTATCCAGCCCTTGCAGACTCAGCACAGCGGGAAGCAACTGATGACCTTCATTCCAGTGACAATTTCCACCTGCTGGATGGAGGATTGCTGGAACAGACGCCACCAAAATGAATTATCAGCAGGGCTGACTGGATGCTGTTCAGCCTGTTGGCAATGTTTGAACACTGTGACAGCGTCCAGGAATGGGTGGCCCACATCACGTGTGTGATCCATCATGTCACTGACCTACCCATACCACAGTCTTTCGGTCCTCTTAGGAGGCTACCTGTACCTTGATGGATAGATGAGTGCCATTCAGTCACCTAGGCCATTCGTGCAGCTCTTCAATGGTTTAAATGCCGCCCAACAGCAGACAACCTCACAGCCTTTCGAATAGTGAGAGCCAAGGCTCAACGCGTCACTAAGGAGAGCACAAACCAGTCATGGTAAGCGTTCCTGGACTCCATCAACTGTTCCACCTGTTCTGCAATAGTATGGGAAGCCATTTGGAGCATTTCAGGTAAACACAGTCATTTACCGATAGCAGCAGTACTGAAACTGGCATCTCCAAACGATACCCAGAGACATAACTTGGACACTGGCGGAACATTTTGCAAAAACTACAGCTGATGCAAGGCAGGATCTGGCGTTTCTTTGCTACCATGCAACTGTAGAGAAGGGCAAGTTAGACATCAAATCTGACTGTTCTGAGGCCTACAACTCTCTTTTCTCCATGTGGGAGCTCAAATCGGTACTGTCTGAGACACGTGATATTGCACCTGGTACTGCATGCTTCAGCATTTGCCAGTGACATCAAAGCAAATCCTCTTCCAATGTTTTAATCTTATATGGCAGACAGGCACCTTCCCCAACTCCTGGAGGGAGGTGGTGCTGATCCCTCTCCTGAAACCGGGAAAGGACCATACGTCTCCCAGTAGTTACGGGAGTATCGCCCTAATGGGCTGCATAGGAAAGACCCTGTAGTGAATGATTAAGCGTCATCTGGTCTGGCTGTTACAGACGAGACAACTCCTTAGCCACTCTCAATGTGGATTCTGGAAATTCCGGTCCACTGTTGACAAACTGACCCTGCTAGAGACAGCTATTAAGCATGCTTTTCTGCATAAGCAGCAGTGTGATGGTATGTTCTTCAATATTGGTAAGGCTTATGATAGTAATTGGAGACACTGTATTTTTGTACAACTGCATTAATAGGGCTTCCGTAGCCACCTCCCATCTTCATACGGTCTTTCCTGTCCCAACGATTTTTTTGGACCAAAGTTGGTGCCTTGCTAGCAGCTTGTTTTGAGCAGAGTATGGTGTCCCTCAGTGCAGTGTGTCGAGTATTACCCTATTTGCCATAGCCATAAACAGTATCTTATCTACGGTAAGGAGTCCTGTACAGTACTCCTTATTTGTGGTCGATTTTGCAGCTTTATGTTCCTCTACCAGTGTTGCAACTACAAGCCACCTGTTGCAACTTACTGTGCGGAAGCTAGAGGAGTGGGCTGCAGAGATGGCCTTTCAGTTTTCTGCGGATAAGTGTGTGTGTGTGTGTGTGTGTGTGTGTGTGTGTGTGTGTGTGTGTGTTTGTTCATTTTAATCATTCTTGCAATATTTTTTATTTGCCTGCCTTGCATATGGGGAACACCATTCTACATTTTAGAGAATCAGTGCGGTTTCTGACAAGGGAACCTCCTCATCGCACCCCCCTCAGATTTAGTTATAAATTGACACAGTGGATAGGCCTTGAAAAACTGAACACAGATCAATCGAGAAAACAGGAAGAAGTTGTGTGGAACTATGAAAAAACAAGCAAAATATGCAAACTGAGTAGTCCATGCGCAAGATAGGCAACACCAAGAAGAATGTGAGCTGAGGAGCGGCGTGGTCCCGTGGTTAGAGTGAGGAGCTGCAGAACGAGAGGTCCTTGGTTCGAG
This sequence comes from Schistocerca nitens, assembly GCF_023898315.1. Taxonomy (NCBI): domain Eukaryota; kingdom Metazoa; phylum Arthropoda; class Insecta; order Orthoptera; family Acrididae; genus Schistocerca; species Schistocerca nitens. The sequence continues at coordinate 264,353,777 of NC_064615.1, forward strand.
ACTTCCCTCGAGTGAAAATTTTACTTTCTTTATTTTCGCAAAGTTACGATCTGTCCGTTCATTCATTGACGTCTCTGTTCACTGTAATAAGTTTAGTGTTTGTGTTTTGCGACCGCACCGCAAAACCGTGCGATTAGTAGACGAAGGACATGCCTCTCCAATAGGAACCGAAAACATTTGATCCCAAGGTCATAGGTCAACCGATTCCTCCATAGGAAAACGCGTCTGATATATTCTATACGACACTGGTGACGGCATGTGCGTCACATGACAGGAATATGTTGTCGACCCACCTAACTTGCACACTTGGCGAATGGGTAAACCTTGCCCGATTTAGGTTTTCTTGTGGATGTGATAATCACTCCCAAAAAAGTGATGAAAACATAAGAGTTTGTCAGATAAACTGCAACAAATGAATGCAACAGTTTCACAGTCGCACAGTTTTCCCTGTGCTCTGTCAAAACATATGTTTTTTACGTTTTCAAATGTTTCTGTGTGTAGACCGTCAAATCCTGCATATGTCCAAGCAAATCTGAACATGGCCTGGAATTTTGGAGAGCGAAGTTGATTATGTGTGAGTGCCTGAACTTTGATAATTGTCTGAAAATAAAAAATTAAACTTTTCACTCGAGAGAAGACTTGAACCAAGGACCTCTCATTCCGCAGCTTCTCATGCTAACCACGGGACCACGACGCTCGTAAGCTCACATTTTCCTTGATGTTGCTTACGTTGCGCATGGACTACTCAGTTTGTATATTTTGCTTATTTTTTTCATAGTTTCACACAACTTCTTCCTGTTTTCTCGATTGATCTGTGTTCAGTTTTTCAAGGCCTGTCCCTGTGCCAACTTATAACTAAATCTGAGGGGGGTGCGATGGGGAGGTTCCCTTGTGAGCCTAATTTTTGACTCGAAATTGCCATGGTTGCCACACCTGAGAGACCTGAAAGCCAGAACCCTGAAGCGGTGCCTTAGCCACTGCTCTTGGTCAGCGGACACGGTGCATCTTCTCCAGTTTCATTGCATTTTGCCTTTGTGCTGAGGCTTGGGAAAAGCCATTTACCATCCAGCAGCAGCTCCTCGTGGTGTGTCAGGTGTGTCAGATCTTTGCATCTCCAACTTCACCCGCACACCATAGTGTTGCTTGTTCGCCTCAGGAATGCCTTTTCTTCAACCGTTCACGAGCTACAATGCTGTTTGTGATCCGCTTGCAGCATGTGCTGGAGTCACTCGGTGTGGAGCTAGTACAACCCCAAATCCACAGTTTTAACTGCCTGTCACCCTGGTTACTGCAGAGGCCCGGTGTCATTTTAGATTTAGTGTAGTACAGTAGAGTTTGCACCACTGCTTCTGTTTTTAATTTGATATTTACAGAAATGTTATATGAGCATGCAATTATGTAGCTGTCTTTACATGTGGGTCAAAGCAGGGGGGAGGGGGACTGTTGGTTGGTCTGTTGTTTTTCCGGATCGTGCATTGCAGAATTACTGCGATCTTGCAGGCACTATAGCAGATCAGACATTCATCCAGTGCTAAGTCTCTTGTCTGTTCAGATTCTCTGAGTACCCTTCACTTTCTCCTTTGTTTGTATCCATCAGATAATCATCCAGGATGCCCTTCTCCAACTACGGCGACTAGGGAGGGAGGGTACCCAGGCACATGTGAATTGTGGGGAGCAAAAGGGCAGATTGATCAGCCAAGGAAGCATGTTGCGATCCTCAGGTATTTTAGTGTGCCATCCCACTGCATGCTTTCACCTCGCTGTTCAGGTACAAAGTCGTGCTTCAATGGGAAGACGAGTGGCTGGAAGTGACCGACAACAAGCTCCGTGATGTAAAGCCCACAACTCGGCCGTGGTGTACTTCCTTCCAGCGACGTCGACGGGATGAGATCCTTCTTACTCGTCTTCGCACAGGCCACACCCCCGTGATGCAAGGATTCTTTGTCCAGAAAGAGGACCCGCCAATGTGTGGTGCTTGTGTCGTGCAGATTACTGTGCACCACATTTTATTAGACTGCATTTTATTTGCTGACAGATCTGCCGTCTATTTTAAGCAATGTTCAAACAAATGCTGTTCTAATTTTAAAGTTTCGTGATTTATCCAACATTTTTAACAAGATTTTAGGGAGAGGTTTTTAATGTGTCAACAGTACGACTGGCTCACCCAAGTTTTCTCAGCCAGTCACATTTCTCTGTCCTTTTCTTTTGACTATCCTGTGTTTTGTTTTCTGTGTGTTTTAATTTCATGGACTTCTACTTTGTCTCCTAATTAGTTTTAGTGAATGTGAGATAGAGTGTGTGGTCATTTCGAGAGCATGAGTGTTCAACAATTTTAGTTTATCTCCACATTCCTTTGTTTTGATAAGTGCTATGCGCTGAATACTTCGCTGTTGGGCGCCCATAAGATCCAAAAACACACACACACACACACACACACACACACACACACACACACACACACACTAAATCGTGGGTTATGCATTTTTGTCATCGGACCCACAGTACACTCCGATCCAGAACTTTAGTTAGGGAACCAGCTGCTAGATGTTGTACCGCAGTCCCGTTCTTGGGCCTTATTTTTGATAAAAAGTTGGTGTGGCTGCCCCATATTCGCCACCTGAAGACTACATACATGCGAAAGCTTAACGCTCTCTACCTCCTGCCCCACACATCTTGGGATGCAGACTCTGCTACTCTTCTCCATCTTTACTGTGCTCTGGTGTTGTCCAGACTAGATTATGGTAATTAGGGTTATGGGCCAGTGGTGCATCTGTCTGTTGGTGCCTTTTGGACTAGTCCTGTTGACAGTCTCCTCGCAGAATGGGAATTCCCGCTCTACAAATTCAACGGAGCCAACGCTTGGTTTCTTATGCAATCGCCATTTTCTGATACCCTGACCATCCTATATAACCTATCCTCTTTGCAAATAAGGGATGTCTCCCTCCTGATAACCGCCCACGGGTGGGATTGCCGGTAGGAATCTGTCCGACTTCCCTCTGTTGGGATCTCCATGTCCAGTTACTGGAATGCACCCTGTGTATTCCTCCCCCCCTCCCCCCCTCTCCCCTTGGATGGTGCCTAGACCATGGATTAGGACTGATTTATTGGAGGGTCCTAAGATCCGTGTCACCACTACGATCTTCCGGCATGTTGTATGTTTAATCCTTGCAGAGTTCCAGGGTGCTACCATCTTCTACTCTGATGTTTCTAAGATGATAGGCAGGATATGCTCTCATGTCTCCTACTGGCTCAGAACACCATTTATTGCTTGGATCAGCTAGTGTGTTCACAGTGGAGGTGCTAGGCATTAACAGGGCCCTCCATTTTGTTACACAGGCCTCCCTCGACAGTGTTTTAATGTATACCAATTCAATAAGCATCCTGCAAGTTACTGACTGTCTTTCTCTTGGTCCCAAGCCATGTGGGCCTCCCAGGGAATGAATTGGCTAAACATTTGGCTATAGAAGCAGATACTTAACCTCCATTCCTTTTCACGATTTCAGCTGCAGATATGCGGATCCACGTCAAATCTGCCTTTGCCCAAAAGTGGAATGACATCTGGTCTGCTACTACACTAAAGCATTATGTATTAGGTGAAGAATTTTCTCAAAACTTTGAGTAAAGCCCTTTCAAAAATGACTGTATAAATTGTTGAAAAAGTGATCCTTTCATAACTGATAATATTCAACAAAAATAATACTATTTGTGCATACAAAATGGAATCGGGCCACGGTACTCAACTGAAAAAGCTGCTTCTAGCCTAATAAGCTATGGCTTAAATGGACAATCACACAAAAGTCTTAGGGTTATTCTTAGACCTAACGCAAGTGTGATGTAATTTGATCATTCTGTTCTCCTGAGGAAGCATGAACTATACTGTGTAAGAGGCCTACCAAATGACTGGAGTAAATTGTATTTGGAATATTGTTCTCAGATAACAGAAATGAAGTAATGGGAGAAAATGAACTCCCAGAAATGAAGTATATGGAAGAAAATGAACTCCAGGTTCATATTCAAGAACAATGTTCATCTTCCAGAACTAAATCTTTGTGTTCCACAGGGCTCAATTTTATATCATTTTCTATTTTTGCTATGTGTAAATCACAGCTCATTAAACATGGGGGATTCAGAACCAACACTGTTTGTGATTGACACCAGTCTATTGATCGAAGGGAATAACAAGTATCATCTTACTACATCTGCAAAAGATATCGTGCATGACCTGTCTCGAGTGGCTTACCATGAACAAGTTAATGGTAAATTCCCAGAAAATGGTATCCCTGAATTTCCATACAAAACTAAATAAAAATGCAATACAACCAATATTATTTATGGCTAATTATAACATTAGTGTTGCTACTGAAACTAAATTTTTGGGAGTCATATTGAAGAAAATCTGGAGTAGTTGCTATATGTAGCATCATCAGTGCTGAAACAATTTTTTGCTTGTGTACATTCGTTAGTGAGAGGTAGGATATTATTTTCTGGGGAAATGAACACCAGTCCAAAACAGTTTTCAGGGAACAAAAGACACAACTTTGACCATAGCTGACGTTTGCAATAACCGTACACACAAATTTGAAAAATATATAAAAATCTACCAACTGATTGCATAGGTTTTCTATATACCTTGACCAGGTTTCGTCACCTCTAAGGGTGACTTCATCATAAGGCAAGGTAATTACATGAAGAACATATCATCAAAGATGTACAGTGGTTTAAGAGCTGTACATCTTTGACGATATGTTCTTTGTGTAATTACCTTGCCTTCTGATGACGTCACCCGTAGAGGTGACGAAACCTGGTCAAGTTATATAGAAAACCTGTGCAACCGGTTGGCAGATTTTTACGTATTTTTCGAACAAAAGACAATTATAAGAATTATGAAACATGCAAGCTGAAGGAAATTATGCAAACCGTTTTAAAGAAATAAAAAAATCACACCTTGCCTGCTTTTATATATTGGAACCAGTTATTTTTTTACTTAAAATAAAATTGCTGATTACAGTACCAGATCAAAGAGTGACCATGCATGTTAGTCGTTGCAGCACACATTGTGTTATTTTTATAAAAATCTGGCATTCTACCCAATGCCAGACAGATTTCATTAAATCTCTCAATACCTTTCACATGAAAATGTTTCACTTAAACTATTAGTTGTAGAAATAAGTTGTAAGTACACAGCCGGCCGAAGTGGCCGTGCGGTTAAAGGCGCTGCAGTCTGGAACCGCAAGACCGCTGCGGTCGCAGGTTCGAATCCTGCGTCGGGCATGGATGTTTGTGATGTCCTTAGGTTAGTTAGGTTTAACTAGTTCTAAGTTCTAGGGGACTAATGACCTCAGCAGTTGAGTCCCATAGTGCTCAGAGCCATTTGAACCATTTTTTTTGTAAGTGCACAGCACATACTCAGATTTGTAACTATTTATAATATTGATCCAATTTATTACACAAATTTAAATGATGTGCATTTAAGGCTGTATACCCACAGATAAAGAGACTTCCTGTCACACACTGCCTCCATTGGGGACGTACAACACAATAAACAACCCTGGGTTCGGTGTGGGGCAGCAGTGAGGTGGCTGGACTGCTGTGGTCTGTTGTTGGATTGTGAACCACTGAGGGCTATAGCGGGATGATGAAGCCTCTCTGTCGTTTCTAAGTCCCTGGTTTAAATCACAATACACAATACGATAGACTGGTAAAGCAGAAGTTGTGCTCTTTAGCAACGATGCAAGCATCGTAATCAAGCCAACAGATATCTAACAAGAGTAAGAGCAATAAATGAAATATTCATAGGTTTTGGTGATTGTTCTTAGTAAATTGTCTATTAATTTATTTAAAAACAACACACAGTTCAGTCAGTTCTGTACAAGATAATATATATGAAGAGCAACATCGTAATACAGGGAAAAGGAAATACATAAAATTGGTTGTTCAAAATTTGTGGGATCTAATATTGATCAGAATTTGGATTGGAAATCATGTATCTTCTCACACTTGAGTTCAGCAACATTGTCCACACATAATTGCTGATTTCTCTGATGAAAGCATATCAAAATTAACTTATTTTGCACATTTTCCTTTATTGATTCCATATGGGATGATTTTATGGGACAAGTATTTAGTGGACAGAACTGTGCTGCAAGAATAATATCCTCAGACTTTGTGGAGGCAACTGATAAACACGTTGACTGCCACAAGACTGCTGCCGACCACAACAGAGCCTTATAAAATGTCAAATCAAAACAACTTCAGACATTTAAATTTCCAGTTTTATTTGATTTTTGCTTCCAGTTTCAGCATTACATTACACCATCTTTGAGCTGTATGATTTATGTGTATGAAGAATCCCACCTCATGTACAATCAAAATAGGAGCCAGCATACCGTCACTGATATCCGTAGACTTCTTTTTAGCAAAGTGATCATTTCTATCATCACCCACAGGCCGCATGTTTGTCTATAAAATAAACATAATGTAGTGCAACTGGGGGCTGTTTTTCATTTGAGACGACATATTTTGCATTTCAGAGAGGAGGATTGCGACATTTATGATAACAGAGGTGTTGTGTACAACTAAAAATATACTGAAAACAAAGATGATGAGACTTACCAAACAAAAGCGCTGGCAGGTCGATAGACATACAAACAAACACAAACATACACACAAAATTCAAGCTTTCACAACCAACGGTTGCTTCATCAGGAAAGAGGGAAGGAGAGGGAAAGACGAAAGGATGTGGGTTTTAAGGGAGAGGGTAAGGAGTCATTCCAATCCCGGGAGCGGAAAGACTTACCTTAGGGGGAAAAAAGGACAGGTACACACTCGCACACACACGCATATCCATCCGCATATACACAGACACAAGCAAAATAGGAGCCAGCATACCGTCACTGATATCCGTAGACTTCTTTTTAGCAAAGTGATCATTTCTATCATCACCCACAGGCCGCATGTTTGTCTATAAAATAAACATCATTTAGTGCAACTGGGGGCTGTTGCTTGTGTCTGTGTATGTGCGGATGGATATGCGTGTGTGTGCGAGTGTGTACCTGTCCTTTTTTCCTGCTAAGGTAAGTCTTTCCGCTCCCGAGATTGGAATGACTCCTTACCCTCTCCCTTAAAACCCACATCCTTTCGTCTTTCCCTCTCCTTCCATCTTTCCTGATGAAGCAACCGTTGGTTGTGAAAGCTTGAATTTTGTGTGTATGTTTGTGTTTGTTTGTATGTCTATCGACCTGCCAGCGCTTTTGTTTGGTAAGTCTCATCATCTTTGTTTTTAGATATATTTTTCCCGCGTGGAATGTTTCCCTCTATTATATTCATAAAAATATACTGAGCAAGATATTCTATGGGTAAAGCAACATACAATGTCAGTTCCAATGGAGGAGACCCATTGTAGTAGAAGAAAGTCTTCTAAAGACTACCCCACCTGTGATGTCAATATTAGTCACTTATACAATGCATTTAAAGTCAAATTACCAGAGATGAAAGTTAATGAAATGGAGTATAGAAGGGTATTTCTGAAATACTTTGCAAATCTATCATTTGGAAGCCCAAGGTCAGATACTTGTAAGACATTTGACTCGTAGCACCTTGAGGGGAAAGGACACTCACAAGAGAACAGAAAAGCTGAGAAGACACTAGAACTGCACCATGGGAAGGCAGAAAGTGCAATGACAAACATGAAAAATGATGTGACATCTTCATATTCCTGGGAGTAACACACATACATTAGCAGTTGATATGCAAAAAGTATTGTTTATTCCAACTTTTAAACACTTAGATATGTTCTACTAATGCCAGCTTTCATATTACAACTTCATTGTTCATGGTCCTGACAACAGTGAGGCAATAATGTGTTCGTGTCATAAGGGTGAAGGGTCTCGTAGACCTAAGAACATAGCATGATGTCTGTTCCATGTCCTGAATTGCACTGAAAATACTGTCAGTGTAACTGGTAAAAAAAAAAAAAAAACCTTGTGAGTTGGAGTGAACTGTTGTGGACAAAGCAAAAACCGTGTATATAAGTACAGGGTTTTGCTATGTTGCTATCTCCTTGATACCCTTCACCCTTATGCCACAAACACATTATTGCCTCACTGTTGTCAAGAGCATGAACACAGAAGTTGTAACACAAAAGCTGGCAGCCGTACGCAAGGGACGAACCGGAAGTTGTGGTTAGCGAGAACTTGCAGCTGTTTAAGTGATGTTTCTGATAAGATGGCGTCAGTTGTCGAGCAGTCGCAAGTGCAGAAGCATCAACACAGAATAGTTATGCCGCATTATTTTAGGAGGAGAAGGTATTCTCGCCTTTCAGTGTATAAAGCTATTGATAATATAGCTATTACTATGAAGAGTGGAATAGGTGCGCAAGTTTTTCTGCGTGGCCCTTCAGTGTTTTGTGGAAGCGTACTGAATTTTACACGTACTAATGCGGATGCTAGAGCACATAGTAGTGGTTGGGTTACTGGGGCTCTACTATGTGGTGGTAAAGTGGAGATTGTATCTGGGCTGGAGACTTTCAACAGCCAAGAAGTTATTGATTATCGCACATGTCAGATGTGTGAAGTGTATAACAAAGATCGTGGTACATCTTATTATATGTCTACAATGCCGTTGGTTGTTGGGACGAGGAATCATCGTAAAGTAAATGAATCGGAGTCTGTGCCCATATGTGTTAAAGTTGCTCTGAATTGTGCTAAGATTAAAGTTGTTGGTGATGTCATGCATTACTACAGGGACTGAAATAATGTATTTATCCTTTCCTTCTCTCCCATCTGAAAAAAGTTATGTAACTGATGGTGTACAAAAAGTACTTACTTCATCACACTTTTCTTTACCAATTAAGACACTCAAAATGGAAGAAAAGGACTTTGTTAACTTCCTGGCTGCCACTGATAAAGTCATAAACACAAAAAAGGTACACATCAGTTCAGCTGCATAAATTAAAATCCTTTACCTAGAATAGCATACGTCAAAAGAACATTCAGTGACATTGATCGGTGGGAAAGTGTAAACGTTCTAAGAAAGGAAAAATTGTTGACAATTTCATTCATACACAACTTTCAGTATTGCCACATGTTCGACGATTGTCTGCTGAGAAAAGGATTTGCTTGCTGTGGTACCTTTTGCACCACATCACCATCGGCAGTATTTTACTGATCTGTGTAATGATACTGGAAACAGAAGATATTTCTTGCGTGTTGTTTAAATCTCTTATATTTAGGTATGTTTTGTCAATCATTGTCTGTTGGACTTAGCACATTTAGTCTGAATAAGATCATGTGTTAAGGCTTCTTCTGCTCCCAAATTTTTAATTTTCTTTTTCTGGACAATTCAGTGTATTTTTCTCTGGACTTGCGATATAGTTAATATTTCCTGGAGGTTAATAAATGTATTAATACAGTAAAATGTGTGTGCTAATTTTGTATGTTGTACGATAAACATCATATGAATTCGCAGTTGCGAATAAAGACTACCATCAGCTGTAGAATGGAATGATGACAATGGAAATTTGTGCTGGACTGGGACTCGAACCCAGATTTCCCGCTTTTTGCCAGCGGTCGCTTTACCATTTGGCTATCCGTGCACAACTCAAGGCCAGACCCAATCTTCCCTATGTCATCAACCAAATGTCTATGATCTGTACTCGCACATCCATTATGTGTATTCCTGTACAGATCAGATATTGCGTTTGAAAGTCGCATGCCCGGTATCGGCAGATAAATAAAATATTGCAATGGTGGTGGTGTTCTGATGACGATACACTGCGGCGACCACAGCCATTACTAAACACATCAGATGACTTTACAATTGTGAATAATGACTAGCACAAGCTGTAGAATGGAATGACGACAGTGAAAATTTGTGTTGGACTGGGACTTGAACCCGGGGATGCGACTTTTAAACACAACGTTTGATCTGTATGGGAATACACATAATGGATGTACGAGTACAGATCGTTGACGTATGATTGACAACACACGGAAGTCTGTGTCTGGCTGTGAGTCATGCACAGATAGCCAAATGGTAAGGCGACTGCACAATATAAGTGGGAAATTCGGGTTCAAGTCCTGGGCTGGCACAAATTTTCACTGTCATCATTCCATTCTACTGCGGATGGTAGTCATTATTCACAATTGTGAATTCATCTGATGTGTTTAGTAATGGCTGTGGTCGCTGCGGTGCATTGTCATCAGAATGACATTGGCACTGCAATAGTGTATTTATCTGCCAATACTGTGCATGTGACTTTCAAACACAACGTCTGATCTGTACGGGATGAGTCTTGCTTGGATACCCAAATGGTAAGGTGACCGCTCGCGATAAGCGGGAAATCCGGGTTCGAGTCCCGGTCCGGCACAGATTTTCATTGTCTTCATTCCATTCTACAGCTGATGGTATTAATTATTCGCAATTGCAAACTCATCTGATGTGTTTAGTAATGGCTGTAGTCGTATCAGTGCAACGTCATCAGAATAACACCGGAATTGCAGTATTGTGTCGTACAATACTGTTTTTGTTGTATCTCAAAATATTGCCTTTGGTCATTACCACATTTAGGATGTTAGGTCTTCAAATGTTTCCCCAACACACAATCTCACATTTCAGCTATGTCCACTGTCCAGCACCCTCACTGGATTTGTTTGTTTTTGACTTCTTCTTATGGGGTTACCTAAAAAGTGAAGTGTACTGTAACAAACCTCTTACACTCAGTGACCTGAAAGTTGCAATAAGTCAGGAAATTGCTGCTGTTTAAACTTTTAATATGTATTCACGAACAAGGCCACTATCTGCCTGGCGTTATTTTTAAAATGTTAAAAAGTAACAGTTAATAAATTGGGTACATTACCAACTGTAGTGATATGAGAACATTTTGTATATGATCAAAATAGGGCTAATTATACTAGTTTGAAATTCATGCACCCTTTTATTACCCATCAGTAAGAAAGTCTTCAGTTTCTTAACTCTTCTTTCGATCTGTTGCTGTAATGTCAGATTGCTCCAGAAAATTTGGGGGTCTAAATGCTTTTTTCCACTGTGCAAAGTTGGAAGATATTCATACCAAATCTAAAATTTGCTGGATTTCCTGAATTCTTCTACTTTCAAACGCTGTGATCTGTCACCTATACTTAACTGTTGCAACCTGTAGCTCACAACTTTGCTAAACTTTGTGTATGTAACTGCCAAGTCACCTCAAAATGTAAGATTAGTGCATTTTTTCTGTTATATAGTGATAGTAACTCTCTCTCTTGGCGTACTGCAAATTCGCATCCTGAAGGTAGGAATTGACCAGCCATTATATACATATCCTTGTAATTTACTCATTAATTTGTTTAATCTGATCAGACACAAGAGCATCAGCATTGAAGTTGTTTTCATACATTTTGATTTCTGACAAATCTGTAAAAGTTTTGTACTTTGACTTTCTTTGTGTGAAATATCTAGTTAAAAATATTGACAATGGCTGATAAGAATTGTAAATTTCTAACTCGCATATCTTGCGAAAATAGTTCCAAAGTAATTGTAATCAGCAGTAATTAGTGGACACGATTTAAAATGATACTCTTTATGCCTAAATCATTTCATTAAGGGATATAATTTGTTTTAGTGCTGACATGATTTATATTTGCAGTTTGTTGAGTCAAAATAATATGATCAATGAAGAGTATTCTACAAAATATTAAGTTTGCCGGTACATTAGCTAAAGCAGCCCTCACATGCTCATTATTATTGACTCAATAATATTGTGTCACTATATTGCACAAAAGTGCAAGGTGAAGAAATGGCTTGGTACTATAATGCAGTATACTTGTACAAGACACATCAGAACTGCGCGTTCATATCGAACATGACATTCAACGATATGGTGTGTAGCAGCTCAGTTGCTTACCCTGCAAAACACTAGCTGAAGTTTAGACGCAGAATTATCAAAACAAGCCACAGAAGCTTTCACTAACATTTTAATGGACAAGAGATTCTTCCATTGCTGCACCAGAACTACTAATTACAAGTTATACAAGTGAACTGTATAATTAAAAATCCACATGTGGTATTTTCTTTGTATTTTGCTACTGTAACAGCTGTTGCAAATAAAGACTTGTTGCTTGATGTATTTACTGGGGTCAGTGATGTCGTGCGGACATGGAATCGGTGTGTTGTGGACAATATGAGGACCACGTTTTGTCGTCCTTGGCAAATTTGTAGGGGAGATGGGTAGCCATTGTTTTCTTCTGACCTGTTCTAATATGTACCTGTTTCTTGATGACTGAGGTGAGCACTTGTTCAGTGCACTGTGGTATTGTGCTATGTTTTGCTTGTATTATATATTAAGGGAAAGGGGAGTGTGAAACGTGGTGTAGCGACATATCCCACATGCATCTATCAAAATGATATATTTACACTGATCTCAACTTTAATAAGTTTTCTTCATGTGTTCTCTAGCTTTTCCCCAGCAGGTAGTTGTTTTAATACACATTGTCCTTGCTGAAAAATAAATTGCTGCAAGCTCCAGTAATACAGTTAGCATTTGTTTCTGTTTTTCAGATCCACCCTGGCAATGGATTGTCACAGCTTATTTGTGGAGAGTGCCTTTACAAAGTGGAACTGTTCAATGAATTCAGATCATCAGCACTGAAATGCGATAAGATGCAGCAAGATTACAGACAGTTATGGGATACACATCTTTTGTCTGAAATAGATAGAGTAAGATCAAGTTATGTAGTTTGTTGTATAAAGCAATGCGAGGGTAAGGTGAAAACTTCTCAAAATGGTATAGATGCCTTGTGTTTTGTTAAATGGGTATTCTGAAATACTGTGTTGTTATAAAATTTATTGTTTTGGGTACTTGATTGCCGATGGAAATCTGTCTAAAATTGATAAAGGTTTAGAGCGAGTCTACTCCCACCTTCAAATGTTTAAGGAATGTGTGACTGAATAAAAATGTGGTTGTATTTCTCCTGAAGATGATCCACCTAAAGGACATTCTAAATTAAAAACCACAAACGAAATTGTTGTGGAGAAAGTGTCAATATGGCGTCAGATTATCTGTGTTAAAGGAGAGCTTCTGTAAAGACTGGAAGGTAGGAGATGAGGTACTGGCTGAAGTAGAGCTGTGAGGACGAGGCGTGAGTCATGCTTGGGTAGCTCAGTTGGTAGAGCACTTGCCCCAAAAGGCAAAGGTCCCGAGTTCGAGTCTCGGTCCAGCACACAGCTTTAATCTGCCAGGAAGTTTCGAGTGCCAACTTGGTTGAATGGTGACCAAAAGCAAGTGCGAAAATGAACTCTCAGCAAAGTTTCAATCTTCAAAGAGAATTAAACTGATTTTGTGCACAGTTTATTGCTGTAGGTGCGACATGTGTTCATTGTGCCGTGTTCGAAATGAAATAGGAATAAAAACAGTTGTTGGAAAACATTGGTCCAGCAACAAAAAATGTGAAGTTTATTTCGTGTACTGAAAAGGTTATTGCCAGTGTTTTCTTGATGGTGGTAGGGATTCGGGTAATTGGTATCATGTGATGACTAAGGCAAATGCTGTGCATGTCTTCTGGACCAACTGAATGCTAAAGTTTTTGACAAGAGGCCAGGATTGCAAAAGAAGGGTGAATAGTCATTTTTTATGAGGACTGCACATTCCCACAAACGGTCTTTGGCAATGGGAAATAAGGATTTGAAATAAGAATTCTTGTAACAATCAGTCTTATCAGATTTGACACTGTCTGGCTGCAATCAGTTTCCCAAGCAAAAAAAAAAAAAAAAAAAAAAAAAAATTAACAACCGTGTAGAGGTGGTGTTGAGTGACGAACAGGCACATTGAAAGAATTTTAAAGTCATGATTTACTGCCAAGAGCTGCCGATAAAATTTCTTTGTTAAAGAACCCATTTCAGTCCACAGATCATCATCAGATTCATAAAAGCTTTTATATCTTCATACTAGGCAATAAAATCAGTGGCACCAGTTAATAAAATTCATGAATTTCTCACTGTTGTCAAATAGTAAAAAATTATGTCGTCAGTCATAAAAATATGTGAAACAGTGCACTCATTCATCTTATATTAATAGTCAGCCTTAGCATTCCGAATGTTGGCTAGAAACTGAATCCAATGAAGGTCTGCGGACCAAAGAGGGTTGTTCATTACAGAACCTCTGTCAGTAGCTCTTGGCGGTAAATCGTGCCAATCTTCACTTATTGAAGAGCTGTGGAAGACCACCTTCTTAAAACTTTGGAAGTCCTGCTTAAGAGCTGAAGATACAAGTTGTCTTTATTTAATGTGCCTGTATGCCACTCAGTGTCTATCCTATGTTGTGGATAGCAATATACCCTTTCCATATTGTTGTATTCCATCCCACATTTTGCATTGTGTGACCAAACTTTTTTAAATCACAGTATTGTATGGACTAAGATGCTCTTTTGTCTTCAAAAAATCGCCTCCAAAATTCAGATGCATCTTATGCTTGAAAATAATATAAAAATGTCCAATGTTTGATTTAAAATTCCTGCCAGTCTTAAAAATGGCCATATATTTGATGCCGTGGAGAACCTCTCTCTACCTGGCAACATTGGATTCAACTGGCAGTAGCAGTGTACCAATGCGACGAACAAGAGTTTTGGGAATTCACAAGCTTGCTAACACTGTCTCTCTCCCACCCTGCCAACACAAACCCAGAACACTGCCCAGCCTTTGATGCGTCATTGCAGTCTGTGGTGCCAGTGAATTTCAGTTGAAAGTGATGTGTGTTAGTATTAACAGTACAATATCTTTGTAGTAGCTAGTTTCATAATGGGAAAAAATAAAAAAGTATTCATATGATGCGGGGTAAAATTTGAAAATAATACCATATGCAGAAGAATGTGGAAACAGAGCAGCTGAGTGGCATTTCGGCCCTCCACCAACAGTTAAAAAACCATACGCGATTTGCAGGCTAGTGAAGAAGAACTGAAAAAATGAAGAAGACTAAATGTGCAAATAGAGGACTGAATGGAAAATGGCCAAAACTGAATACGATGATTTTAAGGGATTTTAAAGGTCAGTTCGGTTTTATAAACTAAAAAACTCGTTTTTAGTCTGGCTTTGCAATCTAATAATAAAAATGATTAAAATGTTATTGTTTAAAAAATTGCTTAAAAATTAAATGCATCATGTAGTCCATAAAATACAGTAATTTTGGCTAACATTTTGAGTTCAGTGAGAGAAGTTATGGCAGGCATAGACGGATATTTTGCTTACCCTCTAGATCTGCACTTCATGTATGGACTTCACTCTCTGCAAAAGGTGTAATAAATTTGACCTAAAATGAGACTATATTGAAAAAACAAATTGTTTTGTGATGCATACATCCTGTCACTGCTAGTCCATGAACTTTTCGTTTTGTTGTCAGGCAAATTTGAAAATCACATTGTCTGAAAGGAAATTTGTAATAATATCGAGTCATGCCCTGACTATAACAAAGTAAGTAAATATTTATAAATGATAGAGTCAGCAATCAGTCATCCTTTTTGCACGTTTTATTACGCAAATCCAGATTTCAGCTAGTGCCTAGCCATTATCAATGCACTGTTTCCTAGTCCCAATGTGTGTTAGTTAGTTCCCTGTTGGGAACAGCGAGCTAACATGCATCAAGATAAAAAAAAATAGAGCATTGATAATGGCTAGGCGCTAGCAACAGGGAACTAACACGCACAGAGATTAAAAAATAGTGTATTGATAATGACTAGGCTCCAGCCGAAATCCGGATTTGCAAACAAAAAACGACGATGGATTGCTGCACTCTATCATTTGTAAATACATAACAGTCGCTGAGTGCACCCACTTTCCTAATGGAAGCTAACTTGATGAGTAAGCATTGTCACTATGCTTCATTTTTACTGCCCGACACTTCAGTGTACCTCTGCTTTGTTTCACTCTTAATAACACTTAAATTTAATTTCCTCATGTTATAGCGAGAACAAACAAAATTTATGAAACATAGTACTTCATAGAACAACACCTAAGATACAGGTTTTGCATAGCACTGAACACATTGACTGGACAAGAGCAATTAGCATAAGGAATAGACTGAACATTCATTTGTGAGCACTTAAATAATGCTGTTTCTTTGGCGGCTCACAAGAGCATGTCAGGGGGCTGACTCAGGTGGCCCCTATAAGTGAATCTGTGAACTGTACAGACGTGAGTGAAGATACATCACTACTCTTTTCTTAGAGGGTGTGAAAACTACAAATGTACGTAAAAACATGACACTCCGGAAAAAAAAAGCACTGATACCGTGAAAAAAAGAACACTGATCTCGCAAGGCACTGAGATTACGAGTCAGGGAAAACACCAATGATTGTGTCGACATCCATTTCGTCACCCGACGACGGCGGCTGCTGCATCATGTAGCGGGCACACACTGGCGAGTAGGGGCGGAAGTAATGAGGGGGCGGGTTGGCGTGTTATCCCCCCCCCCCACCCCACCCCACCCCTTGTGAGAGGCCAGCAGTCGGTGCTGGAGGCATCAGCGGGGGTGTCAGACGACGGCTGCACAGGATTCAGCAGTGGAGGTGGCTATTGCGGCGACAGGTGCAGCAGGGGCTGCAACGGTGACAGTAGTCAAGGAGAGGAGGCAGAGGCAGGAGCCCCAGACAACAATCTGCCAGGCAGCAACCCCTTCTGTGGTGTGAGCCAGACCATTTGCGACACAGGAACAGGCATTAGCAGCAGCGGGAGAGGCAATGTACCGTCCAGAACAGGGTCCACCATGCACAGATGCAGCTGGTCAAAGTGACAAGACGTCTGCCCATCAGGAGTGCAAATGGCACACAAGTGCGGGCGACGGTCGATGATGGCAGGGACCCAGTTTGCTCGACAGCCAAAGCCATGAGCCCAGACAGGTGCACACAGCTGAAACTGTCATGGAGCAGGTGACGCTAGCTGACGCAGAGTCAGGTTAGCACCCATGTAGCAGCTCTCCCAGGCTCTTATTCACCACTGCTCTTGTTTCCCACTGCAGTGAAATGGTACAAACTCAAAAAATTGTCCAAAGCAGCTTCAGGGGACCTACCAGATACAAACTTCGGCATCTGAGTTTTAGACGTCTGAACCATGCATTTGGTCTTACCATGAGATTGAAGATGAAACGGGGGAGTTGTGAGATGGCAAAAACCACTAACCTGACAAAAAGATGCAAATTCTTGAGAAACAAACTTGGAAGCCGTTATCAGTAACCATGTATACAGAAGTCCCTCAATTCCAAAAATCTTGGACAGGACCAAAGTAGTGGCCGCTGCAGACATGGATGGACAACATACCATGTAGGGAAATGTGCAATAGGCATCCACTACAATGAGCCAATACTGATTTAGAAAGGGCCCAGCAAAATCAAGATGTAGAAGCTCCCATGGCGCTGTGGTCTTGGCCAGGGGCAAAAGATGCCCACAGGGGCTTCTGTTGCTGAAGACAGTTAGTGCAAGTGATCATAAGCTGCGTAATGTCCCCAGCTGTGCCCAGCCAACATACATGCTGGCGGGCAAATATTTAGTGCGAGAGGTCCCCCAACGACTGACGTGCAGAAGCCGCAGTACATTACGGCATAAGGAAGCAGGAATCGTAACTCGTGGAGCAGTGTCCTCCGTAGCTAACAAAAGAACCCCATCAAACACAGAAAGGTGGTGCTGGAGGAAGAAGTAGTTATGAAAGGATCAGAGACATGGCTGGGGGTTTCTCTGGCCAAACATGTTGCACAAATTAGAGGACTCAACTAAGTACAGAATCCATGGTGATGGCTGACGCTATCATGGCATTCGTGATGGGGAAAACCATTGACCGCATTCTGGTTCTCAGTATCTAAATAGAAACAAAGTAACTCATCCTGATTGAACCCTGGGTCCATCCCGGTCGGAAGGCGAGATAAGGCATCAGTTTTGCCATGTTGTGCCATCGCCTGGTAATAGATCTGCTAATGATAACTGAAGAGGAAGAGAGAGAGCCCATTGCCACAAATGATGTGCTGCCTTGTCCGGCACGGAAGCTGAAGGGTTAAAAAGGGCAACAAATGGCTTGTGGTCCATGATTACATGGAACTTAGACTCACATAAGAAGATGTGAAATTTCTTGAGGGCAAACACTATTGCTAAAGACTCCTTTTCAATCTGAGAATACCACTGCTGAGTGGGAGTTTGTCTTAGAAGCGTAAGCAATGGGATGTTCAAACCCATCCATGTATTTATGCGCCAACACTGTGTGAGAGGTATCTGTAGCCAACTCTAGATGCCGACCTGGCGGAAAAGTGGCCAGACACAATGCAGACTGAAGCTTAGTCTTAAGCAAAGCAAATGTTCGGTCACAAGCTGGGGACCAGAAAAAAGGCACAGTTTTACACAAAAGCACGTTCAGAGGCTGAGCAACAGTGGATGCATCTTTACCTAGAAATGCCTGCAGTTCCTTAATCGAGGTCAGCTGCAGCAAAGCTGTGGTTGCATCAGTATGGCCATGCAACGGCTTGACCCCTGTATGAGAAACCTCAAAACATAGGTACTCAATTGGCGGCTGAAAAAATTGAGATTTGGATAAACTGCACTTTAGACCCACAGACTGCAAAACAGAAAACAACGATCAGAGATTGCTAAGGTGGTCTTTGGTGGAAATACCTGAAGTGACGATATCATCGAGGTAATTGATGCAGCTGGGTACAGAGCCTGTAGGCTATTCTAAAAAATGCTGAAAAATTGCTAGCACGTAGTGACGCTAAAAGGCAAGCGTTGATATGGGTACAGGCAGAAAGGTGTATTGACAATGAGAAGATGCTCAGTAGCCTTATCAGAGGGAAGTGTATGCTTCTGATAAATCAATCTTGGAAAAATAGTGGCTGCCTGGCAATTTTGTGGGCAACTCATCAGGGCAGGTCAAAGAGTATGTATCTGTCACGGACAGTGCATTAATTGTGCCACTGAAGTTGCTACGGAGGCGAAGCTTACCCATTATCTTCTTAATGACTACTAGTTGTGTAGCCCATTACCTGGAAGAAATAGGTCGAGTGACATTGAGTGATGTCCAAACCATCTAATTTGGCATTGACAGAGCGACACAACGTGACAGGCACCTGCCACACCTGAAACAAATGAGGGCAGGCAGATTCTTTAATGGTAACGTGGGCCTGAAAACCAGTACCACAATTGAGCATAGGGGAAAACGGAGACAAAGCTCAGAGCAGAGGGTCTCCAGCTGCTGATGTGGAACTTAATCTGACACGAAATTTACCTTATGACAATAGAGAAACTGAAAGGAAATGCTTCTAACCAGAACAGGTCTGCGGTAAGAGAATGAATCCTCAACAAGGCAGGTGAGAGAGCGAACAAAAAATTTGTAAGAGACAGGAGTGGACAACTGACCTAGGACCAGATTCTGCTGTTAATTGGAGCAAACCGACATCCGTGAAACCTGTATGAGGGGAGAGGCACGCAAATCCATGTATGTTTACTGAAGTCACTGCAGTTCCTGTATCCACTTGCATTTTTAGCAGTTTATTAAACTCATGCAAGTCGATAAACAATGTGTTTAGGGAAACAGTCATTATAGAGGTATAGTTTACGCACATTGACAGTGCGCACCACATTTGAAGAGGAGTTTGCACACCAATGCAATGTGGCCTTTGTTTCAACATTTGTTGCAAACTACCCAACGCTTAGGGCACCCAGCACACATGTATCAGACAAAGCAGTACGGGCAAGACAGAAGGGGAACATGCAGCTGTTGTTGTGACGCCGCCTGTTGCTGCTGTGGCCATAACCGACGCTGCTCCATGCAGTGCTGTGATGCGGGTTGTAAGGTTGTACTGCTGCAATGGCTTACCCGTCATCCTGAACAGTTGCAGCATGCCCAACACGAGTTGACTGAGCAACACTCCCCTCACACAGCAATCTGATACTTCCCCTGAAGCAGCAATCTGGTCACCTATGACCCGTGACATTTCAAAAGACTGTTCTATACAGAGCATGGCTGTAAGTTTCGGATTCTCATTTTGAAGTGCTTTTTTGCCAACTTCCCTATCCGGAGCCATACAAATAATATCACCACACACCATGTGGTCAGCATAGGATTTGTGAGTGGTACTTGTGGCAAATTTACAATGAAGGCTCAACTGCGTAATTTCACAGTCCGGGCTTTGTAAGATTGTTTAGGGCATTTCTGACGGCAGTAAAATTCTACATGTGTCGCAGTGACACGTGTTCTGTCACAGTAATCAGTTGAGAGAAGCTTGCACATTTCGTCAAATGATAAGATGGTGGTTCTTGCCTGAAGTGCAAGTTGGCGCAACAACTGATACATGCACGGCAAAAGCCAGGAAAGAAAGGTTTCCTTCTCCTACTTGGAAAACCTGGAAATGTCAGCATAACCTGGAAATGTCAGCATAACCGTGTGCCAGTATATAAGCGGGTCTGGGAACTGTATGGGTGTGCTCTCTCTGAAATTGCGCATGTCATGAGTGATGGTACATCAGGTCATTTAGCTCATATTTTGTACAACTTTGTATTATTTTATAGCAAACATGTAAGCAAAATTTCATTCTAGTTTGAGATGGTAAAGTGGGAACATTTGGTCCACTTGGCATGGGATGACCCCATTATATATTTTGTGGAACTAGGCTCAAACTTTAATGCACAAATATCTTATGATACCAGTATTTAAAGTAAAGCTTCACTTAATTGCTGAATATTGTCTCATCAACACTACTACTATTATTATTGTTGTTGTTCCCCTGTCAGGTATCTTGGAGTTCATCACCAGATGGCAATGGCAGGTTCCGACTACCATCACTGACACTGCCACGTGTAAAGACAGAACCTCCCAGCTGTGATGCATCATCCCCAGCCACAAGACCATCAGAACAACCCAAGGATGTCGACAAGGAGGCATGCCCAACAGAGATTGACCACGAAGAAGTGTAATAAGTTTTTCCCTTTTTTATTGCAAGTACATTGTAGTGAATACCTTTCATGTAGTTTTCATCTGTACATTTTGTTTTTTTAAAAAAAGTGTTCAGCATGTAGCTATATTTACAGATAATTTGTGGTGTGAATGTAAATGACTCCTTCCACATCATTACCATATGACATGCAGAGAAATCCATGGAACATTAAGCAAACTACATCTACATCCACATCCATACTCCGCAAGCCACCTGACGGTGTATGGCAGAGGGAACCTCGAGTACCTCTATCGGTTCTCCCTTCTATTCCAGTCTCGTATTGTTCGTGGAAAGAAGGATTGTCAGTATGCCTCTGTGTGGGCTCTAATCTCTCTGATTTTATCCTCATGGTCTCTTCACGAGATATACGTAGGAGGGAGCAATATACTGCTTGACTCCTCGGTGAAGGTATGTTCTGAGAACTTCAACAAAAGCCTGTACCGAGCTACTGAGCGTCTTTCTTGCAGAGTCTTCCACTGGAGTTTATCTATCATCTCCGTAATGCTTTCGCGATTACTAAATGATCCTGTAACGAAGTTCACTGCTCTCCATTGGATCTTCTCTCTCTCTTCTATCAACTCTATCTGGTACGGATCCCACACCGGTGAGCAGTATTCAAGCGGTGGGCAAACATGTGTACTGTACCCTACTTCATTTGTTTTCGGACTGCATTTCCTTATGATTCTTCCAATGAATCTCTGTCTGGCATCTGCTTTACCGACTATTAATTTTATATGGTCATTCCATTTTAAATCACTCCTAATGCCTACTCCCAGATAATTTATGGAATTAACTGCTTCCAATTGCTGACCTGCTATTTTGTAGCTAAATGATAAAGGATCTTTCTTTCTGTGTATTCGCAGCACATTACACTAACCTACATTGAGATTCAATTGCCATTCCCTGCATCATGAGTCAATTCGTTGCAGATCCTCCTGCATTTCAGTACAATTCTCCATTGTTACAACCTTTTGATATACTACAGCATCATCCACAAAAAAGCCTCAGTGAACTTCTGATGTTATCCACTAGGTCATTTATGTATATTGTGAACAGCAACGGTCCTACGACACTCCTCAGCATCACACCTGAAATCACTCTTACGTCAGAAGACTTCTCTCCATTGAGAGTGACATGCTGCATTTTGTTATCTAGGAACTCTTCAATCCAATCACACAATTGGTGTCATAGTCCATATGCTCTTACTTTGTTCATTAAACAACTGTGGGGAACTGTATCAAACGCCTTGCGGAAGTCAAGAAACCCAGCATCTACCTGGGAACCTGTGTCTACTATGGCCCTCTGCGTCTCATGGATGCATAGCGTGCGCTGGGTTTCACACGATCGTCTTTTTTGAAACCCATACTGATTCCTACAAAGTAGATTTCTAGTCTCCAGAAAAGTCAATATGCTCAAACATAATACTTGTTCCAAAATTCTACAACTGATCGACTTTAGAGATATATGTCTATAATTCTGCACATCTGTTTGACGTCCCTTCTTGAAAACGGGGATGACCTGTGCTGTTTTCAAATCTTTTGGAACGCTGCGCTCTTCTAGAGACCTACGGTACACCGCTGCAAGAAGGGACATAAGTTCCTTCACGTACTCTGTGTAAAATGGAACTGGTATCCCATCAGGTCCGGCGGCCTTTCCTCTTTTGGGCGATTTTAATTGTTCTTCTATCCGTCTGTCATCTATTTCGATATCTACCATTTTGTCACCTGTGCGGCGATCTAGATAAGGAACTACGGTGCAGTCCTCCTCTGTGAAACAGCTTTGGAAAAATACATTTAGTATTTCGCCCTTTAGTCTGTCATCGTCTGTTTCAGTACCATTTTGGTCACAGTGTCTGGACATTTTGTTTTGATCCACCTATCGCTTTGACATAAGACCAAAATTTCTTAGGATTTTCTGCCAAGTCAGTACATAGAACTTTACTTTCGAATTCATTGAACGCCTCTCGCATAGCCCTCCTAACACTACATTTCGCTTCGTGTAATTTATGTTTGTCTGCAAGGCTTTGACTATGTTTATGTTTGCTGTGAAGTTCCTTTTGCTTCCGTAGCAGTTTTCTAACTTGGTTGTTGTACCACAGTCGCTCTTTCCCATCTCTTACGATCTTGCTTGGCACATACTCATCTAATGCATATTGTACGATGGTTTTGAACTTTGTCCACTGATCCTCAGCACTATCTGTACTTGAGATAAAACTTTTGTGTTGAGCTGTCAAGTACTCTGAAATCTGCTTTTTGTCACTTTTGCTAAACAGAAAAATCTTCCTACCTTTTTTAATATTTCTATTTACAGCTGAAATCATTGATGCTGTAACTGTTTTATGATCACTGATTCCCTGTTCTGCATTAACTGTTTCAAATAGTTCGGGTCTGTTTGTCACCAGAAGGTCTAATATGTTATCGCCACGAGTCGCTTCTCTGTTTAACTGCTCAAGGTAGTTTTCAGATAATGCACTTAAAAAAATTCACTTTATTCTTTGTCCCTGCCACCCGTTATAAATGTTTGAGTCTCCCAGTCTACAGCTGGTAAATTCAAATCTCCACCCAAAGCTGTAACATGGTCGGGAAATCTACTTGAAATATTTTCCAAATTTTCCTTCAGGTATTCTGCCACAACAGCTGCTGAGCCAGGGGGCCTATAGAGACATCCAATTACTATGTTTGAGCCTGCTTTAACCGTGACCTTCACCCAAATTATTTTGCATTTTGGATCTCCATCAATTTCCTTTGATACTATTGCACTTTTTATTGCTATAAACATGCCTCCCCCTTCTCTGTCCAGCCTGTCTCTGTGGTATACTTTCCGATCTGAGTTTAGAATTTCATTATTGTTTACATCTGGTTTCAGCCAACTTTCCTTCCCTAGTACTATGTGGGCATCGTGGCTGTTTATTAGTGAGAGCAGTTTACTATTACCACATTAATATTGTCATTCCCTGTTGCGTTTTGCCTACTGCTACCTTGTCACGTCTCAGGAGGCGTGTTGTCAGGCCTAGGGAGGGAGTTCTCTAACCTAAAAAACCACATGTGCACTCCACATGTACTCCGCTACCCTTGTAGCCACTTCCTGCGTGTAGTGCACGCCTGACCTTTTCAGGGGGACCTTACATTTCTCCACCCGATAGCGGAGGTCGAACCAGGTACATGAAACTAACAAACCAGCCAACCAATATGATGAAATATGATGCACTTCTGCATTCTAGTCAGGACCAACTTGAAATAGTTTCATGACTTTTGACCTCAGTTTTTTTTTAAAAAGCAGGGGCACAGTGACCTATACCCTGCACAGGAGTTACTTCGGAGTGACCTCTGATTAGTTTCCTGATGCTCATTACGATCAGTTGATCGCAGGGTTTAGCAGTCCTTGTCAGTAACCTGCAACTCAAGTTGTGGTTAGTAAGGTCCTAGTATCAAGATGAAGTTGACACACAAACTTTCAAAAACATATTATGCAAATCATCTTGAACAATCTTTCAATTACAGTCATTTGTATGACTATTGTTATATAAATATTAAACTATGTCTTGCATTAAAAAATTTGTTTGCAGGATGTGCTTGACAGAGGAGCGGCGAAAGAGACGTTCTACTTCTCTTTATTCTCGTGCACCCTGTCCTGAATCTCCGGGATGCCCATACATATGCCGATACTGCAAAAAGGAGCTACCAACATCAATGTCCTTAGCTAACCATGAGCGTAAACACATTGACAATGTGTGCCTAATTTGTGATGAGAAGCTGCCCAGCGAGAAAGCTCTGCGCTTGCATGTGCGGACTGTCTGTAATGTAGGTAGCTTTACTGTTTATGTAGTTATTTTAATAACATTTATTGATCAGAATATCACTGGGGAATTCACACAGTTAATGGAGAGACAGAGAGAGGAGGTAGACAATGTGTCACTAAGTAACCACAGTACCAGCAAACTAGTTCCTTCCTCAGTAGGTTTGAACAGATACAGATAACTGTATAGAAAAGTCTGGAATGAATTAGTGGAAAAATATTGCCTTACCAGAATGAGATTTTCACTCTGCAGTGGAGTGTATGAAACTTCCTGGCAGATTAAAACTGTATGCCGGACCGAGACTCGAACTCAGGACCTTTGCCTTTTGAGGGCAAGTGCTCTACCATCTGAGCTACCGAAGCAGGACTCGCGACCCGTCCTCACAGTTTCAATTCTGCCAGTACCTCGTCTCCTACCTTCCAACTTCACAGAAGCTCTTCTGCGAACCTTGCAGAACTAGCACTCCTGGAAGAAAGGATATTGCGGAGATATGGCTTAGCCACAGCCTGGGGGATGTTTCCAGAATGAGATTTTCACTCTGCAGCAGTGTGTACGCTGATATGAAACTTGCTGTGAGGATGGGTCGTAAGTCGTGCTTGGGTAGCTTGCCCGCGAAAGGCAAAGGTCACAAGTTCGAGTCTCGGTCCGGCACACAGTTTTAATCTGCCAGGAAATTTCAATATTGCCTTAGTTACTTCACAGACATTTAAGTTTTACAAGGAAGTAGAGTGGCTTGTGAGTATTCACCTTTAGCAGGAAAAATAAAAAAAAAATTATGTAGCTTTCAGAACCATTAGTTCCTTTCTCGATGGGGAGGGGGGGGGGGGGGAGATGTAGTTGGAATGAGGGGGCACACTTCCCACCAGTTCCTCTCAACCTCCAATCTGAGTGACCTACTGTTCCTTCCCAAAAATTTCTGTTTTCATAAGTGAATTCGTTTTTCATACACATATTTAGTTCCCCCCCCCCCCCCCCCCCCCCCGGTATTAACATGGAAGGTTCTTTTCCCCATGTAGGCTGAGCAAGCATTTGTCCAATAAAACTTTGATATGTCAGTCAGTGTTGCTAGAAAGTGTTTTGGAGGTGATCTGATTCAGAAGGCGAAACTCATGTAGGCAGCAAGTGCTAGATATATAACAACAAAAAAATTGCAACACTAAAATGTAATTAATGTAAAGTAATGAAATTTCTGGAGTATGTTTGTCTAGGTAACATATTTGAGTGATTAACATTGCAAGTCACATGTTAATATAAGTGTGAGGTAAGCCATTACAAATGTGAAATGCTATTGCATTAATAACAAACGTAACTCCCAGAATGTTGAATGCAAGCATGTAATGACATGCATTGTGTTGTACAGGTGCCAGATGTCAGTGTGAGATTGAGTTACAGGCCTGTTGTACTCGGTTTGCCAATTCGGGGACAGTTAATGCTGGTTGTGGATAATGCTGGAGTTGCTGTTCAATGGTGTCCCGTATGTGCTCGATCAGAGACAAATCTGGTGCTCAAGATGGCCAAGACAACACGTCGACACTATGTAGAGCACGTCGTGTTAGAATAGAGATATGTGGGCGAGCATGAAAAAAATGTTGAAAAATACACCCCTGAAATGCTACTCGTGCATGACAGCACAACAGATTAGCTTGCATATTTGCAGTCAGTGCGTGGAATAACTATGAGTCTGCTCCTGCTGTCATACAAAATCACACCCCAGATCATGATTCCAAGTGCAGGTGTGTGTAGCATGCAGATTGGCTGCAGGCCCTCAACTGGCCTCCTCCTAACCAACACACGGCCACATCTGGCAGATGCAGTACACGTGTCGGAGCTGTACGCCGAACACGAAGGTCTTCCCTCTCGGTAGTGCCATGTGGCCATCTGGAGCCCAGGCTTCTTGGACTGTACATTCTTGTGACCACTGCTGCCAGCAGCCTCCTGTAGCCCTATTACACGACCTTGTTCAAACTCAGTGAGGTGTTGATAATGGCGTCTTAGTCTCTTTAAAGGCATTCTTGACTGACGTCAACTCGCCGTGTTCGCTCCCAAAGGTATCAATTGCTCACAGCTGTTACAGCATGTATTTAAAGCTATAACATTACCTGCGTCCTTGTAGTGGTGCTACTAGTGCCACTCTTATGCGACTGATGTGCAATTTGAATAGACATCATCTTTCGGATGTAGAAACACGCCTACCAACTTTTGTTTATGTTGCATATCTCCTCCTTGTTGTGAAGATTCTTTTCCCATCAGTGTATGTTTAATTTCTGTGGCCGTGACAGTGCTTGAGTTTTCTTGATCTGTTTCCTGTCAGTGACAAAATGTGTATGAAAATGCTGTACATTTTAAATATTATGCTTTTATGTTTAAACATCTGCTTCTTTCATTGATAAATGGAACATTCTTAGATGTGTAAAAGGTATAAATTATCTTCCAGTGTAATATCCAAGTTTTTGACATCAGGAGCAAAGTTGTGAACTCTAAACACAGAAATATTTTTGTGTTCATCCAAGACCACAGCTATCTTAAGCACTGTGTGTGGTTCAAAATTCCAAAAAATATCAAAAGAATGAATAAGGTACATAACCTATCTGTTTAGGTCATCTAATACCATAGTATGTAGTGGGCAGTTCTTTCAACTTTGGAGCAATGCTGATATTTGTGAAACTGAACCAAGGATGTGTAATCGAACTTCATACATTAAGGAGAAGAATGGTGTTGTAATTCCTGACTACCCAGATGTACATTTTCTGCCATTTCTCAAAGTTAGTTAATCTGCTACGAGCCGTGTAATGAATGTGGTAGAGTCTCATTGTCCCCTGCATTGCACTATCCAGATTTGTGCCCCATCTGTAATGACCTTGTTAGAAAGGCATCAAAGGCACTTACCACTACACTTACACCACTTACACTTAGCATATAGAACTCATAATAGATGACAATCTTCTGGGGGGGGGGGGGGGGTGGAATTACCCAAATATTTGAACAGTAGTATGAGGTAGCTACTATAATCAGCAAAATTAATTAATTTTACACTGCTCTTTCATTGATAAAGAGCATTGTGACCATGATCTTTTGTTTAAAAACAGCTCACACAACACAACAGAAATGTGCACGCACCTGTATGTTTAAACTTCCTGTCTGGTAAAACAACATAGATTTGACAGTCTATGCAAGCAGTCATATATCCCTTTTTATTTATGTATTTGCTCATTCAAATCTTTACCTTAAAAGTGAATGATGGTTAGTCATCTATCATTCCTTATACTTCATGAATTTTAATAAATATGTATATAATAGAGGGAAACATTCCACATGGGAACAATATATCTAAAAACAAAGATGATGTGACTTACCGAACGAAAGCGCTGGCAGGTCGATAGACACACAAACAAACACAAACACACACACAAAATTCAAGCTTTCGCAACAAACTGTTGCCTCATCAGGAAAGAGGGAAGGAGAGGGAAAGATGAAAGGATATGGGTTTTAGGGAAGAGGGTAAGGAGTCATTCCAATCCCGGGAGTGGAAAGACTTACCTTAGGGGGAAAAAAGGACGGGTATACACTCGCGCACACACACACGTATCCATCCACACATATACAGACACAAGCAGACATCTCACAAGCAGACATATTTGTCTTTAAATATGTCTGCTTGTGTCTGTATATGTGTGGATGGATATGTGTGTGTGTGCGCGAGTGTATACCCGTCCTTTTTTCCCCCTAAGGTAAGTCTTTCCGCTCCCGGGATTGGAATGACTCCTTACCCTCTTCCCCAAAACCCATATCCTTTCGTCTTTCCCTCTCCTTCCCTCTTTCCTGATGAGGCAACAGTTTGTTGCGAAAGCTTGAATTTTGTGTGTGTGTTTGTGTTTGTTTGTGTGTCTATCGACCTGCCAGCGCTTTCGTTCGGTAAGTCACATCATCTTTGTTAATAAATATGTACATTTATATAAAAACTGCCAACTTGAAAGACTTGCTAAATTTCCATTCTTACCACTAATCAGCTTCTGGAATGAATGTCACTTCACCATAGAGTGCAGGGGATGGACGAAAATACAGAAACATAAAAACACAACACCTCACTGTGCCTAATATGCTGTAGGATGCCTGATACAGTATAGGAAACATGTTCGCATTCAAAACAGCTTCCAGTTGCCATGGATTGGATAAATACAGATTATGTTTGGTTTTCAAGGAATTGTATACCATTCTTCCTGCAAAATAGTGGCAAATTCAGGTAATGTTGCTGGAGGTGGATAGTGATTATGCATTCTCCTTTCCAAAGTAGACCACAAATGTTCAATAATATTGAAATCTGATGACTGTGGTGGTGAGGGGGGAAGGGGTGGTGAGGGGGAGGTGATAATTCAGCTTCACACCAACGAAACCAGTCAAGGACAATGCGAGCTCTGTGACAGGGGCCCTGACGTCGTGGATAATGTCGTATCGTGGCATGGACCTGCTCAGCCAAAATGGTTTACATAATCCATGGTAGTAATGTGACGTTGCAGAGTAATAGCGGGGTTTGTGTTTCACCCGTGGGATATAAATTCAGCCAGAAGTTGGAAACAGTGTAAAACAAGACTCATCTGACCTAATGACTTTCTTCCATTGCACCATAGCCCAAGTGTTATGGCTTTGATGCCACATTTTCCTTTTTATGGGCATTTGCATCTCTGATGAGTAGTTTTGGAATTCCAGTTTGCCCAGCAATTCCTTGCTTATGGAGCTCACTTTGTGATGCTTTTGGTGCTGACAGGGTTCGTAATGACAGTCTGCCACCAAATCTCAATATTATTGAGCATTTGTGGGGTAATTTTGCAAAACTGTCAGTATCACTCAGTACACGTTTTCACCTGCATTGTGACTTAGATGGTGACGTTTCCTGCTTTTCCTGTGTGTGGTATAAATCTTTGATACAGTGCCTCTTGAAACACCAAACACTTGGCTACCTTTTTCATGAAAGTACCCACCATACAAGCACCAACAGTTTGCCCACATTCAACTCTACTAGTCTCCAACATGATGCACTCAAAATTACATAGAACACTGTTCTGAGCATGACTGACAGTTGCAATGCATTGAGGACATTGCACTGGTGCCATTTGTGGTCGTAAACAACAACACAATTTGTAGGCTTGGATAGCATCTGCATTTATGTGCAGCATGCATTTCCTCTGTGTTTCCTTATTTTTGTCCAACCCTTTTATGCACTGTTTTGAACCTTTCCGCTGCTTGTATAACAACATGTAAAACATTTCCTAGTATACTTATCAGTACATCAGATTACAGTGTGGCAAACACTAACAAACATTCCATGGTAAGAATGATATTCATAAGCAGATATGAGTAACATTCAAAGTACTGCTAACAGGCTAGAATTTTTATGTAATGTGTTGTGCTGCACTTGGATGGGGGAAGTAACATCTAGTCCTTGGTGTCATCAGGTCTGGCACTGTTTGTGTTAAAATCACAATCCCTAGTACGTAATCACCAGCGAGTTGACTGTGCTACACTCATGTGATCACTGAATCTCATTTGCCTCATTATTTCAGTGTTTGTTTATTTAAAGTATTACTCTAGTTCTAAAATGTTAATGTTGCCAACTGTTCTTTGCTCAGGTATTCCTTAGAGCAACTGAATATACAGTGCTGTAGTATCCATGGAATCAGATGTGCATTATTCTCCCTAATTTCTGTTATTGTTGTTGTTGTCTTCACTTCAAAGACAGCTGTCTATGCTACTCTAGCCTGTGAAGCCTCTTCATATCTGAATAGCTACTATATCATAGATTCATTCGAACCTGATAACTATTCATGCCTTGGTCTTCCTGTAAAGTTTTTACCTCCCACCCATTTCCATAACCAAACTGATGACTTCTGGAGGCCTCAGAATGTGTCCTGCTACTGCTATATAGTTTATATTATGCATCATAATTCACCTGAGGTAATATATATGAATAAAATATGTTTCAGAGAATAACGTATATTTGCTTTTTCCAAAATTTTAGGTCACAAATAGTATTTAGACTAATCATCATTTTGGACACTTGCTAATGACTGTTTCTCTGTCTTGACAGAAACTGAATGCAGGAAATGAAGAGCCAGAAAATGAAGTGCCTGATGAGAATTTCAAGTGTGGCACATGCCTAAGGATCTTCCGCTCATGTATTGCGTTGTGGCGGCATTGCGTTTGCCTTTCTCACAATCAGCCACAAAGTGCTGACCAGCTCCAGGTACATTGTTTTCAAACACAGTTTGCTTATTAATGTTTTAGACTTAGCTCTTAAGAGCTTGGGATTTTGAAATAGTACACCCACTTGTGTGTGTGTGTGTGTGTGTGTGTGTGTGTGTGTGTGTGTAACAATGAGGACTGAAAATTCCATACTTCATGTGATCACTGATGTGGTGTAGATGTGTGTTCAGAATAAATGTGTTCTTTGACTGTTTAGTCATGTTGAGGAGCTTTTGTAATGATGGTGCCTTTGATAAACATAAATGGGAACTCTTATCCGGTTGTAAAGAATTCATAATAGAACAGGAAGGGGCAAAAATCCACTGCAGTGGCAGTTAACATATACCAAAATATTGCAAAGGTCATTGTCAGAAATATCATAATTATCATTGTTACAGGGAAATCCAAGCTTTCTCAGCAAATTCCTTTGATGAAATCATCTTACGACATCAGGCGAATAGCTGTGTTGTCTGGTAACAATGTTTCAACCAGTTTCCTATTTGTTATCTTTGGCTTATATCTTGAAAAGATATCACCAGTTAACATTTTTGAGTGCAAATGGATAATATGAAATTGTACACAGTTGACAGTAATTTGGTTTCAATATTAAATTAATTCTAGCGTTGTAAGGTGAAATTATTGATACTGATATGTAACTGTGATTGGTTGACTTAAGTATATTGAATTCCACGGCATTCGGCAATAAAACATGGATATTTGGAACAGTTCATTTGATGAAACAGTGTCTGTGAAGTTTCTTAGCCATCGTAATATGTTTACATTCGATCTCTTTTGTATTGAGTAAGAAATTGCGACCGGCTGTTAAATTGTAGCTTGTGCTTGGCAAACACTTGACTTTGTTTCACAGTACATAATTTGGCATTTTCTCTGTTTAGTATCAGACATTGATTCACATTCCCCACCCAGTAAGATACTCGAACTACTTACAATTAACAGTGGCTGCTTGCTCCTGTAGAAGGCGCATCCACAGCATGTCACGTGGAGCCGTCCACTGACACGACATGAGACTGCCTGCAAATACAGCGACCTGACACACCTGCCATCAGTCCCTTACTTGTCTTTGAAGCCTTTAGTTACAAGCCATTGAACAGTAGAATTTTTATCTTGCATGTACTACATTTGTGATTGGATTACTCCTTGCAATGTTTTATATGCAAAGGATGAATTTTCTTTGCTCTGGACTTATTTTTTGGTTAGCCATTCACGTTGTGAACTCTGCTGTTATTGACCTGCAGAACTGTCTGTTGTTTCCCCAGTATCTGGGTTACGGCCAGTGGGATGATCATAAACTGTGTTTTATCTGCGCAGGGTAGGATAGAAGACCTTGTTCCCGTATGAAAATGTCATTCACTGTAGGGCAGTGCTTCGCAAAGTGAAGGTTATTACCTCCTGAGGGGTAAAATGAAATTTTCTGAGGGATAAAAGCAAAATAGTTGGATTCTGATTTGGCCATGAAACTAAATTATTTTTTTTATGATGATAGTTATCATCACTATTTCCCCCTGTGGGCCCTGGGGTTAGAATAGGCTGAGGTATTCCTGCCTGTCGTAAGAGGCAACTAAAAGGAGTCTCACACCTTTCGGGCTTTATGTGATGGTCCCCTGTAGGGTTTGACCTCTATTTTTCAAACTTTTCCTGAAGAGCAAGCCAATTGGGGAAGGGTGCCTTACATAGCGCATCATGTCCATCATGCGTTAAGATCTTTAGCCCACTTCCTCATCGTGACATTGCAGTCCCGCTCATCCACCATCTCTTGAGTGAGGACACCTTCCTGGGTGTGTTTTCCTCCACCCACTACACAATGTCAAATTCTGCGTCGACGATGACCATAGAATTCTTTGCACCTCATATCCAGCATGGTAGCCAGTCTGTTGTGGTGGGGCCGCCATGTACCCTGTTGGTTGTAGCCCCCTGACTACACTACTCTGCTGATGCCTCTGCCGTTAACTCCCCACATATGCCAAGGGTTAGATGCCCATCATCCTGGAGCATTGGGACTCGCAGCAGTGGCCATCCTGCTAGGTGGCCTTTGCTGCAGCTGGGAGGGCTCCTGGTCGGAGTGGGTGGAATCAGGGCTGATGACGCACAATGAAGCGTAGCACGTTGTCATTTGCTGGTGATCAAATGCCACCAGTCTCTAACTGTTCCAAGTCTCAGTACAATGCAAGGAAGTATGGTCCTAAATTGTTCCCCTCCCTGGCCACACCATAGGAGGAATGCCAGGCTAAGGATGGCAGCAAAACTTTTGTGCCCCAGTACCTCGTATGTATGAGAGCTGATGGGGGCTCCTTTGTCTCAATGAAGCCTCAGTTTTTTGTAGAGCATTTAGAGGGCAAGTTTGAGGAGGTGGAGGGCTAGTCCAAAATGCGATCAGGGTCAGTCTTGATAAAAATGGCATCCTCTGCCCAGTCACGGGCATTACTTGTGTTTGACAAGTTGGGGGATTTTTCTGTTACCATCACACCTCACAAGAGCTTAAATATGGTCCACAGTATTATATTCCACAGGGACCTTCTTTTGAAGTCTGACGATGAGCTGTGCGCCAACTTAGAGTGGCAAGGAGTTCATTCTGTCCAGTGCGTCCATCGGGATCTGAGAGATAATCAGTTTGCTACTGGTGCCTTCATCTTGGCCTTCGAGGGTGACACATTACCCGAGAAGGTCCAGGTGATGGTCTACTGCTGTGATGTCAAGCCATATATCCCTCCCCAATGCGCTGCTTTAAGTGCTGGAAGTTTGGCTGTTCTTCCAGCATCACATGTCGAGATTGTGTATGTCCATCCCATCCCAATACTCCATGTGCCCTGCCTCCCATCTGTGTCAACTGTGGAGAGCATCATTCCTCTTGCTCACCAGACTGCAGGATTTTACAACAAGAAAGGAAAACCATGGAATACAAGACCCTGGACCGAAAGACCTACATTGAGGCCAAGAGGAAATTTGAGTGCCTACATCCTGTGGCTATGACCTTCTCTTATGCCACCGCTACGAGAACAGTTGTAGCCACATCAGTTCTGCAAGTTCCAGTCTACACCTGCCCCCTTGATGGTGGGGGCCACTTCCCTCCCTGTTGCTCTTTCTCCACCTACCTCGCGAGCACTGTCCCCCCCAAGCATCGGGGACACCAGTCCCCACTTCTCAGCCAGAGAAGCGCAAGTCTTCTTCAGCTCCTCTCACTGGGAAAGGGTCCCTTGGGTCACTCCCTTCCCAGGTTTCTGATAGTGGGAAAGATGACACCCGTCACTGGCTGAGGTGCCCAGAAGTAACTGGTTGTAGGGCTTCATGATCATCCTCAGTCCCAGAGACTGAATCAGTGAAACCCTCCCAGCCAGAGAAGCCCAAGGATCAGCAAGAGAAGTCCAGAAAGAAGACCCCCAAGACCAAGGGAATTGCGGTGGCACCCACACCACCGCTGCCTACAAGCTCTGCATCTGAGGATGAGGTGAAGGTGCTGGTGTCCAGTGAGGACCTAGATCTCGCCAGACTCTCAGACACAATAGATATAGCCCGATCAGGAAATAAGTTGGTGGTAACAAGTGACCCTGAGGTGTAGGATGCCTCATTGAGTGTTTCATGCCTTCCCAGTCTCAAGATCACGTCATCCTCCAGTGGAATTGTGGCAGTTTCTTCCACCACCTAGCTGAGCTATGGCAACTGTTGAGCTTTCTGTATTGCCGTCCAGGAAACCTGGTTCCTGGCAATGCGGGCGCCTGCCCTTCGTGGCTACCGGGGCTATTACAAGAACCATAGCGAATGTAATAGTGTCAGGTGAAATTTGCATTTATGTCACAAACTCGGTATGTAGTGAACCTGTGCCCCTTCAAACTCCTCTTGAAGCTGTGGCTATCAGGATATGGCCCAATGCAGGAAATAAGTATCTGCGACATATATCTCCCTCCAGATGGTGTGGTACCCCTGAACGTATTGGCTGTACTGATTGATCAACCCCTAAACCTTTCCTACTTTTGGGAGTTTTTAATGCCCATAATCCCTTGTGGGGTAGCACCATGCTTACTGGCCATGGCAGAGATGTCAAAAATTTACTGCCCCAACTCGACCTCCGCCTCTTAAATGCTGGGGCCATCACACATTTCAGTGTGGCTCATGGTAGTTATTCGTCCATTGATTTATCAGTTTGCAGCCCAGGACTTCTCTCATCTATCCACTGGAGAGCACATGACGACCTGTGTGGTAGTTTTTCTTCCTTTATCTTCCTGTCACTCCCCCAGTGTCATGCCTATGGACACCTACCCAGGTGGCCTTTAAACAAGACAGACTGGGTAGCCTTCACCTCTGCTGTCACCGTTGAATCTCCCCCCATATGGTGCCATTGATGTTGTGATTGAGCAGGTCACTACAACGATAATTTCTGCGGCGGAAAACGCGATCCCTCATTCTTTGAGGTGCCCCCAGCAAAAGACAGTCCCTTGGTGGTTGTTGGAAGTCGCTGAGGCAATTAAAGGGCATCAGCCAGCTAAACAGCGACATACGCGGCACCCTTCCCTAGAGCACTAAAGGCCTTTGAGCGGCTCCATGCCCATGTTCGCCTGCTTATAAAATGATGGAAACAGGAGTGTTGGGAGAGATACGTGTCAACCATTGGGTGCCATCCGTCACCTTCCCAATTCTGGACAAAGATTAGACGTCTTTTTGGGTACCAGACCCCAACAGGTGTCCCTGGTGTCAACATCAGTGGTATGCTCTCTACCGATGGAAACGCGATTGCCGAGCACTTTGCTGAGCACTGTACTTGAGCCTCTGCACCGGAGAACTACCCCCCAGCCTTTCGCACCCTCAAATGGCAGATGGAAAGGAAATTCCTCTCGTCCACTACACGCCACAGTGAACCCTATAATGCCCCATTTACAGAGTGGGAGCTCCTCTGTGCCCTTGCACATTGCCCTGACACAGCTCCTGAGCTGCATCGGATCCTCAGTCAGACGATTAAACATCTCTCATCTGACTACAAGCGACATCTCCTCGTCATCTTCAACCGGATCTGGTGCGGTGGTGCCTTTCCATCGCAGTGGCAGGAGAATACCATCATTCCAGTGCTCAAACCCGGTAAAAACCCACTTGTTGTGGAAAGTTATTGGCCCATCAGCTTCACCAACATTCTTTGTAAGCTACTGGAACATATGGTATGTCGGCAGTTGGGTTGAGTCCTGGAGTCACGTGACCTGCTGGCTCCATGTCAGTGCGGCTTCCGCCAGGGTTGCTCTACCACTGATAATCTTGTGTCCATTGAGTCTGCCATCCGAACAGCCTTTTCGAGGCGGCAACACTTGGTTGCCGTCTTTTTTGACTTACGTAAAGCATACAATACAACCTGGCGACATCATATCCTTGCCACATTGTATGAGTGGGGTCTCCATGGCCCACTCCCAATTTTTATCCAAAACTTCCTGTCGCTTCGTACTTTCCATGTCCAAGTTGGTGCCTCCCATAGTTGCCCCCGTATTCAGGAGAATGACGTTCCACAGGGCTCTGTATTGAGTGTACCTCTATTTTTAGTGGCCATTAACGGCCTAGCAGCAGCTGTTGAGCCATCGGTCTCTCCGTCTCTGTATGCGGATGACCTCCGCTTTTCATATTGCTCCTCCAGTACTGGTGTGGCTGAGCAGCGCCTACGGGGAGCCATTGACAAGGCGCCTTCATGTGCTCTAGCCTGCAGCTTGCAGTTTCGAGCTGCGAAGTCATGTGTCAAGAACTTCTGTTGGTGTTATACCATTCATCCGGACCCTGAACTTTATCTTAATGATGATCAACTCACTGTCGTGGAGATGTATCGATTTTTAGGACTGGTTTTCGACACTTCATTGATTTGGCTACCTCACCTTCGTCAGTTGCCTGAGCAACACCAACTGGGGTGCAGATCACTCTACGCTGCTGCAGCTCTACAGAGTTCTTGTTCAATCCCACCTTGACTATGGGAGTCTGATTTTCAGTTTGGCGGTGCCCTCAGCATTGCGTTTACTCGACCCAGTGCACCACTGTGGTGTTCGCCTAGAGACAGGAGCTTTTAGAACAAGTCCGGTGACCAGTGTCCTGGTGGAAGCCAGAGTCCCTCCATTGTGGATTCAACGTGCACAACTGCTCGCTAGTTATGTTGCACACATTCGTAGTTCTAATGAGCATCCAAATTACCGTCTCTTTTTCCCACCCGCAGCAGTTAATCTCTCCCATCGGTGGCCCAGGTCAGGGCTCACGATTGCAGTTCGCATGCGATCCCTTCTCTCTGAACTGGAGTCCTTCCCTTTACCACCTCTACTTGAGGTCCACTCATGTACACCTCCATGGTGTACACCTTGGCCGAAGCTTCATCTGGACCTTTTGCATGGCCCTAAGGACTCCGTTAACCCTGCCGCTCTCCGCTGTCACTTCCTCTCGATTTTTGACGTGTTCCGGGGCTCTGAAGTTGTTTACACAGATGACTCGATGGCTGATGGTAATGTTGGCTTCACCTCTGTCCACAGAGGCCATGTTGAACAGCATTACTTGCCCATTGGCTGCAGTGTATTCACTGCAGAGCTTGTGGCCATATCTCGTGCACTTCAGTACATCCGTTCCTGTTATGTTGAGTCGTTTCTTCTCTGTTCTGACTCCCTGAGCAGCTTACGAGCTATCGACCAGTCCTACCCTCACCATCCTTTGAGAGCGAACATCCAGGAGTTTATCTCTGCCCTGGAATGGTCCAGTCGTTCAGTGGTGTTTGTGTGGACCCCAGGACATGTTGAAATCCGAGGCAATGAACTTGCTGACAGGCTAGCCAAACAAGTTACGTGGAAACTACTCCTGGAGATATGGGCATCTCTGAAACTGACCAGCATTCTGCCTTACGCCGCTAGGTTTTTCGGCTTTGGAAGACGGAGTGGCATAACAGTATGCACAACAATCTGCATGTCTTAAAGGAGACTGTGAATGTGTGGAAGTCTTCCCTGTGGGCTTCTCACAAGGAATCAGTTGTCCTTTGTTGGCTCCACATTGGCCATATGTGGCTCACATATGGGTACCTCCTCTGTTGCGAGGACCCATCTCCGTGTTGCTGTGGCTCCCAAATGACAGTCGTCCACCTCTTGATGGACTGCCCACTTTTAGCCACTCTGCAGCGGACTTTTAACCATCCCAGCACACTATCTTCGGTGTTGGGCAACAGTGCATCATCAGCAGCTTTAGTTTTATGTTTTATTTGTGAGGGTGGATTTTGTCATTTGATCTGAGTTTTAGCACATGTCCTTTGTTCTTCTGTGTCCTCCACCGTAGGGCTTTTAGGGTGGAGGTTTTAATGTGTTGCAGAGTGGCTGGCTTCTTCTTTTTATTCTCACGGTCAGCCAGCCATGGTAATCTGCTTTCTTGTTTTTAATCTCTTCTCCCTGTTTATTCTACCCCCTGTAAGTGTGTGTTGTGCTGTCGTTCTCCTGGTTCTTCCTTTCTCCTGTTGTTATGCCGTATGTCTTCTTTCCTTGGGTAATTGTTCTACTGGGAACAAGGGACCGATGACCTCGCAGTTTGGTCCCTTTCCTCCCCCTTTTGAACCAGCCAACCAACATCACTATTTCATAAGACTGTAGTTCTGGTTACAAATGTTAGCAATAATGAAGCTTTTGTCAAATACTAGCATTAATCTGTGACACAATCTGCTGGATGTTGCAGCTTACGTAACGAATGTATGATCATCATGTTCCTCACTTACTTTGTGCAGTGGATCTATGATAGTAAAAATAAAAAGTATACATTTCACATGCTTAAATCTCTTTTGCAAATCTCTCCTTCTACTTGTAGGTAATTCCCACAAACACTTACAGGTAGTTGCCACAAAGGGCCTGCACAACACAACATAACTATGTAGTGACCGCTACACTGCTGTAGGATGTACACTATATTATTATTGTTGTTGCTGCTGCTGTTGGTGGTGGTGGTGGTGGTGGTGGTGGTGGTGGTGGTGGTGCTGGTGCTGCTGCTGCTGTCATTGTTGCTGCTGTTGTGGTCTTCTGTCCAAAAAATGGTTTGATACAGCTCTCCATGCTACTCTATCCTTTGCGAGTTTCTTCATCACTGAAGAAGTGCTGCAACCTACATCTGTTTTAACCTGCTTACTGTATTCATCTGATGGTCTCCCTCTACAATTTTTAACCCCCATACTTCTCCCCAGTACTAAATTGGTGAGTCCTTGACGTTTTAGAAAGTTTCCTCTCAACCAATGCCTTGTTTTTGTCAAGTTATGCCACAAATTTCTTTCCTCCTATTTTGTTCCGTGCCTCCTCATTGTTTACGTAATCTACCCATCCAGTCTTCAAACAGTGGAAACTCCAGATAGGAATATCAGCAATGTAGAAAAAGATAGATTGCTGCTTACCAAAACGACGATGTGTTAAGTTGCAGACAGACAAATTTAAAGACACTTATAGAAAAAAGAAGCACATCCTATGCATACATGACCGCCACCTCTGGCCGGAATGCCAGGGCCCGAGCTGCCAGATATGGCAGTCGTGTGCATGACAGTGTTTGCTTATGAGTATGAATGCTATGTGTTTCTTTTGTGCTAATGAAGGATGTGGCCGAAAGCTTTATGGAAATGTCTTTTAATTGTGCGTGTCAGCATTCAGTCTTCGGCATTCTTCAGGAGCACTACATGTCAAAAGCTTCTGTTCTCTTCTTGTCTGAACTGTTTATTGTCCATATCTCACTTCCCTACAAAACTGTACTCCAGACAAATAAATTCAGAAAAGCCTTCCTAATACAGATGTCTAAATACAGTATTAAAAAATTTCTCTTCTTCAGAAATGCTTTTTCTGCCATTGCCAGCCTACATTTTATATCCACTCTGCTTTGGCCATCATCAGTTATTTTACTGCCCAAATAGCAAAACTCATCTATATTATTATTATTCCATCCTGGATTTTCCATTGTTTGTTATTATTATTGTTATTATTGACAGTGGTCAGACACAAAGCATTGGCAGTCTAAAGCCTTAAGATTTCTGTTAGTTCAGAAGTTACAAGTGATTTACAAACAATAAGTATAGGAAGGAAATGTAGTAGGTGAATATGGGTTGGGGATAACAAATGAAAGAGGAAGGCGCCTGGTAGAATTTTGCACAGAGCATAACTTAATCATAGCTAACACTTGGTTCTAGAATCATGAAAGAATGTTGTATACATGGAAGAAGCCTGGAGGTGCTAGAAGGTATCAGATAGATTATATAATGGTAAGACAGAGATTTAGGAACCAGGTTTTAAATTGTAAGACATTTCCAGGGGCAGATGTGGACTCTGACCACAATCTATTGGTTATGAACTGTAGATAAAAACTGAAGAAACTGCAAAAAGGTGGGAATTTAAGGAGATGGGACCTGGATAAACTGAAAGAACTAGAGGTTGTAGAGACTTTCAGAGAGAGCATTAGGGAATGATTGATAAGAACAGGGGAAAGAAATACAGTAGAAGAAGAGTGGGTAGCTCTGAGGGATGAAGTAGTGAAGGCAGCAGAGGATCAAGTAGGTAAAAAGACGAGGGCTAGTAGAAATCCTTGGGTAACAGAAGAAATATTGAATTTAATTGATGAAAGGAGAAAATATAAAAACGCAATAAATGAAGCAGGCAAAGAGGAATACAAACGTCTCAAAAATGAGATCGACAGGAAGTGCAAAATGGCTAAGCAGGGATGGCTAGAGGACGAATGTAAGGATGTAGAGGCTTGTCTCACTAGGGGTAAGATAGATACTGCCTACAGGAAAATTAAAGAGACCTTTGGAGAGAAGAGAACCACTTGTATGAATATCAAGAGCTCAGATGGCAACCCAGTTCTAAGCAAAGAAGGGAAGGCAGAAAGGTGGAAGGAATATATAGAGGGTTTATACAAGGGCGATGTACTTGAGGACAATGTTATGGAAATGGAAGAGGACATAGATGAAGATGAAATGGGAGATACGATACTGCGTGAAGAGTTTGACAGAGCACTAAGTCGAAACAAGGCCCCGGGAGTAGATAGCGTTCCATTAGAACTACTGACAGCCTTGGGAGGGCCAGTCCTTACAAAACTCTACCATCTGGTGAGCAAGATGTTTCAGACAGGTGAAATACCCTCAGATTTCAAGAAGAATAAAATAATTCCAATCCCCAAAAAAAGCAGGTGCTGACAGGTGTGAAAATTACCGAACTATCAGTTTAATAAGTCACGGCTGCAAAATACTAACACGAATTGTTTACAGACAAATGGAAAAACAGGTAGAAGCCGACCTCGGAGAAGATCAGTTTGGATTCCGTAGAAATGGTGGAACACGTGAGGCAATACTGACCCTACGACTTATCTTAGAAGATAGATTAAGGAAAGGCAAACCTATGTTTCTAGAATTTATAGACTTAGAGAAAGCTTTTGACAATGTTGACTGGAATACTCTCTTTCAAATTTTAAAGGTGGGAAGGGTCAAATACAGGGAGCGAAAGGCTATTTACAATTTTTACAGAAACCAGACTGCAGTTGTAAGAGTCGAGGGGCATGAAAGGAAAGCAGTGGTTGGCATGGGAGTGAGACAGGGTTGTAACCTATCCCCGATGTTATTCAATCTGTATATTGAGCAAGCAGTAAAGGAAACAAAAGAAAAATTCGGAGTAGGAAGTAAAATCCATGGAGAAGAAATAAAAACTTTGAGGTTTGCGGACAACATTGTAATTCTGTCAGAGAGAGCAAAGGACTTGGAAGAGCAGTTGAACGGAATGGACAGTGTCTTGAAAGGAGGGTATAAGATGAACATCAACAAAAGCAAAACAATGATAATGGAATGTAGTCAAATTAAATCAGGTGATGCTGAGGGAATTAGATTAGGAAATGAGACACTTAAAGTAGTAAAGGAGTTTTGCTATTTGGGGAGCAAAATAACTGATGATGGTCGAAGTAGAGAGGATATAAAATGTAGAGTGGCAATGGCAAGGACAGTGTTTCTGAAGAAGAGAAATTTGTTAACATCAAGTATAGATTTAAGTGTCAGGAAGTCGTTTCTGAAAGTATTGTATGGAGCGTAGCCATGTATGGAAGTGAAACATGGACGACAGATAGTTTGGACAAGAGGAGAATAGAAGCTTTTGCAATGTGGTGCTACAGAACCATGCTGAAGATTAGATGGGTAGATCATATAACTAATGAGGAGGTATTGAATAGGATTGGGGAGAAGAGAAGTTTGTGGCACAACTTGACTAGAAGAAGAGATCGGTTGGTAGGACATGTTTTGAGGCATCAAGGGATCGCCAATTTAGTATTGGAGGGCAGCGTGGAGTGTAAAAATTGTAGAGGGAGACCAAGAGATGAATACACTAAGCAGATTCAGAAGGATGTAAGTTGCAGTAGGTACTGGGAGATGAAGAAACTTGCACAGGGTAGAGTAGCATGGAGAGCTGCATCAAACCAGTCTCAGGACTGAAGACCACAACAACAATAACAACAACAACAACAACAACAACAACAGCAGCAGCAGCAAGTATAGTGCACACATTTTAACCACTTTTGGGACTGGTGAGACGTGTGCCATATTATTTCATTGATTCACAGGCTCATTGTTGGGCATCTAAAGTGTGAGATATCACTTAATTGTTTCTGTTGTGCATTTTGTGCCTTGTGTTTTGGCAGTGTTATGAAATTCTTTTCCTATCTGCAATAGATAAGTTCAGTAAAGGTATTTATTATCTTTTTTCCACTGTTTGCTAGAAATATACATATTTGTGCATATAGTTTTAAATTTGTTTAGTTGTTTTTGCCGTGTGGCCAGTGTGTGTAGAGAATTTCTATTTGTGCCTTTTGTTCATATTTGTGTCTAAATGTTTACACATTTTATTTGGTGCTATAATTTTATTTTATATCCCTTATTTTGATATGAAACAGAAAACTCCACAAACTCGTGGTTTGTTTCTGATGAATGCTTGTCTTTTCCTCCATTATTACAGTTCCACAGGATGAAACGGTTTACCGTTGCAACATCCAAAAGAAAATGAGAAAGACAATGCCACAATTTGAGTGACCTGCTACCAGTAGTGTATCTTTCTCTTTGGTGGTCAAACCAGTCTACAGCTCCCATTACAACTGTGTACTCTGCTACGTATGCAGAGCAGGATATAGCAGAGGTTGTACCATCTCTATTTTGTCTTGTGGCAAATCTTCTCTCTTTCGGATGGTGAGCAGTTGACAAAACTGTAACTGGCTTATTGTCTTGAAATTTGTTTGAATTAAGATGCTAATCTCTAGTAAAAAAAATTATTTTAAATGGGGCATATGTCTCACAGGACTTCATGAGAAATAAATTTATGGAATCATTTATTCCTTCTCGAGTCCAGCGAGACATGTATGTTCCACTTAAAATAGTCATAAAACTCTAAACAGCAACAGAAATGTAGAAATATGGCCTCACTCAGTAAAATTTCAAAACCAAAATACAATTTTTACAGTAATATGCGAAATTTTATTAATTTGATCATGAAAGGGTTAACTCAGTTGATTCTAAATGGGGATGCTGAGCATGAGGGGAATCAGTTGTTGCTGGGGAAAGTAATGATGCAGAGGAAACATGTTTTGTAACAAGTTAGTTAGCTTTCTTTTCTGAAAGGGAGTTGTAGATGACACATAGATGCACTGAGAACTGGTTCCTCACTCTAATTTTTTGTTAGAAATTAGCAGTCAGAACCAGTAGCCTCATTAGCTTGTAGTTTAATAAAACGCTGACAAAAACTAAATATCATTTATCCTTCTTCATCCTGGCTAGACAGCCCTTGATGGGCTTTGCCTGCTCTAAGGCATCATTCCATTTGTCCCTGTCCAGCATCTTGTCTCCATCCTATGACACTAATAATTTTTAAATCATCTTATATGTCATCCAAGTATCGAAGTCTTGGTCTCCCTGTACTTCTTTGCTCCACTGGATTTTGCACCAGTGGTATTTTTGTTAGGTTCTCATGTTCCACGCGAAAAGCATAGCCGACCCATTTCAAGTGGTTTATTTTAATGAACTTTATGATTTCAAGGTCTTTGTATAATTTGTAAAGTTCAAAATTATGTTGTCTGAACCACACTCCATCTTCACTAGTTGTCTGCTTAGTTTTTGCATAACATCTTTCGTTTAAAACATTGTATTAGCTCTTCATGCTGTTGTGTCAGTGTCCACATTTTTGAACCATTTGTTAATACTGGGCGTATTAAAGTTTTATGCAGTTGACACTTTGTTCTTCTGGATTTAGGTTATGTGGCCAGCCCATAATAGCATTTA
The DNA here is from genome assembly GCF_023898315.1 of Schistocerca nitens. Classification (NCBI taxonomy): domain Eukaryota; kingdom Metazoa; phylum Arthropoda; class Insecta; order Orthoptera; family Acrididae; genus Schistocerca; species Schistocerca nitens. The sequence goes on from NC_064615.1 coordinate 264,398,030, forward strand.
TTAGCTAGGTGGACGTGCTGTTTTATTTCCATACTAATATCAGTCTGTGATGTTACCAGTGATCTCAGATAGACAAATTCACTAACATGTTCCGTTTCCACCTGACAAATTTTAACATTGTATTTAGTTCTGGTCATATTATTCAGATGTGGTTGGTTTTATTCATATTCAGTTCCAGCCCCATTTTATTGCTGCTACAGCCAATTCCCTATATGTTTCTGTAGCAGCTAGTTCTGTTCTTGCAGTAATATCCATGCCAGAAGCTGCAGCATTCTATTGTGTATTGTGCCTGTTGTGTTGATTTGAGTGTCCTTATTACCTTCTCCAGTGCTGTGTTAAAAAGCATACATGACAGTGGATCCCTTTACCTTAGCCCACAGTTTCAAAACTTGGTGTCAGCTTTTCTTGTATCGTGTGCAAAATGCTGTGGACGCTAGATGCACAGTCGGCTGTGAATTGGGAGGGGTGGAGGGGGGGGAGTGACAATGGTGGGGGGTCCCTCAGAGCACTGTAGAGGAAATGTTGAGTGCTGGAAGGGAAAGTGGCATTCTAAACTGAAACCTACGCTCGCATTTTTTTGTAAATATTATATTGCCCCTCAACACCCACACTTCGATGGTGACCATTCAAAAAGATCTACTTTTACCTTTGCTTTCATTAGTATTTGAGAAGAATACTGCTGAAACTGCAGTGATTTATTTTCACCTGGTTTATTAACCATTTGTAACTTTCAGCAAAGCATCATGAGTGGCGAATTTTGAGTAAAACCTACGCATTTCTCCGGTTGCCATATAAAAATTTTCTTCTTTTGCCAAAACCGCTGAGTTTACACTGCCTCACCTCACTAACATGTGCAAACACAGTTGTGAGAGAATTCTGAAACAATGGTTTATTAAGTTTATTAAGTGAGCAACCGAGGAAAAGTAAAGTTAGTGGCTTATGGAGAAGCCCATTCTCGGTACAAAAAAAGCTTGTAATGTCTTCACATATCTTGCTCCAAAACCAATAGAATTTCTTGTTTCGCCAACTGTTGATGGCTGTTAAAAATGATGTTCTTTTACAAAAAAGGTCTATAGTTATTGGATTAACGTGGTAGATAATGAGGTTTTGCATAATAACGATATGGTAAAATATTTTCCTCATTGCGTGCTATCATTTGCCAAAATGTCATTTCAGTATATGAAACCATTTGCAAAATATGGGGAATGTTGAGGAATATTTCACTCTGGTTTTATCACTGGCATGGCATGACTGCAAATGAGTGAGCTACATCAGATCAATTTTTTCAGAATTGGTGACAATTAGATATCCCCACCCAAGTGTAAAGAAAAATTAAATGTGTTAGCTAAATTTTGTGTGCAACAACATATTATGTAATATGCACCAAATGCAAAGTCATAACAGCCTCTGTTTTTCATTGCATACTTTTCCAAATTTCTTGCAGAGTCTTATGTTCATGTAAATATCACAATATCTATGACTATTAACAAAATGGTGGGCACATCATCATGCATCTGATGTATAAAGCTGCAAGTAAAGAAAAATGATTCCTCCCCCCCCTCCCCCTAATAGTTTCTGTGGTATTGTTTGAGATATCTACATCCATACTCCGCAAGCCACCTGACGGTGTGTGGCAGAGGATACCTCGAGTACCTCTATCGGTTCTCCCTTCTATTCCAGTCTCGTATTGTTCGTGGAAAGAAGGATTGTCGGTATGCCTCTGTGTGGTCTCTAATCTCTCTGATTTTATCCTCATGGTCTCTTAGCGAGATATACGTAGGAGGGAGCAATATACTGCTTGACTCCTCGGTGAAGGTATGTTCTCAAAACTTCAACAAGAGCCTGAACCGAACTACTGAGCATCTCTCCTGCAGAGTCTTCCACTGGAGTTTATATATCATCTCCGTAACGCTTTCATGATTATTAAATGATCCTGTAATGAAGCGCACTGCTCTCCGTTGGATCTTCTCCATCTCTTCTATCAACCCTATCTGGTACGGATCTCACACCGGTGAGCAGTATTCAAGCGGTGGGCAAACAAATGTACTGTACCCTACTTCATTTGTTTTCAGATTACATTGTCTTAGGATTCTTCCAATGAATCTCAGTCTGGCATCTGCTTTACCAACGATCAACTTTATATGGTCATTCCATTTTAAATCGCTCCTAATGCCTACTCCCAGATAATTTATGGAATTAACTGCTTCCAGTTGCTGACCTGCTATATTGTAGCTAAATGATAAAGGATCTTTCTTTCTATGTATTCGCAGCACATTACCCCTTGTCTACATTGAGATTCAATTGCCACTCTCTGCACCATGCGTCACTTCGCTGCAGATCCTCCTGCATATCAGTACAATTTTCCATTCTTACAACCTCTCGATATACCACAGCATCATCCGCACTAAGCCTCAGTGAACTAACGACGTTATCCACAAGCTCATATAATTTTTTTTTTCCCCCTAAGGTAAGTCTTTCCGCTCCCGGGATTGGAATGACTCCTTACCCTCTCCCTTAAGACCCACATCCTTTCGTCTTTCCCTCTCCTTCCCTCTTTCCTGATGAGGCAACAGTTTGTTGCGAAAGCTTGAATTTTGTGTGTATGTTTGTGTTCGTTTGTGTGTCTGTCGACCTGCCAGCACTTTCATTTGGTAAGTCACATCATCTTTGTTTTTAGATATATTTTTCCTACGTGGATATATATATATATATATATATATATATATATATATATATATATATATATATATATATAATTTGGGCAGAGATGTCAGTCGAGGAGGAAGTGCAGAGGCAAAGATGTTGTTGAATGACAGGTGAGGTATGAGTGGCGGCAACTTGAAATTAGCGGAGATTGAGGCCTGGTGGGTCACGGGAAGAGAGGATATATTGAAGAGCAAGTTCCCATCTCCGGAGTTCGGATAGGTTGGTGTTGGTGGGAAGTATCCAGATAACCCGGACGGTGTAACACTGTGCCAAGATGTGCTGGCCGTGCACCAAGGCATGTTTAGCCACAGGGTGATCCTCATTACCTCAACCACTGTCTGCCTGTGTCCATTCATGTGAATGGACAGTTTGTTGCTGGTCATTCCCACATAGAATGCATCACAGTGTACGCAGGTCAGTTGGTAAATCACATGGGTGCTTTCACACGTGGCTCTGCCTGTGATCGTGTACACCTTCCGGGTTACAGGACTGGAGTAGGTGGTGGTGGGAGGGTGCATGGGACAGGTTTTACACCGGGGGCGATTACAAGGATAGGAGCCAGAGGGTAGGGAAGGTGGTGTGGGGATTTCATAGGGATGAACTAACAGGTGACAAAGGTTAGGTGGACGGCGGAAAGACACTCTTGGTGGAGTGGGGAGGATTTCATGAAGGATGGATCTCATTTCAGGGCAGGATTTGAGGAAGTCGTATCCCTGCTGGAGAGCCACATTCAGAGTCTGGTCCAGTCCCGGAAAGTATCCTGTCACAAGTGGGGCATTTTTGTGGTTCTTCTGTGGGAGGATCTGGGTTTGAGGGGATGAGGAAGTGGCTCTGGTTATTTGCTTCTGTACCGGGTCGGGAGGGAAGTTACGGGATGCGAAAGCTGTTGTCAGGTTGTTGGTGTAATGGTTCAGGGATTCCGGACTGGAGCAGATTCGTTTGCCACGAAGACCTAGGCTGTAGGGAAGGGACCGTTTGATGTGGAATGGGTGGCAGCTGTCATAATGCAGGTACTGTAGCTTGTTGGTGGGTTTGATGTGGACGGACGTGTGAAGCTGGCCATTGGACAGATGGAGGTCAACGTCAAGGAAAGTGGCGTGGGATTTGGAGTAGGACCAGGTGAATCTGATGGAACCAAAGGAGTTGAGTTTGGAGAGGAAATTCTGGAGTTGTTCTTCACTGTGAGTCCAGATAATGAAGATGTCATCAATAAATCTGTACCAAACTTTGGGTTGGCAGGCCTGGGTAACCAAGAATGCTTCCTCTAAGCGACCCATAAATAGGTTGAAACTTCCTGGCAGATTAAAACTGTGTGACCGACCGAGACTCGAACTCGGGACCTTTGCCTTTCGCGGGCAAGTGCTGTGGCTAAGCCATGTCTCCGCAATATCCTTTCTTTCAGGAGTGCTAGTTCTGCGAGGTTCGCAGGAGAGCGTCTGTAAAGTTTGAAAGGTAGGAGACGAGGTACTGGCAGAAGTAAAGCTGTGAGTACCGGGCGTGAGTCGTGCTTCGGTAGCTCAGATGGTAGAGCACTTGCCCGTGAAAGGCAAAGGTCCCGAGTTCGAGTCTCGGTCGGGCACACAGTTTTAATCTGCCAGGAAGTTTCATATCAGCGCACACTCCGCTGCAGAGTGAAAATCTCATTCCATAAATAGGTTGGCGTACGAGGGGGCTATCCTGATACCAATGGCCATTCCCCTTAATTGTTGGTATGTCTGGCCTTCAAAAGTGAAGAAGTTGTGGGTCAGGATGAAGCTGGCTAAGGTAATGAGGAAAGAGGTTTTAGGTAGGGTGGCAGGTGATCAGCGTGAAAGGAAATGCTCCATCGCAGCGAGGCCCTGGACGTGCGGAATATTTGTGTATAAGGAAGTGGCATCAATGGTTACAAGGATGGTTTCCCAATCTGTAACCCCCGGAAAGACGAAAGGATGTGGATTTTAAGGGAGAGGGTAAGGAGTCATTCCAATCCCAGGAGCGGATAGACTTACCTTATATGGATACTTATACTTATGGATATGTGTGTGTGTGCGAGTGTATACCCGTCCTTTTTTCCCCCTAAGGTAAGTCTTTCCGCTCCCGGGATTGGAATGACTCCTTACCCTCTCCCTTAAAACCCTGGTTTGGTACATAGTCAGGCACAAAAACAAAAAAAACTTCAAGTTTCTACAAAGGAGCTTGAACATATTGGCTCAGTGAGACCTTGACAAGTCTGCCTTGTTCATCAAACACCATCTCCTGTTAGTAACAGCTCTGCATTCTGATATGAGGCATAGACCTACTGAGCATGTACTCACTCACTAATCTACAACTCTTGCCTAGGTAACTGGAAGAATAATTTCATGTCCACTATTGTGATTGCACTTGTGAGCTTGCGTCTGGTTTCCATGCTGAATAGTAACTTATTGGCTTGTGGAGGACAACTCACTTAAAACATCATCGCCACTCCACACGGTCCATGACCACTGCCTACAGCTATGAGGCCACTGATTCCCGATTTCCTGAGCTCCTCTGCTCTGTGAAACTGCAAACATTTTGGACTCTCAGCCACAGGCTTAGAGCCTCTCCATTGTCCACTTCTTGCTCTAGCTGACAGCTCTGTTGTGCAAAGAGCTGCTTGTGCCAGGACTTTGCAAAAGTTGCTTTCTGACTGATGGTGAAAGACACCTGCCATCATGATAGAGCAACTTAACCAATATTTGGCAGTTAGAAAAAGGACAAGATGCGTTGAGCAAAAATAAGATGATGTTTACTTGGCATAGTTTGTATATATTTTGTTGCACATGTAAGCACTGATGTTTTGAAATGTTTGTCTGATAACTTTCCTACTCTGTCAGTTTGTAGTGCATAGAATTTACCAAATGATTCAGTCAGGAAGGTCCATTATAAATTTTCTTTCAGCAGCAATAAATCCTACCACCGTCGTGAGTTCCTTTGTGCTGATTGGATATTTTGACTTTATTTGTAAGGCAGATGGTGCCTCGTAACGTCACTTTCATTATTCAGTACTGGAAAGAGCAAGTGATATGTTGATGATCAAAACTGGGATCTACTTGCAAATATTTTTTCAGAGAAACTCTCAGTAATTAAAGAACTCTCAGAAATTTAATTGGAATGCTTTCCTGACCACAAGAAAGAACAAGCATTTGTATTTACCATTTTTGAAGGGTAAGAGGGGAGAGAGCCAAAGGCTTTCCATCTTTGAACATTAATGCACCAGAACACTTGCCTTTCCAGAATCACTTACATAGTGAAGTACAGGGTGACCCAAAAGTTAATTAACATTTGAAAATTCAATACGTCTGGCCTCAGCAGCCAGGAACTGTGGTCATGTGTGTGTGTGTGTGTGTGTGTGTGTGTGTGTGTGTGTGTTTGGGGGGGGGGGGGGGTTCTATTTCCGATGAAGGCCTTGTTGGTCGAAAGCTTACTTTCTGACAGTATATTTGTTGTGCATGGGGGCGACTCAGCATCTCTGCCATACGGTGAGTTGCAGTTACCCTTTTCATAATGTTGACTTCACAGAATAATGTAGGTGGAGAGGTAGAAATTGACGCAGGTGCTTGAAATGAAATGGGGTTTTATTGAACCAGAGAAAAAAGTACTATAAATGGCCAACAGATGGTGCATTGTATGATACAAACACAATAATTACCATAACAATTGATTTTTAACAGTGATGATGATCTTTATAACAGATGCTCAGCATGTCGGCCATCATTCATCAACAATGCCTGTAGTTGAGGGACATTGTTGTGAACAGCACTGTACAGCATATCAGTAGGTATGGTGAGAAATAGCTGTTGGATTTTGTCTTTTAGCATCCATAATGAGGTCGGATGATTGTAGTAGATTTGAAGACTTCAGATAACACCACCAATAATCACTCAGATTGATGTATGGGGGCCTGGGAGGCCAAGCATTGTAGCTACACAACACCACAATCCTCTCCAAACGATGTGTGCAAGAGACACTTTCACAAGTGTAGCAGTATGAGGTATAGTACCATCCTGCATAAAAGTTGTACCTTCCACTATATGTTTATCAGCCATGCTAAGGTGATGCAGTTCTTTATCACATCAGCATACCTCGCACCTGTCACACTAACAATTCACATATGGTATTATTAACACATTGTTGTCCAGCGCCATCTATTTAGCTTCTTTTTGCACTTGTTTTTGGTTTCAGGCACGTGTGTCAAGTTTTACCTCTCTACTTTTGGGTCACCCTTTATTGTGAAGAAATAATGGAATTTGCTGTGAGGGGTTACCAAATGCGAGCGTTGAATTTTTTAATTAACTTCCTAATGAAAAAAATTTCAATCCTTGTATAGGCCATGTTCGTTTAAGAATGTGCCAATGAGTTAATGAATGTGACTACTTAGTCTTCAAAATGCCTGTTTCCTACAAACATGATTCCAAATTAAAACACCTCAAAATTGGCTTCCGTATTGTTTAACCCTCGCATGGTATCAGCTCTGGAAAATTGTATGTCTGGGGTCTTTTTTGATCCCAAAGTGATTCTTGCAACTTCATGTCAGTAAAATGTAAAATATTTCCACAAAAATAATAATGGTTTTTTTGAGAGACCCATGGACAATGTTAAAATTACAGTTCCTTAGTTGCTTCCTATAATTAAGTTTCGTATAAGTTGCAATTGTGTGCTAGCTATGCCTGAAATATATTTTAGTTTGTTTTGTTCCAGAAATTGTTTTAAATCACACTATTTAACAATACTGTAATTAATTAATCTTAAAAAGCTCATTGTGGCTCAAAAAACAGGTAAGCCATTTTCCCACATGCTTTGTGTGAGCCACACATTATTAGTAGACCAAAGAATGCCTACAGTTCTGTAGAGTCAGGTTCAATCCAGTGTTCAATATATGGGTGTAGAATTTTACTATCATCTGCATGATTATTGATATGCATTACTATTACACCCTGCATGTGATGGGTAGTAAAAAGTCTGAGACAGTCTGTCCATGTCTGTAAGTTTTGGTCTAAGGTAACATGGAATATGTGCAATTTCATGTGTTACATTCCTTGAAATGTGCTTGTGCACATCAGGGCCATGCGGAGTGGCCACGCAGTTTGAGGTGCTACGTCACGGATTGTGCGGCGCCTCCTGTCTGAGGTTCGAGTCCTCCCTCGGTCATGGGTGTGTGTGTTGTTCTTAACACAAGTTACTTTAAGTTAGTTTAAGTAGTGTGTCTAGGGATCGAGAACCTCGGCAGCTTGGTCCCTTAGGAATTCACACACATTTGACCATTTTTGCACATCAGGTGGTACTATGTCCTATGTTATCTTTCCACTTCTAGATACAAGAATAGGTGCATTAGTTTCCTACCATTATCATCATCTGCACATTCACTCACATCCACTTTATCTCAGACCTGTACATCTTCTCTTATCATATCGGAATCAGCATCACTCTCATCTTCATTTCCGAAAATTGATTCATTATCACTATCAATCTTCTGTAAATCTGCTAGATCCTACTTGAAACTGTAGTTCCTTTCAAATCGTATTTCATCATCCATGACAAATAAAATGTAACTCCACGTCTTACTCCAATTAAGCAGTTCCTAACTGTGAATTTGTCATTACAGTGCACATGTGTGTATTTTCTACAAATTATTTACTACAATAGACATATAAATTGTCTGTTTATAGGGATAATTGTTTCCAAGTTTTTATTTTTATAATAAAGTAGAAGTATAACATCGTCCCCACTGCAAAAATTTCAAATTATTATACTACCATAATTGTTTTACCCAATTATTATAAAAAGTCCACAAAGGTGTTTCTGGAGGATGAGAAGTCTACATCCAAATTAAAACTGTTTCTTTGTAGCTAAACAAGCCGTGAAGTGTAAGACCTCAGACACCATGTGAGGGTTAAAAATTGAAGTTTTTGTAAACCCACATGATGAGCCAGATACAACAGGCATACTGGTTTGCACCCTCAAATCAGGCTGGCAAGTCTTATGGTCTCTTTGCACTTCCTGCACTTACTTTTTTATGTTATTTATTGATTTTTTTCCTTCCTTTTTGGAATCTTTTTTTACATATGTTTGGAAAATTGACAATGTTCTCACCTTAGAGAGCCCTTTCTTCTCTTATTAATCATTTGAATGGTTTCTTCAGCCAGCTGCTTATTGATGTGCCCATGTTCTCTTCATCAATAACTTCAAAGTTAGTTTTGACAAATATCTTTTCAAATTTAGGAATATACTACAGCCTCAGACATATCACTCCCAAAGGGATCATGAAAATGAAATTAGATTTATAACAGCACATGCAGTCCTTCCCATATCACTCCCAAAGGGATCATGAAAATGAGATTAGATTTGTAACAGCACATGCAGTCCTTCCCACAATCCCAACATAAATGGAACAGGAAGACACCGCAATATATTGGCTTATTCTACAGAAGGAAGTACCATGTACCATGCACTTCACAATGACTTGCAGAGTACGAATGTGGATTAGATATAAACACATCTTGTTTTTCTTTCCCCTGAAATCTTGGAATGGAATCTCATAGTGACATGACCTTTAATCATTTATATAGATATTTGCAGGGCGTTGTGCTAAACCTTACTAAAGTATTAAGTCTGTAATTGGTCTTTATTTCACAACTGCTTCATTCCATTTTGTAGTGATCACTACAGCAACCCCATTTTGAGTTGTATAGGTAACACCACAGAAATAAACTAGTCTGAAAAGTTCATTACATTTACTGCAAATGTCTGTCAATCCCAGTATTGCAGTTCAAGGTCTCAAGTATTCTTTTCTAAAAACTTGTAGTTTTACTTATTGTTTCACGTCTAAATAATTTACTTAAGTTACAGTGAATGAAGGAATAGATTTTGCCTCAGCTGTTAAATTTTATTTTATTTTTCCAAAATTTGTCATTTGTAGTAAAAATACCATTGTCAAGTGGCAACTGCAGTCAGATACAAGAATGCAGTCTTGATTTTTCACGATATGTGCCAGTATATTGTACCACTGTACCAGTACCTTGAGAAAAGCAATAATGTTTTAAGACATCTAAATTTCAGAACCCCCCCCCCTGCCCCACCACCACCACCACCTCCACCTGCAAGGTCACAGTGACAAAACATACATAAACATGGGAAACATACCGGGACAATCACACACTGCTATCATAGAAAAATTAATCTCACATCTGAGATAATATTGTGTGCATAAGCACATCTACCATACTGGTGCCTATGCATATGTCATAATGCAAAAGAAATGATACACAGTCTACACACATAGCTATTTAAACAGAGAGAATCAAACAGTGGAAACTCCAGGTAGAAATAGCAACAATCTAGGGAAAGATAATTGGTATGTACCATAAAGATAACATGCTAAGTTGCAGACAGGTACCATTAAAAGACACTTACACATAGGATTTCGGTCTCAGCATTTGTCGGAAAAAGAGAAACGCACACCATTCATTCACACGAGCGAACACACTCATGCACACATGACTGCCAACTGTAGCAGCTTGGGCCAGATTGCAACGATCACACGGAATGATAGCAGCAGAGTAGAGGGGACGTGGAAAGGGGAAGAAGGAGGAGGGGGGGGGGGAGAGAGTGTATGGGTGGGAGGAGAAAAGAGCACTATCTGGTGTAGTGTAAGAGGACTAGAATGCCAGCAGGCACAGCATCAGGTTGTGGGGCAGGAAGATGGGGAAAAAGTGATTGAAAAAGGAGAGGAGTAGGGAAAGATAGGCGTGTGCATTTGCAGAGCGTGGCAAACAGAATGTAGGAGACAGGAATGGGGAGGAAGTGATAGTGCAGAAGGGGGGTGGAAACTGTTGGGTGGAGGGTGTTGGGACGGTATGTTATCATAGGTTGAGGCCAGGATACTTAAGGGAGTAGAGAGTGTGTTGCAAGGATAACTCCCATCTGCACAATTTAGAAAAGTTCCAGCCTCGAAGGAGTGCATCCTTCGTCACCCAGTACCACGCTGGAACGGAACAACTGAACCACATCCTTTGCCGGGGCTTTCATTACCTATCATCATGCCCTGAAATGAGGGACATCCTATCCAAGACCCTTTCCACTCCTCCTAAAGTGGTGTTCAGTTGTCCACCCAACCTCCTTAACATCCCGGTCCATCCCTATACTACTCCCAACCTCAACCCCAACCCCTTGCCACAAGGATCGTATCCCTGTGGAAGACCCAGGTACAAGACCTGCCCTGTCCACCCACCAGTGCTTCCTATTCCAGTCCTGTGGCAGGTAGGTTTGTCCTACCACATTATGAGCCGGGCCAGCTGTGAAAGCAGCCGTGTCATTTACCAGCTTTGCTGCAGTCATTGCACAGATTTTTCTATTGGTATGACATTCACCAGCTGTTGATTTCAATAGCTGCTTCACTATCCGAGTCATCTGCATCCTCCATTCCACTACCAGTTTTTGTGAACTGTGCAGATGGGAGTTATCTTTAGAACACATTCTCTGCTCCTGTGATTATCCTGGTGTCAACCTACAGTAACACATTGTCTCCACATCCTCCACCCAACAGCTTCCACCCCCCCACCCTATCATGTGCTCAGCATTCCCATCTCCTACAGTCTTAGTTTGCCACCCTCTGCCAATGTACCTGCCCGTCTCCCCCCCCCCCCCTTTCTTTTTCGCTACATTTTCTCCACCTCCTTTCCCCACAGCCTCATGGCACTGCACCTGTTGGCATTCTAGTCCCTGCATGCTCTGTCAGACAGCACTCCTATCTGCCATCACCTATACACTGCTATCCTTTCGCCTTCCCCCTTCCCACCCTCTCTAGATTGCTGCTACCACCCTATTTAATAGCTGCATTCTGGCCCGAGCTGCTGGAATCATCGGTCATGTGTGTATAAAGTAAGCTTGCTTGTGTGAATGAATGGTGTATGTTTGTCTTTCTCCAATGAAGGCTGTGGTTGAAAGGTTATAAGTAAATGTCTTTTAATTGTGCCTGTCTGCAACTTAGCATATTATCTTTATGGTAAGTATCTTTCTACATTGTTATTAACAAGAGAATTTTTAATGTAAGTAAATAAATTAAAATTTGCCTACATTATAGGAACAGCTAAAACAGAGAAGTAACATAAGGCAAGTACCGAAATTGACTAGTTTTGGAAAACAAAAGCTCTGTAAGAGTCATGGTGAAATGTGTTTCTTCATTGTATTTTGACCCTGTTCTATTTTAGGATGCAATTTTGTAGATTTGGTTGTGGTGTGTTGAACTGGCTGGCAGCGTGTGTCTCTTAGACTATATTTAAACACTCTCTTCAGTGTCTATGCAGAGTATTCATGAAATTTTTCTGATTTGGTTTTCATCTCCACATATGCCCAATTCTTCAACCAAAAAAACTTTTTTTTTCTTAGTTGCATATCAAGTTGATGGTTTCAAGTAGCTGCCAACAGAAAATGTCTGCTTGAAACTTTCAAAAAAAGTATTAGCAAGAGCCATACTTACTGCATCTGACATTGTGTAGCAAAATGTACCAACTCTTTGACTGACAATTATTGACTTATGAAATTGCTTTTATTTATGCACATTCTTATTGTTATATCAGTGGAACGTAAATGTGTCTTTGTAGCAACTATGATCCCTGGTTTATATTGCTTGCATTAGCTAATGTAACACATACAAATAATGTTTCAGTTCTGTAATACTATTGTCAATCACTTTCCATTTTACAGGGCACCAGAATTACCCAAGAGGATAAGAAAGAGTTACCAAAACGACATCCAACAGGAAGTGTCGGCAGAGGTCGGGGTATGAGTGGATATGGCAGAGGTCGGGGTATGAGTGGATATGGCAGAGGTAGGGGTGTAAGTGGATATAGCAGGGGTCGGGGTGTAAGTGGATATAGCAGGGGTCGGGGGGTAAATCGATATGGCAGGGGTCGGGGTGTAAGTGGATACAGCAGAGGTCGAGGGAAGAAAATGGTTTTCAACAAGCGGCGCGTATGGGTGTATGATAAGACACCATGTGATGTTTGTGGTAGAATTTTCACATCGAATTGTGGGATGCTCATCCATCGAACACATGCCCACAAATAAGAAGTTGTGTGATTGTGTGTAACATTCAAGATTGATGAATTCTTGTTGTCAGAAGTGTAGACAATATTGTAACAGTGGCCGTAACTGTGACGTTCATCCACCCATGCTCCATTTTAAGGTAATGGATGTTATAAGATGAAATATAATGTTTTGATATTTTTTCCTTAAGTTATTAATTTCTGAGGTGATTTGTTTTGAGAACTGTGTGTAAAGAACAGTTTTTTCTATGAATGTTAATTTAAGGAGCTAAAACATTTATGTATTGTGACATTTGAAGAGATGTTTGAGATTTCAATTTATCAGACTAATATTGATATTAAAATCATGTGACTGAATTTCACTGTGGCTATAGGGTGGTACTGGAATTTCAGTGAATCCTTGAGAGACTCTTCCGATTATTAAAAAGACATCTTCTGTTGTATCTATTTCCATTATGTTCCTATAAAGCTTATGTTATAAATATAATTGTATGTGGTTGACTTCCGAAAGGAAAATTTGCATTGATGATAAGTGCTACTTCTGCCGTCAGAAAAGGTGTATTGTTTCTGATTGCTTAGTAATAGAAAGAATATGTGTATGTACTACTTTTAATTTTTGATATGAGAAACAGTGAACTGTTTCTTTTTTTTTCCAAATTAGTTCCACAGTTTCCATTTGATAAAGTTCCAGTTTTTTATGTCGAGAGAGTCTGTGAATGTGCATAATTTTTGTTAAATGTAGATGGAATTGCAAGAAAATTTTATGATAATTTAGTTCTAGTATAATATTTTGAGCACTGTGGATAAAATGAAATTGAAAGAATATAGTTTATACCGATTTCTGTTCTTCCACAATAGTGGTTGTAAAATAATGTGATCTATTGAATGGTTAACAAGAGCCTAGTTCATCTTGCACTGTCATGAAGCAATAATAATGTATATTTTCAGTATTGCAACAGCATTCTTTGACCACTTATTGCATGACTTTGCTGGGAAGAATTACTGAAGACTGTGAGATCACATAAGATGTAGACTGTACAAATAAAATGATTACTGGAACTACATTTGTATTTGAGTCTATAAATGATTAACACAGAGATTTGTAATACTACACTCTACTATCGAATTCTCCTATTAATTTGCTTAGACTGTAGCTTTCTTACAGTCAGTGACCTTGTTTTAATAATCTTTCATCAAGGTTTCATACTGAAGAATCACTGCCACATGCAAGGTAGTGATATTTAAGGAGAAGTTCTGATGAAGTCTAATTTAGTTGGTAATTATAACTCCACAAAAATTGTATGTACTGATTGATTTTAACTTTCAATGATCTGAATCAGAGTTGAAAGGAAAAGTAACTGGAAGGGTTGATTGTCATAGCCATATGGTGATATGCTTAAATATTTAAAAAAGTTAGGATTCAGAGAGGCTATAAATACAGTTAAGTTGCTGGGTATTGATCTTTCTTGATTTCTGTAACTATATGGGAGTGTCAAGTAACTATATGAGTGTGTCAAATTTGACCTTCAAAAGAGCCAAACTCTCCATTCTGAATAGAAACAAAAGAAAGTGTGGTGCCCAGTTTCCACTTAAAACCAATTTGAAGAAATAACTGGTAATACAGGTTTTCGTAACGTGTTTCATTGTCCTTTTGTAGAACCCCTTATTGCAACAGAATAAGAAGTGTACACAAGTTGAGAGAACTCTTGATATTCAGTATCAGTGCTTAAGCAAAGGAAGGCTGATATGTGGTAGGAATGTATAGAAACGCTGTTTAAAGCAAAGAAGATCTAAAGACAGTGTTAAGGTTTGGGTGGTGGTAGCTGGGCGTTGGTGGGGAGTGTCTTTCCAGGAGGTGTTGCTGTGCATGTGAAATTAATTCACACTCAACAAGGTTGCTTATATAATTTATTCCATGCACAATCGATTTGAACTTCTTTGCCTACTTTCTGGAAAAGTTTGTGTCCTGTAATTTTTCTGATAGAGGATTGACTGTGTTTTGCAAGAGATAAGGTATCTCCTTCCTGCCAGCATTATTCAACCTAATTAAAGTTATGTTTGTCAGAGGAAAAAAGTAAATGGAATAAATTAATGCATTTACCAGTGAGAAAATAGTCAAACCATGTTCAATATGATTAAGTTAGCGCCTAGCAATGGCTTCAGGACCTACACAAGTGTGACAACACCTTTTCGCCACATAGTCAGCACGGGTACATCACAGGCCACTGGTGGCTCGTTAATAGCGAGGGAACAGAACACTGTGAGAGGTAAATGAACTCTCCATGTGAGTCGTTCTACAGGAAGCAGAGATGTCTGAACCCACGTGGAGACAAGCACGGGAAGGATTCGGTGTGTGGCTGGTGTGGACAGCTAAAGGCAATTGGCTAGGTACTCTGCACACCACACGGCATGATATGCTCTATGAGATCTGTAGTGGATGAACTTCAATTCAGCACTGGCCCACCTGGCCTACTGCCGACTGCCAGTACACATCTCCGCCAGTGGGTCTGCCCACCCTACGTGTCATGTGCACCCTTCGTGGCAGGTTTCCACATTATCCTGCTGTGCTACCCATGCCAGCTTGTCTGTCTCCATCGAGATGTCCGCTGGTCTGGAGATGATGGATGCAAATAATTGAATGGAACAATACATTGGAGTGAGCTCTGCGTCCCCCCCCCCCCCCACACACACAGTGCACATTTTCACATTTTACAGAAAATGTAGAAACAGAACACTACTCTGCTACAGTTAGTCACCCCCTAGGATTGCTTTATTTTAAGAGTCTGACCAGAGTGGGAAGGATGGGAGTGTACAACAAGTGGAAGTAATGTTGAAATGGGCTCCCTCATGAGAAAACTGCTCACAGAATTGCGGTCGTTGCGTCTGTGGAGGCAGACCGAGAACAACTGCACAGCTGCACTTTTCTCAGACACTAGTGTCTTCATAGCTTCCGCATACCGAATCAAACGATGGTGATCTCAAGGAACCGTCCCAGACTCACTTTGTCCAAGCCAAGGGCAAGCACATCACACACTTCTGCAAAACATGACCATATAGTGTGAAAAGCAACGTATGTGTATTGTGTGTTGTACCCTTTGCACCAGGCTGTAGGGTATTTTGGTATCATTCCATCTAATGGCCAAAATTGGTGCCCTTTGTATCTCAACAAGATTTTCGAAGCAGCTTTCCTGGTCTTATTTACAACATCCTTGTTAATTTAAATAAAAGTCCCACCATCAGTTTTGCACTTAGTGGACAAAAGCAGAAGTTGGGAACACTTTAGTAAGATGACTAACTGTTCTGGATGAACAATACTCAAGAATCGGTCAAACATGCACCTTAAAAAGCCACTTCCTTTGCAAATGAGTTACATTTTCTTCAGGTCCTTCGTATGAATGTCAGTCTGGTATTTGCTTTTCCTAATATGTAATTCATCTAAGCTACATCATACTCTGCAGCCCATCTAAAGGTGTGTGGCAGAGGGTACTTCTTGTACCACTAACTGATCCCCCTACCTGTTCCACTCCTGAATGGTGTGTGGGAAGGATGATTGTCAGTAAACATCTGTTAGCTCTAATGCCTCAAATTTTGTCTTGGTCATCTTGTGAGATGTATGTGGGAGGAAGTAATAAGTGGCCCAATTTTTCCCGGAAAGTGTTCTTGAAATTTCAGTAGTAAACTTCATCATGATGCACTAGTGATGGGCTAAACTGCGATTTTCCGATATCAGTGATTTCTGTGAATGCTACTTTTCAGTATCTGTTATTCTTAACTGTGATTTGTCGCAGTTAAGAGTCGCAGTTAAGGAACCTAAGTCGTGTATCCCTCCGCCACTGCTATTTCTGCGATTTCTGCGACTTCTTCGATTTCTGTGACTCCTGCGACTTACCACCGTATGAAAAAGTTACATATGTCCACACAGAAAATTGCATCTCAACAAACCTGTCATTGGTAAGTATGTTTTATGTTTGTTCTTCCGTTGGCTTTAATCTTGTATTGAAGAAACAACTGTGAAATATTAATAGTGTAATTAATATGTAAGTAGCCATACAGTAGCGTAATAGTTCGTGTTTATAAAATGAATTCTACCAAATTGTTATGTTCACAGGTATGCGAACTACATTTTAGTCACTCAGTAAAGTGATAACTCAAAATATCATTGTCAACAGATCTGGAGAAATTGCCACTGCATCTTTAGACCGTTTTCGTCAGATGAGAGGTTAGTTTCTTAGTGTTTCGATGGACTTAATTACTTCAGTGAGATCGTTCTTGCAAATGTGAAATATACCCCATTGAGTGGCTTTCATTAGAGCAAATTTTAGCAATCTACTCTGTCAATTATATTACTTGTAATTAGTGACAGCAAAAATTGTTTAATAATCCTTGTGATTTTGCAGACACAGTTCTGACTCTGATTACTGGTTGCTGTACGTATCTATCCACATCAAGGCTGTTGAGAGAGACTCGTGAAGATTCAAGACAGCTCTTAGAAGATTTTGCAGTTTAAAAGTGACATAATTGTGAAATAAGTGTGCAGATGAGTGATTAAACTGTGTTTTATTGAAGTTGTTGTGCGATTTTAAAGGAATAATAAATGTTAAATACAGTGAGTGAATAATGAAAATCTCATTTTCCACATGTTTAAGCCGTCCCACCCGTAATTTTCCCACTTATTTACTACTGGTAAACACTAGTTGGAGAAGGACATACCCCCCCCCCCCCCCTCCCCGTGTCCACAATCTTGGGTGTGACACTGACCTGTAACATATCCCAAAGTCTACAATATGCATTTTGAGGCTGTTGATAAGAAAGTGGGAAGTACAGATCTTCCATTTAAATCAGGAATAGGTTAAGTGCATTACTTGAAAGTAACACAGGAAAAGCTTACTTATGTAGGTGGTAGTAGTGTCTGCAAAAAGTTCTTGTGTGTGAAGTTGCCATGTAGAACACCAGGTGTAAAACTTTTATCCCGAGTCTTGAACTGTGTCGGAACAAAAGTGAGGCATTCATATGACCCAATAATACTGTTTTCATTTCACTACACTTATACAGATGTCTGAGTTCCTCTGTGTTAACATTGCAAAGCCTGTAGGCATGTGGAGTATTAACCAAAACTGTCATATTGGAAGCAGAATCAAACACATTTGTTACGTTACTTGATATTTTCAGGAGAAAAAGGCAATGTTGCTTCTTATTAATATAATACATTGAGTCACAGCAGTATTTGACCAACCATAACTGATGCTGAATGTTCATGTCGTCATATAATATGAAGGGCTTATTTCAATAGTGGTACAAGTCCATTACCTCCACTTTTCTGTCTATAATGCTTCTGAAATTAGTGATCCAAACAAACATAAATAAAGGTTCATCTCTAGCAAGAAGCCATATGCTTGAATATCTCAAAATGAACAAAAATGGACTTGTACCACTATTGAAATAAGCCCTTCATATACACACACAGCACATCGATCTCGTGAGGCACAAGGCTCTCATAACGAAGTACGTACGTCGGTCAACAGATGACACTAGGAAAAGTATGTTAACTGCGCTTTTTAGTTGCTACTTGCGACTCTTAGTTGCGATTTGTCACAGAAATCGCAGTTTGACTCGGTAGCGAATAGCGTAGTATGAACTTTGCTCAACAGATGGCAGTGCTAACTGCGCTTTTTAGTTGCTACTTGCGACTCTTAGTTGCGACTTGTCACGGAAATCGCAGTTGGACTCGATAGTGTATCGCAGAGATGGGCGTAGTACGAACTTTGACCCACAGCTGGCACTGTTAACCGCGCTTTCTAGTTGCTACTTGCGACTCTTAGTTGCGACTTGTCACGGAAATCGCAGTTAGACTCGATACCGTATCGCAGAGATGGACGTAGTACGAACTTTGGCCAACAGATGCCACTGTTAACCGCGCTTTTTAGTTGCTACTTGCGACTCTTAGTTGCGACTTGTCACTGAAATCGCAGAAAGCAGTGCTAAATTCGACCAATAGATGGCTCACGTCTTTCAATGTGAAATACTACTTGCGACTGCTAACTGTGACTGAAATCGCAGTTAGATTCTGCAAAGTTGCTACTGTGATATCTGTGACTTCACAGTCACTGTGATTTCTAACAGATACGCGATTTCCTGTCCACCACTACTTCTGCGTATGGTACTGAATAGACTCGCTAAATTCACTTGATATTCCCTTTCCATTTGAATGACTCGTGCTATATAATCCTCATGTAAACCACGCCCGGGTTCGATTCCCGGCGGGGTCAGGGATTTTCTCTGCCTCGTGATGGCTGGGTGTTGTGTGATGTCCTTAGGTTAGTTAGGTTTAAGTAGTTCTAAGTTCTAGGGGACTGATGACCATAGATGTTAAGTCCCATAGTGCTCAGAGCCAACTCATGTAAACTAAGACACTGAGACAGAAAATTCAATTTTTTGGTTAAAGAAATGCTATTCTTCACATAAGTGACAACTTTTATTATCATTCATAATACGTTATGAGGCTGAGCGACCAATACCATGATGAGAGTGGCGTGCTGGCAGCAGTGTGTCCATAGCCCCGTGGTACCGCCAGTGTCTCTTGTCACAACGGTCAAAGAATCGTCAGGTCTAACTGTGGTAGTGGCCAGCTTGGGCGAGCATTTTTTTCTGATTTATTTTATGGAGCTGCGAATTTCCAGAAAAAATTCTGTAACGAAATCGGAAGCAAACCTTTACACATCAAGTCCTCTTGGTAGCTGGACTCAGTAAGTTGTGTTAATGGTCATAGGTCTCGGCTTCCTGACTGTCAAGCTGCTTCACAATACAATCATCTCTGAAGAAATTCGAATCGACCGTTTAAATGGCTCTGAGCACTATGCAACTTAACTTCTGAGGTCATCAGTCGCCTAGAACTTAGAAGCAATTAAACCTAACCAACCTAAGGATATCACACACATCCATGCCCGTGGCAGGACTCGAACCTGCGACCGTAGCGGTCGCTCGGCTCCAGACTGTAGCGCCTAGAACCGCACGGCCACTCCGGCCGGCGAATTGACCGTCAACAATACGAATTTCAATATTGTTCTTCACTGAAGACTCACATGCCAGGGTGATAAGAATGAAGGAAAAGAGCCTCTTGATTACTATAGGGCCTCTATGCTAAATTTCCACAGTAGCAATTAGGAACTCTTTGCGGACATTTGCTAACAGCGACTCTAGCAACTTACTTTTTCTCTGGGTAGCTTCAAATATGGGCAATTTTGTCGCCTTAAATCCAATTGAATATTTTAAATATCACTTTTGAATACCGTTCACTTCTCCATTAATTAATGTATGGACCTCAAAACAAGCAATTTGCCTGAGTAGTTATACAGCAGGTTCTGAAAGGTATTGACACAATGTTTTGCATCCATTTACCATAGGGAATCAAAGAAAGAAACCAAACACAGTACACTGCATTTACTCTTTGTGCCTTGACTAACACATATGAATCCATGACAAAAATAAATTAGTTGAAGAATCTCCTGTGAAAGGAAAAAGAACAGGGTGTGACACTTTCCTTATAGCGCACTGTATCAGAAACAATGAAATTAATTCTTTGCCACATTGATGTAATGCATACTAGTGTAATAAAATACTCATCAAATGGAAACGGTTTTGTGCCTCCGTTGCTATCGAGTGTGAAACACAAATCGTAGACAGATTTGATGGGTCACCACTCAACGACATTAAAGTTTTTACACCGTCGAGAGTGAGGAGTGGAGCAGACGTAGTTGGCAGAAGGCGAGGCAGTGCAGTGCTTCTGCCCCTACCGGTAGGCAGCAAATGGGACCCATTTCAGAGAACTGACACATGCGGTGTTCAGAGGCAGATGGTCGGCCGAGAAATCTCTCGCTAAAATATTGTTGAACCAAACTTATTACCAATGTGACAGCAAGCGAAATATATTGTAGATTCGCTTGAGAATTACACTCATAGCTTCAACACCGAGAGGAAAGGGGCGATAAAAGTTTTGTCGACGTGTGCTTTCGGTTGCGAGACGTCGTATTAGCTAATCTCGCATTTTACCTCAAGACTATGGTCGTAATCAAGAGTGATGTACTCAGACTGCAGTCAAGATTTCCACCGGGAAGTGCCGCAGTCTACAATGTTGCCAGATCGAGCATATTGCTGGACATAGAATTCTGAAGGGAGCACCACTGTATTGTCCACCTTACATGTACGACTTGGCGGTCAATGTTTTTTTGTCTAAGACTGTATCTACAACACATGTTGCACGCTGAAGACCCAGAAGAATTAAAAAAAAAAAACAAAATTAGTTTATGAGAGCAACGTTAACTATTGCGTTCGAAGTCTTCACAGTATTGTATACGTATGTGTAAACGCCTTCCAATGCCCACACAAGGCTAGACAAGGATACACAGTCTACCTTCAAAATTATCAATACGCCTCAGTTAGTGGATGAACTCAGACTTAGGTTGATAATCATTTAGAATATTCAGCAGTACTGTACCCACTGGAGTTAAACTCGTTTTCAACCAATGATTCCCACAGCTACAGGAACACTACTTGTGATACCTCCTAGACAAAATACTTACACAGTGGTATTAGACGAAAAGATCAACCTGACACAAACTGTGGGAAGTTTGTTTTACAACCTTCGTACCTGGATAAAGAGCTTCTTCTATTTGAGATATTTGTGAAAGTTGCTGCAAAAGACGATTTAAGAAGAAACTAAATTCCTTCAACTACGACAATGGTAAAGAGATCGTTTTAACGGCACTAAATCGTGGTTTGTGGATCGTTTACCAGCCGTACTCTACCGCGTTTCGCTGGTTGGAAGGCAAAAAGCTTACTAACAAGTTTCACAGAAGGAAAAGGGGGACGAAATATCTCCCACTGGAAGGTCATGTTGTTTTCGAGGCGTGTTTTTTTAAGTAAGTACAGTTTTGAAATTAAAGAAAAAACGTGCTATGATATCTCAATAATTTTATTTTTACATGAAAGCCTGTACCTTAATCTACTTTTCTACATAATTACCGTCAGTATCGATGCACTTGTCATAACGTTGTACCAGTTTTTGAATATCCTCCTCATAGAAGCCGCCTGATTTGTTAACCACTGTATCACCACTGTTTGACTTCGTCATCGTCTTGAAGACGCTGACCGCCCGGGTGCTCCTTCAAGTGCAGGAACAGATGGTAGTCACTGGGCGCAAGATCGGGGCTGTACGGAGGATGATTTAGAATTTCCAGTCGAAAAGATGTGATGAGATCTTTGGTCTGATTCGCCACATGCGGATGGGCATTGTCTTGCAGCAAAACGATGCCCTTGCTCAACTTCCATGGACCGTTGCTTTGATTCTGGTGTGACGTAGGTCACCCATGTTTCATCGCCCGTAACAATTTGGCTTAAAAAATCATCACCAACAGCCTGTACTTCACAGTCGGCGGGACTCACGATTATCGGAGGCATCTTAAACACTCAGTACACAACGTAAACAAGGAAGAATGAGACTGTAATAGCGTCAGTGCGCAGATTAAGGTACAGGCTTTCATGTAAAAATAAAATTGAGATATCTTAGCACGTCTTTTTTAAATTTCAAAATGGTACTTACTTAAAAACACATATCGTATTTAAATGATTACAGAATCAGGTAAAACGAACAGTGAGGTTGTCAGTATAAGCAGATTACTGTTGTCAGTATGATGTTGCACTGCCCAGGGCCTGTAATGATAAAGGACCCGTTTAGGTCAGGCATATTTTATACAGAAGTGGAAGAGAGATCACCACTAAATTCTACAATACGTATGCATTGCATACACACAGAAATTGCTGTTACAGTGTACTTATGGAGCATTTTCCGGTGAGAAAGAACACTGGTAAACAGTCTTCGCTACATTAGGTTACTGAAACTGGTGTCACTCTGAGCTAGACTTTATGGTCATCGACTAAGTAGTGTAAGGTCAATGAGTCGAATGCGGTTTTTGCAACTGTGAAATACTTTCCTACATTATAGGAGCGAATATTAAATTTGAACTAATAGCGAAAATTTTGAACTTGGATAGCTTAGAATGAAAATCTTTCTGTTTATTGCAAAGGTAAACAATTGATTTTCTAAAACATTCTGTGTCATACACAACTTGAAACAGGTCATGTCGACCAAATCATATGGAAGAACTGACAGCGACGTTTATCGGAAGGTAGTAAGATCCCTTGGCTTTTGGTTTGGCAGTATTCGATAGCCATTTCTAGGCGAAAGTAAATGAAGAAAGGGAGCGCGTTTTTGTTATCAAGTAACGTCTTCATCAATTACTTTAGTTTTTATGTAATCTACGAATAATTGCTGATGTTTGATATTAACATGAAAAGGACTCCATAGACAGGGAAAGAACCTGTTCTTGGGCAACTAAATCTATAATGACCAAAAGGCATTAAATGATCTTCAAGCACATGTGTTCCAGCAGCGGTGTGAATAAAATGATAGTAATAATGACTGGATTTCCTCGAACTAAGAAATTTGCTAAATTAGTGAAAATTTCAAAATGGCTTCACATCGAAGCTATGATGCCTAGAAAAGTCTTTACATCCTGCTGAAATGAGAATAGTATAATCTCCACGTCACAAGCTTGCTTCTACTTAACCATTTAATAGCCTCGCATTTTTTCCACCGTGACTAATTTTGTAAGCTAAGCCCATCATCCGTTACAGCACACTCCTGGGGCTGGGAAATGTGGCCACAATGATCTGGTGCCGGCCGTGGTGGCCAAGCGGTTAAAGGCGCTACAGCCTGGAACCGCGCGGCCGCTACGGTCGCAAGTTCGAATCCTGCCTCGGGCATGGATGTGTGTGATGTCCTTAGGTTAGTTAGGTTTAAGTAGTTCTAAGTTCTAGGGGACTGATGACCTTAGAAGTTAAGTCCCATAGTGCTCAGAGCCATTTGAATGATCTGGTGGAACGAACTATCACAGGTGCAATGCGTGGGTTCAGGCATTTACCTTTAAGAGGCACAAACAGATTTACTTTACCTCTGGTAACCTCAAGAGAAAGACGTTATAATCCAGAATCCGCATTAAGCATCACGTTCCTTCATTACCAACTGGGCAGAGCCGGTTTACGTTGGGAAATGACAGGCGCAAGTCATGGTAAACAGAAATACTGTCGCCATTAGAAAATTTTATTTTATTTGATGAACCGATAGCCATTTAAAGGAACAGGGCTATTATTTTACTTGTACTTGATTGAACTAGAGACGTTGAAAAATTTGGTGCTGGACTGTGATTCGAATTCGTATCTCCTCTTTCGAGGATCTGGATCTCTCAGAACAGTATAGGTCAAACATTTCGTTCCTTTCCAATTGATACTTAAGCTATATTCGTGAATGATAAAGAAGGACGGTAGGTGTGCGGTTCGATTGTCGCTCAGGCACAAAAATTTGTATCCTTATTTTAGATTCAAACACCTCCCAGCTTCCAGAATGAGATTTTCACTCTGCAGCGGAGTTTCACCTCCCAGCTGGTAAGAAAAACCGATACGTGACATTTGATTTTACTTACAAGGGAACCTCCCCATCGCACCCCCCTCAGATTTAGTTATAAGTTGGCACAGTGGATAGGCCTTGAAAAACTGAACACAGATCAATCGAGAAAACAGGAATAAGTTGTATGGAACTATGAAAAAAATAAGAAAAATATACAAACTGAGTAGTCCATGAGCCAGATAGGCAACATCAAGGATAACGTAAGCGCAGGGGCGCCGTGGTCCCATGGTTAGAGTGAGCAGCTGCGGAATGAGAGGCCCTTGGTTCTAGCCTACCCTCCAGTGAAATATTTTCTTTCTTTATTTTCGCAAAGTTATGATCTGTCCGTTCGTTCATTGACGTCTCTGTTCACTGTAGTACGTTTAGTATCTGCGTTTTGCGACCGCACAGCAAAACCGTGCGATTAGTAGACGAAAGGACGTGCCTCTCCAATGGGAACCGAAAACATTTGATCGCAAGGTCATAGGTCAACCGATTCCTCCACAGGAAAACACGTCTGATATATTCTATACGACACTGGTGACAGCATGTGCGTCACATGACAGGAATATTTTGTCAACCCACCTAACTTGTACATTTGACGAATGGGTAAAAAGATTCTTATACCTTGCCGATTTAGGTTTTCTTGTGGATGTGATAGTCACTCCCAAAAAAGTGATGAAAACATAAGAGTTTGTCACATAAACTGCAACAAATAAATGCAACAGTTTCACAGTCGCACAGTTTTCCCTGTGCTCTATTAAAACATATGTTTTGTTTCGATGTTTGTTTAGGTGTAGCGTCCCCATACTACGGCGCAGATACCTCGCATCGGACGGGCGGACGGACAGATAATAATTGTCTGAAAATAAAGAATTAAATATTTAACTTGGGGCAAGGCTCGAACCAAGGACTTCTCGGTCCGCAGTTGCTCACGCTAACCACGGGACCAGGTCGCACCTGAGCTCGGACTATCCTTAATGTTGCTTATCTTGCACATGGACTACTCAGTTTGTATATTTTGCTTATTTTTTTCATAGTTCCACACAACTTCTTCCTGTTTTCTCGATTGATCTGTGTTCAGTTTTTCAAGGTCTATCCACTGTGCCAACTTATAACTAAATCTGAGGGGGGTGCGATGGGGAGGTTCCCTTGTTAGTTAACAATCCGATTACGTGTTGGTATCGTATCTCCGTCACAGAACTTCACATCATTTCCTTCATCTGTAAATACATGCACATTTTGTTACTTCTGAGTGGAGTATATCAGACATCTTTCGTGGTTAGTTAACAGGGACGAAAGGGTCTTGATAGAAGTCCCGGTTTATTACAAAAACTGTTGTCTTTTATTTTCAGGTTTAGATTTGGCTACTGATATTGGCGAAAATTTCGGTAATTCATGACTCTTCATGGCTAGTCAGCAATATGATTAGAGTAGATTAATACTTGTTCCATAGATCTTGAGTACATTTCATAATGATGTGGAATCTGTCATTTTAATGGAAATTTCTTTACATACCATGATGATTCAATTTCTTTACAACAATAATTTTTTACTCACTCTCATTCTTATATATATATATATATATATATATATATATATATATATATATATATATATATTCTTTTTTTATTATTTGTTTGTTGTGCTCGACTATTGGCCAGGCACGAAAACGTCTGTGAATGAGTTTCTTAGATTTGAGTACACTTTCGAAAGAAATATAAAAACAACTATGAGAGTTACTGATTTATGATGCTTAGTTTGCAGTCAGTTCTGAGTATTTTTAGTAACTACGCTCCAGTCCCTAAACCTAGTTACAGAAATGCGAATCAGACGCATTACGTATTCCACGCCGTGGCAGCCGTGTCTTTGAGACGCCAGCTATGGTCACTTCCCAGCCCGCTGTAGGAACACATCGGTTAGTCTTCTTCCTGCTGGTACTGTAACTGAGATTTGGCAACAAGGCAAGGTATGTTTGGCAACACTGTGATAGACGAGTTGCTTCTTGGTTTGCACGGAATGAAGCCTCAAAGTTCACTTGATTTTTCCTGTCATTTCCATTGAATAATCTGAGTTATTATCGCTTGAGGTGTAACAAAAGATATTAAATTTACGGTTTTCAGCCCAGGAAAGTCGTTGCACGTGGAAATCGCAACTAATCTCGTCCTTTAAATAGTGGTTTACGAGTTCTAGCCACTATTGGCCTTGTAAGGGGAAGCCAATACACATGCCTCATCACTAGCTCTGTGGTAACGTGTTGACCTGTGAAAAAGCGTTTGTTACGGTTCACAGTTCCAGTGTTGCTGACTGTAACGTTTTCATCTCTTCTGTGAAAGAGCTACAAGCAGTCAGATCAAACATCGATAAGGAAATTGCAAGAAAATACTTTCAGCTCATAGTGCAATGGTGAAAAACTTACAATGCTGCACAACAGGTAACGCCTCTTTCCACTGCTAATAAGCAATTTTGGGTTTCTAGGAATACATAACTTTGTTTATGAAATACCACATTTGCATACCTCTTGAGTATGACACAGCGTACCAATTAAATATAGACCCAAGATAAATCTAAGTGAGTAGTATTTTACTAATTGATGCCGATAGAGGCACGCTTGTGTACAGATACTCAGTTTTATGAAAACAGATTTCGTCGTAAGGTTATCGTGGGTAGTTTTATTTCATTTCTTATAATACAGTGTACAATTTTTGTAAGGTTTCTTTTACTGTCGTTAAACAATAGTAAACATGAGAGAGAAATTAATCATCAACGATATACGCGAATTTTCTGATGTTATCTATAACAGTCTGACAATTCACATTAAGTTTATTGATTACATGCATGCAGAAAACTTGTTCTGAGTTAAAGCTGTCAAAACAAGGTTTGAAGAAGACTAAAATGCCATTACCACAGGACCAGTTAATGTAGAAAATGCTTTTCTGATGTATTTTGGCATGATGTTCTCTCCCCATACGTAATAAAAAAGTTTCGAGGTGCATCTGCTGCCTGGCCGTCTATTAAACCCGAAAAGAACAAAATGTCGCAGAAGTTAGCCCTTTTTCCACATGCGACTATTTTGGGTTGAGAAGTGAAGGAAATTATGTCCAAAGTTCCATTAGATTGATAAGTTCAGCAGACAGCAGAATTACGTTTTAAAAAATGTAGCAGTGAATGTACTCGAACTCGTGACGTCTTATCTACACTGTGTGATGCTTACTGTTATGCTACTAGCTGACATGCAGCTACAGCAGCTCCAAAAGTCAACAACAACCCCTGCAGAACTTCCGCATTCTACAATGCTGTGAGATAATGCATATGGCCGCATGTAGACTTCTAGAGACAAGTTACAGCTTTTCTTTTGCACTGCATGATGGTTTCAACAAACAGATAGCGCAACAGAGTAGCTCAACTATGAAGGAACACTTCCTATTTAAATTTCTGCATCCTACACTGTTGGCAGTTCTGTGTAGGTGGCAGTTACGTGATTTTATTTCGGTGATTACAAAATAGACTCGAATGTATGCACGGGGTAGCCGAAGCAGCTAGTTCACGGTGATTCGGTCAACCAAGTAAATGAATGTACTGAACATGCTGCAGACCACTACTGGGTGCCTGTGTGTCAGAATTCTCATCCTGTGTGGCGCAACGGCGTTATGGTGGAAAAATGAGTCACATAGAAGAGGATTTGGAGGTCTGTTGGATTGTTGATACGTTCATATATATATATATGGTCTGGGTTCGGTTCCAACTTCTGCCGATGACTTTTGATAGGGAGAGACAGATTCTATTCTCTTCTGGCTACGCCAAGTGAAGAAGGTATAATGGCATTGTGGTCTGAAATTCACAAACGGCTCTGAGCACTATGCGACTTAACTTCTGAGGTCATCAGTCGCCTAGAACTTAGAACTAAGTAAACATAACTAACCTAAGGACATCACACACACCCATGCCCGAGGCAGGATTCGAACCTGCGACCGTAGCGGTCGCTCGGTTCCAGACTGTAGGGCCTAGAACTGCACGGCCACTCTGGCCGGCGTGAAATTCACATTAAACATGGTATTCCTTCTCTACCAAGTAGGCGTTAGGTTGAAACACAATAAAGTCAGGAGTGGCGACATGTTGAAACTATCACCAGTAACCTTTCTTATACTAGTTATTTATTTCTAGTGACGAAACAAATGCTATGTAGGGTCACAGGACACTTATTCCATCTTTTATTTGATCTTCCGTATGTCGATAAAATTGGTTCTGAACTGGGAATGCAACTCAGACCGCCCTTAACGCGGAATTTGATCCCTTCGTGACAATATAGCTCGACTACAATTTGTTGTTTGTTCTAAAACTGCAGATTCCTCAACATCTCCACATATTGCGCTTGAATGGTTTTGAATCCTGACCCGACACTAAAGTTTTCATTATGTATTATCAAGCTCTAGCATGACAACACCTATCTGCTGGTGGATAATAATTTTGATTTTTAATGTATTTTCATTTGTTGTCAACACTAACGATATCTGACGTTTTTGACTCCCAGTGAGACACAGAACTATTTGCGAGCTCACTGTTAAGTTCAAGGATGTTATTCCGAGCTGCTGGTGGAGAAAAATTCGGTAGCTGACGTCTCTTTGTGTTTAATCAACAACGATACATGTGGGGTTCGATTACCAGTCAGCACTGAACTCTTCGTCATATTATTTCTAGCTCAAACATGCTCACATGTCGCTGCTGGTGTAACAAACCCATATTTAACGTTCGTTTTCTCTAGAATATAACAGCAATAGGTGCCGGGTTGGAGTCCTGGGAAGGAAAAAATTAATGTTTCGTCTCGTTATTTCTACTGCCGAGAAAATCCGATATGTCACAGTTGATTGTGCTTCGATAAGAATCCGATTAGGTTCTTGGATCGAATCCCTGTCCAACACAAAGCTTTACCTCACGGCATTTCAAGTAAGTTACTTGTGAAGAAGCAATACTTAACGTCTCTCGTAGTTCGTTAACAGGGACAACAGATGCTGGGTAGGAATTCGTGTCCGTTAAAAATGTTTACGTTATGTAATTTAAAGTTGATGTTTGCTAACTGATACTGTCTAAAATCGAGGTATTCACTCTCTGTTTGCCTAGTCAGGAATGACTGTTAGTTTCTGTCAGTCACGAAATCTTTGCTTAGTCTGCATGACCTGGGTTTGAATCCATATGCAGAATGAGATGGCACGTCTTGTCATTTGAAGTTCATACGTATTCTCAACTAGCTGTTCGTGAATAACTTAAAGTGTTAATGTCATTTTGTGTTAAATAATAAGTACGTTATGTTACTTTGAAGAGGAAATCATGAATATGACGAACTTACTACGTGCATTACCTATCTGATGTAATAATGACTGGTAAAATTTCAGGTATGTCATTTATTGTAATAAATGTGAGCTTACGAGCCTTAAGGACAGTCTTACCTGTGATAAGGTGTTCCCTGATATTTGTAGTATCGTGGTATTACTTTACATCTTGAGTTATTGCGATACAGAGCAGCGTCTTCTAGTGGTGACTTGTTGGAACCATTTTCAATAGTCAAACGACTGTACTGAGGAGCGATTAGAGGACCTGCTAGACAGCTGCGTTATGCGGGTTGTATGAGAATAAGGCGAAATGCAATTCAGGTCGTTCGGATACTTTTGAGCATGACTGTACACCTGGAGTTTGTAATGGTCCGCCTGGTCGTAGATATTGCTAATTGCTGTAATCGCACTATTTCACTCCAATTTACGGAGCTTGTTAGCACTTGATGTTAGGTTGGCGCCATTAACATGCATTGTATTGTAGTAATCGCTGCTGCTTGCTGGATCGCTGCTGTGTCTCGATGCTGATGCTGGCTCTAAATCTGGTTGTCTAGGGTTAAAAACATGAGGTCCCGTGTTTTTCATGTGCTTTTGATGATAAAGAACAAACGAAACCAACACATATGTAAACATCAAATATTTATTACTTTGGTGGCCATCTTAATTCCACTGTCCACCAAAGACCATAACACAACACAAAGTAGTACTTCCTTTACATGTTCTTTGCATTGTTTTTCCATCCCAAACAATAACACAGAAACACACTTCACCAAAGTGACATTCCGACTGCCCCGACTGCCTCCGACTGCTTCTCGACCCTTCTCGCTGCTTGTATTTATAACATTGTCAAGGAACTACTAAAAAGAGATATAGTTTATAAGTCACATGTACATCTGTTATCATAATTTGTGCAGAAAAGTTATTAATTTGCATCGAGTGACATAATTTAACATGTTATTAAAATGACAGACAGATTTGTTGACTTGACAGAATAATTCTTTGTTACAAAAAGGCTGTTTTTTAGAAGTTTGTCAATTGACTTCTCTAATTTGCATGAATAAGTAACATGAATTATGAAGAATTACATTGGTTTTCGTCTAAAATAGGATTGATTACGTGAATACTGAGTGAAAACGCTCCTAGTGAACAAATAGGTTTCACTGGGTGATTTTTATTTAAGGAGATCCAAAATACCTATGTAGGCCACTATTTTTCGTACTTCATATTAATTATTTAAGATGAACTTAGTGTTTTTACATGATGACATTTGCTGTATCAGAGATCAAGTGATATAAACTTTTGTGTGGGTCAGTTATTCAGTATAATTTAATGGGTTGACTGTTTATGGAGACATGTTGTGCAATCATTGTTAACATACACAATAACTTTTCTATAATCATAACTACTCATTAAACTGGTTGAATTTGGAGGGTATCGCATACTTCAGGAAAGTAAAGCCTTTAATATGTTCCGTTACAATACCCCCCTCGGGTAATATCATTTACAGAATGTTAATGATATTAGCCGATTAGGACAAATGTGTCAATTACTATGCATAATGTGTATGTATACAACGACCGTTACACCGTTTCAAAATGACTTTTCCTGCAAATATTTTAGTTGTGTTGTTTCAAATGCACTTTGTGTTATGGCTCTCAGTATGACAGCATCATAAAAATATTTAGTAATATATGAAAGTAAAAAAAAACTGTTAATCTTTGCTCCCAGTGAGCCACATGAAAAATGATCAAAAACAGACACAAATATATCACATGCGATTTTTAGATATATAAAAACTATATGTAAATTATTTCAAAGTCAGTTCTCATTGAGTCACAGATTAATCAAGATAATAGAAGGAACATAAATATATTACATAGATGGACAGGTCAGATGTCCATAGGAAAAACAATGCAACTGTCTGCTCGTTTTGAGCCACATGAAGGAAATGAAAACAAAGAACATAATTATAAGTATGGACATGATATATATAAACACAAACACTAGAGAAGTCACATGTATGAATATAATAGGCATTTAAAAAAAGAAAATCTTAAAAAAACTTGTCTCCCATTGAGACACATAGTCAAGATAGTACAAGAACATATTAATACCAAAATTGCACACTTAATTTGGTCACAACATAACACGAACATCAAACTTGGTGAACATCTGATTAGCTGTAGAAAATTGTACACTACTCTTATGCCTAAGAAAACAATAGTAACAAAATGATGGGTCTTGCACAACAATTTTTTCATTGTCTTTTATATTTGGTGCAAGTATGTCCCATATTCAACAATACAAAAGGAAAGTAATAAATGTTTGTCACCTTCTTGCCCATTGCAAGTAAAGAAGATGTCTCAAAATTTAATATTCAATAGTGACAATACAAATATAAAAACATTCTCTCAGACATCTGGAACTTTTCCAGGGTCTGTAGCATGAGTGGTAGTTGCTATTTGACACACCCAGTAAAAACTTTGTTGATAACATGCTTTATGGAAACTGGGTAAGTAACTGTATTCAAACAGGGAAATGTGCTTAATCATGTTTATATGGTTTCAATTCAGTGATGTTTCTTAATCCAAATAACCTTCTTGATCTGGGAAAGATAAGTCTATACGCATTAGGATGTGGGCTTTCTTTTATTTCAAATGGACCAATGTCATTGTTTACTTTAACATATGGACAACCTAGCTCAACATCTTTGTCTATTTTAGTATTTTCAAACAATAGATCATTTTCAATTTCTTTAGTTCCTAAGTCTAATGTCTCTTTCCTACATTTAGCCACATCCCTCTCTGTTTGCAAAGCATTGACATTTAAATATAAACCTTTGTTTTTATCTGTTCCTCTTAACACTGTGTTGCCACTCAACAAATTATTGTTTTCACCCCATTTTTTATAAAGTCCACTACGGATTCTTATCCACCATATAGGATACAAGGTTGCACTTACCTTTGCTAATTCTTTCCAAAAGGCATCTTTGTTTATACAGTTTTCATAGTTGTTCCACAAAACTTCTAAAAACTTTTCCCCTTTTTCTTGAAAACACACATTTACATTCCATCCGTTTATATTTTCTTTAATATTATTATTATTACCATTCTCATAGATTAGCGTTTCATAGTTCCCAATAGGCAATAGCTTGTCCTCAGATACACATTCCCTAGTCTGCATTTCACTTAAATTAACCTCATTATTACCCATGTTTGTCACATCACTTACCTTTACCACATCATCACTTTTCAATTCTACAAATACTTTTATTTCTTCCTCCACACTCTCATCAATAACATCACTTGATTTAGGATCATTATTTAAATGTCCCTCTATTACTTCTTCCTCCTCCTCAACAACAACCCCATCTGCAGTTTCCCCCCTATGTATCTGAATCTCAGCAATTGAGTCTTTGGCTCCATTAAACACTTCGCCATCCCCCTTCTTATCAAATAAACCCCCCAAAATAGATTCTACTTGTGGTGTGTCTGACTTGTTATTAACACCAGTATCTTTTTCAGCCCAACTATGGAACTCTGCAATACCTTCAACTTCTGCACTTTCACTAACTACCTGTGCTTGAATACTGTTTTTATTAACTGTATCACTTTTACTCATAGTATCCCAAAACCTTTTATTAAATTCTAATTTATTCATTCTAACAACATCAGTATTTTCATGGTATTTACTCTTTACATTGTATCCTCTCCTTTTCCAGTTTCGGTTATGTGTTGTCCTGTCATAATATTGTCTAGCCCCAAAACTACGGACATCTAGTGGGACTGTCCACCGTTTCCCGGCTGGTTTCCTCGGTCTGTCCGTTTGTAGTTGTCGTTTTGTTCACTAGTTTCAACAAATCCCCTTCTATCTTGTTCTCTTCCCCAATTCCTATTTCTATCATTCCTGTTATCTCTCCTCCATCCTCCCTCCTGTGTATTGTTTCTGAAATCATTTTCATATCTCCTATCTCCCTTATTTGGAGCATTATTTCCAGAATTTTCAAAGTTTCTCCTCCCATAATAATCTCTATTTACATTCCTGTTCCACCCCCCATACTGGTTGTTGCCAGAGCCAAAACTTTGGTTACTTTCTCTTTCCAAGGCCCTATCTAATCTATCTACAAATTTCAGGAACTCTTCCATTGAATCGTCTGGTCCATGGACCAATTCCCACTGCAGTCTCTCTGGTAACCTTCTTTTTAAAACATCAATTTGTGTCATAATATCAAAAGAGATATTTAAATGAGCAAGTTTTTTCAATTGATCTCTGCAAAATTTTTGCATTCCCCCTACTTTCCCTCTATACACTGGTTCATTTAGAAATTCTGACTTTAATCTGGCTTGCATGGATTGTGACCAAAATTTGCAAATAAATTTAGCTTCAAACTCTTCAAAAGTATTCCAAGAATCATTATTCTCATTTGCCCAGGATAGGGCCTCCCCTTCTAGAAACCGTTTAACTAACTTAATTTTTATGTTATCTGACATTCCTACAACAAACATATCTTTACATTGGTGAATAAAGTCAATAGGGTGCAGATTTTCACCAGGAAAACATTTCACTTGGATGTGTCCATACATTGTATTTTGATTGTAAAACATTTGTTTTGACATCAATGCATCTTCCAATTGTGTATATTTAGTGTGTATATTTTCTACTTTTGTATCTACATTAGTGGTGTACAGGTTGTATTCTTGTTTAAGGTTTTCTGATGTTTTGTCTATTCTCTGATCTAATCTTTCAACTTCAGTATCTACTCTGTTGTAGATGACAGCAATGCTGTCTGTGTTCGCTTGTATGTTTTCATTTAAACTTTCAACTTTAACTTGAAATTCTTTTCTGAAGTGTATCAACTGTTCGCTAGTGTTCTTACTGAGGGTAGTTTTAATTTCCTCACACTTCTCATTGAGATGAGTACTTAATAGATCAAAATCCAAACTTAACTTATGCAGTCTATCTGTGTTTTCTTTAAGTTTCAAACTTACTTGTTCATTTGATTGTTTAAAATCCAAACGTACTTGTTCACTTGATTGTTTAAAATCCAAACTTAACTTTTCCAGTCTATCTGTGTTTTCTTCCCTTGATTGTTTAAGTTGCGAGCTTATTTGAGTTGCAAACTCTGCTAGCCACTCTGTTAAGTTTAATTGTTCACCACCCCCTGGTTCAATTTTTACATTTCCTACGATCTCATCCCTCTCAGGTAGAGACATGTTAACAATTAATTATTTTAAATGACAACAACAACAAAATACCTTGCTTTATGTCTATGCTATGATGTCGTGGTCGGTGTTCTTGTTGGCTTTCTTCACTTATATTCGGTTTTATTGAAGCTGAAATCTTGATTGATGAATTCCATTGACATAATCCAGACGTTAATCTTCCGAGCGGTGTGATGTTAGTTTTTCGTAGTCGCACAAACACACTTTATTTATTTATTTTTGACATATTTTCACTGTTGCCACAATGCACAAATAAACTTTTTTGGAATGCTAAGCACTTACGAAATTTATCGCTGCACTATTATCATCGATGCACTTAAAGATCCCGGCTGAGCCCCCACTTTTGTAAATGGTCCGCCTTTTTCGTAGATATTGCTAATTGCTGTAATCGCACTATTTCACTCCAATTTACGGAGCTTGTTAGCACTTGATGTTAGGTTGGCGCCATTAACATGCATTGTATTGTAGTAATCGCTGCTGCTTGCTGGATCGCTGCTGTGTCTCGATGCTGATGCTGGCTCTAAATCTGGTTGTCTAGGGTTAAAAACATGAGGTCCCGTGTTTTTCATGTGCTTTTGATGATAAAGAACAAACGAAACCAACACATATGTAAACATCAAATATTTATTACTTTGGTGGCCATCTTAATTCCACTGTCCACCAAAGACCATAACACAACACAAAGTAGTACTTCCTTTACATGTTCTTTGCATTGTTTTTCCATCCCAAACAATAACACAGAAACACACTTCACCAAAGTGACATTCCGACTGCCCCGACTGCCTCCGACTGCTTCTCGACCCTTCTCGCTGCTTGTATTTATAACATTGTCAAGGAACTACTAAAAAGAGATATAGTTTATAAGTCACATGTACATCTGTTATCATAATTTGTGCAGAAAAGTTATTAATTTGCATCGAGTGACATAATTTAACATGTTATTAAAATGACAGACAGATTTGTTGACTTGACAGAATAATTCTTTGTTACAAAAAGGCTGTTTTTTAGAAGTTTGTCAATTGACTTCTCTAATTTGCATGAATAAGTAACATGAATTATGAAGAATTACATTGGTTTTCGTCTAAAATAGGATTGATTACGTGAATACTGAGTGAAAACGCTCCTAGTGAACAAATAGGTTTCACTGGGTGATTTTTATTTAAGGAGATCCAAAATACCTATGTAGGCCACTATTTTTCGTACTTCATATTAATTATTTAAGATGAACTTAGTGTTTTTACATGATGACATTTGCTGTATCAGAGATCAAGTGATATAAACTTTTGTGTGGGTCAGTTATTCAGTATAATTTAATGGGTTGACTGTTTATGGAGACATGTTGTGCAATCATTGTTAACATACACAATAACTTTTCTATAATCATAACTACTCATTAAACTGGTTGAATTTGGAGGGTATCGCATACTTCGGGAAAGTAAAGCCTTTAATATGTTCCGTTACAAGTTACAGTCTCGGGTGGAATTTCGTATGACAGCAGGGGTTATCCTATGCACCGTCACTGCAAATTTGTACGTCAAGCTGATGATTCGACCTCTGGTTTCGAGCGGCTAACGGAAGTGGTAAAGGCTGCTAGTCTCGGTTGCGAGATGAAAGTAGCGCTGATCATTTGCAGCATAGTGGACAGGACCGATTGCGGACCTCTGTTACAGAGCCGAGTGGAGGGTCTGAATCAGAAGCTTAGACGGTTGTGCGACCGTGTAGGCTGCAGATTCCTTGACTTGCGCCAAAGGGTGGCTGGGTTTCGGGTTCCGATGAATGGGTCAGGAGTCCACTGTGCGCAGGAGGTGGCTACACAGGTAGCAGGGGCTGTGTGGCGTGGACTGGACGGTTTTTTAGGTTAGAGGGTCTCGGGAAAACACAAAAAGGGTTGGTTGAAACAGGGAGGAAGGGACCAAACTGCTAGGTCATCGGTCCCCACAAAAAGGGCTTCAGTCACAAAGGGTGCCGATGAACACAGGAAGAACGTAGATACAGGAATCATCGGTACAACAGCTGTAAATTGTCGTAGCTTTGTTGGAAAAGTACCAGAGCTCCAAGCACTAATAGAAAGCACTGAAGATCAAATCGTTACAGGCACTGAAAGCTGGCTAAAGCCGGAGATAAGCTCAGCCGAAATTTTCGCGAAGAACCTAACGGTGTTTCGAAAGGACAGGCTAAACACGGTTGGCGGTGGTGTGTTTGTTGGTGTTAGAAGTTGTTTATCTTGTCGCGAAATTGAATTAGGTAGTTCCTGTGAGTTAGTATGGGCAGAGGTCATTGTTGGCAACCGGAATAAATTAATAATTGGATATGAAACTTCCTGGCAGATTAAAACTGTGTGCCCGACCGAGACTCGAACTCGGGACCTTTGCCTTTCGCGGGCAAGTGCTCTACCATCTGAGCTACCGAAGCATGACTTACGGCCAGTCCTCAC
The DNA here is from genome assembly GCF_023898315.1 of Schistocerca nitens. Taxonomy (NCBI): domain Eukaryota; kingdom Metazoa; phylum Arthropoda; class Insecta; order Orthoptera; family Acrididae; genus Schistocerca; species Schistocerca nitens. Next base: position 264,435,259 of record NC_064615.1, read on the forward strand.
AGCTTTACTTCTGCCAGTATCTCGTCTCCTACCTTCCAAACTTTACAGAAGCTCTCCTACAAACCTTGCAGAACTAGCACCCCTGAAAGAAAGGATACTGCGGAGACATGGCTTAGCCACAGCCGGGGGGAAGTTTCATATCAGCGCACACTCCGCTGCAGAGTGAAAATCTAAAAAAATGGTTCAAATGGTTCTGAGCACTATGGGACTCAACATCTGTGGTCATCAGTCCCCTAGAACTTAGAACTACTTAAACCTAACTAACCTAAGGACATCACACACATCCATGCCCGAGGCAGGATTCGAACCTGCGACCGTAGCAGTCGCGCGGTTCCGGACTGCGCGCCTAGAACCGCTAGACCACCGCGGCCGGCAGTGAAAATCTCATTCTGGTAAAATTGGATACTTTTACCGGCCTCCCAATTCAGATGATACAGTTGCTGAAAGGTTCAAAGAAAACTTGAGTTTGATTTCAAACATGTACCCGTCTCATACGATTATAGTTGGTGATGACTTTAATTTACCCTCGATATGTTGGCGAAAATAATAATTCTGGAGGTACGCATAAAACATCATCCGAAACTGTGCTGAACGCATTCTCTGAAAATTATTTCGAGCGGTTAGTTCATGAGCCCACGCGAATAGTAAACGATTGTGAAAACACACGTGACCTATTAGCAACAAATGATCCTGAGTTAATAACGAGCATCAAAACGGATACAGGGATTAGTTCAAATGTTCAAATGTGTGTGAAATCTTATGGGACTTAACTGCTAAGGTCATCAGTCCCTAAGCTTACACACTACTTAACCCTAAATTATCCTAAGGACAAACCCACACACCCATGCCCGAGGGAGGACTCGAACTTCCGCCGGAGGGATTAGTGAAGACAGGATTGTCGTAGCGAGATTGAATATTGTAACCCCCAAATCTTCCAAAGATAAACGAATAATATACCTCTTCAAAAAAGCAGATAAAAATTCAATTGACACCTTCCTGAGAGACAATCTCCACTCCTTCCAAATTAATAATGTAAGTGTAGACCAGATATGGCTTGAATTCAGAGAAATAGTATCGGCAGAAATTGAGAGATTTATACCAAATAAATTAACAAACGAGGGATCTGAGCCTCTTTGGTACACAAAACGGGTCAGGAACAACGAAACAAACATGTCAAATTTAAAAAGAAGCAAAATCCCCAAGATTGGCCATCTTTTACTGAAGCTCGAAATTTAGAGCGGACTTCAACACGACATGCTTATAATAGTTTTCACAACGAAACTTTGTCTCGAAGCCTGGCAGAAAACCCAAGGAGATACTGGGCGTATGTAAAGTATGCTACAGGCAAGACACAATGCCTTCTCTGCGTGATAGCAATGGAGATACTATCGAAGACAGTGTTGCCAAAGCAGAGTTACTAAACACAGCCCTTCGAAATGCCTTCAAAAAAGAAGACGAAGTAAATATTCCAGAATTCGAATCAAGAACAGCTGCCAACATTAGTAACGTAGAAGTAAGTGCCCTCGGAGTAATGAAGCAACTTTACTCACTTAATAAAAGCAAGTCTTCTGGTCCAGAGTGTATACCTATTAGGTTCCTTTCAGAGTATGCTGATGCAATAGCTTCATACTTAACGATCATACGAGCTGTTCGCTCGAAGAAAGAACCGTACCCAAAGACTGGAAAATTGCACAGGTCACACAAATATTCAAGAACGATAGTAGGAGTAATCCACTAAATTACAGACCCATATCATTAACGTCGGTATGCAGCAAGATTTTGTAACATATATTGTGTTCGAACGTCATGATTTACCTCGAAGAAAACGGTCTGTTGACACAGAGTCAACATGGAATTAGGAAAGATCTATCTTGTGAAACACAACTGAAGTATTGAGTGCTATTGTCAAGGGATTTCAGATTGATCCGCATTTCTGGATTTCCGGAAGGCTTATGACACTGTAACACACAAGCAGCTTGTAGTGAAATTGCGTGCTTATGGAATATCGTCTCAGTTATGTGACTGGATTCGTGATTTCCTGTCAGAGAGGTCACAGTTGTATCTGGCGTTCCCCAAGGTAGTGTAATAGGCCCTTTTCTGTTACTTATCTATATAAACGATTTGGGAGGCAATCTGAGCAGCCCTCTTATGCTGTTTGTAGGTGACGCTGTATTTTAACGACTAATAAAGCCATCAGAAGATCAAAGCAAATTGCAAAACGATTTAGAAAAGATATCTGTATGGTGCGAAAATTGACAATTGACCCTAAATAACGAAAAGTGTGAGGTCATCCACATGAGTGCTAAAGAAAGTTGGAAGAGGGATCAACATAAACATCATTTCCGCCCTTTTTATTGCCCATGAAAACCACACATTGCATGTTGTACTACCATGCAGCGAGACCTTCAGAGGTGGTGGTCCAGATTGCTGTATACACCGGTACCTCTAATACCCAGCAGCACGTCCTCTTGCATTGATGCATGCCTACATTTGTCGTGGCAAACTATCCACAAGTTCGTTCATCAAGGCACTGTTGGTTCCGATTGTCCCACTCCTCAACGGCTATTCGGTGTAGATCCCTCAGAGTGGTTGGTGGGTCATTTCGTCCATAAACAGCCCTTTGGAATCTATCCCAGATATGGAGAACATGCTGGAGAACATGCTGGCCACCCTAGTCGAGCCATGTTGTTATCCTGAAGGAAATCATTCACAAGATGTGCACGATGGAGGCGCGAATTGTCGTCCATGAAGAGGAATGCCTCGCCAATATGCTGCCGATATGGATGTACTATCGGTCGGAGGATGGCATTCACATATCGCACAGCCGTCACGACGCCTTCCATGACCACCAGCGGCGTACGTCGGCCCTACGTAAATCTACCCCAAAACAGCAGGGAACCTCCACTTTGCTGCACTCGCTGGTCAATGTGTCTAAGGCGTTCAGCCTGATCGGGTGCTCCAAACACGTCTCCGACGATTGTCTGGTTGAAGACATGTGCGACACTCATCGGCGAAGAGAACGTGATGCCAATCCTGAGCGGTCCAGTTCAGCCCATCAGTACCGCGCTGCATGGTGCTGTGGTTGAAAAGACGGACCTCGCCACGGACGTCGGGAATGAAGTTTCGCACGGTTTTAGTCGTAACACGACGTCCTGTGACTGCGCGGAAAGCATTATTCAACATAGTGGAGTTACTGTTAGGGGTCCTCCGAGCCATAATCCGTAGGTAGCCGTCATCCACTGCAGTAATAGCTCTTGGGCTGCCTGAGCGAGGCATGTCATCGACAGTTCTTATCTCTCTGTACCTCCTCCATGTCCGATTGGTTCACTCCAAGACGTCTGGACACTTCCCTTGCTGAGAGCCCTTCCTGGCACAAAGTAACAATGGGGACGCGATCAAACCGCGTTATTGACCGTCTAGGCATGGTTGAACTACAGACAACGCGAGCCGTGTACCTCCTTCCTGGTGGAATGACGAACTGATCGGCTGTCGGACCCCCTCTATCTAAGAGGCGCTGCTCATGCATGGTTGTTTACATCTTTGGGCGGGTTTAGTGACATCTCTGAACAGTCAAAGGGACTGTGTCTGTGATACAATATCCACGGTCAACGTCTTTCTTCAGGAGCTCTGGGAACTGGGGTGATGCAAAACGTTTTTTGATGTTTGTATCTTGTTGACACCGACTTACAAAAGGAGAAATGATCACCATGATAAAATAAGGGAAATCAGAGCTCGCACAGAAACATGTACGTATTCTTTCTTTCCCTGTGCTATACGAAATTGGAATAATAGAGAATGGTGAAGGTGGTTCGATGAACCCTCTGCCACGCACTTAAGTGTGATTTGCAGAGTATCCATGTAGCTGTAGATGTAGTCCTGTTGTGCTGCCATTCATGAACAGCATTCCAAGTGGCGTTTTCCAACAGGATAACGCTCTCCCACGCACCTGTGTTGTTATCCAACATACTCTACAACGTGTGTAGTGGGACGAAATTGAAGCGTCACCCATCCACCTGTGTGAGCCCAGTTTGCAGGTGAATATAAGTTTAATTTAGTTTTGTTTATGTATTTTTGTAATATTTGTAATGGTTGTGGATTGTCTAAAGTTTTGTATTTATTTTTTATGTTTCATGTACGGAGAGGGCGGCGCAACGAACGGAGACAGCATCTTCGCTGCCGGGACCAGAGAGAAAATTGCTGGCCACTATACGTCGCTGGTCGACAGCCAAAGAGCAACAGAAGATCCTGAAACCGAGTTGTTGCGTCGTGCTTCTAAAAATCAAATAAACGAGAATTTGTAATGTTTTGTACAACAATGATATCATAGGAAGTTTAATCTTATTGAAAATGTTAGTTTTGTCTCGTCAAGGCTCAGGTTCACGTCTGTATGTAGGAAGTTAATAAACTAGTGGATGCTACTAAAGTTGAAATACGTGTTCCGAGGATTTATTTATGAAGAATTATGTGAATGAATTAATAATATATTTGACAAGATTATTGAATTTTGACAGCGTTCATCGCGACTTTGACTCTCAAAAAGTTTATTCAATGTGGTTCTAATATCGATTAAATCGGATAACGTGTATCAATATAATTTCTGAGGAGAAACAAACGACATCTAAAATTGAAGAAGTTTACGCAAACCAATTGGCCCGAGTGACTTAATTCTGTGCATACGACTCAAATGATGTTTTACAGTTTCGATCAAGAACCATTCTCAGACAATTTAAAAAGAATATAAATAAATTTGAAGTGGGTTGTAACTGACGTAGGTGACGAAGTCTACACATGGTCATATGTCGAAAGAAAATAATTTATAAACAAATCTATACGTCGTTACACTACACCGTGGTGACCTTATAAACAGGACTTGTGTGCAACTAAGGCACACATGTACGAAACAAAACATCAAGAGTCCTTCGGAAGTCAACGCGATTTTCGTGGAGCCTTCACCAGCCAGCGGCGACTTCGCGGGTGGCATCTGACGGAGCGCAGCCAAGCAGTACGGTCACGCAGTTATTCCACGAGAAGGCGCATCTGTTGGGCAGCAGCTGAACGCTGCAAACCCCGACAACCTTTTTTCTCCCTAAGCTAACAGGCCCAGTACGTCAGCTGGGGGGCGTTCCTCCGGCTGGTATTAGAGGTGTTGCTGAGGGCTTCGCCTGTCTACGGTGGTGCCGGGCGTGGTTGCAGCCAGTGACGTCTCCGGTGTCCGACTCAGCGTCCTGCCGGTTGCGGAAGCGGGGTCGCAGCATCTCAGCGGCTGCATCGACGGCTGCTACTTCTGCAGCCCATAGCAGCACACTGATCACCGAGAACTACAAACTACAATATTAGTGTCCGGTGAGTTTGTTTCAAGTTGGAAGTGGAGTGTTGTACATAGGGAATGTGCTTTTACAGGATTGTTGATTACAAGTTTGCGTGTGTAACTAGCTAATATCTTACAATAAACCGGGAAGAGAAATGTCAGACGAAGAGCAATCTATGTCCGATAGGATCATGAGATCCCTTTTTAGGGCGATCGCTAAATTGAAACAATCTAACGAAGAATCTAATGCTAGATTAAAAGAGGAATTAAAACAGTCTAACGAAGAATCTACTGCTAGATTAAAAGAGGAACTAAAACAGGAATTAAAACAGTCTAACGAAGAATCTACTGCTAGATTAAAAGAGGAACTAAAACAGGAATTAAAACAGTCTAACGAGGAATCTACTGTTAGATTAAAAGGGGAGCTAAAAAAATCTACAGACATGTTACAGGAATATCTTAATGAAACCAGTCGAGAATTAAGTGATAAAATAGAGGCTTCTAAAGTTGAAATGCAGGAAAAACTAGTAGGACTTAGTAATAAGATTGCTGATAATTGTAAAAGGTTAGAAGAACATATCCAGGAATCGCGTGAGGAAAAAGCTCGCATGCGAAATGATATTACTGACTTAACCAAGAGACTAGATAATGTCAATGTCTTAGTTGTAAATGAAATAGAGAAAAATAACGATAAGTTACGAGATGAATTTTCTATGCAAACAGAAACTGTTCGTAGAGAATTATTAGAATCTATTAAAGAGGTTTTACCAGACCTGTAGAGATTTCTTCGATAGATAATGTAGAATTAGAGATACTACCTCATCGAGTAGAAAAAGATCATACTGAAATAGAAAACATGCAATATTTAATTACCGAAATATCCAGTAACCTTGAGACTTCCAAAGATAATAACATTGATGAAGGTACAGAGCGTTCACATCGTGAACACAGTGAAGAATCGATATTAGCTAATCGTGTATCCAATACAGAAATGCGAATACAGGAAATTACTAAACGGTTATCGGAATTAGATAATAGTGAAAACATTTCAAGTAGTAGAAGTAATAACGTAATCAGAGACAACAGTCGCATCGTGTTTGCTAGCTCGGACGACAACAATATAAATAAAGAAATGACGGCAAGCCAATCCGATGCAACTCCGTCTCTGCAATCTAAACAAAATCCAACTATGTCTATCGCAGAATGTTGGGAGGATATAACGACAAATTCAAATGTAGCAAGTCGATTTCCTGTATTCAAACCAGGAGGCGAACTTCACCCTATAATCTTTATAAAAGCTTTTGAAACTTCATTATCTCCTAAATGGAGTAATGAAAAACGGACTCAATTTGTAATAGGACATTTAGAAGCAGAAGCTGCGGAATGGGCAGTACTGCATAGAACTGAATTTAGGGACTGGGATGATTTCCTTAAGCAGTTTAAACAAAATTATTCGTCAAGAGGAAAACAACAACACTTAACTTTAGAGTTGTTAGACCCTCCTCCATATTCTAAACGGTGGGGAGGTTGTAGGAATTATTTCAAACGGCATTTAAACCGTGCTAAATTAATTGAAGAACCAATTATTGAAAGTCATCTACTACGAGTCCTAATTAGTAGATTACCGTATTATGTAAAGGAAAGTAAAATGTTATTCTACGAATTGTCTATCCAAACGAAAAAGTTTGCGAACAGATTGTTAAAAATGCTGAACGGAGAATTAAAAGTTGTAATCAACATGCTATAGAATCCTCATTTCAGGTAGGAGATCTTGAGTTAGTACGATTTCATCCTAAAGGTTCGAAGATCAATAAGGAATGTAAAAAATTCTTCTTTATCTTTGAAGGTCCATATGGTGTACATAAGATTGTACATCCCAAAGCGTTACTTCTTATGGAACCTTCATCAGGTGTAATTAAAGGATTATATAGTGTTGATGAAATGAAACCCTTCATTCCTAAATAAGTTAATATTTAGTATATGTTACATACGGAAGAGCGTTCATAGTTTGTTCATGTGAAGTTTTTCGTGATAGTTACGTGTTATTTTAAAGAAATGACAGGAAGCTTAAACAAGTGTTCTACAATAATCTACCGGTACTTCAAAAAGAGAAAGATAACTAAAAGGGGATTTATATGGACGAAATTTTGTTATTAGGTCAGAAGGAATTTTGTATATTTTTATACTTACTCTGATAGTAGGAACCAAAGGGGATGGTTAATAATTTTAGGGACCATGGGCGTCCAGAGCTATATGGCTCACGAGAACGTAGCAGAGTGCCTTTAATAGAGATTTGTAATAGTGTTAATATAGAACACACCAAACGGGGCTCTCTCGCTTGTTTCTCCTAAATAAATTGCCATTACCCAACAGAGTGTCCGAAGGTAAAGAAAGCCGTGCCGAGATTCTAAAGAAAGTTTGCTTGATTTCTCCTGACCTCAGGCATAAATAAGGCATTAGGGAAAAGAATGACGTAAAGTAAATAGTACTATTAGTTAATGTGAGAAACTTATTAGTAATATACATGTTTGGAGAAAATAACTCTAGTAAATGAATAAAACTGAAACCAATCTATCACAATTTGAACGCTCTGTCCTAATGTAACAACGTTAAAGAACGTACTGAATTATTATTTACTAGCAACTATTAAATGAAAAGGAGTAATCTCCATATATTTGGTTATGAATTAACATAATAGCACAATTAAGAGTAAATGACGAATAGTCACAACAATATCGTAGTAAAAGGATTAAATCTATCTAAGAGCAAGGACTCTAGAGTACGTAAAATGTGAGGAAAATGTATTAACAGTTAAATATTGTATATAGAAAAAGTTTTATTTTCGGTTAAAACCTGACAAACTGAGCTTGTGGGTGGGGTATGTAGTGGGACGAAATTGAAGCGTCACCCATCCACCAGTGTGAGCCCAGTTTGCAGGTGAATATAAGTTTAATTTAGTTTTGTTTATGTATTTTTGTAATATTTGTAATGGTTGTGGATTGTCTAAAGTTTTGTATTTATTTTTTATGCTTCATGTACGGAGAGGGCGGCGCAACGAACGGAGACAGCATCTTCGCTGCCGGGACCAGAGAGAAAATTGCTGGCCACTATACGTCGCTGGTCGACAGCCAAAGAGCAACAGAAGATCCTGAAACCGAGTTGTTGCGTCGTGCTTCTAAAAATCAAATAAACGAGAATTTGTAATGTTTTGTACAACAATGATATCATAGGAAGTTTAATCTTATTGAAAATGTTAGTTTTGTCTCGTCAAGGCTCAGGTTCACGTCTGTATGTAGGAAGTTAATAAACTAGTGGATGCTACTAAAGTTGAAATACGTGTTCCGAGGATTTATTTATGAAGAATTATGTGAATGAATTAATAATATATTTGACAAGATTATTGAATTTTGACAGCGTTCATCGCGACTTTGACTCTCAAAAAGTTTATTCAATGTGGTTCTAATATCGATTAAATCGGATAACGTGTATCAATATAATTTCTGAGGAGAAACAAACGACATCTAAAATTGAAAAAGTTTACGCAAACCAATTGGCCCGAGTGACGTAATTCTGTGCATACGACTCAAATGATGTTTTACAGTTTCGATCAAGAACCATTCTCAGACAATTTAAAAAGAATATAAATAAATTTGAAGTGGGTTGTAACTGACGTAGGTGACGAAGTCTACACATGGTCATATGTCGAAAGAAAATCATTTATAAACAAATCTATACGTCGTTACACTACACCGTGGCGACCTTATAAACAGGACTTGTGTGCAACTAAGGCACACAGGTACGAAACAAAACATCAAGAGTCCTTCGGAAGTCAACGCGATTTTCGTGGAGCCTTCACCAGCCAGCGGCGACTTCGCGGGTGGCATCTGACGGAGCGCAGCCAAGCAGTACGGTCACGCAGTTATTCCACGAGAAGGCGCATCTGTTGGGCAGCAGCTGAACGCTGCAAACCCCGACAACCTTTTTTCTCCCTAAGCTAACAGGCCCAGTACGTCAGCTGGGGGGCGTTCCTCCGGCTGGTATTAGAGGTGTTGCTGAGGGCTTCGCCTGTCTACGGTGGTGCCGGGCGTGGTTGCAGCCAGTGACGTCTCCGGTGTCCGACTCAGCGTCCTGCCGGTTGCGGAAGCGGGGTCGCAGCATCTCAGCGGCTGCATCGACGGCTGCTACTTCTGCAGCCCATAGCAGCACACTGATCACCGAGAACTACAAACTACAATATTAGTGTCCGGTGAGTTTGTTTCAAGTTGGAAGTGGAGTGTTGTACATAGGGAATGTGCTTTTACAGGATTGTTGATTACAAGTCTGCGTGTGTAACTAGCTAATATCTTACAATAAAGTCGGGAAGAGAAATGTCAGACGAAGAGCAATCTATGTCCGATAGGATCATGAGATCCCTTTTTAGGGCGATCACTAAATTGAAACAATCTAACGAAGAATCTAATGCTAGATTAAAAGAGGAATTAAAACAGTCTAACGAAGAATCTACTGCTAGATTAAAAGAGGAACTAAAACAGGAATTAAAACGGTCTAACGAAGAATCTACTGCTAGATTAAAAGAGGAACTAAAACAGGAATTAAAACAGTCTAACGAGGAATCTACTGTTAGATTAAAAGGGGAGCTAAAAAAATCTACAGACATGTTACAGGAATATCTTAATGAAACCAGTCGAGAATTAAGTGATAAAATAGAGGCTTCTAAAGTTGAAATGCAGGAAAAACTAGTAGGACTTAGTAATAAGATTGCTGATAATTGTAAAAGGTTAGAAGAACATATCCAGGAATCGCGTGAGGAAAAAGCTCGCATGCGAAATGATATTACTGACTTAACCAAGAGACTAGATAATGTCAATGTCTTAGTTGTAAATGAAATAGAGAAAAATAACGATAAGTTACGAGATGAATTTTCTATGCAAACAGAAACTGTTCGTAGAGAATTATTAGAATCTATTAAAGAGGTTTTACCAGACCTGTAGAGATTTCTTCGATAGATAATGTAGAATTAGAGATACTAACTCATCGAGTAGAAAAAGATCATACTGAAATAGAAAACATGCAATATTTAATTACCGAAATATCCAGTAACCTTGAGACTTCCAAAGATAATAACATTGATGAAGGTACAGAGCGTTCACATCGTGAACACAGTGAAGAATCGATATTAGCTAATCGTGTATCCAATACAGAAATGCGAATACAGGAAATTACTAAACGGTTATCGGAATTAGATAATAGTGAAAACATTTCAAGTAGTAGAAGTAATAACGTAATCAGAGACAACAGTCGCATCGTGTTTGCTAGCTCGGACGACAACAATATAAATAAAGAAATGACGGCAAGCCAATCCGATGCAACTCCGTCTCTGCAATCTAAACAAAATCCAACTATGTCTATCGCAGAATGTTGGGAGGATATAACGACAAATTCAAATGTAGCAAGTCGATTTCCTGTATTCAAACCAGGAGGCGAACTTCACCCTATAATCTTTATAAAAGCTTTTGAAACTTCATTATCTCCTAAATGGAGTAATGAAAAACGGACTCAATTTGTAATAGGACATTTAGAAGCAGAAGCTGCGGAATGGGCAGTACTGCATAGAACTGAATTTAGGGACTGGGATGATTTCCTTAAGCAGTTTAAACAAAATTATTCGTCAAGAGGAAAACAACAACACTTAACTTTAGAGTTGTTAGACCCTCCTCCATATTCTAAACGGTGGGGAGGTTATAGGAATTATTTCAAACGGCATTTAAACCGTGCTAAATTAATTGAAGAACCAATTATTGAAAGTCATCTACTACGAGTCCTAATTAGTAGATTACCGTATTATGTAAAGGAAAGTAAAATGTTATTCTACGAATTGTCTATCCAAACGAAAAAGTTTGCGAACAGATTGTTAAAAATGCTGAACGGAGAATTAAAAGTTGTAATCAACATGCTATAGAATCCTCATTTCAGGTAGGAGATCTTGAGTTAGTACGATTTCATCCTAAAGGTTCGAAGATCAATAAGGAATGTAAAAAATTCTTCTTTATCTTTGAAGGTCCATATGGTGTACATAAGATTGTACATCCCAAAGCGTTACTTCTTATGGAACCTTCATCAGGTGTAATTAAAGGATTATATAGTGTTGATGAAATGAAACCCTTCATTCCTAAATAAGTTAATATTTAGTATATGTTACATACGGAAGAGCGTTCATAGTTTGTTCATGTGAAGTTTTTCGTGATAGTTACGTGTTATTTTAAAGAAATGACAGGAAGCTTAAACAAGTGTTCTACAATAATCTACCGGTACTTCAAAAAGAGAAAGATAACTAAAAGGGGATTTATATGGACGAAATTTTGTTATTAGGTCAGAAGGAATTTTGTATATTTTTATACTTACTCTGATAGTAGGAACCAAAGGGGATGGTTAATAATTTTAGGGACCATGGGCGTCCAGAGCTATATGGCTCACGAGAACGTAGCAGAGTGCCTTTAATAGAGATTTGTAATAGTGTTAATATAGAACACACCAAACGGGGCTCTCTCGCTTGTTTCTCCTAAATAAATTGCCATTACCCAACAGAGTGTCCGAAGGTAAAGAAAGCCGTGCCGAGATTCTAAAGAAAGTTTGCTTGATTTCTCCTGACCTCAGGCATAAATAAGGCATTAGGGAAAAGAATGACGTAAAGTAAATAGTACTATTAGTTAGTGTGAGAAACTTATTAGTAATATACATGTTTGGAGAAAATAACTCTAGTAAATGAATAAAACTGAAACCAATCTATCACAATTTGAACGCTCTGTCCTAATGTAACAACGTTAAAGAACGTACTGAATTATTATTTACTAGCAACTATTAAATGAAAAGGAGTAATCTCCATATATTTGGTTATGAATTAACATAATAGCACAATTAAGAGTAAATGACGAATAGTCACAACAATATCGTAGTAAAAGGATTAAATCTATCTAAGAGCAAGGACTCTAGAGTACGTAAAATGTGAGGAAAATGTATTAACAGTTAAATATTGTATATAGAAAAAGTTTTATTTTCGGTTAAAACCTGACAAACTGAGCTTGTGGGTGGGGTATGTAGTGGGACGAAATTGAAGCGTCACCCATCCACCAGTGTGAGCCCAGTTTGCAGGTGAATATAAGTTTAATTTAGTTTTGTTTATGTATTTTTGTAATATTTGTAATGGTTGTGGATTGTCTAAAGTTTTGTATTTATTTTTTATGCTTCATGTACGGAGAGGGCGGCGCAACGAACGGAGACAGCATCTTCGCTGCCGGGACCAGAGAGAAAATTGCTGGCCACTATACGTCGCTGGTCGACAGCCAAAGAGCAACAGAAGATCCTGAAACCGAGTTGTTGCGTCGTGCTTCTAAAAATCAAATAAACGAGAATTTGTAATGTTTTGTACAACAATGATATCATAGGAAGTTTAATCTTATTGAAAATGTTAGTTTTGTCTCGTCAAGGCTCAGGTTCACGTCTGTATGTAGGAAGTTAATAAACTAGTGGATGCTACTAAAGTTGAAATACGTGTTCCGAGGATTTATTTATGAAGAATTATGTGAATGAATTAATAATATATTTGACAAGATTATTGAATTTTGACAGCGTTCATCGCGACTTTGACTCTCAAAAGGTTTATTCAATGTGGTTCTAATATCGATTAAATCGGATAACGTGTATCAATATAATTTCTGAGGAGAAACAAACGACATCTAAAATTGAAAAAGTTTACGCAAACCAATTGGCCCGAGTGACGTAATTCTGTGCATACGACTCAAATGATGTTTTACAGTTTCGATCAAGAACCATTCTCAGACAATTTAAAAAGAATATAAATAAATTTGAAGTGGGTTGTAACTGACGTAGGTGACGAAGTCTACACATGGTCATATGTCGAAAGAAAATCATTTATAAACAAATCTATACGTCGTTACACTACACCGTGGCGACCTTATAAACAGGACTTGTGTGCAACTAAGGCACACAGGTACGAAACAAAACATCAAGAGTCCTTCGGAAGTCAACGCGATTTTCGTGGAGCCTTCACCAGCCAGCGGCGACTTCGCGGGTGGCATCTGACGGAGCGCAGCCAAGCAGTACGGTCACGCAGTTATTCCACGAGAAGGCGCATCTGTTGGGCAGCAGCTGAACGCTGCAAACCCCGACAACCTTTTTTCTCCCTAAGCTAACAGGCCCAGTACGTCAGCTGGGGGGCGTTCCTCCGGCTGGTATTAGAGGTGTTGCTGAGGGCTTCGCCTGTCTACGGTGGTGCCGGGCGTGGTTGCAGCCAGTGACGTCTCCGGTGTCCGACTCAGCGTCCTGCCGGTTGCGGAAGCGGGGTCGCAGCATCTCAGCGGCTGCATCGACGGCTGCTACTTCTGCAGCCCATAGCAGCACACTGATCACCGAGAACTACAAACTACAATATTAGTGTCCGGTGAGTTTGTTTCAAGTTGGAAGTGGAGTGTTGTACATAGGGAATGTGCTTTTACAGGATTGTTGATTACAAGTCTGCGTGTGTAACTAGCTAATATCTTACAATAAAGTCGGGAAGAGAAATGTCAGACGAAGAGCAATCTATGTCCGATAGGATCATGAGATCCCTTTTTAGGGCGATCACTAAATTGAAACAATCTAACGAAGAATCTAATGCTAGATTAAAAGAGGAATTAAAACAGTCTAACGAAGAATCTACTGCTAGATTAAAAGAGGAACTAAAACAGGAATTAAAACGGTCTAACGAAGAATCTACTGCTAGATTAAAAGAGGAACTAAAACAGGAATTAAAACAGTCTAACGAGGAATCTACTGTTAGATTAAAAGGGGAGCTAAAAAAATCTACAGACATGTTACAGGAATATCTTAATGAAACCAGTCGAGAATTAAGTGATAAAATAGAGGCTTCTAAAGTTGAAATGCAGGAAAAACTAGTAGGACTTAGTAATAAGATTGCTGATAATTGTAAAAGGTTAGAAGAACATATCCAGGAATCGCGTGAGGAAAAAGCTCGCATGCGAAATGATATTACTGACTTAACCAAGAGACTAGATAATGTCAATGTCTTAGTTGTAAATGAAATAGAGAAAAATAACGATAAGTTACGAGATGAATTTTCTATGCAAACAGAAACTGTTCGTAGAGAATTATTAGAATCTATTAAAGAGGTTTTACCAGACCTGTAGAGATTTCTTCGATAGATAATGTAGAATTAGAGATACTAACTCATCGAGTAGAAAAAGATCATACTGAAATAGAAAACATGCAATATTTAATTACCGAAATATCCAGTAACCTTGAGACTTCCAAAGATAATAACATTGATGAAGGTACAGAGCGTTCACATCGTGAACACAGTGAAGAATCGATATTAGCTAATCGTGTATCCAATACAGAAATGCGAATACAGGAAATTACTAAACGGTTATCGGAATTAGATAATAGTGAAAACATTTCAAGTAGTAGAAGTAATAACGTAATCAGAGACAACAGTCGCATCGTGTTTGCTAGCTCGGACGACAACAATATAAATAAAGAAATGACGGCAAGCCAATCCGATGCAACTCCGTCTCTGCAATCTAAACAAAATCCAACTATGTCTATCGCAGAATGTTGGGAGGATATAACGACAAATTCAAATGTAGCAAGTCGATTTCCTGTATTCAAACCAGGAGGCGAACTTCACCCTATAATCTTTATAAAAGCTTTTGAAACTTCATTATCTCCTAAATGGAGTAATGAAAAACGGACTCAATTTGTAATAGGACATTTAGAAGCAGAAGCTGCGGAATGGGCAGTACTGCATAGAACTGAATTTAGGGACTGGGATGATTTCCTTAAGCAGTTTAAACAAAATTATTCGTCAAGAGGAAAACAACAACACTTAACTTTAGAGTTGTTAGACCCTCCTCCATATTCTAAACGGTGGGGAGGTTGTAGGAATTATTTCAAACGGCATTTAAACCGTGCTAAATTAATTGAAGAACCAATTATTGAAAGTCATCTACTACGAGTCCTAATTAGTAGATTACCGTATTATGTAAAGGAAAGTAAAATGTTATTCTACGAATTGTCTATCCAAACGAAAAAGTTTGCGAACAGATTGTTAAAAATGCTGAACGGAGAATTAAAAGTTGTAATCAACATGCTATAGAATCCTCATTTCAGGTAGGAGATCTTGAGTTAGTACGATTTCATCCTAAAGGTTCGAAGATCAATAAGGAATGTAAAAAATTCTTCTTTATCTTTGAAGGTCCATATGGTGTACATAAGATTGTACATCCCAAAGCGTTACTTCTTATGGAACCTTCATCAGGTGTAATTAAAGGATTATATAGTGTTGATGAAATGAAACCCTTCATTCCTAAATAAGTTAATATTTAGTATATGTTACATACGGAAGAGCGTTCATAGTTTGTTCATGTGAAGTTTTTCGTGATAGTTACGTGTTATTTTAAAGAAATGACAGGAAGCTTAAACAAGTGTTCTACAATAATCTACCGGTACTTCAAAAAGAGAAAGATAACTAAAAGGGGATTTATATGGACGAAATTTTGTTATTAGGTCAGAAGGAATTTTGTATATTTTTATACTTACTCTGATAGTAGGAACCAAAGGGGATGGTTAATAATTTTAGGGACCATGGGCGTCCAGAGCTATATGGCTCACGAGAACGTAGCAGAGTGCCTTTAATAGAGATTTGTAATAGTGTTAATATAGAACACACCAAACGGGGCTCTCTCGCTTGTTTCTCCTAAATAAATTGCCATTACCCAACAGAGTGTCCGAAGGTAAAGAAAGCCGTGCCGAGATTCTAAAGAAAGTTTGCTTGATTTCTCCTGACCTCAGGCATAAATAAGGCATTAGGGAAAAGAATGACGTAAAGTAAATAGTACTATTAGTTAGTGTGAGAAACTTATTAGTAATATACATGTTTGGAGAAAATAACTCTAGTAAATGAATAAAACTGAAACCAATCTATCACAATTTGAACGCTCTGTCCTAATGTAACAACGTTAAAGAACGTACTGAATTATTATTTACTAGCAACTATTAAATGAAAAGGAGTAATCTCCATATATTTGGTTATGAATTAACATAATAGCACAATTAAGAGTAAATGACGAATAGTCACAACAATATCGTAGTAAAAGGATTAAATCTATCTAAGAGCAAGGACTCTAGAGTACGTAAAATGTGAGGAAAATGTATTAACAGTTAAATATTGTATATAGAAAAAGTTTTATTTTCGGTTAAAACCTGACAAACTGAGCTTGTGGGTGGGGTATGTAGTGGGACGAAATTGAAGCGTCACCCATCCACCAGTGTGAGCCCAGTTTGCAGGTGAATATAAGTTTAATTTAGTTTTGTTTATGTATTTTTGTAATATTTGTAATGGTTGTGGATTGTCTAAAGTTTTGTATTTATTTTTTATGCTTCATGTACGGAGAGGGCGGCGCAACGAACGGAGACAGCATCTTCGCTGCCGGGACCAGAGAGAAAATTGCTGGCCACTATACGTCGCTGGTCGACAGCCAAAGAGCAACAGAAGATCCTGAAACCGAGTTGTTGCGTCGTGCTTCTAAAAATCAAATAAACGAGAATTTGTAATGTTTTGTACAACAATGATATCATAGGAAGTTTAATCTTATTGAAAATGTTAGTTTTGTCTCGTCAAGGCTCAGGTTCACGTCTGTATGTAGGAAGTTAATAAACTAGTGGATGCTACTAAAGTTGAAATACGTGTTCCGAGGATTTATTTATGAAGAATTATGTGAATGAATTAATAATATATTTGACAAGATTATTGAATTTTGACAGCGTTCATCGCGACTTTGACTCTCAAAAAGTTTATTCAATGTGGTTCTAATATCGATTAAATCGGATAACGTGTATCAATATAATTTCTGAGGAGAAACAAACGACATCTAGAATTGAAAAAGTTTACGCAAACCAATTGGCCCGAGTGACGTAATTCTGTGCATACGACTCAAATGACGTTTTACAGTTTCGATCAAGAACCATTCTCAGACAATTTAAAAAGAATATAAATAAATTTGAAGTGGGTTGTAACTGACGTAGGTGACGAAGTCTACACATGGTCATATGTCGAAAGAAAATCATTTATAAACAAATCTACACGTCGTTACACTACACCGTGGCGACCTTATAAACAGGACTTGTGTGCAACTAAGGCACACAGGTACGAAACAAAACATCAAGAGTCCTTCGGAAGTCAACGCGATTTTCGTGGAGCCTTCACCAGCCAGCGGCGACTTCGCG
The DNA here is from genome assembly GCF_023898315.1 of Schistocerca nitens. Classification (NCBI taxonomy): domain Eukaryota; kingdom Metazoa; phylum Arthropoda; class Insecta; order Orthoptera; family Acrididae; genus Schistocerca; species Schistocerca nitens. Next base: position 264,452,867 of record NC_064615.1, read on the forward strand.
GGTGGCATCTGACGGAGCGCAGCCAAGCAGTACGGTCACGCAGTTATTCCACGAGAAGGCGCATCTGTTGGGCAGCAGCTGAATGCTGCAAACCCCGACAACCTTTTTTCTCCCTAAGCTAACAGGCCCAGTACGTCAGCTGGGGGGCGTTCCTCCGGCTGGTATTAGAGGTGTTGCTGAGGGCTTCGCCTGTCTACGGTGGTGCCGGGCGTGGTTGCAGCCAGTGACGTCTCCGGTGTCCGACTCAGCGTCCTGCCGGTTGCGGAAGCGGGGTCGCAGCATCTCAGCGGCTGCATCGACGGCTGCTACTTCTGCAGCCCATAGCAGCACACTGATCACCGAGAACTACAAACTACAATATTAGTATCCGGTGAGTTTGTTTCAAGTTGGAAGTGGAGTGTTGTACATAGGGAATGTGCTTTTACAGGATTGTTGATTACAAGTCTGCGTGTGTAACTAGCTAATATCTTACAATAAAGTCGGGAAGAGAAATGTCAGACGAAGAGCAATCTATGTCCGATAGGATCGTGAGATCCCTTTTTAGGGCGATCACTAAATTGAAACAATCTAACGAAGAATCTAATGCTAGATTAAAAGAGGAATTAAAACAGTCTAACGAAGAATCTACTGCTAGATTAAAAGAGGAACTAAAACAGGAATTAAAACAGTCTAACGAAGAATCTACTGCTAGATTAAAAGAGGAACTAAAACAGGAATTAAAACAGTCTAACGAGGAATCTACTGTTAGATTAAAAGGGGAGCTAAAAAAATCTACAGACATGTTACAGGAATATCTTAATGAAACCAGTCGAGAATTAAGTGATAAAATAGAGGCTTCTAAAGTTGAAATGCAGGAAAAACTAGTAGGACTTAGTAATAAGATTGCTGATAATTGTAAAAGGTTAGAAGAACATATCCAGGAATCGCGTGAGGAAAAAGCTCGCATGCGAAATGATATTACTGACTTAACCAAGAGACTAGATAATGTCAATGTCTTAGTTGTAAATGAAATAGAGAAAAATAACGATAAGTTACGAGATGAATTTTCTATGCAAACAGAAACTGTTCGTAGAGAATTATTAGAATCTATTAAAGAGGTTTTACCAGACCTGTAGAGATTTCTTCGATAGATAATGTAGAATTAGAGATACTAACTCATCGAGTAGAAAAAGATCATACTGAAATAGAAAACATGCAATATTTAATTACCGAAATATCCAGTAACCTTGAGACTTCCAAAGATAATAACATTGATGAAGGTACAGAGCGTTCACATCGTGAACACAGTGAAGAATCGATATTAGCTAATCGTGTATCCAATACAGAAATGCGAATACAGGAAATTACTAAACGGTTATCGGAATTAGATAATAGTGAAAACATTTCAAGTAGTAGAAGTAATAACGTAATCAGAGACAACAGTCGCATCGTGTTTGCTAGCTCGGACGACAACAATATAAATAAAGAAATGACGGCAAGCCAATCCGATGCAACTCCGTCTCTGCAATCTAAACAAAATCCAACTATGTCTATCGCAGAATGTTGGGAGGATATAACGACAAATTCAAATGTAGCAAGTCGATTTCCTGTATTCAAACCAGGAGGCGAACTTCACCCTATAATCTTTATAAAAGCTTTTGAAACTTCATTATCTCCTAAATGGAGTAATGAAAAACGGACTCAATTTGTAATAGGACATTTAGAAGCAGAAGCTGCGGAATGGGCAGTACTGCATAGAACTGAATTTAGGGACTGGGATGATTTCCTTAAGCAGTTTAAACAAAATTATTCGTCAAGAGGAAAACAACAACACTTAACTTTAGAGTTGTTAGACCCTCCTCCATATTCTAAACGGTGGGGAGGTTATAGGAATTATTTCAAACGGCATTTAAACCGTGCTAAATTAATTGAAGAACCAATTATTGAAAGTCATCTACTACGAGTCCTAATTAGTAGATTACCGTATTATGTAAAGGAAAGTAAAATGTTATTCTACGAATTGTCTATCCAAACGAAAAAGTTTGCGAACAGATTGTTAAAAATGCTGAACGGAGAATTAAAAGTTGTAATCAACATGCTATAGAATCCTCATTTCAGGTAGGAGATCTTGTGTTAGTACGATTTCATCCTAAAGGTTCGAAGATCAATAAGGAATGTAAAAAATTCTTCTTTATCTTTGAAGGTCCATATGGTGTACATAAGATTGTACATCCCAAAGCGTTACTTCTTATGGAACCTTCATCAGGTGTAATTAAAGGATTATATAGTGTGATGAAATGAAACCCTTCATTCCTAAATAAGTTAATATTTAGTATATGTTACATACGGAAGAACGTTCATAGTTTGTTCATGTGAAGTTTTTCGTGATAGTTACGTGTTATTTTAAAGAAATGACAGGAAGCTTAAACAAGTGTTCTACAATAATCTACCGGTACTTCAAAAAGAGAAAGATAACTAAAAGGGGATTTATATGGACGAAATTTTGTTATTAGGTCAGAAGGAATTTTGTATATTTTTATACTTACTCTGATAGTAGGAACCAAAGGGGATGGTTAATAATTTTAGGGACCATGGGCGTCCAGAGCTATATGGCTCACGAGAACGTAGCAGAGTGCCTTTAATAGAGATTTGTAATAGTGTTAATATAGAACACACCAAACGGGGCTCTCTCTCTTGTTTCTCCTAAATAAATTGCCATTACCCAACAGAGTGTCCGAAGGTAAAGAAAGCCGTGCCGAGATTCTAAAGAAAGTTTGCTTGATTTCTCCTGACCTCAGGCATAAATAAGGCATTAGGGAAAAGAATGACGTAAAGTAAATAGTACTATTAGTTAGTGTGAGAAACTTATTAGTAATATACATGTTTGGAGAAAATAACTCTAGTAAATGAATAAAACTGAAACCAATCTATCACAATTTGAACGCTCTGTCCTAATGTAACAACGTTAAAGAACGTACTGAATTATTATTTACTAGCAACTATTAAATGAAAAGGAGTAATCTCCATATATTTGGTTATGAATTAACATAATAGCACAATTAAGAGTAAATGACGAATAGTCACAACAATATCGTAGTAAAAGGATTAAATCTATCTAAGAGCAAGGACTCTAGAGTACGTAAAATGTGAGGAAAATGTATTAACAGTTAAATATTGTATATAGAAAAAGTTTTATTTTCGGTTAAAACCTGACAAACTGAGCTTGTGGGTGGGGTATGTAGTGGGACGAAATTGAAGCGTCACCCATCCACCAGTGTGAGCCCAGTTTGCAGGTGAATATAAGTTTAATTTAGTTTTGTTTATGTATTTTTGTAATATTTGTAATGGTTGTGGATTGTCTAAAGTTTTGTATTTATTTTTTATGCTTCATGTACGGAGAGGGCGGCGCAACGAACGGAGACAGCATCTTCGCTGCCGGGACCAGAGAGAAAATTGCTGGCCACTATACGTCGCTGGTCGACAGCCAAAGAGCAACAGAAGATCCTGAAACCGAGTTGTTGCGTCGTGCTTCTAAAAATCAAATAAACGAGAATTTGTAATGTTTTGTACAACAATGATATCATAGGAAGTTTAATCTTATTGAAAATGTTAGTTTTGTCTCGTCAAGGCTCAGGTTCACGTCTGTATGTAGGAAGTTAATAAACTAGTGGATGCTACTAAAGTTGAAATACGTGTTCCGAGGATTTATTTATGAAGAATTATGTGAATGAATTAATAATATATTTGACAAGATTATTGAATTTTGACAGCGTTCATCGCGACTTTGACTCTCAAAAAGTTTATTCAATGTGGTTCTAATATCGATTAAATCGGATAACGTGTATCAATATAATTTCTGAGGAGAAACAAACGACATCTAAAATTGAAGAAGTTTACGCAAACCAATTGGCCCGAGTGACTTAATTCTGTGCATACGACTCAAATGATGTTTTACAGTTTCGTCCAAGAACCATTCTGAGACAATTTAAAAAGAATATAAATAAATTTGAAGTGGGTTGTAACTGACGTAGGTGACGAAGTCTACACATGGTCATATGTCGAAAGAAAATCATTTATAAGAAACTTATAAATGTCGTTACACTACACGTGTCGACATGTTGCCTTGGTCTGCTCGATCACTAGATCTGTCTTTAGTCGAGCACATCGGACGACAACTCCGGCGTCATCCACAAAAAGTATTAATCGTCCCTTTAATGACCGACCCAGTGCAACAGGCATGGAACTCCATCCCATAAATTGATGTACTGGATCTGTACAACACAACACGCATGTTTGCATCCTTGCATTCAACATTCTGACAGTTACACTGGTTATTATTGTACCAGCATTTCAGATTTGCTTATTATTAGCTTCTTTAAACGACCAACGGCTTCAAGGTGTGCTTTGGGGAATCTATAGAGCAGTTCATTAGACAGAGAATCTAGAGAAAGAATCCAGTTTGCTACTCTACTAGGAGTTTTTATCTCGGTGCCAAATTTCTCAGCTAGCTCTTTTGCTGCTTTAAAGACAGGAGAAGTGCAAAATACTCTCCTGATGAAGTTCTTTCAAGCTGTCGCACGCTGCTTCCGCGAGCTTCCTTGGTTGGAATAGATCTTCCTTGTCTTGCAGTTGTCGAGCAAGTGGCGATATTATCCCAGGCACTTTGGCGAGCACACATACTTACAAAAAATTCTGATGGTTGCACAGCATCAAGTAAGGAAAATGCAGTCGTTGCAGTACTGATACCACTGCGAATGTTTCACAGTTTCTGCAGCGCAATAGACAGTCTAGGAACGATGTCTCGAAAATGCAGGACAGCATCATGCTTCCCTATCCAACGTGTTTCACACAGTTTCTTAATTGTTTGAATCTTTTCTACTGTGTTTCTTCCTCTAGGAAGTGTCATTGTTGAGCAATGCCCTGATGAAGTTCGTTACGGAACCAGTTATACCCGTAGCATTTCGTACGCTGTTTAGAGTACAGGCTGTGCTTAGTGCAAGATTGAGCCTGTGACTAGCACAGTGACTGTAAATTGCTAATCGCTGTTCCTGTGATATAACTGCATAAACTTCTTTAAATTTACCACTCATATTCGCTCTTCCGTCGTAGGATTGTTCTCGGCAATAAACTACATCAGTGCCATTTGCTTTAACATCCTGCACAATGGTGTTTGCTTTCACGCGTCAGGTCAGTGACAGCTATGAATTTTACAAATTCTTCTCTTACGACACTACTCAAAACACCAAAGAAACGTATACATAGCGATAACTGTTCAGAGAAGCTTATATCATTTGTCTCATCTGCTATTATGGTGAAACATTTGGTTGGTTCTGAGCACTATGGGACTTAACATCTGTGGTCGTCAGTCCCCTAGAACTTAGAACTACTTAAACCTAACTAACCTAAGGACATCACACACATCCATGCCCGAGGCAGGATTCCAACCTGCGACCGTAGCAGTCGCGCGGTTCCGGACTGCGCGCCTAGAACCGCTAGACCACCGCGGCCGGCGAAACATTTGGATTTCTTTCCTTACGGAATCATCCATTTCTCTAGTAATAACATCAGAATATCATTCTATTAAATAATTTTGTGTTATCTTACTAGTATAACTGGCGTTTCAGAGACCGACTGCATGTGTTGTATTAATATAACATCCCCTGCATCCATTCGAAATTTCAGCAAATCACGGAAGTTTCCCTCCGAAGTAAATTCCAATGATTCACTGTCCATCACCGACTACCTTCACCAAACAATAATCCTTCGTCTATATGCCCCCGCAAGGATGTATTTTGGGCTCCACGTAACATTATTGTCCTTATAATTGGGATTAGTTTTTTTCTGTTTTCGTCCACTCTTCTCTTTCTAACCTCATTCATTCTTGTTAAAACATCCGTTGACTTCCCTTGTCACATGCAGAAAGTTCTTCCAGGTAAGCATATTTGTCTTATGATACTCTTGCTCTGGGTGACTGTGTATAATTTTAGTGGCTTTCTTATACATTTTTATTGGTACATTTACTAGTCTTCCTCATTTTTCATCACTGTTGCCTCCTTACCCCCCCCCCCCCCCCTCTCCCCCAACCGGAGAGAACGCAAACTTTGAAGAATCCGGCACTTAATTGTTGCTGCAGGCCAGCCAAACATTTTCCTCCAGCCATTTTCTCTGGAACGATCACATTTTATTGCCTTCTGCAACTTTCGGAAAGCAAAAAATAGCAGTAGATACACTAATGCACTTTAACGATTGGAATAATTCCTCGTCCGCCACATTTTGGCTTCTGTTCACCAAATAACATGTTCATCCACAATAATCTCGTCATCACATAAACCACCGACATTGCTTAATAGACGAATTACTTGTAGAAGCTGAATTCACAATCGCTGAAAGTGATGCCACTTCTCCAACATTAATTTCACTTTCACCTTTTAAATTTTTACAAAAAGAGCCAGTGAAGTGTATTTGTCGTTTAGACCCACTAATAGCCGCGCGGGATTAGCCGAGCGGTCGTAGGCGCTGTAGTCATGGACTGTGCGGCTGGTCCCGGCGGAGGTTCGAGTGTTCCCTCGGGCATGGGCTTGTGTGTTTGTCCTTAGGATAATTTAGGTTAAGTAGTGTGTAAGCTTAGGGACTGATGACCTTAGCAGTTAAGTCCCTTAAGATTTCAAACACGTTTGAACACACTAATGTCGTCCGTCACCTGTCTAACGCACTGCGGGAGGCAAACACAGTAATGTACGCTTACAAGCGATTACCGCGGTGATGACGTTCGTCACGTTCATTCCACAAGTAACAGATTGCCGGCGCTGCTTGTTTAAGTTATACCGAATAGGAATAGCAATGCTTCTACTACGATCATCTGCCGGCCGTAGTTGCAAGTACCGGGTGATAAAAAGTCAGTATAAATTATAAAACTGAATAAATCACGGAATAATGTAGATAGAGAGGTACAAATTGACACGCATACTTGGAATGACATGGGGTTTTATGAGAAAAAAAAAAACTAAAGTTCACAAAATGTCCGACAGATGGCGCTTCATCTGATCAGAATAACAATAATTAGCATAACAAAGTAAGACAAAGCAAAGATTATGTTCTTTACAGGAAATGCTCAATATGTCCACCATCATTCCTCAACAATAGCTGTAGTCGAGGAATAATGTTGTGAACAGCACTGTAAAGCATGTCCGGAGTTATGGTGAGGCATTGGAGTCGGATGTTGTCTTTCAGTATCCCTAGAGATGTCGGTCGATCACGATACACTTGCGACTTCAGGTAACCCCAAAGCCAATAATCGCAGAGACTGAGGTCTGAGGACCTGGGAGGCCAAGCATGACGAAAGTGGCGACTGAGCACGCGATCATCACCAAACGACGCGCGCAAGAGATCTTTCACGCGTCTAGCAATACTTCGTTTTTTTTTTTGTTTTTTTGTTTTGGTTCTAATAAAACCCCAGGTCATTCCAAGCATGTGTGTCAATTTTTACCTCTCTATCTACATTATTCCATGGTTTATTAAATTTTCAAATTATTTATGACTTTTTGATCATCCGGTACATACGTGCAAAATGCGTGGGTCATGATTACAATGTTCTGACAAGCGATGTTTTATGTTTTATACTAACCCCGTCTGGTGGGGGGGGGGGGGGGAGCACGTGCCCCTGTGCCCCCTTCTAAATCCGCCACTGGGCCGACCTGTACATACTGTACAGATTTTGGGGAACTTGTGGGTCTGGTTTTATCGCAAAACTGAAGCATCGAGAAAGCATTCGACACAGTCAGTGCTCGGGCAGACCGAAAAAAATTACAGAGGGGCAGCTTAAGTCTAAAGCATGCTATAACAACAAAGTAAACTTGATTGTTGCCAACAGTTTCGGAAGGCTTGTGATATAATTTAGTTGCTTTTCATTGAGCTTTTCCTCACGGCAAAGCTCCTTATTCCTGGAAGTCAGCGTTTAAGACTATGGGCAGCTTGCGTGTCTGACCACTGCCAACTTAATAGATATATCATTAACAGTACTGAGTTCTGTTCTGGAGTAACCATTACAGTAGGTAGTGAATGTCGAGTTGCGCTGTCAGGTTTATTTGTTTCACAGTGGCAGATGCAGCAATCACAGGTCCGCCACAGGAGCTACCTATGGAGTGAAGCGGGGAGTCACCAAATGCTGTTTTTGAGAACTGATACGAAATTTGCAGCAGTAGGTAGCATTATTGAAAAGAGACCCTGTAAATAACGCACTTCCATTAAAAATTGAGGAGTGGAAATATAAAACGTTGTAAGGGCCAAATGTGACACTTTCGGGAGAATCAAAAAACACTGTACACTACTGGCCATTAAAATTGCTACACCAAGAAGATGACGTGCTACAGACGCGAAATTTAACCGACGGGAAGAAGATGCTGTGATATGCAAATGATTAGCTTTTCAGAGCATTCACACAAGGTTGGCGCCGGTGGCGACACCTACAACGTGCTGAGATTGGTTGTTTCGGGGAAGGAGACCAGACAGCGAGGTCATCGGTCTCATTGGATTAGGGAAGAACGGGGAAGGAAGTCGGCCGTGCCCTTGGAAAGGAACCATCCCGGCATTTGCCTGGAGCGATTTAGGGAAATCACGGAAAACCTAAATCAGGATGGCCGGACGCGGGATTGAACCGTCGTCCTCCCGAATGCGAGTCCAGTGTCTAACCACTGCGCCACCTCGCTCGGTACGTGCTGAGATGAGGAAAGTTTCCAACCGATTTCTCATACACAAACAGCAGTTGACCGCCTTGCCTGGTGAAACGTTGTTGTGATGCCTCGTGTAAGGAGGAGAAATGCGTACCATCACGTTTGCGACTTTGATAAAGGTCGGATTGTAGCCTATCGCGATTGCGGTTTATCGTATCAAGATAATGCTGCTCGTGTTGGTCGAGATCCAATGACTTTAGCAGAATATGGAATCGGTGGGTTCAGGAGGGTAATACGGAACGCCGTGCTGGATCCCAACGGCCTCGTATCACTAGCAGTCGAGATGACAGGCATCTTATCCGCATGGCTGTAACGGATCGTGGAGCCACGTCTCGATCCCTGAGTCAACAGATAGGGACGTTTGCAAGACAACTACCATCTGCACGAACAGTTCGATGACGTTTGCAGCAGCATGGACTATCAGCTCGGAGACCATGGCTGCGGTTACTCTTGACGTTTATCACAGACAGGAGCGCCTGCGATGGTGTACCCAACGACGAACCTGGGTACACGAATGGCAAAACGTCATTTTTTCGGATGAATCCAGGTTCTGTTTACAGCATCATGAAGGTCGCATCCGTCTTTGGCGACATCGCGGTGAACGCATATTGGAAGCGTGTATTCGTCATCGCCGTACTGGCGTATCACCCGGCGTGATGATATGGGGTGCCATTGGTTACACGTCTCGGTCACCTCTTGTTCGCACTGACGGCACTTTGAACAGTGGCCGTTACTTTTCAGATGTGTTACGACCCGTGGCTCTACCCTTCATTTGATACCTGCGAAACCCTACATTTCAGCAGAATAATGCACGACCGCATGTTGCAGGTCCTGTACGGGCCTTTCTGGATACAGAATATGTTCGACTGCTGCCCTGGCCAGCACATTCTCCAGATCTCTCACCAATTGAAAACGTCTGGTCAATGGTGGCCGAGCAACTGGCTCGTCACAATACACCAGTCACTACTCTTGATGAACTGTGGTGTCGTGTTGAAGCTGCATGGGCAGCTGTACCTGTACACGCCATCCACGCTCTGTTTGACTCAATGCCCAGGCGTATCAAGGCCGTCATCACAGCCAGAGGTGGTTGTTCTGGGTACTGATTTCTCAGGATCTATGCACCCAAACTGCGTGAAAATGTAACCACATGTCAGTTCTAGTATAATATATTTGTCCAATGAATACCCGTTTATCATCTGCATTTCTTCTTGGTGAAGCAATTTTAATGGCCAGTAGTGTATATATGTGTTTGTACACAACTGATTTTTATCTAATGAGTTGAGAAGGCATTTTCATATCACAGACTTGTGCTGCTCACAGCATCCCCGTAAAAAGTAATGAGTCAAATTAGAAAATAAATACCAGAATGAGATTTTCACTCTGCAGCGGAGTGTGCGCTGATATGAAACTTGCTGGCAGATTAAAACTGTGTGCCCGACCGAGACTCGAACTCGGGACCTTTGCCTTTCGCGGGCAAGTGCTCTACCATCTGAGCTACCGAAGCACGACTCACGCCCGGTCCCCACAGCTTTACTTCTGCCAGTATCTCGTCTCCTACCTTCCAAACTTTACAGAAGCTCTCCTGCGAACCATGCAGAACTAGCACTCCTGAAAGAAAGGATATTGCGGAGACATGGCTTAGCCACAACCTGGGGGATGTTTCCAGAATGAGATTTTCACTCTGCAGCGGAGTGTGCGCTGATATGAAACTTGCTGGCAGATTAAAACTGTGTGCCCGACCGAGACTCGAACTCGGGACCTTTGCCTTTCGCGGGCAAGTGCTCTACCATCTGAGCTACCGAAGCACGACTCTCGCCCGGACCCCACAGCTTTACTTCTGCCAGTATCTCGTCTCCTACCTACCAAACTTTACAGAAGCTCTCCTGCGAACCATGCAGAACTAGCACTCCTGAAAGAAAGGATATTGCGGAGACATGGCTTAGCCACAGCCTGGGGGATGTTTCCAGAATGAGATTTTCACTCTGCAGCGGAGTGTGCGCTGATATGAAACTTGCTGGCAGATTAAAACTGTGTGCCCGACCGAGACTCGAACTCGGGACCTTTGCCTTTCGCGGGCAAGTGCTCTACCATCTGAGCTACCGAAGCACGACTGACGCCCGGTCCCCACAGCTTTACTTCTGCCAGTATCTCGTCTCCTACCTTCCAAACTTTACAGAAGCTCTCCTGCGAACCATGCAGAACTAGCACTCCTGAAAGAAAGGATATTGCGGAGTCATGGCTTAGCCACAGCCTGGGGGATGTTTCCATAATGAGATTTACACTCTGCAGCGGAGTTTCATATCAGCGCACACTCCGCTGCAGAGTGAAAATCTCATTCTGGAAACATCCCCCAGGCTGTGGCTAAGCCATGACTCCGCAATATCCTTTCCTTCAGGAGTGCTAGTTCTGCATGGTTCGCAGGAGAGCTTCTGTAAAGTTTGGAAGGTAGGAGACGAGATACTGGCAGAAGTAAAGCTGTGGGGACCGGGCGTGAGTCGTGCTTCGGTAGCTCAGATGGTAGAGCACTTGCCCGCGAAAGGCAAAGGTCACGAGTTCGAGTCTCGGTCGGGCACACAGTTTTAATCTGCCAGCAAGTTTCATATCAGCGCACACTCCGCTGCAGAGTGAAAATCTCATTCTGGAAACATCCCCCAGGTTGTGGCTAAGCCATGTCTCCGCAATATCCTTTCTTTCAGGAGTGCTAATTCTGCATGGTTCGCAGGAGAGCTTCTGCAAAGTTTGGAAGGTAGGAGACGAGATACTGGCAGAAGCAAAGGTGTGGGGACCGGGCGTGAGTCGTGCTTCCGGTAGCTCAGATGGTAGAGCAATTGCCCGCGAAAGGCAAAAGTCCCGAGTTCGAGTCTCGGTCGGGCACACAGTTTTAATCTGCCAGGAAGTTTCAGAAAATAAATACTTTATTAAGAATGTTCTAAGTGACATACTAGAAAACTGATTGGTGCCAATATGAAAGTTTTCACAAACCGATTCTCGCAAAGAAGAAAGCAGGAGACAGCCACTGTTAATAATGGTGTTCATTTACACATACAGCGGGATTACGGTTTCGAACTGACAGATACATCTTCAGATGGCTGTTCATCTTCATATTACGTATGTAGATTTTAACATTAGTTGTTGGCTGTGGTTTTTTCAACAACTAATGTAACAACAACCAATGCAATACAAACTTTTCGAAACCAGTAACGGAGCTGTGTGTGTAAATAAACACCATTATTCTTTATAGGTATAAACTTCTATTTTATATGCAGCCACGGTCTCAAAAATACGTTTTCGGCGAAATAGCAGTAAGAAAGTTGTTGTTCCAAATGGCATTAAATATTGATGCACTACGTATCATCTGTGATAATAGAAGTACCGAAATAGGGTATCAGGTTTTTAATTGGTGGAACAGCAGTCAAAGAAAACCACTCCTCATACGGTATCTTTTAAATTTTGGAGCTCCATAGTGAAACAGGGCTTGGCACCAAGAACGTCCGCCATGTACTAACGCGTGTTTGAAAGTCTTTCTCCATGGTTTCACACCTGGATCACGACTATGAGCATGCAACAGAGTACTGAGAACACACTAGCATTGAAAACGCGTTTTGCGAAGATAAAGGCACTTAGAGCGCTGTGCATTTGCACTCTTCATTTGAGAATTAGTTACTTCGGTGTTTTGCACAACAACAACAACAACAACAACAACAAAATGGCTCTGAGCACTATGGGACTTAACAGCTGAGGTCATCAGTTCCCCAGAACTTAGAACTACTTAAACCTAACTAACCTAAGGACATCACACACATCCATGCCCGAGGCAGGATTCGAACCTGCGACCGTAGGGGTCGCGTGGTTTCAGACTGAAGCGCCTAGAACCGCTCGGCCACACCGGTCGGCCTTTGCACATCAGCGGCAAAACACAACCAGTACCTTCACTGCGCGATAACAATGATGATGTCTCTGATGACAGAATTACCAAACACGGTTTCCCTTAACTCCTTAACCAAAGAAGACGAAGGAAATACTCCAGCATTCGAATCCAGAACAATAGCCAACGTGAGTAACTTAGAAGAAGATACGTCCGGTGTAGTGAAGCAGCTTAAACATCTTAATAAACCGGAGGCGTCCGGTCCAGATTGAATACGAGTCAGGTTCCTTTCAGATTACGATGGTACGATAGTTCCGTACTTATAAGGGAAGCTCCCCATCGCACCCCCCTCAGATTTAGTTATAATTTGGCACAGTGGATAGGCCTTGAAAAACTGAACACAGATCAATCGAGAAAACAGGAAGAAGTGTGTGTGTGGAACTATAAAAAATAAGCAAAATACACAAACTGAGTAGTCCATGGGCAATATATGCAACATCAAGGACGATAAATATACAGAAGCGCCGTGGTCCCGTTGTTAGCGTGAGCAGCTGCGGAGCGAGAGGTCCTTGGTTCAAGTCTTCCCTCAAGCGAAAATTTTACTTACTTCATTTTTGCAAAGTTATGATCTGTCCGTTCGTCCATTGACGTCGCTGTTCACTGTAATAAGTTTAGTGTCTGTGTATTGCGACCGCACCGCAAAACCGTGCGATTAGTAGACGAAAGGACGTGCCTCTCCAATGAGAACCGAAAACATTTGATCGCAAGGTCATAGGTCTACCGATTCCTCCACAGGAAAACACGTCTGACATATTCTACACTACACTGGTGACGGCATGTGCGTCACATGACAGGAATATGTTGTCGACCCACCTAACTTGCACACTTGGCGAATGGGTAAAAAGATTCTTCTACCTTCCCCGATTTAGGTTTTTTGTGGATGTGATAATCACTTCCAAAAAAGTGATGAAAACATAAGAGTATGTCACATAAACTGCAACAAATGAATGCAACAGTTTCACAGTCGCACAGTTTTCTCTGTGCTCTGTCAAAACATATGTTTTTAACGTTTTCAAATTTTTCCGTGTGTAGACCGTCAAATCCTGCATATGTCCAAGCAAATCTGAACATGCCCTGGAATTTTGGAGAGCGAAGTTGATTATGTGTGAGTGCCTGAACTCTGATAATTGTCTGAAAATAAAAATTTAAACTTTTCGCTCGAATGAAGACTTGATCCAAGGACCTCGCGTTTCGCAGCTGCTCACGCTAACCACGGGACCACGGCGCTCTAGAGCTCTGATCATCCTTGTGGCCTATGTTGCCCATGGACTACTCAGTTTGTATATTTTGCTTTTTTTTCATAGTTCCACACAACTTCTTCCTGTTTTCTCGATTGATCTGTGTTCAGTTTTTCAAGGCCTATCCACTGTGCCAACTTATAACTAAATCTGAGGGGGGTCCGATGGGGAGGTTCCCTTGTTAGCAATCGTATACAACCGCTTGCTTTTCGAAAGATCCGTACCTAAAGACGGGAAAGTTGCCCAAGTCACACCAATACCCAAGAAAGGAAATAGCAATAATTCGTTGAATTACAGGCCCATATCACTAACGTCGATTTGCAGTAGGATTTTAGAACATATGCTGTGTTCGAACATTACGAAATACCTCAAAGAAAACGATTTATTGCCGGGCTCCGTGGCCGAGCGGTTCTAGGCGTTTCAGTCCGGAACAGCGCTACCGCTACGGTCGCAGGTTCGAATCATGCCTCGGGCATGGATGTGTGTGATGTCCTTAGGTTAGTTAGGGTTAAGTAGTTCTAAGTTCTAGGGGACTGATGACCTCAGAGCCATTTTGAGCCAAAACGATTTATTGATAAACATCCAGCACGGATTCGTCTCACGAAGTAATGAGTCCTATCAACAGGGAATTTCAAAGTGATTCAATATTTTAGCTTCCCAGAAGGCTTTCGACACCATTCTTCACAAGCGACTTCCTGTCAGATTGCGTGTCTATGGAGTATCGCCGCAGTTGTGCGATTGGATTCGTAGTAGGGGACGAAATGTCATGGAGTAAAACAGAAGTAATATCTGGCGTTCCCCAAGGTAGTGTTTAGGCCCTTAGCAGTTCCTGACCTGCATAAACGACATGGGAGACTGTGGTATCCACCACTGTTACATCTCCGCACCGAGCACCGGCGCGCTGCCTTACGCGCGGCCGAGAAACGTAATGCTGGCCGCACTTCGTGCGCGGCCCGCTGTTAACACCGCAGGCTACCTTCGCGCTCCAAAACACAGCGATTGGCCACCCGGCCACCCATAACACTCAGCGGTTGGCCGACCAGAATACACAGCAACACAGCCGCCGGCTCCACTGACCGCGGAGCCTTATTTAACGGCGCTGCTGACGTCCACAAGCCAGTTCGCATCTCGCTATGTTTCTACTTCACAACTCGATGTGCTATGCTGCGGTCGACCTGCTGTTCGATGTTCATTTGGCAGCGCTCTTGAGTTAGAATCCGAATGCTACACTGGAACTTGGACTTCGACGTTCTCTAGGCTTAGTATGTCAACGGACTTGTGGTTTCCGCCAGAATTCTGCATTTTACTTGCACTTGCAGGACGTTGGTATAACCACCATCAGTTTATACACTGAAGAGCCAAAAAAATTGGTACGCGTGCCTAATATTGTGCAGGGCCCCCGCGAGCACGCAGAAGTGCCGCAACAGGACATGGCATGGACTCCACTAATGCCTGAAGTAGTGCTGAACAGAACGTTGCAAGGCGTCCAGATAAGCTCAAAATGTTCATGTCTGGTGAGACTGGTGGCCAGCGGAAGTGGTTAAACTCAGAATAATGTTCCCGGAGCCACTCTTTAGCAATTCTGAACGTGTGGGGTTCGCACTGCCCTGCTAGAATTGCCCAAGTCCGTCGGAATGCACAATGGACATGAATGGATGCAAGCGATCGGACAGGATGCTTACATACATGTCACCCATCAGAGTCGTATCTAGACCTATCACGTGTCTCACATCACTCCCACTGCACACGCCCCCACACCATTACACAGCCTCCACCAGCTTGAACAGTCCCCTGCTGACATGCAGGGTCCATGTATTCATGAGGTTATCTCCATACTCGTACACGTCCATCCGCTTGATACAATTCGAAACGAGACTCGTCTGACCAGACAACATCTTTCCAGTTCAAATGGCTCTGAGCACTATGGGACTTAACTTCTGAAGTGGTTGACTCTGAGCACTATGGGACTTAACATCTGTGGTCATCAGTGTGGTGTCACCTCCAGACACCACACTTGCTAGGTGGTAGCCTTTAAATTGGCCGCGGTCCATTAGTATACGTCGGACCCGCGTGTCGCCACTGTCAGTGATCGCAGACCGAGCGCCACCACACGGCAGGTCTAGAGAGACGTCCTGGCACTCGCCCCAGTTGTACAGCCGACGTTCATAGGAATGGTTCACTGACAATCACGCTCTCATTTGCCGAGATGATAGTTAGCATAGCCTTCAGCTACGTCATTTGCTACGACCTAGCAAGGCGCCATTACCAGTTATATTGAACTTATTATACTTTTGTATCATCAAGAGCGATGTACTCCAATTATGGATTAAAGTTAAGTATTACATCATCTACGTACTTTATTTGCAATTCTCAAGACATTGTCCTGTTCCAGACCTCACGCCAGTCTGCGTCTAATTAAACGCGTGCATTTCGGCCTCCTCTAGCAACACGGTGTTGGCAACTTCTCGGTCAGTCCCGTAGAACTTAGAACTACTTAAACCTAACTAACCTAAGGACATTACACACATCCATGCCCGAGGCAGGATTCGAACCTGCGACCGTAGCGGTCACGCGGTTCCAGACTGTAGCGCCTAGAACCGCACGGCCACTCAGGCCGGCCATGTTTCCAGTCATCAACAATCCACTGTCGGTATTGACGGGCCCAGGCGAGGTGTAAAACTTTGTCTCCTGCAGTCATCAAGGGCACACGAGCGGGTCTTCCACTCCGCAAGCCCATATCGATGATGTTTCGTTGAATGGTTCGCACGCTGACACTTTTTCACGGCCCAGCATTGAAATCTGCAGCAGTTTGAGGAAGGGTTGCACTTCTGTCTCGTTGAACGATTCTCCTCTTGCAGTATCTTTTTCCGGCCGCAGCGATATGGAAAATTTATTGTTTTACCGGATTCCTAATATTCACGGTACACTCGTGAAATGTTCGTACGGGAAAATCCCCACTTCATCGCTACCTCGGAGATTCTGTGTCCCATCGCTCGTGCGCCGACTATAACACCACGTTCAAACTCACTTAAATCTTGATAACCTGCCACTGTAGCAGCAGTAACCGATCTAACACCTGTGCCAGAAACTAGTTGTCTTATATAGGCGTTTCCGACCGCAGCGCCGTATTCTGCCTGTTGACATATCTCTGTATCTGAATACGCATGCCTACACCAGTTTCTTTGGCGCTTCAGTGTATAATTTTTCGTAATGTGTTCATCTACAACTTGGCGCTTGTTAACAGAATTATTTGTATTGTGTCAAAAAACTGTAGAATGATGATATATTTATTGCGTTTCCTAGTTATAACACAATAAAATGGCGAAGAGCCAGCAACCATCTGCATTGGAAACTCTACTCACGCAGCTTATTCATCAGCAGGGTGAGAACCAAAAGCTGCTACTGAACAACCTCCAACCATTCCTTCAAAGCTTACTGCAGACGCAAGCAACACAGCAAGTGGCGGCTTTTCTTCCCTTTGGTGAGGCTTTAGAGGACTGGGAAGCCTAAGAATCAAGATAATTGGAGCATTTCCACACATTCAAGGTAACGGACCCCAGCCTCATCAAATCTTTGTTTTTGTCTTGGTTAAAACCTGAGATTTACCGGCTACTGTGCAAATTGGCTCCCTTATAAATGCCTTCAGAGGTCAACTTTTCCAATATCGTTCGTTGCTGACTAAATGTTACCAGCGGTATATCCATGTTATTTCCTCCCGGGTAGCATTTTACCAATTCAAGCAACAGCCAAACAACAATAATAGAGAATGGGCCGTAGAGTTGCAAGGTTTAGGGCGAAAATGTCATTATGTTACCCCTATAAGTAAGAATTCAAATGCAGAAGAAATGATCGGGGACATGATCATCCGACGTATTGCAGACAGGGATTTACAGCCCGACGCACTTCAACTTAAATGCTTGTCATTAGACAAAGTTTTGGACTTAGCACAAAGCTTCGAAGTGACCCGAGGGGCAGGCAAGGAACTGGAGTCGTGGTTCGACATAGCAGTCTGTAATGTAAACACATTCGAGCCAGTGGCGATTTGGATGTAGCAACAGTACAGGCGGTATGCCGTACCATTAACCAACAACATCCTGCACCCCATTCGAGCTGATGAAACCGGTCATGGGTATGAAAACGATTGCCGTCATGTCCAGATTGTTTTAAAATACATCAGCGTGAAGATGGGCCTTTTACCAAAACTGTTCTGCCAACGGCCATTTAGCTTCTGTATGTCGTAAGTCCCGTCAGGCAAGATAGCCTCCTGCCCAACAGATGGATGTTAATCTGGTAGTTACTATAGACCATCACGAGACCTCCAATAAGCTTTTCGCAGAAGTGCAAATAGCTGAGAAACCAGTTCAATTACAAGTACACACTGGTACAGCCGTGAGCATTCTGAATTACGGCACCTATCTGAAACTTGGAGCTCCTCCCTTGCAAGAAACAAAGAGACATCTACTGGCATATAATAAACATACTATCCGAGTACGTGGTCAAGTCGAACTGCCAGCGATAGCGATATATCATAATGTCACCTGCCACATTGCCTTCTTAGTCGTTAACAGAGATTCCGATGAGAACTTGTTTGGAGTTAACACTCTTCAGAAATCTGGATTTTCAGTAGACGATCCTGTGAATTTGGTATCCGAAGATGTTCCGTACTCGGACCAAGAGACATTTTGCCAGGATTATGAGGTTCCGTTCACCCTGGAACTCGGCACCACAAAGGATTTTGAGGCGCACATCGCACTGAAACGTAATGCAAGGCCTCGGTAGTTTCAAGCCCGCACCGTTCCTTAGCTTTCAGAGACCAAACAAAGGAAGAACTGGACCGCCTAACTGCAATTGGATTTCTAGAATCTCTTCCTTCTATTCAATGGGCTACCCCACTGGCCATAGTGCGAAAGCCATCGGGGAAGATCCGCCTGTGCGTCGATTTTAAAGTAATTGTCGATGCCCAATCAGAGATTGAGACTCATCCTATTTTGAAGCCGGAAGAATTACTGTAAAAATTAAAAGATGGAAACTTCTTCTCTAAAATAGACCTAGCGGATGCATACCTCCAACTTCCCCTTGATTTAGAATCTCCACAGTTTCTTATACTTAACACGCTGCACGGGTTTTGTCGTTTGAAATGCCTAATGCTTGGTATAGCAAGTGCCCCCACAATTATTCAGTGGTTTTTCGATAATTAGTACTCATAGTGGATGGATGCATTAACTATTTAGACGACGTCATTGTAACAGGGAGAACCATTGAGGAACACCTTCGCAAACTGAAATCTTTATTCAGTATCTTAAGGGAGGCTGGCCTAAAATGCAGAAAAGAAAAAGATTGTTTTTTCGAGCCTGAGATTGAGTACCTTGGCCACATCATTTCCAGCTCGGGCTTTCGTCCTCTGGATAAACATGTCGAAGCCATAATCAGACTTCCCAGACCAACAGCGCGTAAGCAGCTTCGTTCCTTTCTGATGAAGATATCGTATTACTGGAAGTTCTTACCTGCAGCAGTAACAGAAACCGCCCCCTTATCCTAGTTATGCAAAAAAGGGGTGCCTTTCCAGTGGACACCAGCTTGCGAGCGCACCTTCCGTAGGTTGAAATCCCAGTTATTGACGGCCCCGTGTCTGGCACGCTTTGATCCAACAAAGCAGATGGTTCTTGAAAGTCTCTTTGGGTTTGCTGTCGGATCCTAAAATCAACTCGATTCGATATTTCGGCGATCCAACTGGTCGCCATCTTCAGGAGAACCTGCTTTTGCTGATGAGCCCCGCTGAGAGCTGACGCCAGGCTGCAAAACGACGTCCTATATAGGTCACCGTTCAGTACACGGCACAAGCGCCGCCCATCACCGTTGTTGCCCTCCAAGAGTGGGCAGGTGGCGCTGCCCTGAGTAGAACACTGGCGACAACGATATATCGCACTCAGGGCCGCACCGAAGAACGTTCTGTTTTGATGCGGGATAGTACAGGATTCCACGTCAAGCTAAGAGGAAACCCATTGTCTCTGTTAATTAAATTATCCGCCAAACTAATTTCAATTGCCTCTTTATAGACACTGTTCCAAAAACCGGAAGTGTTGGCACTAACACAGTTTCGTCAAATTTCATACCGTGTTCTGCTACTGCCAATATTTTCGGCTGTTGTAGCCTCGTATGACGGTGATGTTCCACACACCTGTTATGAACTGTGCGAATCGAACGGCCGATGTAAACCTTCCCACACTGACACGGAATTTTGTATACACCGGGTTTCCTAAGCCCCAAATCACAGAGCCAAGTTGTGCCCTAATCTTAGAAGGTGGACAGAACATACTCTTAATGTTAAAATTCCTTAAAATTCTTCCAATCTTAAATAATATGCCTCCAGCATAAGGAAGAATGCCCACCGATCTATGTTCCTCTTCATGCACCTCCAGTGACGGTCCAGACTCCATAGCCCGACGAATCTGCTTCTCAGAGTATCCATCTTCCTTAAAAACAGCCATAAAATGCGCAAGTTCTTGCGTTAAGCTGTTCACGTCGGAAATTGCATATGCTCTGCGAACCAAAGTCCTAAGGACGCCATTGCGATGGTGTGGTGGATGTCAACTCTTATAATGCAGATAGCGATCTGTGTGCGTCGCCTTTCGGTGAATACTATCTCCCAAAGTACCATATGGTTTTTTATAAACCATAACGTCTAAAAATGGAAGCATCCCATCACTTTCAACCTCCATGATAAATTTAATGCGGGGATAAAGATAGCTGAAGTGGTCCAAAAATCTATTAACAGCATCACGTCCATGTGTCCAGACGAAAAAGGTATCATCCACATATCTCCAGAAGCACGTTGGTTGCAAAACAGAAGTCATCAGTGCCATATACTCGAAGTCCTCTAAAAATCAAAATTGGCGACTGTGGGTGATAAAGGACTACCCATAACCACTCCGTCATTCTGTTCAAAAATGTTGCCGTTAAATAAAAAATACGTGGATGTCAGCACATGACGACAAAGCTTCACCAACTCTTTATCCAGCTTTTCACTAAACAAACTAAGGGACTCTTTCAGAGGGACTCGTGTAAACAGAGATACCTCATCAAAACACACTAATAGATCTGAAGGACTCAGCCTAAAAGATTTCAATCGTCGAATAAAATCCACCGAACTGGGTATATGGTGTTCATACTTGCCAACATATGGACTGAGAACAGATGATAAATACTCCGCCAGGTTATAACAATAGGGCGTAGAGGAACCCCTCCCTTCTGCAACTTAGGCAGACCATTCAATCTAGGCAGAACGGCAGCACCGGGATGAAGTTTCTTACGTAGATCTTCGGACAACGAACTCCTTTTCAACAGTGAACGTGTCTTGCGCTTAATCCTTTCTCTGGGGTCACTAGATAGTCTTCTGTACGCCGGATCGTAGAGTTGTTGTTGTTGTTGTGGTCTTCAGTCCTGAGACTGGTTTGACGCAGCTCTCCATGCTACTCTATCCTGTGCAAGCTTCTTCAGTAACTACTGCAACCGAAATCCTTCTGAATCTACTTGGTGTATTCATCTCTTGGTCTCCCTCTACGATTTTTACCCTCCACGCTGCCCTCCAATGCTAAATTTGTGATCCCCTGATGCCTCAGAACATATACTACCAACCGGTACCTTCTTCTTGTCAAGTTGTGCCACAAACTCCTCTTCTCCCCAATTCTATTCAATACCTCCCCATTAGTTATGTGATCTACCCATCTAATCTTCAGCATTCTTCTGTAGCACCACATTTCGAAAGCTTCTATTCTCTTCTTGTCCAAACTATTTATCGTCCATGTTTCACTTCCACACATGGCTACACTCCATACAAATACTTTCAGAAACGACTTCCTGACACTTAAATCAATACTCGATGTTAACACTTTCTCTTCTTCAGAAACGCTTTCCTTGCCACTGCCAGTCTACATTTTATATCCTCTCTACTTCGACCATCATCAGTTATTTTGCTCCCCAAATAGCAAAACTCCTTTACTACTTTAAGTGTCTCATTTCCTGATCTAATTCCCTCAACATCACCCGATTTAATTCGACTACATTCCATTATCCTCGTTTTGCTTTTGTTGATGTTCATCTTATACCCTCCTTTCAAGACACTGTCCATTCCGTTCAACTGCTCTTCCAAGTCCCTTGCTGTCTCTGACAGAATTACAATGTCATCGGCAAACCTCAAAGTTTTTATTTCTTCTCCATGGATTTTAATACCTACTCCGAACTTTTCTTTTGTTTCCTTTACTGCTTGCTCAATATACAGATTGAATAGCATCGGGGAGAGGCTACAACCCTGTCTCACTCCCTTCCCAACCACTGCTTCCTTTTCATGTCGCTCGGCATTTGGCTTCTGTACAAATTGTAAATAGCCTTTCGCTCCCTGTATTTTACCCCTGCCACCTTCAGAATTTGAAAGAGAGTATTCCAGTCAACATTGTCAAAAGCTTTCTCTATGTCTACAATTGCTAGAAACGTACGTTTGCCTTTCCTTAATATATCTTCTAAGATAAGTCGTAGGGTCAGTATTGCCTCACGTGTTCCAACATTTCTACGGAATCCACTCTGATCTTCCCCGAGGTCGGCTTCTACCAGTTTTTCCATTCTTCTGTAAAGGATTCGTGTCAGTATTTTGCAACTGTGACTTGTAATGTACAGCCACTGTAAAGAAACTTCTAAAGAAATGGAAAATGGAGATTACTGCATAATAGGTGTTGGGGGGGGGGGGGTTGTTTGGGGGAGGAGATCAGACATTGAGGTCATGGGTCTCATCGGATTAGGGAAGGACAGGGAAAGAAGTTGGCCATGCCATTTCAAAGGAACCATCCCAGAATTTGCCTGGAATGATTTAGGGAAATCACAGAAAACACAAATCAGAATGTCCGCACGCGGGATTGAACCATCATCCTCTCGAATATGAGTCCAGTGTGCTAGCCACTGTGCCACCTCGCGTTAGTATTTTGCAGCCGTGACTTATTAAACTGATAGTTTGGTAATTTTCATATCTGTCAACACCTGCTTTCTTTGGGATCGGAATTATTACATTCCTCTTGAAGTCTGAGGGTATTTCACCTGTCTCGTACATCTTGCTCACCAGATGGTAGAGTTTTGTCAGAACTGGCTATCCCAAGGCTGTCAGTAGTTCTAATGGAATGTTGTCTTCTCCCGGGGCCTTGTTTCGACTTAGGTCTTTCAGTGCTCTGTCAAACTCTTCACGCAGTATCATATCTCCCATTTCTTCTTCATCTACATCCTTTTCCATTTCCATAATATTTTCCTCAAGTACATCATTCTTGTATAGACCCTCTATATAGTCCTTCTACCTTTCTGCATTCTCTTCTTTGCTTAGAACTGGGTTTCCATCTGAGCTCTTGATATTCATACAAGTGGTTCTCTTTTCTCCAAAAGTCTCTTTAATTTTCCTGTAGGCAGTATCTATCTTACCCCTAGTGAGATAAGCCTCTACATCCTTACATTTGTCCTCTAGCCATCCCTGCTTAGCCATTTCGCACTTCCTGTCGATCTCATTTTTGAGGCGATTGTATTCCTTTTTGCCTGCTTCATTTACTGCATTTTTATATTTTCTCCTTTCATCAATTAAATTCAATATATCTTCTGTTACCCAAGGGTTTTTAATAGCCCTCGTCTTTTTACCTACTTGATCCTATGCTGCCTTCACTATTTCATACCTCAAAGCTACCCATTCTTCTTCTACTGTATTGCTTTCCGCCATTCCTGTCAATCGTTCCCTAATGTTCTCCCTGAAACTCTCTACAGTCTCTGGTTCTGTCAGGTTATCCAGATCCCATCTCCTTAAATTCCCACCTTTTTGGAGTTTCTTCAGTTTTAATGTACAGTTCATAATCAATAGATTGTGGTCAGAGTCCACATCTGCCTCTGGAAATGTTTTACAATTTAAAACCTGGTTCCTAAATCTCTGTCTTGCCATTATATAATATATCTTATACCTTTTAGTATCTCCAGGTTCTTCCATGTATACAACTTTCTTTCATGGTTCTTGAACAAAATGTTAGCTATGATTAAGTTATGCTCTGTACAAAATTCTATCAGGCGGCTTCCTCTTTCATTTCTTACCCCCAATCCATATTCACCTACCATGTTTCCTTCTCTTCCTTTTCCTACTATCGAATTCCCTTCACTATCTGAATAATTTATTTTATCTCATCATACGTTTCATCAATTTCTTCGTCATCTGCAGAGCCACTTGTCATATAAACTTGTACTACTGTAGTAGGCGTGGGCTTCGCGTCTGTCTTGGCCACAATAATGGGTTCTTTATGCTGTTTGTAGTAGCTTACCCGCACTCCTATTTTTTTATTCATTATTAAACCTACCCCTGCATTACCCCTATTTGATTTTGTATTTGTAACTCTGTATTCACCTGACCAAAAGTTTTTTGTATTTTTTATTTAATTTTTTTATTATTACTATGGGACTTAACATCTGTGGTCATCAGTCCCCTAGAACTTAGTTAGAACTACTTAAACCTAACTAACCCATGCCCGAGGCAGGATTCGAACCTGCGACCGTAGCGGTCACGCGGTTCCAAACTGAAGCGCCTAGAACCGCACGGCCACACCGGCCGGCACCAAAAGTCTTGTTCCTCCTGCCACCGAACTTCACTAATTCCCGCTATATCTAACTTTAACCTTTTAAATTTTCTAACCTACCTGCCCGACTGAAGGATCTGACATTCCACGCTCCGATCCGTGGAACACCAGTTTTCTTTCTCCTGATTCTTCTCATAGAGTAGTATACCCATATTTAGGATGTAATCGTCCCGCGTCATTGCAACCGTGACATTTCCCTTGTCAGCTGGTAAAACTACTACTTCATCATCATTCCTAAGAGAACAAATGGCTGCTCTCTCTGCGGAAGGGATGTTATCCCGCGGTGGCCGTGCCTGACATAATGTGTGAGACACTTCTTGCCTTATTTTTTTCGCTTGGTCCTCGGTAAAGCTGTGTACTGGTTGTTCTACAGAGCATATAAACTCTGTGACAGGAAACCTCTTGAGAGTGGGGGAAAAATTTAAACCTTTCTCCAACACCGCCACTGTGAGCCCATCCAACGCCTTGTTATAGAGATTAACCACAGTGCGTCGATGTTTATCCCATCCTGATGCTGTAGAACGAGAAAGAAGCCGTTCAAATTTCGAAGATTGTCTGGTAACGGCGCACATATGTGCCCAATCCGATAGCGCCCCTGTGGAATTATCAACCCACTGCCAAACATCACTTGAAAACTGCGATGACAAGTTCAAATGAAAGTAAAATAAATCTTTGGAAACAATATCAAACTGTCTACGGGTAAAACGAATGCGTTCTCTTATAAGTGCTTGGCTTGCACGCTCCTTAATCCTATTAGCTCTCTTACTACTCATAAAACGAACAAATCTGGCAAAGTTAGGAATAATACCTTCGTCATGGCATCTCAGCAAGAAGGCGAGTGTACTCAACAGCTTTCCTTTTTTTCTCCGAAGTTTATCTAACTTCTGTACAAGTTTCACCATCTCCTCCCCGTAGAGGTACTTGATGTGACTTCGTAATCTTTCCTAGTGTAATAAGTCTTGAAAGTCTCTTCAGGTTTGCTGCCGGATCCTAAAATGAACTCGATTCGATATTTCGGCTATCCAACTGGTCGGCATCTTCAGGAGAATGCTGCTTTTGCTGATGAGTACCGCTGAGAACCGACGCCAGGCTGAAAACCGACGTCCTATACAGGCCACTCTACAGTACACGACGCATGCGACGCCCATCACGATTGCTGCCCTTCTGAAGATGGCGACCAGTTGGATCGCCGAAATATCGAATCGAGTTGATTTTAGGATCCGGCAGCAAACCCAAAGAGACTTTCAATACTTATTACGCCGGGAAAGCCTAGGAAGTCACAAAGCAGATAGTTATTGCAACGGCAACATCTTATACAGGCGTCGGATCGGTTCTGGCACACAGGGAGACGGATGACTCTGAGCACCCTGTGGCCTATGCATCGAAAACATTAACCGACACCCAAATAGAAAAAGAAGCACCGGTTATCATCTTCGCACTAAAGAAATTCCACGTTTCTGTTTATGGCACAATGTTTCACCTCGCCTCAGACCATTCTCATTATTCAATCCAGCAGCGAAGATTCCAGACAGGACTGCTCACGGCCTCCAGCGCTGGGCTTTATTTTTGACGCGCTACCAGTATGAGACTCACTTATGCAACACGATTGAGCATGCCAATGCTGAAACCCTCTCCCACCTTCCATGAGGACCTGATCCAAAGTTGAGCTAAGAAGAAATTCTGTGTTTTCACAGTGATGCAGAAGCAGAAGCGACCATAATTTTTTTTCCCCATTACCAGCTGCCGGGTCGCAGACACGACCAGTAGCAACGAGGTACTCCTACAAGTTCGAAGTCACATACTTCATGGATGGCCCGAACGACAGCCTCCCAAGGTTTCTGCGGCATTCCGTCAGTTCTTTAATTCCCGCCATCAGCTCATGTTGATCGATGGGGTAATTCTACCCATTTCCGATGAGGGACACCCAAAAGTATTCTTTACGTCGGCACGTCCTGCAATTACTGCACCAAGGTCACTGGGGGCTATCCCGAACTAAACTCCTGGCTCGCAGGTTCACTTATTGACCGGGCATGAACCAGGAAACTTAACGACTCACCCAAACATTCCTGTCCTAACAAAGCCAGCAGGGAGCCCCACAACATTCATTTGCTTTTTGATCACCATGTGCTCGCCCTTGGGAGCCGGTAAACATTGATTTTGTCAGGACTGTGTTTAACGCCATGTTCTTGATAGTAGTTGGGGCTTACTCCTCATTTCTGTACACTGCCCGATACCATGTCACATCAACCACCAACACCATCACAGACTTAGAAACAATGTTTGCAATTGAAGGTCTGCCAGAAGTGCTTGTAACTGAAAACGGTCCTCATTTCTGTAGCAAGGAGTTTCATGGTGTCGAGAGGATGATGGGCACTTTCCAAATTCAGATGAGGAAATACCTCAAGGATCATTCCACTGATGGATCACTAACTTTTTTTTGAACAGTTACAGGTCCACACTCATCGGAGACAAAAGTCCCGCAGAACTTCTCCACAGACGGCAGCCCCAGGCCCTCTTGAGCCTGCTTATGCTGACACCATGGCCAGCAGCATCACTGGCTGCTTCCAAGTTCTGCCCTGGGATCTCGGTGTGGGCGAAGTGATTTGGCCTCCAACAAGCCTAGACTCTGTGAACAATCATCCAGCACTGGGGCTGGAAGGTCTTTGGGGTGCAGCTTACAGACTGAGACGTTCTGCAACATGCCAATCAACTTCGTCCCCAACTAATTTCCCAACAGTTTTTTCCAGCTGACCAACAGCCCGCCCCGACAAGAGTGACGTACCCCAGACGTCGCCCAACCCCAGAGGCTGTCCTTCCCGGACTATGAGATGTCGCCTCGTCACCAACCACGAGTAATTCCGGATGAAGATTAAGGCATGCCGCTGCCTCCTCCTGCTCCACTGGCCCCACTGCCGAGGCCCACGTCACACAATCTTCGCCCCCACAGGGGGTGTTTTCGTCCGTATGCTCCTGTACCCCGAGTCACCAACGCCGCTGAGGACTAGGAGGAGGACCCAGCGGATGTGGCGTTCATTCGCATCAGATGCTTCCCCGCTTCCCCAAGGGGTCTCCACCGCTATGAAATCTCCGCACTGAGCAGCGGCGCGCTCCATTACGCGCGGCCGAGAAACGCATCGCGCGCATCAAAAGACAGTGATTAGCCATCCGGAACATTCAGCGGTTGGCCGCCCAGGATATAAAGCAACTCCAGACGCCGGCTCCGTTAACCACGGAGCCTTATTTAACGCCGCGCCAGATGTCTACAAGCCAGTTCTCATCGTGCTATGTTTCTACTCCACTGCTCGGAAGTGCTACGCTCCGGTGGACCTGCTGTTCGACGTTGATTTGGCTGCGCTCTGGACTTAGAATCCGAATGCTATACTGGAACTTGCACTTCAACGTTCACTAGGCTTAGTACGTCAACTGACTTGTGATTTCCGCCGGAATTCTGCATTTTACTTGCACTTCCTGGACGTTGGTATCGTTTGCTACTGCCCGTATCCCGCATTGTGCGCAGGGTCAAGTACGGATTTGGCATGGTGAATTTTAAGGGGTGGCCGGATACCCTTCCTGCCGCCACCCCATACCATCCTGGGACGGAATTAGTGTACCCCAGCTGTCTGCGTCTAGTGTAAATCGTGAAATAGTGCGAATGTGTT
The DNA here is from genome assembly GCF_023898315.1 of Schistocerca nitens. Lineage (NCBI taxonomy): Eukaryota > Metazoa > Arthropoda > Insecta > Orthoptera > Acrididae > Schistocerca > Schistocerca nitens. Next base: position 264,481,040 of record NC_064615.1, read on the forward strand.
TCAAATGTCTGCGAGTCGTGTAACTGAGGCTGGACGTGGGGACCAGCCCTGTATTCACCTAGGAGGATGTGGAAAACCTCTTAAAACCTACATCCAGGCTGGCCGGCACACCGGCCGCCGTCGTTAATCCTCCGGGCGGATTCGATCAGGGGCCAGCGGGCCTATCCGAGTCCAGGAAGCAGCGGGTTAACGCTCTCGGCTATCCTGGCGGGTACTGCCTGGACGTTGGTATAACCACCATCAATTTATATAACATTCCATAAAGTGTTCATCTACGACTTGGCGCTAGGAAACAGCATTATTTGTATCAGTGTTGTGTCAATAAACCGTATAAGCGTGATATATTTATTGTTTTATTCCTAGTTATAACAGAGACATTCTGAGCAGCCCTCTTAGATTGTTTGTAGATGATGCAGTCATTTACCGTCCTGTAAAGTAATCAGAAGTTCAAAACCAATTGCGAAATGACTTGGATAACATATCTATACGGTGCGAAAAGTGGCAATTAACTCTAAATGATGAAAAGTGTTAAGTGATCCACTTTAATACTAAAAGAAAAACGCTAAATTTGAGTTACACGATAAATCACGCAAACCTAAATGCTGTAAGTTCAAAGAAATACTTAGGTATTAGAAATAATTCAAAAGCCAAGATCGCTTAAATGCTGTTTACTGGATAACCGTTTTCAACACATTAAGGGTGCCATCATCGGATCTGAAAGTAGATTAACATTTATAAACCGTTTGGATATAATGATACAGGACACAGACCAGCTGATATAAAATCATTGTCACAAAAAATAAAAAATAACAACTGCTCTCATGGTCATTCCTTTCCATAAAACACGTAAAACCGAAGTCACAAGATAACACTATTTGGTACACGCCTGCTGTGGCACCTTTAGTGTGGTGAAATCGGTTATCCAGTAAACAGTATTTAAGCGATCTTGGCTTTTGAATTATTTCTACAACAGAGTGATCGCCCCACTACGCACTATGTATTTACTGCAATACTTAGGTATTAGAATCACGAATAACTTAAATTGGAACGATCACACATGTCATGCCGGGAAAGCAAATCCGAGACTGCGGTTTACTGATAGAAAACTTAGAAGGTGCAACAGGTCTACTAAAGGGACTGCTTACACATTATCCGCCCTATTCTGGAGTATTGCTGTGTGGTGAGGGATCCGCATCAGAGGAGCCTGACGGCGGACACCGAAAAAATTCAAAGAAAGGCATCTAGTTTTGTGTTACCGCGAAATAGGGGAGAGAGTGCCAGGGACATGATGCGCGAAATGGCGTGCAGTTCGGGCGTAAAAAGAGACGAACAGGGAAGCAATATAGCTTCGAATTTCACTTAATGTTTAAAGAGGATGAAATAATATTCGGCAAAACTCCAGCACTACCACACGCTTCTTAGGTGACCAGACAGAAAGCAATAAATGCTCCCGTTCTCACCTAACATAGTATTCTACACTACTGGCCATTAAAATTGCTACACCACGAATATGACGTGCTACAGACGTGAAATTTAACCAACAGGAAGAAGATGCTGTGATATGCAAATGATTAGCTTTTCAGAGCATTCACACAAGGTTGGCGCCGGCGACGACACCTACAACGTGCTGACATGAGGGAAGTTTCCAACCAATTTCTCATACACAAACAGCAGTTGGCCGGCATTGCCTGGCGAAACGTTGTTGTGATGCCTCGTGTAAGGAGGAGGAATGCGTACCATCACGTTTCCGTCTTTGATAAAGGTCGGATTGTAGCCTACGGCGATTGCGGTTTATCGTATCGCGACATTGCTGCTCACGTTGGTCGAGATCCAATGACTGTTAGCAGAATATGGAATCGGTGGGTTCAGGAGGGTAATACGGAACGCTGTGCTGGATCCCAACGGCCTCGTATCACTAGCAGTCAAGATGACAGGCATCTTATCCGCATGGCTGTAACGGATCGTGCAGCCACGTCTCGATCCCTGAGTCAACAGATGGTGATATATGCAGCATGGATGCTCGGAGACCATGGCTGCGGTTACCCTTGACGCTGCATCACAGACAGGAGCGCCTGCGATGGTGTACTCAACGACGATCCTGGATGCACGAATGGCAAAACGTCATTTTTTAGGATGAATCCAGGTTCTGTTTACAGCATCATCATGGTCGCATCTGTGTTTGGCGACATCGCGGTGAACTCACACTGAAAACGTGTATTCGTCATCGCCATACTGGCGCATCAACCGGCGTGATGGTATGGGGTGCCATTGGTTACACGTCTCGGTCACTTCTTGTTCGCAGTGACGGCACTTTGAAAAGTAGACGTTACATTTCAGATGTGTTACGACCCGTGGCTCTACCCTTCATTCGATCCCTGCAAAACCCTACATTTTAGCAGGATAACGCACGACCGCATGTTGCATGTCCTGTATGGGCCTTTCTGGATACAGACAATGTTCGACTGCTGCCCTGTCATGCACATTCTCCAGATCTCTCACCAACTGAAAGCGTCTGGTCAATGGTGGCGGAGCAACTGGCTCGTCACAATACGCCAGCCACTACTCTTGATGAAGTGTGGTATCGTGTTGAAGCTGCATGGGCAGCTGTACCTGTACACGCCACCCAAGCTCTGTTTGACTCAATGCCCAGGCGTATCAAGGCCGTTATTACGGCCAGAGGTGGTTGTTCTGGGTACTGATTTCTCAGGATATATGCACCCAAACTGCGTCAAAATGTAATCACATGTCAGTTCTAGTATAATATATTTGTCAAATGAATACCCGTTTATCATCTGCATTTCTTCTTGGTGTAGCAATTTTAATGGCCAGTAGTGTAATTACAAACAAGAGTGATGAAAATTTCTAACTTCAACACAGTGTAGTTTTTCTTAGCGAGCTACGTGTGATTCAAAAGCATACTGCAGGGATTTCGCCGTATTGTGGAATACTGAAGCCCCTGAAAGTATTAATTACACTCGTCTGGTAACCTCTTAGCTCCTTCCTTATCCGAATCCGAGAAATACGTTTCAGTTCTGGAACTGTTATCTGCTACGTCGATAACGAGTCACTTTACAACAGAATCCACGAAGCCACCGAAGCCCCTCATTTTCTCCTTATCTTTTATGACGTGCCATTCTATATCCCGCCAGCGTTTGGCAGTGACATATGAAAAACCTGCGTGTCTCAGTTCCAGTACGGCTGGCAGCTTAGCAGTCTTTTTATTTCTCGCGACAAATCCCTTAACTTTGCTCCAGACGAGTTGTGTTGGGTTAGAATGGACACAGTCCAAATAAAGAGTATTTAATTTTTCATTTTTGTCCTAAAATTACATTGTTACGTTTTGTTAATTTAAGCAACATTTATTAACACTCTTTCGTAAAATATCGATGATTAAGAATTAGTATTTGTAATCAAAACAGGAATTTCACTTGCAGTATGTAATTAGAAACAAGAAGGCGTGCATTACCCGTAAAAATGATGATGAATTTTACAATTACGAGATGTAGGTATTTCAAATGCAACGAAAAAAAAAGGATAACCGAGGTGAGACTTGAACCAGCAACCCACGAACTGCATATTATCTTTATTGCGGACTGGCAAGACAGCCAATCCACAATGGGCGGGAGACCGAAAGGCACGCGTTTAGCTCACGCAGGCTGGCGTGAGTTCTGGAACAGGACACGGTTGTTATAGTAGCAAAAATAGTACGTAGCTTCTGGAATACTTAACTTTAATCCATAATTGGTGAACATCTGTCTGACGGTACATGCATCACAAGATATATAGCAATTGATAATGGCGCCTTGCTAGGTCGTAGCAAATGACGTAGCTGAAGGCTATGCTAACTATCGTCTCTGCAAATGAGTCGGCTGTACAACTGGGGCGAGTGCTAGGAAGTCTCTCTAGACCTGCCGTGTGGCGGCGCTCGGTCTGCAATCACTGACAGTGGCGACACGCGGGTCCGACGTATACTAACGGACCGCGGCCGATTTAAAGGCTACCACCTAGCAAGTGTGGTGTCTGGCGGTGACACCACAATCTACGCTACCGATTCTGCTATACATCTAGCGTATATTTGTATCTCAACTGTATCAAATACAGTCCCACATCTAGTGTATATTTGTATCTCAACTGTATCAAATACAGTTCCTCGGTAAACATCAAAGCCGATTTTTTCGCTAAATTTATGAAAAACATTAATAACAACCTATTTCTAGTCATTTATTAACCGTGTGACATAAACGTGTTGCGCTACGGAGCAAGAAGCAGCCTCAGCCATTTTCAAACTGCTTGTTAACACGCGACAATCAGACAAAGAACAACTGTGCAGAGACTGTGATTGTACACGATATTTTAAATAGAAAATACAAAGCTAAAGCGTGATTAAGGAAAGCGTTGATGGCTGTTAACACATTAGAATGTGTCGAAGTTTCATTTAACGTAACTTAGTAATACGATATCTAATACACAGCCTGCCGCGGTGGCCGAGCGGTTCTAGGCGCTTCAGTCCGGAAACGCGCGACTTGCAACGGTCGCAGGTTCGAATCCTGCCTCGGGCATCGATGTGTGTGATGTCCTTAGGTTAGTTAGGTTTAAGTAGTTCTGAGTTCTAGGGGACTGATGACTTCAGATGTTAAGTCCCATAGTGTGTAACGCCGGAAATGCATATCCTCCTATTTCCATCTATTGTACTGTAAGTTTTTTCCTTATTTTGTTACCTGAATATATGACATTTCTGTGCCTTTATATATTGTAATTGTTTTACTATTTGTATATATATATATATATATATATATATATATATATATATATATATATATATATATTTATGCATTTATGTCGATGTATAATTGGTTTGTTTCGTAAATATTATTTGTATTTTTACGCTGGGTCTTGCCTAGGGAAAACTGCTATCGAACGATTACATCGATAGGTCGTGTGAAGAATCAAAGTGTGTAGGATATTTGGTAGTGTTAACTCTGCCGCGTGGAGCGCGGGCAGGGCAGTTGGAGTCTGGCTGGAGTAGCGAGTGGAGCAGGTGTGTGGTGTGACGCTCCCGCGAGTTGCCGCGCTTTCGGGGTTAGCAGCACGTAATTGCGCTCGACTTGCGATAATAGTTTCTGACATGGTGTCGCGGACGGGAAGCATTAGCTGGCGCACATCAAGAGCCCGTTTCGCCTGGTGACCGTGTCGAGAAGAAGGCGCGCCAGCATCCAGCTTCTGCAACAGCGACGGCCGACAATGAGTGACTGTCGCCACCTCCTCGATCGACGGCTTCAAACCTTCAATCAACTAACAAGGAAGACTAAAAGCACGTAAAGTTTCAGAACTGTATGGCAGACCTCAGCTTTACAAATTGTTCCATTTGCCTCGCAAAATTACAGCAACTTAGCATGAACCTTTGTTGCTCATTGTCCCAATTGCATTACCAAGCAGGGTCCCTTCCTTTTCCGAAATGAACCCGAGTGTCGTTGAAATTCAAACGCCAGCATTAAAATAATATAATTAGATTTCACTGCTTTAATTTCAAAGCTTAGTTAAGGTATTCATAGCTGGCTACAATAGTTAGGTTACACAAGCACAAATTAAGAGTGCGAGTTTTGTTAGCATATTTTAGCTTACCTGTGACTGCAGCTCAGCTTCGTACGTACTAAATTTTACTATTGTTAATTATTCAGAATCATTTAATTCAAGTTCAAAGTTAAATCTCTTGTTTCTAAATTGCGTAGAGTCAAGTTGCTTTAGAAATGATTGTTGAGGTAGTCCAAGACTAACCGTATTTTACTGGATTTCGATGTGCTTCAGAAAGAAAGCTCACTATTAACTTCAGTCACTAAATTAACTTTCGATTTTCCGGTTTTATTAATTCTTTTGCTAAATTAAGTCAGAGTGTAGCGAAAATTATTACTTCTGACAAACTTTCAGTTTTCATACTACACGTGTCAACCTTCAGTTGCCACGCTTCTAGTGCTAATTATATGTGTAATAACCTTTCTTTTTCAGTTACTATAGTGATTGTCCTTAGGACTGGCGACCGTGATTTCCCCAAATCTCAAATATCTAATTACCGCTAGTTAATTGTTGACGTAACGGCCGCACATTTACTTTCTTTATTAACTTTACCCCTTTTCAAAATTAATTTCCACCAGTTTCATTTGCATTTTTCCTTTCATTTAGATGTAACCCTTTCCTCCCTCTTTACCGACAGATTAACTTCGGTGACGATTGCTTTCCCAAATTTCCCATTAGGTACACGCGGTTTAATTTTTCACTGTCAGTAAGGTCGATAAGTGAGGGGGAGGTTACACGTGGCGACCTGGTGACAGGACAATCTTCAGATTTGAGGTTGTTCTGGACACGAATTTTGCATTGTGCAAATCTCGTAACAAAGTACTGGTTACGAAATGGTCGATACGTCATCGAGAATATTAGTCTGAGGAATCCTAATTAGATTTGAGATTTGTTATTTATATTGAAAATTATTAAAATGAGTGAAGGCAACAATTACCAAAATTTGGTAGACTTGGGTACGGAACAGTCGGTCGAACAGTGGGAAACGCGCACCGCGGTACCCATTGTTCAGGGGCAGGCGGCTAGCATGAAAGACGCGACCGCCGAGACGCAACAAAGAGCAGAAATGGAATTCCAAACATTAGTAAATGTTTCGGAATCGGAAGTGAAAATCAAATCGGAATCCCTTGATGACGAATACGGGGGGACAATTAAAGAGGAAGCCGCTACGGAAGTAAAACCGGTAGTTTCCGGGAATTTAACTGATTTATTGAATGTTTTGATTAACGAAATCAAGGCTCAGTCTAGCAAGATAGAAACTCAATCGGCAGAAATTAAAGCTCAGGTTGCCAAGCAAGAAGCTCAGTCTGAAAAAATTGACAGGAAGCTAGACAATCAGAACAAAGCTATTAATGTCGTTAACAACAATGTTGGAGTTGTTAACACAAAAGTTGATAAAATCAAAGAAGATATTGTTGTGATTAATACCGAAATCGGTAATCTTAAATAGGAAATGATAGGCGTTCAGGCGGAAATTGCGAGCATAAATACGCGTTTTAATTCCGAAATTAGCAGAATCGAGAAAAGTGTAGGAGACGCAGTTGCTCCGATCATCGAGGATAAGGTGACGGAACAAATTCAATTAGTGAGAAAAGACGATCAACAGAAGGTGGAAACTTTAAAGGTTTTAGTATCCGAAGTAGATACCAAAGTGAGGAAGCAGGCTAGTACCTGCGAAGAGAAAAAGAGGGAAGTGGAAACGCTTGCGACAACCACTTGCCAAGTGATTACGAGAGTGTCGGAATTAGAAAAGAAACTTGAAGAAAAACAGAGCTATGTGCCAATCTGTGCACATAGTTCGGAATTGTTGACGAAAGAGGAGCGGTTCGACCCCTTGAAAAAAGGCGGTATACACGCGACGGATTTCATTAAAAACTGTGAAAGAGTTTTACCCAGATCATGGACTAATGAGAAGAAAATTAATGCGGTTATTGATGTGTTGGCTGGTGATGCCAAGCGTTGGGGCTTAAACCTCAACATTACGAACCTGACTTTTGACGAGTTTAAAAATTTGTTTCTGGCTGAATACTGGTCAGAGCAAAAACAGCAAAGTGTCTGGCGCGAATTTGTCGTATCGAGGCCTTTCGATGCGAATTCGCGCGGCTCGATGAAGGAGTTTTGTGAGGGCTGGATCCGCAAGTTGGAATATTTGCGTGATCGTCGCACGGAAACCGAAATAGTTTGGGAACTCTACAAGAAGCTTCCAGATGATACAAAACGCTACGTAGGAAGCAATTACAGGACAATCAATGATTTCTTGGAAAGAGTTGAGGACGAGGACTATTGGCGCAATAATCGCGACAGTGGTAGCAGCCGTGGTAAAAACAACGGGTACCACAGCAACCACAACAATCATAACTATGGGAATAATGCATACCGCAATCTTGGCAGCAGTAACAATAGTGGTTCGGGCCGTAATGACAATCGATACAATGCAAATAATAACAGGAATGACGGAAACCAGTATCGTACTAACGTGGTACGGGCTTCACAGAATAGTAATAACGCCAGAGGGTGTGATCAGCCGCCTCAGCAGCATCCGGGGACCGTATCTGCTGGGACGAGACAGGGAAACCATTAGCCGCGCCAGTGAGGGGCCGACCGGGCGTGGAGAAATTTTGGCGGCCCAATAACAGGAGAAAACCCAGGTGTCGTCGTTATGAAAATTCCGTGTGGAATAATCAACGGCGGGAGAGTGTGCCAGTGTTAGGAGAAAGGAGTGCGCCCACAAGTAGTAAATCAGCTGTATACACGGCAGTAGGAAGTACATTCACTGTCAGTGAGAACAATTTAAGTAGTGTTCCGGAAATCGATTATAAAGTGGCAGCTGTAATACCCACAGCGGAACTGGAGATTAAGTTTAAGAATGATTCGCAAGTGTTGAGAGAAGATCAGATGTCGGATAAAACGTCCGTCATCGAGCGAGGGGATGCAGAGAGGGATGAGGTCTGGTTAAGGCAGTTCGGTCGCTTATACGACGAACTAAGAGATTATAGGGGCCTGTATGGGAGAAGTGTTTATGGGGAGCGCGGGCAGGATTTGCCGCGTTTCGTCCCACAGGAAGATAGTATTTGTGAAGTGATAGAAAGTTCTGGCCCTAACCGGCAGACTTTACCGAAAGTCGTAGTGGTAGAAGTAGCCGACCCATCCGACGCAAGCCTCCAGTTTAAACATTGCGGGAGTATTAAGGAGAAAGATTACGAAAATTTTAGTGATAGCCGGACACGATTGGTAGAAAAGCACGTAGATTACAGCGTGTATGAGGTTAGAGCTGACATTATACGGTCAGAAGATAACAGTGTGGGTTGCGCAGATCTAGAGGAAGTAATTGCAGATACTACTGGGCACATTTCTCCAGGTAGATTGGCAGATGAGATCAATCTGATTAAAGAGGAATCAACGAAGGTGACAATTAGTGAATTGATAGCAAAGCAACACTCACTAGTTGACGAGTTACAGGATAAGGTTTCGGTATTGGAGGCGAAGCTACAGACTAAGCTTCAGGACAAACGTGTTGAAATTAAAACTGTATGTGAACAGAGGCTGAAAAAGCCGCCAGATAAGCCGGTTTTAGGATCAAAGCCGGATGGTTTTTTCTGGAATGACCTGGATATAGACGAGGATTTACTGTGGAAAAATAAAGAAACAGTCGAGGACAAGTGTAGACAGATAGTAGTGTCTGTTAATATGCACGACCTACAATTAACGTGTTGATTGACACCGGTGCAGAATTGAGTGCTGTATCTGGGAAAATATTTGAGTTACTGAAAGACAGACCCGGCATCGTAGTTATGCCAGTAACAGGGGTGAAAATTATCGGTGCTACTGGGAAGGCCAGTAAACCGGTCACAGAACAGATATTTGTCAAGTTCGAGATATGTGGGGCACGATTTGAACAAGAGTTTGTCGTCGTGCCAGACTTAACTACGGAAGTAATTATCGGGTTAGATTGGCTATTAAAGTACCGTGCAGTGATTAATTGCGAAAGCAAAACTTTGACATGTACGTCCCAAGATAAAACAATAGTAGTTAGTTTTGACGGGGCAGGAGACGGTGTGCATAGGCAATACCAGCCTATACACATTGTTAACTGGCCGGATGACATTGATGCAGGAATGAATTTGAACTGCCGTAACGTGAGGAATCTCGGCATTGACAAAAGTGTAGAAAGTGAATTGGAAGAGATAATCAAATTCCCTCCACGGATTGACATTAGTATTGGTGTGAAAAAGGATCGTTTGCGAGAAGTAATGAAGCTAAAAGCCGATGCTCGCATACGTCGTCATGACGCTAAAGCGCGTTTTGCTAAGTTTGCAATCGGAGACTTAGTATGTGTAAAAGCTCATGAGAAATCGAGCGAGATAGACAATGAAATCTCTAAATTTAAGTTTGTTTATAATGGACCATATAAAGTCATTGGTATACCTCACACAAATGCTTATTGCTTAGAGTATCCAAACTCTGGAAAACGATTAGGTATACGGAATATTGTAGACTTGAAATTGTACCAACCTAGGGTTGATTAATACCACAGAATGGGTAATTTGTACAGTATGTAAAATAGAGTGTAAGATTTAACGATTTGCTAGATTGCCATGCTTTTGACTGACCAAGGTCATTAAAGAAGTTGTAATTAATAAGTAATTAATTTTGATTAATCAATTTAATTTTAATCAATTTGATCATGATCTAATCAACTGAAAAATCCAAGCTGCTAGTTTTTCAGCTGAGTCACAGTAGATTAAGGAATATAAATATGCTTTTGTAACTAGCTGTCAGATTTCATGAATGTGTGTTTTACTAGTCATTGCCGATGTACTTAGACGCTGTTTTAAGTTTCAGGCTAGTACATGCGTGTGATGGTGGACAGTGTTGAGTTATCCACTGTGATAGTATTAAGGGACTCCTTGAGATTACTCGGGAGTGAGTTTTCCTAAAGAATTCAGTGAAACGGACGTTCTGGAAATGCCGCTACACAGGCGAGTGAGGTCAAGCGTGCCGCACAGGCGGGCGCAACAATACTGGCGAGGCGGAGCCGCTGTCGGCTCTTGGGTCGCTGTCGACTCTTGTGCCGCTGTCGGCATTCTTTGTACTTGCGAGTACGGAAGGCGGAGTTGTTTTTCTTCCCGGACAGCTGATGTGAAAGAATTCTGCTGTCAATATTTATGTTTTTGTCGATCTACTGTATATTATTTTCTTGTTTAGCGTTAAGTGGACTCTCATGACGAGATAATAATTATGAAAAGGTTATATAAAATGTGTATTCTACGTAATTAATAATTAATTTGCGTATTTTGATCTACCTGTTTTTGTGACCATGTACTCTAATTAATTTTGCAAATAGTATTCCATTTCTTATAGTATTACGAATTTTAATGATTTTGGAATAGCTAAACCATTTTCTATGCTTTCTATGAATTTTAATATGTTGTCAACCTGTTTTATTTTGTGCAAGATGACAGAGTGGAATAAGATTAGGACTGTCACCACTCAATTTTTATGGTCTAAAAAATTGATTTATGCTTAATTAGACAAATGCTAAATTTTGATGATGTTTTGAGCATATGCATTTCCGCTGTTTATTTTTTGGGACATTTTCTGAGTCTGTTTAGGTTACACGAACATCCTCAGACAATGTGGGGCACGTGTAACGCCGGAAATGCATATCCTCCTATTTCCATCTATTGTACTGTAAGTTTTTTCCTTATTTTGTTACCTGAATATATGACATTTCTGTGCCTTTATATATTGTAATTGTTTTACTATTTGTATATATATATATATATATATATATATATATATATATATATATATATATATATATATTTATGCATTTATGTCGATGTATAATTGGTTTGTTTCGTAAATATTATTTGTATTTTTACGCTGGGTCTTGCCTAGGGAAAACTGCTATCGAACGATTACATCGATGGGTCGTGTGAAGAATCAAAGTGTGTAGGATCTTTGGTAGTGTTAACTCTGCCGCGTGGAGCGCGGGCAGGGCAGTTGGGGTCTGGCTGGAGTAGCGAGTGGAGCAGGTGTGTGTTGTGACGCTCCCGCGAGTTGCCGCGCTTTCGGGGTTTAGCAGCATGTAATTGCGCTCGACTTGCGATGATAGTTTCTGACATGGTGTCGCGGACGGGAAGCATTAGCTGGCGCACATCAAGAGCCCGTTTCGTCTGGTGACCGTGTTGAGGAGAAGGCGCGCCAACATCCAGCTTCTGCAACAGCGACGGCCGACAATGAGTGACTGTCGCCACCTCCTCGATCGACGGCTTCAAACCTTCAATCAACTAACAAGGAAGACTAAAAGCACGTAAAGTTTCAGAACTGTATGGCAGACCTCAGCTTTTCAAATTGTTCCATTTGCCTCGCAAAATTACAGCAACTTAGCATGAACCTTTGTTGCTCATTGTCCCAATTGCATTACCAAGCAGGGTCCCTTCCTTTTCCGAAATGAACCCGAGTGTCGTTGAAATTCAAACGCCAGCATTAAAATAATATAATTAGATTTCACTGCTTTAATTTCAAAGCTTAGTTAAGGTATTCATAGCTGGCTACAATAGTTAGGTTACACAAGCACAAATTAAGAGTGCGAGTTTTGTTAGCATATTTTAGCTTACCTGTGACTGCAGCTCAGCTTGGTACGTACTAAATTTTACTATTGTTAATTATTCAGAATCATTTAATTCAAGTTCAAAGTTAAATCTCTTGTTTCTAAATTACGTAGAGTCAAGTTGCTTTAGAAATGATTGTTGAGGTAGTCCAAGACTAACCGTATTTTACTGGATTTCGATGTGCTTCAGAAAGAAAGCTCACTATTAACTTCAGTCACTAAATTAACTTTCGATTTTCCGGTTTTATTAATTCTTTTGCTAAATTAAGTCAGAGTGTAGCGAAAATTATTACTTCTGACAAACTTTCAGTTTTCATACTACACGTGTCAACCTTCAGTTGCCACGCTTCTAGTGCTAATTATATGTGTAATAACCTTTCTTTTTTAGTTACTATAGTGATTGTCCTTAGGACTGGCGACCGTGATTTCCCCAAATCTCAAATATCTAATTACCGCTAGTTAATTGTTGACGTAACGGCCGCACATTTACTTTCTTTATTAACTTTACCCCTTTTCAAAATTAATTTCCACCAGTTTCATTTGCATTTTTCCTTTCATTTAGATGTAACCCTTTCCTCCCTCTTTACCGACAGATTAACTTCGGTGACGATTGCTTTCCCAAATTTCCCATTAGGTACACGCGGTTTAATTTTTCACTGTCATTAAGGTCGATAAGTGAGGGGGAGGTTACAAGTGCTCAGAGCCATTTGAACCATCTAATACTTAAGCAGGACCTACTCGTACTTCCAAGAGCTTCCATACCGGTGTATGCTATGGTTTCTGACCAATTATCGCGTTTGCGTTTGTTTACGTCGGGTTTATTGTAAATTTGTGGTAAGATCTGATGGGACTAAACTGCTTAGGTCATCGGTCCCTAAGCTTACACAGTACTAAATCTAACTTAAACTAACTTACGCTGTGGACTACACACACACACCCATGCCCGAGGGTGGACTCGAAACTCCGACGGGAGGAGCATCGCGGACTGTGACAAGACGCCCCAGACCGTGCAGCGGGATTTATTCTTATTATGAACACAGCGTAGGTCCCGAATTCGAGTCTCGGTCCGGCACACAGTTTTAATCCGGCAAGAAGTTTCATATCAGCGCGCACTCAGCTGCAGAACTGAAATTTCATTCCGGTAGAGAAATACACTACTGGCCATTAAAATTGCTACACCAAGAAGAAATGCAGATGATAAACGGTATTCATTGGACAAATATATTATACTAGAACTGACATGTGATTAAATTTTTACGCAATTTGTGAGCATAGATCCTGAGAAATCAGTATCCAGAACAACCCCCTCTGGCCGTAATAACGGCCTTCATACGCCCGGGCATTGAGTCAAACAGAGCTTGGATGGCGTGTACAGGTACAGGTGACCATGCAGCTTCAACTCGATACCACAGTTCATCAAAAGTAGTGACTGGTGCATTGTGACGAGCCAGTTGCTCGGCCACCATTGACCAGACGTTTTCAGTTGATGAGAGATTTGCAGAATGTGCTGGCCAGAGCAGCAGTCGAACATTTTCTGTATCCAGGAAGGCACGTACAGGACCCGCAACATGCGGTCGTGCATTATCCTGCCGAAATGTAGGGTTTCGCAGGGATCGAATGAAGGGTACAGCCACGGGTCGTAACACATCTGAAATGTAACGTACACTATTCAAAGTGCCGTCAATGCGAACAAGAGGTGACCGAGACGTGTAACCAATGGCACCCCATACCATCACGCCGTGTGATACGCCAGTATGGCGATGACGAATACACGCTTCCAATGTGCGTTCACCGCGATGTCGCCCAACACGGATGCGACCATGATGATGCTGTAAACAGAACCTTGATCCATCCGAAAAAATGACGTTTTGCCATTCGCGCACCCTGGTTCGTCGTTGAGTACACCATCGCAGGCGCTCCTGTCTGTGATGCAGCGTCAAGGGCAACCGCAGCCATAGTCTCCGAGCTCATAGTCCATACTGCTGCAAACGTCGTCGAACTGTTCGTCCAGATGGCTGTTGTCTTGCAAACGTCCCTATCTGCTGACTCAGGGATCGAGACGTGGCTGCACGATCCGTTACAGCCATGCGGATAAGATACCTGTCATCTCGACTGCTATTGATACGAGGCCGTTGGGATCCAGCACGGCGTTCCATATTACCCTCCTGAACCCACCGATTTCATATTCTGCTAACAGTCATTGGATCTCGACCAACGCGAGCAAAAATGTCCCGATACGATAAACCACAATCGCGATAGGCTACAATCCGACCCTTATCAAAGTTGGAAACGTGATGGTATGCATTTCTCCTCCTTACACGAGGCATCACAACAACGTTTCACCAGGCAACGCCGGCCAACTGCTGGTTGTGTATGAGAAATCGGTTGGAAACTTTCCTCATCTCAGCACGTTGTAGGTGTCGCCACCTACGCCAACCTTGTGTGAATGCTCTGAAAAGCTAATCATTTGCATATCACAGCATCTTCTTCCTGTCGGTTAAATTTCGCGTCTGTAGCACGTCATCTTCGTGGTGTAGCAATTTTAATGGCTAGTAGTGTAGCTTCAAGGTGGTTCAATGAACCCCCTACCAGGAATTTAAATGTGGATTGCGGAGTAGTCATTTTGATGTAGGTGTAGACGTACACACCACGGCAGTAAGCAGTGTATAGGTAACCACCACTGGGCTATGCGGGTGTGGGACTTGGTGCATGCGTGAGAGCTTGGCGCCGCGCCGTGCGGTGGACCTGCTCCCGCTTCCTGCTGAGCTTGTTAGCTCGTGCTGCAGCTGTTGCGTAGCTGGGCGGTCAAGGCCGGCCTCCCGCGGCAGCCCGCAGACGCCCGCCTTTCAGAGCTGCCAGTCACGCAAAGCTCATCAAGCGCGGCACGGGCGACCGCGTGGGCCGGCCGCGATTGGAAGTGGCCCGTCGGCGCGGGCACGTTGGCAGCCCTGCGCCGCGCTCTCACGGCTGTTGACCCTGGCGCTGCCGCTGCCGCTGCCGCTAACTCGTACGGAGCCGCAGCGCCACCGGCCGTGGGCGGAATGCGGAAATTAGGGGCGGAGCGGTCGCTGCCCGTGGTTATGCAAATGCGTCGTGTCACGCCGTCAGGCTTTTCAGTGGTTCATTGGAAGCTCTTCTGCCTGCTGCACGACGCGAATCGATTACATCTGCAGCAGTGTCATACGGTAGTTCCGTACGAATCCCAAAATCCTTCGACATTTACGTGAGCTACTATACGATAGTCTGTTCGGGCAATGGTGAATTGGCTATTTATTAATATTATGACGTATGCAATGTAAATAATTCGATTCAGGAGCCATAGGCACATCAAAGCTTTGGCAGAACTTCACCATGAACATAGAACAACTGATATTAATAACAGCATCCTAATAATAACACGGTATTGTTATATTTTCCCGCTGGGGCCACCAGGACCACACCAAGTCTTGTTACATTGTGAACGTTGCCTCGTTTGAAGCTCACAGTTCCTTCATGCGATTGGGCTTACTTTCGCTCCTTCGTCTTTGCGGCACCACCTCTTCATTTTGGATGCTCGTCTCGGTGTAGCTCGTTCGTTACTCTCTTCTTACGGAAGAGATTCCTCTCACAGGCGTCTTCGGGTCTGATTTGCATGGAATTGATGTCTTCTTTGGTATTTCTAAAACAGTGAATTCTGGTTTTGGGATATGAATGAAAAAAGTGGAAGATCTTGGTCAACGTGTTCCCGTCCACTCGTCTGAGGTGACCGTAAAATCGCAAACGTTTTTTGCCGACTGAATGTATAAATTTTTCTGTTTTGCCGTGGACATCCTTGCTGGATATTTTTTGTTGTATTCCATTCTTGTAGCTGTATCTCGTGATTGCCAATAGTTAGAAAAATATGTAGAAATACGACGTAAAAGTTATATGAATAATTTAATAACAAAGGTTCTATTCTAACGACTGTAAATGATGTAGATGACAGATAATTATGATGAATAATATTTATTCAAGGATGGACATCTCAAATAAAAGAGGAAGTGCTCTTAAGATACTCAGTTAAAAAACCGACAGAAATGCAATAAAGTTACGATGGGAGAGTTACGAGAATCGTAGCAAATAATGTTTATTCAAGAATGGATATCTCAAATAAAAGGGGAAGTGCTCTTACGATACTCAGTTACAATACCGACAGAAATGCAATGAAGTTACATTGGGAGAGTTACGAGAATCATAGCAAAATCCCTCAACTAAATAGTCATTGGAGATACGCGAAAACTAGGTTCAAATGGCTCTGAGCACTATGGGACTTAACATCTATGGTCATCAGTCCCCTAGAACTTAGACCTACTTAAACCTAACTAACCTAAGGACAGCACACAACACCCAGCCATCACGAGGCAGAGAAAATCCCTGACCCGCCGGGAATCGAACCCGGGAACCCGGTCTGGCTGTTCACAAATCCGCAATACAAGCGGAAAAAATATGAATACTACTCCTGGACACATTCAGAACTCTCGTGAGTTAGATCCCTTCGAAGTTAGAGTATTGTAGCGGCAATCACTGCCAAAAATCAATCACCTGTACTACTGAATCACGCATTTTACAATAGGCAAATATTTCGTTCTTAGCTCTATAGACGTGATTTGATTGAACTTGACCACTTCGCAGACTAAACTAGTATATTACAAGAATATTTAAATAAAGAAATCTCATACACATTGGATTACACTCAGGTTATTTATAACAAATAGAAGTAATGGTTGGTTCATAAATAAATAAGCCAGCATCTTGCGCAAGTGTGCTCATGATAAATGACAACAGCCGGTCGGTGGTGGCCGAGCGGTTCTAGGCGCTACAGTCTGGAACCGCGCGACCGCTACGGTCGCAGGTTCGAATCCTCCCTCGGGCATGGATGTGTGTGATGTCCTTAGGTTAGTTAGGTTTACGTAGTTCTAAGTTCTAGGGGACTGACGACCTTAGAAAGTAAGTCCCATAGTGCTCAGAGCCATTTGAACCAATTTAAATGACAACAGATTGTCGTTAAATATTTTTTAAACAATTATTTATGCCTTCTTGACAGAAGAGTCTTTTGGTTGTCCTTTCAATCATGATGTCTACTAACACATGTGACTGACCATTTTGAAACTAGCACTGTTTTGTGATAGTACTTGCAGTCAACATTTAAATAAAATTATTGGCAAAATAGTAAACCGTTTATTGAATAAATACATGTATGACAAAATGTGAGGTATTCAAGCTGTAGTCATTTGCATTGTGTTATTGTGGAGAATACGATGTACTGGCAACATCATCACAATGAAAAGGTATAAAAAAAGCAATAAATCGAGAAAAAAAATATGTACACATATGTAGCTTTCAGCAGTGATAGCTATAGTGCAATGCTCATCTGAGACATCATATACTGAAATCGCATGAAGCTTTTAAAACTTGTTAATTCAGAGAGCTATGGGAAGTCATCTTTCAGCTTACGTAAAATGGATTCCAAACTGCGAATATGGACAACCATCAGCTGTATAATGGAATCTCGAAAATGAAAATTTGTGCTGGACCAGGACTCTAGCCCGGATTTCCCGCTTATCGCGAACGGTCATCTTAAGCATTTGGGTATGTGAGCACGAATCTCGGCCACACCTAAACTTCCACATGTCGCTACCATGTGTCTACAACCTGTACTCGTACATCCATTATGTATATTCCCGTGCAGGGGAGACATTTTACTTGGAAGTTGCTTGCTCAGTATCGGCGAATACACTACTGACCATTAAAATTGCCACACCACGAAGATGACGTGCTACAGACGCGAAATTTAACTGACAGGAAGAAGATGCTGTGATATGCAAATGATTAGCTTTTCAGAGCATTCACACAAGGTTGGCGCCGGTGGCGACACCTACAACGAGCTGACATGAGTAAAGTTTCCAACCGATTTCTCATACACAAACAGCAGTTGACCGGCGTTGTCTGGTGAAACGTTGTTGTGACGACCCGTTTAAGGAGGAGAAATGCGTACCATCACGTTTCCGACTTTGATAAAGGTCGGGTTGTAGTCTATCGCGATTGCGGTTTATCGTTTCGCGACATTGCTGCTCGCATTGGTCGAGATCCAATGACTGTTAGCAGAATATGGAATCGGTGGTTTCAGGAGGGTAATACGGAACGCCGTGCTGGATCCCAACGGCCTCGTATCACTAGCAGTCGAGATGACAGGCATCTTATCCGCATGGCTGTAACGGATAGTGCAGCCACGTCTCGATCCCTGAGTCAGCATATGGGGACGTTTGCAAGACAACAACCATCTGGACGAACAGTTCGACGACGTTTGCAGCAGCATGGACTATGAGCTCGGAGACCATGGCTGCGGTTACCCTTGACGCTGCATCACAGATAGGAGCGCCTGCGATGGTGTACTCAAAGACGAACCTGGGTGCACGAATGGCAAAATGTAATTTTTTCGGATGAATCCAGGTTCTGTTTACAGCATCATAATGGTCGCATCCGTGTTTGGCGACATCGCAGTGAACGCACATTGTAATCGTGTATTCGTCATCGCCATACTGGCGTATCACACGGCGTGATGGTATGGGCTGCCATTTTGTTACACGTCTCGGTTACCTCTTGTTCGCATTGACGGCACTTTGAACAGTGGACGTTACATTTCAGATGTGTTACGACCCGTGACTGTACCCTTCATTCGATCCCTGCGAAACCCTACATTTCAGCAGGATAATGCGCGACCGCATGTTGCATGTCCTGTACGGGCCTCTCTGGATACAGAAAATATTCGACTGTTGCCCTAGCCAGCGCATTCTCCAGATCTCTCACCAATTGAAAACGTCTGGTCAATGGTGGCCGAGCAACTGGCTCGTCACAATACGCCAGTCACTACTCTTGATGAACTGTGGTATCGTGTTGAAGCTGCATGTGTTCCTGTACACGCCATCCACGCTCTGTTTGACTCAATGCCCAGGCGTATCAAGGCCGTTATTACGGCCAGAGGTGGTTGTTCTGGGTACTGATTTCTCAGGATCTGTGCACCCAAATTGCGTGAAAATGTAATCACACGTCAGTTCTAGTATAATATATTTGACCAATGAATATCCGTTTATCATCTGCATTTCTTCTTGGTGTAATAATTTAAATGGCCAGTAGTGTAAATACGGTACTGCAGTGCCTGTACTATTCTGAATTACGATGGAATGTTCCTTATTGTATCATATCTTTCAATTTGTCTGACACTCCGCCATTTTTGGAGCAGTGTCTCCTGCGCAAAGGCCATGCGAGCAGCTGCCGTCTAAATTCCCAGCCTTGGGGTTTACCCACTGCCAGTGGCTCCGCTCGTCTTTCTCCCTGGCTGGCCTATACTGATCACTTAGCCTTGATCCTCAGGCTCGCTAGCGTACAGCCGTACAACGATTTCATCTCATCTCTTACCAATAATGGGCAGCCGATTAGCTCGCCTAAATACATGTAACGTAACATACCAAGTAACGTGATTTTATCTCTGCTTCGTGACAACTCCGTGGTGATTTTCGAATAAAATGGTATATTGTTCTTCATGGAAATTTTCAGAATAAATGAAAAACGTAAATCTTTTTAATGTCCTCTTCGACAAATTGGACCCCCACCTTTGACAAATCCTGGCTACGTCCTCGACATGAGACATAAAGCTTATGGTGTTCTGTAATAGAACGTGAAAGAAAATTCTGCCCGTCTCTGCTCCTGTACTTTTGAGGTGAGAAATAAATAACTTCGAACCATGCTGGGCAGCTGTTTTGATAGACTACGTTCGACCGCTACGGCCATAGTTGCCATTTAGAATAATTTTAATGTAAATAACGGGTGCCCTCCTTTAATGAAATTTTTATCATTTGTGTAACTAATAATTCGAATGGATAATGTGATGCAATGTGGAAGCGTGTTGCTTATGTGGAAACAAGAGTTACCTGTCCTCTAGAGTGCTGCACTGTAGCGGAATTTGCGGGAAATAGTTGCAATCTTTCCTATTTTTCACGGTTACTAATGTTAATTCGCACTATCTGTAATTTAGATTAGCGTGTTTATAAAATAATCTACACTCGCTGAGAACTATTCGAGGTTGTACAGAAGAATTTCAGTTCGGACTTAGATACGCAGCTTAAATGTTTAGAGCAACATTTTGCGACAAATAAGGAAAACTGTTGTCAAATACTTGACGAAGATAAAAAATCTTTGAAGGTTCTGTTGTCCACACTTAAATCGAGATGCAAACAAGAACAACTGAACGGTTTCTTCAAAACAATAAAGAGTTGTTTTCTTCCTCCACAGTTATTAACGTGGGTATTCAAAATGGTTCAAATGGCTCTGAGGACTGTGGGACTTAACTTCTAATGTCATCAGTCCCCTAGAACTTAGAACATCACACACATCCATGCCCGAGGCAGGATTCGAACCTGCGACCGTAGCGGTCGCGCGGTTCCAGACTGTAGCGCCTAGAACCGCTCGGCCACACCGGCCGGCAACGTGGGTATTGTAATTTAGTACAGAAATATGGAAATTTAATTGTAATTAGCACAAAAACCTAAAATAAGATCAGTGTCTGCTCAAATCCTGGGTCTGAACGAAGATTACATTCATAAATTTTCGTTTCTTTGCGGGTCATGACAAGTGGAAATAACGTGACCATCCAGAAATTTCGAAAATATTGTCGTGATACTGCGGAAATGTGCGTAGACGAATTTCCCCAAGTAACAATCAGTTCATAACGTGTTAATGCACTATGCTCAGATACCAGAACCAGGGGATGTTACCAGTAGGCCCATTATCTGAAGATGCTCAGGAAGACAGAAATAAAGATACGAGAAAATATCGGAACGGCTTTCCAGGAAAAGTTCACGCACAAATACAATGGAAGATGTATTTCATTAGTTCCTTGTATCTTCGGATCCTCTTATTTCGAGCCTCAGAGTAATGAAACCCAAAAAAAGTAAAAATCTGTCAATGGACTCGCTTTTCGTAATAATGAGTCTGAAAATTTTCTAGAAATATCTGGTAAGCATGATAGTTTGATTTCAAAACATAATAACTATCTCGATAGTGAGAGCGATTGGTTTTTACGCTGTCTTTTTGTTTACATATGTTTTAACTGTAGATATCTGGTCCATAGCAGTTACCTCAACAAGTTTCAAAATATAAGCCAAAGAATAAGAAACTGTTTTTTTTTGTTTTGCAATTGTCATATTACTATCGTTATTTGCCGTTTTTAATTTTGAAATTGTAATACGCAATTCGTAATCAGCGACCTCAAAAACTATAACATATTTAAATGAAATTCCAACCATTTTGAATGAAGTGGCCGGCCATATTGGATCCGATTTTTTGCATCTTGGAATTATACACTCCTGGAAATGGAAAAAAGAACACATTGACACCGGTGTGTCAGACCCACCATACTTGCTCCGGACACTGCGAGAGGGCTGTACAAGCCATGATCACACGTACGGCACAGCGGACACACCAGGAACCGCGGTGTTGGCCGTCGAATGGCGCTAGCTGCGCAGCATTTGTGCACCGCCGCCGTCAGTGTCAGCCAGTTTGCCGTGGCATACGGAGCTCCATCGCAGTCTTTAACACTGGTAGCATGCCGCGACAGCGTGGACGTGAACCGTATGTGCAGTTGACGGACTTTGAGCGAGGGCGTATAGTGGGCATGCGGGGGGCCGGGTGGACGTACCGCCGAATTGCTCAACACGTGGGGCGTGACGTCTCCACAGTACATCGATGTTGTCGCCAGTGGTCGGCGGAAGGTGCACGTGCCCGTCGACCTGGGACCGGACCGCAGCGACGCACGGATGCACGCCAAGACCGTAGGATCCTACGCAGTGCCGTAGGGGACCGCACCGCCACTTCCCAGCAAATTAGGGACACTGTTGCTCCTGGGGTATCGGCGAGGACCATTCGCAACCGTCTCCATGAAGCTGGGCTACGGTCCCGCACACCGTTAGGCCGTCTTCCGCTCACGCCCCAACATCGTGCAGCCCGCCTCCAGTGGTGTCGCGACAGGCGTGAATGGAGGGACGAATGGAGACGTGTCGTCTTCAGCGATGAGAGTCGCTTCTGCCTTGGTGCCAATGATGGTCGTATGCGTGTTTGGCGCCGTGCAGGTGAGCGCCACAATCGGGACTGCATACGACCGAGGCACACAGGGCCAACACCCGGCATCATGGTGTGGGGAGCGATCTCCTACACTGGCCGTACACCACTGGTGATCGTCGAGGGGACATTGAATAGTGCACGGTACATCCAAACCGTCATCGAACCCATCGTTCTACCATTCCTAGACCGGCAAGGGAACTTGCTGTTCCAACAGGACAATGCACGTCCGCATGTATCCCGTGCCACCCAACGTGCTCTAGAAGGTGTAAGTCAACTACCCTGGCCAGCAAGATCTCCGGATCTGTCCCCCATTGAGCATGTTTGGGACTGGATGAAGCGTCGTCTCACGCGGTCTGCACGTCCAGCACGAACGCTGGTCCAACTGAGGCGCCAGGTGGAAATGGCATGGCAAGCCGTTCCACAGGACTACATCCAGCATCTCTACGATCGTCTCCATGGGAGAATAGCAGCCTGCATTGCTGCGAAAGGTGGATATACACTGTACTAGTGCCGACATTGTGCATGCTCTGTTGCCTGTGTCTATGTGCCTGTGGTTCTGTCAGTGTGATCATGTGATGTATCTGACCCCAGGAATGTGTCACTAAAGTTTCCCCTTCCTGGGACAATGAATTCACGGTGTTCTTATTTCAATTTCCAGGAGTGTAATATCAAATTCGTAATCAGCGATCTCGATAACTCCTCTATACCACTTTACTTATCAATATAAAACTTTTTTCTATTTTTGGCCAACTTTTTAGAAATCCAGACCACTCTACGCCATAGCCTCTACTGTCGGCCGTCAGGAAGTCCTGCCAAGTCTGTGTGGAGAGACAAAGGGAGGGCAAAGGCTTCAGCAGCCCATATCACGTCCAGTACGTTCCCCTGAGTTTTGTCCATCAAGCGTACGAGGGGGGTCGAATAGTTTCTAGCCTAACAAATAAAGAATGACAGAAATTTCATAATACCAATTTATTTTTTAATATAATAACCGTGTACCCTAATACACTTGCGACCACGCTCAGATAACTTCCGAAAACCATTCAAATAAAAGGTCTTCGATTTCGAGTCCAACAAAGCGTTCACAGTATCAACCACTGTATCATCATTGTCAAATCGTCGTCCTTTATGGCCTTTTTTTTAGGTCTGATGGAGCGAAATCTGGAGAATGTGGCGGATGACGTAACAATTCCAACCTGCAGTCATGCAGAGTTTCCAGTGTTGCGAGGGCTTTGCGCGCCGGTGCTTTGTTCTGATGCAAAAGAATTTTCCGCTCCTTTTTTCTTTATTTCTTCTCTCAAACGGTGCAGGAGGGTGCATTAGTATGATGCATTGATAGTAACGCCCTTTCGCAAGTTCAAAATGGCTCTGAGCGCTATGGGACTTAACATCTGAGGTAATCAGTCCCCGAGAACTTAGAACTACTTAAACCTAACTAACCTAAGGACATAACACACATCCATGCCCGAGGCAAGATTCAAACGTGCGACCGTAGCAGTCGCGCGGTTCCGGACTGAAGCGCCAAGAACCGCTCGGCTTTCGCATGTAATCCACCATAATTACTCCATCTGCATCCCAGACGACCGATCCCATCACGTTACCGGCTGATTTTTGCACCCGGAATTTTTTTGGTGTAGGGGATGAAGGATGTTTTCATTGTTGTAACTATTGTTTTGTCTCGGATCAAAGTGGTGAACACACGTTTCGTCCACTGCGAGAAACCCATCTTCGTCCGCTTCAAACTGGCGGACTATTTCTTCACAGCACTGCTCACGCTTCCGTCTCTGAGCTGCCTTCAAGTCTTTCGGGACGCACCGACATGAAACTTTCCGCATTCCCAAAATATCCACAACAATGTCATGAGCACGCTCATGGGAGATTCCAAATGTGGTTTCAATGTGCTGCAACGGTGTTTGACGATCCTGCGAAATCGTATCGTGAATTGCAGTCACTGTTTCATCAGTGGAAAGAATGACAGGTCTTCCGCTCCTTGGTGCATCTTCCACACTCGTTCTTCGACGTTTGAAGTCGGACACCCAGTTTTTCACTGTTGCGTAGGACAGAGCACTGTGCTTAAGTGTATTCAGCATGTCTTCCGCAATTTCGTTGGGCGTCATTCCCTGCAAATGAGGCTATTCAATCACAGCACGGTTTTTGATTCTCTCGATACTCGCCATTTTGCTTACACTACGGTAACAATGCATCCTAGTGGCCAAACTAACGAAGCTGGATCCGCGAAATTTGACTTGCATACCCACAAAGGGTCACCATAAAAGTAGGTGGTATCGTTTGTGCGAGACATTACGTTAACTATCTCGGGCTAGAAACTTCTCGACCGCCCCCTGTATTTGTTGTTAAATCAGTTTATACAGCATTACGGGAAGTACCAAATAAAAAAAAAAACAGACTTTACGGTACAGTGTATGCAAAAAATGTCCTCTGCTGTATCCTGGAGAACTGAAATGCAAAATTCTTACCTTCTGTTATGGTCGGAGGGATGCAGTTGCTGCAGTAACTGCAACTCGTAAAGCTTCACATGTTGGCGTCGATTCAGAACACGCCACACGGTTTCGACGACTCTATGTGGACGCATCTCCTATACGCTCGACGTTTTCGTCAGACGTGCGTGGCCAGCCGGCACAATTCCCTTTGTATACGCAACCGACTTTCAAGAACTCGATATGCCAGTCATAAAATATGCTTGTGCAGAGGCTGCTTTTTGCAGAATCGACATTGGAATGCACGGTGCACTTGAACAATGGACTGACTTCACGTAAATTCCAACAAACAAATAATTTCTCTTGTGGTGTAGCCGCCATGTTGCTACAAATGAACAACATCGCAGCTGTTTCAAAACTTTGAACCTTGCCGTATACAGTGATACGCGCAATGCGTTTCTGTCTTTTGTTTCTGTCTGTAGTAAACAATTGAACCTGTTCTTCCTTTCTGAATCACCTGACTTACTGACATCCTTTCCTCTTTTCATTTGTATGTCAATGATGTATCATCAGTTTTGTCCTACTGCAAATACCACATGTACGCTAATGACCTCCAGCTGTATTTAAGTGCAGAACCAATAAACCCGAAAAAAGCTCTCGAAAATCTCGATACTGACCTGTGTGCGCTATGAAAATGGGTGTCAGATATAAGGTTATGGCTCAACCTACCCAAAACGAAGAGATACTGGTTAGTCATTCTAGGCTCATTATCCTGAAATATCGCAAATTTCTGCCATCTTTAATTCTAAATGGAAACAAATATCAACCTCACTCCTAGGATTCTAGCAGTAAAACTAGACGAACATCTAAATTGGACTGAGCACTTAACTGAAATTTGCAAGAAAGCATCAGCATCTCTGCAAGTGCTACAATAATATAAAAAGCTAGTCCCTCTTGACCTGAGAAAGAAACTCGTAAAAACATTTATAATTCCAGTTACTGGTTACAGCGATGTTATGTTGTAAGGCCTTTCTCAGGACAGCTTATAGCTACTGGAATTGATTAGAATGCCTGTGTTCGTCATACCTGTGATGGTCGATTATTTGATCACATTTCACCGTCACATGCGCAGCTATCCTGGCTGTTTGCAGACAGGCGCAGAGGTTTCCGTACCCTCTGTCATCTCTGCTGCCTTATCATCGTACACTGTCCCTTACATCTCTCCTCGACCTTAACGCTCTTGTCTGAACAACATGGCGCAAACAGCCATTCGTGTCAGAGCAAAATCCCTTGTGTCCCATTCCTTCGTTCAGCCACTTTCTCGAAGTCCTTCTCAGTAGCAGAAACACAGCACAGGAAAAACCTCCTGGATTATATTAGTAAACTGAATAACATCTTCGTCTTCAGAAGACAGTTATTGACATATCTACTAAAGCAAGAATAACAATTACTGTTGTCCCTGTATGCACTCGTTGTACATCCTTCCTTTCAATCAGATCTTCCCCATTTCTCAGCATTCTCAGCTAGTGCAGTACCCTTAAATTTCTTTCCCAAGAAGTAGATTTTAGAAAACATGTACTTTATACTTCTATAAATTCTTTTTATATCTCCCAGATCACTAATGTCATTATAATAATAATTACTATTATAACTATTATCATTATCTAGTCCAATTAAAATTACTTGATAGTTGACACTTGACGTGTTGAACTGGCTTCCTCCAGTCAGAACGCTCAACATCACGCCTAAATTGTTCATGCTTGCCAGACTGCCACAACAATTGGTCAGTTCGCTGCCAGTTCCTTGTCCGGCTCTCTTCCTTGATGTGTTTGGGTTATTTCGTGTTTCATCACACATGAAAACCACACCGAAAAACAATACACGTACAATGATCCCAGAATGAAATTTTCACTCTGCAGAGTGCGCTGGTATGAAATTTCCTGGGAGATCAAAACTGGGTGCCGGACCGAGACTCGAACCAGGGATCTTTGCCTTTCACAGGCAAGTGCCCTATCGACTGAACTATCCAAGTACGACTCAGGACCCTTCCTCGCAGCTTTACTCCCGCCAGTACCTCGTCTCCTACCTTCCAAACTTCACAAATGCTCTTCTGCGAACCTTGCAGAACTAGCACTCCTGGAAAAAAGAATACTGAGGAGACATGGCTTAGCCATAACCTGGGGATGTTTCCAGAATGAAATTTTCACTCAGCAGCGGAATGTGCGCTGACGTGTAGAAGGTCGTACGCTCGAATCTCATCAAATGCAGCGAAAATTGTTTTATTTCTGTATCTAATCAAAAGACTTTGATTATTATTTTTATTCAGATAATTTAAATGCAATTCTTTATTTCTAACTCTCTGCCGTGTCGTTTTCAGCATTGTATTGACTAAAAGTTGCACTTATTTTTCTTCCTATCATTCTTTTTTCTTACGGAATGTGCCTGTGTGGCCTGTTATCTGCAACGAAGTGCCAACCAGGTCCGCTCATCGATTGGTAACGCGGCAGCTCGTGTAGACAGTGCGAGAATAGCCTCAGGTAACGAGTGATAGCGAGAAATTACAGTTCGCTTTTAGCGCTGGAACTGAAATTTTTCTGTCTTGAGTTTGCTCGTATAGGTTAGCTACAACTGAAATTTTTAGTCTTGAGTTTGCTCGTATAGGTTAGCTACAATCGCCGTGAACAAAGCGATCGCGATTTTGTTCTGTCGCTGATTGTTGACCGCAGTTTTCTCGGATGCGTTGTACGTCACAAGGTTGTGGTTAGACATGAATTTAAATTCAGGACTACAGAACGCGTCGTCTGCTGGAGTTTTGTCTTTGGTCACTTAAGATCAACTGTCGACAGAGCATCTTGCATTTCAGACGTACCTTGCGGCACAACTTCCGTAAGTTGGAGTCACGATTAGGTTCGTTCTGCGCACCTACGTCATGCATTGTCCGACAGCCAATGAGCGTTCAGCAGTGTTCTGAGCGCTCTGCCGTGAATGTCGTAGTCAGCACGAGCGTTAAATGTGATCACAGCGAGTTATTAGTGAATTTTTATTCCATTTATTGCCAGTTGTCTTCGCTGATGGTGGTGACAAACTACAAATTCTCCATAAGCAAGCGAGAGACATTATTTATAGGGTACACGCTTTCCTCAAGCACAAAGCCGGTGCATGCATTTGCCACAACTGTAGCTTGCAACTGCCAACAATGCAATCCCCATCCGTGCCTCGACATGGGCAAACTGTCATCGTTCTGTGTTACTCATTAACAGCATTTGTGAAGTGACCCGCCGTGTTTCTGTGTCGCATATAACCGAGCGGTATACGAGGTGCGACAATAAAGTAATGAGACTGATTTTCTTTGCAAGATGTGGCAAACCTGCAGGCTTGCGTAGGCACAATATCTTTGACCTTGATCTATAAGCTGCTTCTAGTCCAACTGGCACATCGATGCAACTGCTCAGTCGTGAGTTGTGCTGTAATAAGTTAACACGTGTTTGTGTCTCTCCTCACGGAATGGAACCGCATAATATTGCGCAACGGTATGCCATTTGTTTTTGCCTTAAATTGGGTGAAAACGCAACGACAACTTACGGTAAGCTTCAGAATTCGCATGGAGAGGAGGTTATGTCAAGTGATCAAGTTTTTCGTTGGCATAAAATGTGTAGTGAAGGCAGAACGAATGATCGAAGATTATCTGTGAAAATGATTGCAGAAGAACTGAACGTTAATCGAGAAACGGTTCATCTAATAATAACAGAAGATCTTGGTATGAGAAAGATTTGTGAAAAATGGTCCCCAAAAATCTCACACCACAACAGCAAGAAATATGGAAAAATGTGGCAGCTGATCTGTTAGAGCAAACGGAAATCAATCCAGAATTGTTGAACCGTGTTATCACTGGTGATGAAAGTCGTTTTTTTCAGTACGATCCAGAGACAAAACGCCAAAGTTCGCAATGGTGCTCAAAGACATCACCTAGACCAAAAAAAGCTTGCATGTCAAAGTCAAAAGTGAAATGCATGCGTGTGTGCCTCTTTGATTCCAAGATGCCTCCTGGACAAACAGTTAACCAATATAACTACAAAGAAATTTTAGAAAGACTTCATAAGAGTTATTCGTGACCGCGCCAACAATGCTGATAATTGAATTCTGCGCCATCCCATACTGCTCTGTCAGTACAGCAACTTTTAACCTCAAAACAAATCTCAGTACTACTACAGCCACCTTATTCACCAGATATCGCTCTGTGCGACCTTTTTCTATTTCCAAGAGTCAAAACGGTGGTCAAGGGACACCATTTTCAAACAACACAAGATGTCCAAAAAGCTGTGACGAGGGTCTTGGAGGATATTACAGAAGATAAGTTCCAGAAATGTTACCATCAATGGCAGAAGCGCTGGAAAAAGTGTGTGCAATCAGAAGGGAACTACTTTGCTCTTGAGTAAAATGGTAAGCAACATTTTTTTTTCACATCAGTCTCATTACTTTATTGTCGCACCTCGTAGAGAGCCCAAAACGCCGTCTCCGCTAGATGTGCAGTCGGCTGGGGAAGAGCGGCAGTGCAAATGCCGGGATGGTTCCTTTGAAAGGGCACGGCCGACTTCCATCCCCATCCTTTCCTAATCCGACGGGACCGAAGACCTCGCTGTTTGGTCCCCTCCCCCAAATCAACCAACCAACCAACTAAACAAGAGCGGCAGTGGTGGGGGGTCGCTCAGAGCGCTGTAAGGGGAATGCCGTTTTAAACTAAAGTCTTTCAAACTTTTGGTAAATATTAAGCGGGGCGCCTCCACCCCCATACTTGCACGGTGACCAAAAAGATTTGTCACCTCTTCTTTGGTTACTATCTAAAGAGAATTCCGTAGAAAATTCAGTGATTTATTTTCTCCTGATATGTTAACCATTTGTAACTTTCAGAGAAGACTCACGAGTGGGGAATTTTAAGTAAAACCTACACATTTCTCTTGCTGCCATGTTAAAATTTGCTTCTCTTGCCAAAACTCACCAGAGTTTACACAGTCTCGCCACGCTAATGTGTTGTGCATACGCAGTTGCGAAAGAATTCTGAAAGAGTGTTTTTTTTAAGTTTATTAAGTAAG
The DNA here is from genome assembly GCF_023898315.1 of Schistocerca nitens. Classification (NCBI taxonomy): domain Eukaryota; kingdom Metazoa; phylum Arthropoda; class Insecta; order Orthoptera; family Acrididae; genus Schistocerca; species Schistocerca nitens. The sequence continues at coordinate 264,510,886 of NC_064615.1, forward strand.
GAACTGAGGAAAGGTAAGGTCAGCATCTTATGAGAAAGCACATTCTCAGTACAAAATATACCTGCAATGACTTTACTTATGGTGTTCCAAAACACATAGCATTTCTCGTTTCACCAGCTATCGATGGCCCTTAAAAATTAAATTCTTTCATAGGAAAATCTGTAGTTAGTGGAATAACACGATAGATAATGAAGTTTTGCATAATAATCATATGGAAAAATACTCTTCTCTTTGTGTGCTATCATTTGCCAAAATGTCATTTCGATATCTCAAACCATTTATGAAATATGAGGCATGCTGTGGATATTTCACTCTGGCTTTATCGCTGGCGCAGTGCGTTCGCAAATGAGTGCGCTACATCAGATCAATTTTCTCGAGGTTAGTGACAGGTAGGGACCTCCAACCAAATCTAAAGAAAAATGCAATGTGTTAGCTAAATTTCATACGCAGCAACATATTATGTACCATGCGCCAAGTGCAAAATCATAGCGACCCCTGTTTTGCATTGAAAACTTTTTCGAATTTTGGTTCAAATGGTTCAAATGGCTCTGAGCACTATGCGACTTAACTTCTGAGGTCATCAGTCGCCTAGAACTTAGAACTAATTAAACCTAACTAACCTAAGGACATCACACACATCCATGCCCGAGGCAGGATTCGAACCTGCGACCGTAGCGGTCACGCGGTTCCAGACTGAAGCGCCTTTAACCGCACGGCCACACTGGCCGGCTTTTCGAATTTTGCTCAGTGTCTTACTTACACGCAAAGATCCCAGTAACTATGACTATTAATGAACTGATGGGCACGTCATAATGAACCTGAGATAAAAAAGCTACAAATAAAGCAAGAATGAATTTTTTTATCCGTAGTTTCCGTAAAATCGTGTGAGAGAGTCTGCAGTGCGTGCGCATATATTCTTTCATCGCCGACCGGTCGAAAAGTGGCGAATGCTTATTGGCCTCCCCTTCTGAACAAACGAATGAACTCACCCAGCACTTTGGACGAAAACTGTTCACTGCGCATCGGCCACCGTAACCTGCCGACCTATAGCTGGCAGCGGATGTGGCAATACTGTAGCAGCAAGTGACAGACTCAACTATCAAGTAATTTTAATCGGACTATAATGGCAAAGTAGCAGCAGTACAAGTACTGCCAGTATTAACTTCATCATTTCATAGTCAGTATTATTTACTCACATTGTCTCTATACATACGCAGATCATTTCAATACTATTTTTCATACTAAAACTGTTATTTATCATGTAACTATGACATGTGTGTGAACCCTGGTGCAGTGTAAGAGAGGGCCTGATGGCTCTAATTCAGATCGGGTTAAATAAGTAAATAAAATAAAATAATTAATTGGGAAACGTTGTTTCCAAAAATCTCGAATAGTTCTTGACTGATTTACTTCAAATTGTTACACGTTGCTCTAATAAACATTGTTATGAAAAATCTTGTGTATTTCTTGCCAAATTTATTGACAGTATTACACAATCCTCTAACAAATATTTGGACGGATGTTAACTAAAGTTTGTATATTTCTTTAAACGGCAATGTACAGGTTTTCTGTTAAAATCAACTGTGAGAAAGGAAATGCTATGCTGTGCTATGTTGTGAAAATGTACAGTTTCATTTTCTCCTTCTCAGTCGGTTTTAACTACGACAGTTGGGTGTGTAAACAATTAGACAAATTTTTCGCATGATCAGTTGTATGGTGCCTTTTCATGAACTGGTAGTTCAAAAATCAGTTCATACTATTACCACACAGTATCCAAAAAAACGAAAGATATTGTATATTCTGAACTTTTGTAATTGTATTGTGTACAAAAAAATTTAAACATGAAACTTTAAAGGCAAGAAACCCTAAACCGAAAACAAAGGAGTCTTTTTTACTTGTGTTACACATGATTTATTATAAATTTGAGTTCAATAACGTCAAGGTGGGCGAAATCGCAACGAGGAGTCCAGGGTTACCCCAGATTTTGATGTAAATCGAATTCCAAGACACAGGATGAGGCAGGTAAGACAGGACATCCCAAATATATCCAGAATTAATAAATATATCGAGGTGAGATCTTCACCAAGTTATAGCGGACAATATGACAAACTTATGTTTGCAAATAATTTTTATAGCGTATAATCGCCGAATTACTACACTGACACTGTTTTTTCTAATGGAATTATATACTTTCTTCTGTGACATATAAAAGATCCTTCTAAGAGAACTTCAACGACATAACATGTATGGGACTTGATCTAATGGTATCCAGATAACAGCGCCGCGAACGACTGTTCCACTGGCACGAGAAGCGGTTCTACCATCTCAGCCCTATCATACCAAATGTAAGCAAACACGTAACTCAGGTATGGTTCTTGTGTTTACCTGTGCGCTTGAAGGCCTTCAGCTGTTGTAGCAATCAGCTAACTTACTCATAAATCTGTTGAGACATTGATAACGTATACGACAGACGAAAGAGAGAATATCGTTTGAGGCAAATGTCGCAAAACTCTTTCTGAAGAACATCCACATCGCGCCAAGCACTCACGACATTATTAAAAAAAAGTTCTGCAAACTGTAAGTGTGGAGAGTAAAATACACCGAGGAAAAAGAAGAGCAACTGATGTAAGAAATGGAAGTAACATTTTAGCAGCAGTAATACATAACGCAGATGTCACTAAGAGGCATCTCGGAAATACGCTTCACATTTCGCTGCATCTACAGCTTCATACCTGTGACTATCAAAACTGGTTACAGTCCTCCGAATGTTATCTACAAAAAGTGCAAAGTTTTGTTTAAGGAGGATGCATCGTTTACAAACCTTAGGTAACTCAATCTTCGCAATATGCACTAACCATCAGTTGAAAATCTACGCTGACTCAATGAAGCGGATAAAAACAACTTTGTTTGTCTATCAAAGTTTGGTGCATGTTTTTCAAGACCCGCGTCATTGGCCCCTGTTTTACTGATGGAAATCTAAATAGACTGAAGTATCTCGAGTATCTATGATATGCTGTTGCCGCAGTTATTGGAAGACATCCCACAGGACTTATGGCAATCAGTGTGGTATCAACACGACGGATGTCGCTCCCATTCCGCATATGAAATGACAGACCCTGTGAAAATAACATTTGAAGAGCACTGAAACGGTCGTTCAGGAAACGCAAAATGCTCGTAGTATGCACACTCAACAAACAGAACACTTTAGTTTTATCTATGGCGAAAATCAAAGCAGGAGGTCAGTTAGGAAGTAGCGGCGAAAAACGCATCTCGATGTAGGTTTATTAATTCAGTATGCATTTGGAGTGGCCTGTCTCAAATGCCTCGCGCCGTATATCTGAAAACTCCAAAGCATTGCCGAGTTCGCTGGTTTATGTATAAAGACAAACATATGTCATAACTACATACAAATAGGAATGAGATTGCATATCTTACTGTATCTATAGTGATGCAGCATTGGGTTTCAAACGTTTTTACAGGATTTCGAGACAAAGAAGTACACTCACGTGAAGCTTATTAATGGTCGCACAGAAACCTTTCGCAAGAACAGCTATGGAATGTCTACATATGTGGATGCAGACATTGATTCTAGTCTTGTTTACATTATAATAAGGAGGAAATGCGCTGTGTCGTCAATATCACTACAAGCAATTATCACATTTCTTGGCGGCATAAACAAGAAGTATGTTTTGTGCAGGTAATTCCCCATAGCTCGTAAATATTTGAAAAAAAAGTCCGCCTGCTTAGCTGGGTGATAACGTGCTCGCCTCCCATGCAAGCGGGCCCGGGTTGGAGATTTTTTTCTGCTCGTGGATTGGGTGTTGTGTTGTCCTCATCATCATTTCATTCTCATCATCAGCGCGCAAGTCGTTCAATGTGGCGTCGAATGAAATAAGACTTACACTTGACGGCCGAACTTCCCCGAACGGGGCCTCCCGGCCAACGATGCCATACACTCATATCATTTGGAAAAAAAAAAGAAAAGAATTTCAGAACCACCAAAACCTGCTGCTGAAAGACTTGTTTATTAACTCCGCTGTCGATCACACAAGGGTTTTCGAAACCCCGTAATTGCCTTCCACTGGCGACGCATATATTTGAAATTCGTCTCGATGATGTTTACAACTTCCATCTGTAATGGTGCAAAAGCATGGCGTCATATTCGGGCACGGCAACGCTTCAAATAGCAAGGTGTCGACACATGCGGAAGAAAGGCCACAGTTCAGCAGTTGTGAGCTGTAATGTGGATAAATGATGTCACATTGGCACCGAACTTCACCACAATTCTGCCTAACGCCACCGTGGACGTATCACACGATGAGGTCGTCACAGCCACTCTTACCCACATTTCACTCCTTCTTTTGACATCTCTGTGATGCAGGTCAGAACCGCGACGCCCAGCGTTGAAATCACGCGGTTTTCTTATGGACGGCCGAGGAAAACTTTTCAGGCACACCACCGCTTAGAATCGACAGGAAAAGGCCTCGGTGGATGGCATAAAGGGCGTCAATGAAACCAGCCCTTCCCTTGAGGCGTTGATTCCCACAAATTTCGCGGTCGAAAACGACAATTCGCAGGTCGACGAAGAACAGAAAGTCATTCTTCGCAACCTTTCTCATTGCTGACACCCTTAGACTTGCTGTCCCTCTCTAAGGACATTGTGGGGCTGCATCCCATTGAACGCGATCGCGCCCCTTTGGAGGGGAGGACGACCGCAGTTTTTGCCCTCGTGTACAGACTGGAACTACTAGGGACCGTTCAAATCCATTTGACGAAATTTGAATGTGATCCGTGGCATGAAAGGGTACTTTTGCATTTATATCCGTCCTTTTTGTCGCCCTCCTATAGCGTGGCGTGATCACAGGGGAGGGGGGGGGGGGCTGCAACATAAAGGTGTGCGTGAATAAAACGGCAAAGTCTGGATAAAGCTGTCATTCAGACAAGGATTGACCATTGTATTAGGATGTTTTTATAGACCACCCGTATTCGCAAAAAAAGTCGCAGAACGTTTCAGGGAAAGTCTTGGGTGCATAGGAAATAAATGTTCAAATTATCCATTAGTTGTAGGTGGAGACTTTAATCTGGCATCCATTGACTGGGAAAATTACACGTTTATCACAGGGGGCAGAAGCAGAGACTGGTGTGAAGTTTTTCTGATAGCGCTCTCAACATACAACCTTGATCAATTGGTTAGAAAACAATCTCGAGATGGAAACATATTAGTTATCGTGGCGACAAACTGACCTGATCTTTTTCAGGAAATTAATCTAGAAGAAGGTATTAGCGACCATAATGTCGCTGTGGCTTCTATGGCAGTGGAAGTTGAAAAAAAAAAAACCAGCGTAGAGTTTTCTTGTTTGGGAAAGCAAATTAAAGTGTCATTAATGAATATCTTCATAGTCAGCTCCAAGCATTCACTGCAGGACACAAAGATATCGAGCACCATTGGTCGGAATTTAAAGAAAAAGAAATTATGCGAAATGAAAGCATCTGTCAAAAGGTCGATGAGAGATTCTTTTAACGAATTTGAAAGCAATATTTTATCAGCAGATTCTAAAAATAACCCCAAAAAATTTTGGTCGTACGTAAAATCTGTGAACGCCACAAATAATTCATTACCTTCTCTTGCTGACAGTACGGGTATTGTAAGGGATGATGGTAAGTAGAAGGCCGAAATTCTAAACCTAGCTTTCAAAAACTCGTTTACGGTAGAGGACTGCATCACCATTCCTTCTTTCACTTACCGAACAAATGCAAGGATTGTTGACATAGTGTATCTGGGATTGTAAAAGGTTTAAGATCCTTAGACGCTAGGAAGACATCTGGCCCAGACGGAACCCCGTAAGATTAAATGTTGACTATGCTACAAATATAGCACCATTCTTATCCATCATCTATCAGAGATCATTGGAACAGCGGAAAGTTTCACGGGACTGGAAGAAGGCCAAGGTCATAGCAATCTATCAAAAGGGTAGAAAATCGGATGCACATAATTACCGGCCACTTTCACTGACATCGATTTGTTGTAGAAGCATGGAACATGTTTTGTGTTCAGACATAATGACCTTTCTAGACTCTGAGAAGCTCATCTGCAGAAACCAGCACAGTTTTAGGAATCAGCGGTCATGCGAGACACAGCTGGCCCTCTTTGTGCATGATATACAACAGGCTCTAGATACCGGCTCCCAGGCTGAAGCCATATTTCTCGACTTTCGAAAGGCGTTCGACTTAGTTCCGCACTGTCGCTTGCTCCAAAAAGTGCCCGCTTACGGTCTATCCGAGGTCATATGCGGTTGGATAGAAAGTTTTCTATCAGACAGATAGCAATATGTCGTCCTTCAACAGAAACAAGCGTAACTTCAGGTGTGCCCCAGGGCAGCGTAATTGGTCCACTGCTTTTTACGATTTACGTAAACGATCTGATTGATGGTATTGACAGCGGCATTAGACTGTTTGCCGATGATGCTGTTGTCTACATGAAGGTAGTATCACACGAAAGTTGTGAACAAATCAATGAGGATTTGTAGAAAATAAATGCGTGGTGTAATGACTGGCAGTTATCTCTCAATATTGGAAAGTGTAACCTACTGCGTATAACAAGGCGAAAATCCCCATTAATGTACGAATACAAAATAAATACCCAGTCTTTGGAAGCGGTAACATCCGTCAAGTGTCTCGGTGTGACTTTTCGAAATGATCTCAAATGGAATGATCAGATTACACAAGTAACGGGCAAGACGAATTCTAGATTGCGGTTTATTGGTAGAATCCTGAAGCTATGCAGTCCTTCAACAACGGAAATTGCTTAAAAACGTTAGTTCGTCCAGTCTTATTGTTCGTCGGTATGGGACCCTTACCAGTTGAGTCTGATTCAAGAGACTGAGAAGGTCCAAAGAAGAGCGGCAAGATTCGTGACTGGTACATTTAGCCATCGCGAGAGCGTAACAAATCTCACAGAAAGTTTGAAGTGGGATACACTTGTAGATAGACGACGCGCTAAACGGAAGGGGCTGCTCACTAAATTCCGAAATCCGATCTTCGTCGAGGACGTAGAGCATGTATTATTACCACCAACTTTCAAATCGCGCAGTGACCACCATTCAAAGATAAGGGAAATTAGAGCTCGTACTGAAGTGTTCAGACAGTCGTTTTTCCCTCGCGCGATCCGCGAGTGGAACAGAGGGGGGAAATATGACTTTGGCGCGAATTGCGCTCTCCGCCACACACCGTTTGGTGGCTAGCGGAATATATATGTGGATATGTAGATGTAGAAAGGATCCCTCTCAGACTCCCCAAGTTCGGAAACAGCCTGGGTATGACCTACACACCTTCGTTGAGCGTGTTGTTATAAATGTAGCTGCTTGAAACTTCAACACATGTTACGTGCTGCTCTAGCGCCTGAGAAGATAGGCAAACCTTTCAACACCCATCAGGCGGTGTTTGCCTGCCATCAGCCGCTAGAGCAGAAGCAAGGCAGAATGTGTGTCAACGTTTCAGGCAGGCACTTTGTAACGTGCTCAATGAAGATGCGTGGTTCATACCCAGAATGTTGTAGAACTAGGGGATTCTGGTAGGGATCCCTTGCCATTTTATTCACGCACATCTTAATGTTGCACCTCCCACCCCATCCCCTGCTCCCCTCACCTCAGCGATGACGCGAAAAAGGTAGGATGTAAATGTACAAGTACGGTACGTTTTCCTGCCACAGATCACGACCACGTTCAAATTTCGTTGAATGGTCTTCACAGAGGCATCAAAAGAAGGGCGAAACGTGGATAAGAGGGGCTGTGACGACCTTCTCATCATGTGACACGCCCACGTTGGAGTTAGGTAGAATTGTGATGAAGTTTGGTGGAAATGTGACATCATTAACCCACAGCATATGTCACATGAATTTCTGAGCTCTGATCCTTTTTTTGAAGATGTTAACACCATTACAGAGGAAGTTTGTAGGGACCTTTGAGCCATATTTCACTATGTGTGTCGCAATGGGAGGCAATTAGGGGGTTTCGAAAAAGTAATCATTTAATTCTTTTGTGCTGTGTATTTTCATCTTCAGGTATCATAAAACTACTTACAATAGCCCTGTTCGTGCCGTGGAGTCAAATAAAATAGAAGCCATGTTGCATCGCTGCCGTTAATAGTAAAATGCACTGACACAGTTAATCAGTCTTGTGACACTGTCATAATAAGGTTCCATCTTACCTCGTGGAATGCTCTCTGCATATTGACCTTTGACATGAAGATAACCACATGGAGACAAAATCTAATCATCAAGCTAATGTTGTGTTGCTTTTCTCATTTCGTTTTATATCGCCCAGCCTCTCGTTTGAAAAATACAGAATTGCTAGTTCCGTTTAAACCCCATGTGTAATATCTACAGAATGCTATCCAATTATGATGAGCTGTCCAGTTAAACACTTTGTACACAGGTCGTAATTATAATCTAACGCCGATTTAAAATCGACTACCGTCCTAATACTTCTCAGTATGATTTCTGAGGCATCATAAACTGGACAACAATGCTGAAATTGTTCAGTGCCAATAAATCTTCGATTGATGAAGATGCTTGCACCTACACAAATGAATATAAACTGTTCAAAAATGGTTTTCACTCCTCTCATGACATTTACGGATTGCATTTTTCAATGGAAACATCTTTCTCCATACTGCTCTAATCACTGGAACTCATTACATGCAGCTATCTGCGTTTGTTTATTGATTTAGTGTATGCCTAGGACCATATCAAACCTGAAAAAGTTTTTAACAATATTACACACGTTTAACACACAGAAAAATTCATAGTTATAAGTCAGTTAAATTTACATTATTTAGAAATCACAGAACTTCACAGATGTATATCCGGTCGCTGACTATATTCAAATTATATGTTTATTGCGCCAGGAAATCCTCTGAACCGCCAGGAAATGATAGTTTTTGGCAACGTTTTGATCCCAGTTTGTGTAGTGAATCAGCACCTCCTGCATTATTTGTCCTTATTTTGTTGAGACCAGACCATACCTTGCGATGCCCCTGCAAACGTGGCGGTTTGGGCAAGATTCAGCGCATCTTAAGCTGTTCTGCGTTGTTCTGCACCCTGTAGAGGTGTATGAGGAGAGCTAAATTTCCTTTTATAAGTGCATGAATGTCCTCAAGTACAGGGACATAAGGATTACCAGGTGTTTTTGATAACTCTCGCTTGAGCAAATCCTCACTCCAAAAATGTGGGAGCTTTATTATTGACAATAGGCATCCAGAAAGCTGGTGTGTCATTGATTAGTAGATAGTAAGTGTAGGTTCCAGCTCACTTTTTCTCCAAGATAGTTCCATTCGTGAGTCTTCTAAGAGAATTACCTAGAACTTACAACTAACAAAACTTTTACAGGGTGTATTTCTGGATGAGGTATGAATATATTGTTAAATATTTTCTCTTACCTCATCATCATTTAATTCTGGTCCAGTTAACAACAAATCACTCTCTCTATCAATTAAAATGTATAAGTAATATTTTATATCATTGAAATTCATGTTGTACAATTCTATTCCTTCTTGCTTTCTGTGTTTTAAGAACTGATTTAAAAATTCTTTAGTAGAAGGGTAATTAACACATTCTCTGTCTGTTCACCAGTATTGCATTTAGATAATATAGATTTGATTTACTTGACTGTTGTTCCACAAACTTTATTAGAGTTGTCTTTATTTTGTTTTGTAGTCACTATGTATATGAAGTCATTACTTTCTATTTTCGATATTTTTCTATTTACATAGGTTAAATTTATGTTTTAAGATTTTTCTTCTGCTAGTTGTACAGCAAGTTGTTGTTGTTCTCTTATTTTTAATTTATTTTGGAAATCGATAGCCAATTCTATAACTAGAATAGTTTCACATTCTTTTGTATATTTCATGTAATTTATAAATATTTTTTCTTTACTTAAATGTTATTTTTTTATTTGTTCACAAGCTTTGTATTGAATGTCGCTAACAATTCTTTAAATCAATAACTGTTAATGAAATCAACTTCTGTTGAACAAGATTATTTGCTGTTGAAATATTTATTTCACCTTGAATGTATTCATAATCGAAAGCTAATGAATTACCACATTTAATATCTGTATGTGGTATATTGTTATCTTTAAGAAATTTAACATAATGTCTTTTATCAAACTTAAAATCTTCAGTGGTTAAATGATTGACCCCTGGAATTCCATATAGAAAAGATAAAACATCATTTGTAACCAGTACATTTTTCTCTCCAAATACCAAGAACCCAAATTCAGTTGATATTTCTTTTCCTGAATAAATTAAAAAATACTCAACACAAAGGTGTTTTAATTTTCCAGAAAGTGGAACACTAATCGCTGATTAAAATGTAAAATCTATATCATTGTAGATGGCTGAAATTTCCATTTTTTACAAATCTAATAAAAATTATTTCTAATAAATAGGGAGTCTAAATAGTCTGAAAGTCAGTAAATTGATAGCCAGAGCAAAACAATTAGGACATAAAGGAAATTGAAAACTGAGAAAACAACAACTTATTAATCTTATTAGTAACTAGAATGTTAACAATGAAGTGAATGAATTAAAAACTAAACAACAAAAACTTATTGCAATGATTCATCTTCTAAGTACAAATTTAAATTTTCCACAGTTATTTAAGTTGTATTAAACAAATGAAACATATAGTGAAATAGTTGTTGATTATACTAAAAAGAAAAATCAGTTTGTGAAAAAGAATGGAAACATTTAATTTCGAGATATTATAATTTTTCTTAAAAATTTATGAGAGAATTTCATGACATATTAAATTCCAAATATATGCTAAGAAATTGTTAAGATTTTATAAAAGAATTTCAAGAGCAATTAAATTGGAATAATATGTATCAAATATCAATAATTATCTGAAGATTTTATGACAGAATTTCATGATAAGGTAAGTTGGATTTATGTATCAAGTTAACAAATATTATCTGAAGATCTTACAACAGAATTCCAAGGTAAATTAAATTGAAGTAAAATAGCAAGTGATCAAAAAATATCTGAAGATTTTATAAGAGAATTTGTAGATAACGTTAATTGGAAATATATTTTAAAATATCAAGTACTACCAGAATCATTCTTAGAAGATACATTTAAACCTTTTGAAATACTGGAACAGTCTGAAGATAATGATTGTTCTAAAAGTTAAGTAATGAAAATATCAATTTGTGAAAACAAACTGTAATCACATTTTTCATAAAGAGTGTGTTGATGAATGGTTAAAGGTAAAAATGTCCATTGTGTAGAAAAGTTATTAAAAGAATTTCTTTAATCAATTGTTCTTGTGTATAGTCATTCAAAAAATAAAAATAATTATACCAACAAATAATTCTTTAAGTTTCTTTCATTCTTTGGTATAAATGTACTGAGTTAGGATTATAATTAACACTTAACATTTGTTCGCAATTAGGATGTCTATCTTCGATTCTGTATAACAGTTTATGGAAATTTTTTGTTGTTTTCTAATGACAAAATAATTATATTCACAGTCATCGTCGAATAAGTTTAAAAGAATAAATGTTGGTTTTAAATTTTCATTAACTGTTTGAAGTGTAACATGAGGTAATAATGTATTTATTTCTTCATTTCTTTTGATTATTATTTCTGAAGCAACATTTACTGTTTCTCTTACATTTTCTATTCATTTCTCTTCCAATTCAACGATTTCTTCATTTCTTGTATTTATTTTTTGTAATTGTTCTATACAATAATCTTTATGATTTACCTAGTCATTATGAGAAGTTATTACTTCTTTTCTAATTTTATATTCCCCATGTTTTCGAATTGAGGAAGAACTTTTTCATAAACCTAATATTGGAATTCTTCAGCTCATTTCAGCTAAGATTTCATAACTAAACTATACAAAACTGGTTCATTGACAAACATAGTATCTGGATGAAGATTTTGGAAGGCCAGTATTTCACTGTTCTTTAATTTTCTAAATACTTTTTTATATTTTTCTTTTACATGATTATTAATTGCGTCTACAGCTCTTTTATATTCAAGAATATTACAGACGTCTGTAGCTTTAAACTATGGATTATTATTCTCAACGATAATCATAAACACTTGCCGATTATTATATATAAGCTTGTTGATTAGATCTATAATTGACTCAATTTAAGAGTAATTTTTGTTAGAGTTTTTACTTTTATGTTAGACCTGGTTTTTTGTAGGGTCTGTTGTATAGATCGTTTAAACTTTTAACTGTAAATAAATGACATTAGTTCTACTATTGTACTTTGCCACAAATCTAATAAATGTTTCTATGTAAATTGAGCAGGTTCAACAACAACCAGAGCACTCTTGTGTCAAATCCAAATTTTGGAAATATTGTAACACTGAGAAGTCAACTGCGAATTTTACTTTACAGAAATACACAAAAGATGGTTGTAGAACGATGTGTAGACAATGTGAAAATGAATAACATGTAAGAAATTACAACAGTAAAGGAATTCCTTGTGTATGTGGGAAAAATATTTCTAAATATAATCATAAAAGCCATTTACAACGAACTCTGAGTGAAGAACATACACGAAAATATTATTATCGATAAATAATGATGAAAAACAAGAAACTGATACACCTACAAAAAATGCAATGTTTGTCAGGAAATTAAAAATTTAAGGAGTTTTTACATAAATACTTCACATAAGATAAACATAATAATAAATGTAAAAAATGGCTTTTTAGTATACATAAAAATATGAAAGGAGAATCCTCTCACACTGAATTTTTAAATATAAATTAGAGAAGTATTCTTTTCCAGTCGATTTCTGAAATCTTATTTTTTACTGACAGTTCTAATAAATTTTATTTTCTGTAAATAGGAAGGTCAAATGGAGAAATTCATAGCTGTTCAACTCTGTGACTATTGTAAAAGAAATAATTTTAGAGAATATAGTAAAGTAAGGAAAGCTGATCTAATTACATTTATTAATAGACATAAAGTCTCAGGCTTATGTCTGATGCAACATGGAAGTCTTTGGATGGAATTACTCCATTTTGGTGATGACATATTCGAAACTAAAGAAGAGGAACCACTGACAAAATATTTCCATCTTCTACCAACATCTCTGTGAAACAAAGAAACACAAAGCAATTAATGAGTATGTAGTTGATAATGCATTTGGAAACATATTACAAACAATAAATTTTGAAAATAATGTAAACTCAATAGAACCTAACCATTACTTGACTGCAGTAGAACAGAAAATTAAGAAAACTGTAAAAGACAATCTAAAATTTCATCATGGATTGAAAATAATTTTAAAACTTTCATGTTAGTACCAAATGCAGACAAATAGAAATATTATGGACTTTAATTTCCACACAGAAAACTATCGGCTCATAAACCAAAGAGAATTAATTAAACTTAAGAATGGTAAACAAAATGTTTTATCAAGAATGGGTAATTTTCAAGCACATGGGTCAGGATGGACATTAAGTAGAATTAATGAAACTAAAAAAGTGTATTAATGTAAAAAATAAAGATGAAAAAGGTTTTCTGTGGCCTATAAAATTTGCATAGTATCAAGTAAATAAAATGCAGAAAGAGTTACAAAATATAAAAGTGTTGGTCTTGATCTTGATCAGAAACTTGAAAAATTTGAATTTCCTGTAGTGGTTACCCAGTCTACCACCATTTCGAGTGAGAACACTGTGCGATGAAAGATGTTTATATCACGTCGTAAATTCTGACTGTCATTTTCTCAGAAACGGCAGAGTGTCTGCGGATAAGCCAAGACACGTGTTCGCTTATTTTGACTCCTCTCCCACTGAGCGGAGTTTCTGTAAAATTGGATTACGGCACTTGTCATGCTCTCCTCGTAACTGCTTCTGTCTTTTACAACCAAAAGCTCAGATGAACGTTAGTATGAAAAAGATTGTTATCTGTAATTTTGCCCTAGCCACGACAATGAATGAAGATAAGTACTACTACAACATCTTCTCTTGCAACATTAAACAGTAAATGCAATATGGGTGACACTAATCGTGCGCTCATGACAATTCATTGCTCTTATCAAGATGGGGTGAGACGTGTTAGAGCAGGAACTCCACCCTTCATCCTCACGTTTTGAGTCGGTATTCCACTCTGCTATGCAGCGTGCTAAGATTTCTTTCAGACAGCCCTGGATCATCCTGTCAATATTGTCAAGACTAATTTTATTCTTCAACCGTATCAACGGGAATGTTGTACACTTCACTTCCGAGGTCACGCCAGATTGAAAAATCCAGAGATATGGGGTCAGATCATCTTGGAGGCCAAGGTGGCCGTGATCGACTTGTTCATCTTGGACCACATTGACTTGTTAAATGTCATCTTACGTCAACAGCAGAAAGTGCCGGTGTCATATCATGCGTGTAACACATTCACGAACATTTCCGCAAGTTTAACAGACAGCAATTTTTTATTATAGCTAAAGCAGTACAATGGGTCTAATAAGGCCTGGTTTGTCTAAAAAACTTTGTTAATCTCAGGAATTACCTTAAATGGCGATAAACTGTTAAGTCTTTTATCGTTTAGAAGTGGAATGAGATTAAGAAACTCTTTTCTGTTGTAGAACATGTCTATGTAGTACTTGGTTTAAGAGAAAAAAAAATAAATAATTTCCTTTCTCGTTTATTACTTCATAAAACTGGCAGCCAAATCTTTAAACTCTTAAAGCAAATGAAGCATCTACTTCATTGCTACGTCACTTTGCATAAATATTTCCAGACTAGGGTCGGTGCCATTCTGCTACACAACGGATGTCCGGCGACGGCAGATACTATTGTATAGACCAGTTGGGGGCCAAGTCTTGCACACTGCACTGGGGGCCTAGTCTTGCACACTGTGCATACGCGCGTACCTTAAGCTACAACACAGAGCGGTGACAGGTGCATTATTGTCTCAGCAGTGCTGTACCAGTTCTTATGCCATGTGTTTGATGCTCCTTTCTGTCGGCATTTTTATTAAAACAACACTGATCATTTTCCCCGTTTTCTAGGATAGCGCAATGTTTCAAAATAATGCAAATTTTACTAGTAAAAATTACTACTTTAAATAAGATTATTTAAAAACAAAAAAATACAGTACTGCTGCCATAACTAATTGACGCTGGACTCACATTCGGGAGGACGACGGTTCAATCTCGCGTCCGGCCATCCTGATTTAGGTTTTCCGTGATTTCCCTGAATCGCTCCAGGCAAATGCCGGGATGGTTCCTTTGAAAGGGCACGGCCGACTTCCTTCCTTGTGCTTCCATAATCCGATGAGACCGATGACCTCGCTGTTTAGTCTCTTCCCCCAAACAACCCTACCCCCTATAGCTAATTGATATTTCGGTTTTTATTCGGTTATTAGTTAAAAATAAAAATAAAACACTTGTTACAGCCGAGAACATACAAATATCGAAAAATACCGGTTTATTCAAAAACCAAATACCGGTATCGGTTTTAAGCGTTCGCTGTTTCCCAGCCCTATGGAGTACCACAGCGTGTTAAAATGCACGGCGTGAAGCAACACGGTATTGAAATTTTCTCAGCAGCACATATTCTTTTACAGATGTACGGTTTACAACAGACAGTAAAGTTACTTTTTTACTTTCGTAGCAGCCGGAGTGGCCGTGCGGTTCTAGGCGCTACAGTCTGGAACCGAGCGACCGCTAAGGTCGCAGGTTCGAATCCTGCCTCGGGCATGGATGTGTGTGATGTCCTTAGGTTAGTTAGGTTTAATTAGTTCTAAGTTCTAGGCGACTGATGACCTCAGAAGTTAAGTCGCATAGTGCTCAGAGCCATTTAAACCATTTTTACTTTCGTAGGGGTTATTCTTTCATTCCTTGATTCCCTTGAATCTAACTCCGTACACATACACAGATACAAGCGTTGGACAAAACTATGGAAACACTAATACGACGCAGGGACCTCTACGGTCGCAGGTTCGAATCCTGCCTCGGGCATGGATGTGTGTGATGTGCTTAGGTTAGTTAGGTTTAAGTAGTTCTAAGTTCTAGGGGACTGATGACTTCAGATGTTAAGTCCCATAGCGCTCAGAGCCATTTGAACCAATACGACACAGGAAAACCGTTGGCACTCAAAACAGCTTCCAATTGTCTCGGAATGGTTTCTAAGGGATTCTTATACCATTCTTTCTGCAAAAAAGTGGAAAGTTCAGGTAAGGATCATGGACGTGGATAGCGATTTCGCATGTTTCTCTCTAAAGTACACTACAAAGGATCAATAATATTGAGATCTGGTGACTGTGGTAGACATGGGAGATGCGACGGTTCATCGTCGTGTTCACCACACCAGTTCTCGATGATACTAGATGTATGACCAGAGGCCTTGTCGCCTTGGAACACACTATCACCACTGCGGAATAAACTTTCTACCGTGGGATGGACCTGATCACCCACACACAAATACGGACTTCGTTAGTGTAACTGCATTAACATCCCCCTCTTAGGAGCAGTAGAGCGGACCTAACTAAACCGTGATTGGCAGGCGTCTACAAGAGACCTGCGGGATTGGCTGGGTGGCTGTAAGTGGGAAAAACAGTGCCCCCACGCGGCTCTTTAAAACCCCTAGATTTCGCATTTTGGCGGAGTTCTCAGTCAGACGATCTGGGCGCCGAATCCGCGTCCGTCGACTCCAGCCTCGGTCCAGCTCCGTGTATATCTGCTCTCTCACTTGGAGTGCCTCAGTGAACAATGTCACATTCAGTACGTTTTGTTTTGCAACTAAGTTGTAGCCTTAAGATGCTGCTAGTGTTTGCTACTGTGGTTAGCATCCACTCCTGGGACTTCTGCACTGGCTTCTGTTTTAAGAGTGTTATTCATGCTTTTTATAACCCTACAACTAGCCTTCAGTGTATTAGCTAGTCCTGTCTGGAATAAACTACTATTTCAAAACCCTGTTTGTCTAAGAGTCTCCACAACGAGTTCCCTACCAAGTCTCACCACCTGCATTTCTAGTAAATGCCTGTTCCAGTCTTGGCTCAGATAGAAGAAAACAATCAAATGCCTTCACTGTGAATTGTCCTTCTGCCTTCTGCTCTGTACCGCTCGGGAACGCACATTGACCAGTAACCGCTTTTCTCCCTCTCCCACCTATGTCAGGACACGACAAGCTGTGGATGTGCTACTTAAATTTTATAAGCACACGACGAAACTTGTTGAGCTCATTATCGTGGCTGTGCCGTTTTTACATATCCCAATTCCGTACGATTGCCAAACTGTGAATAATGCGTGTGTGACTGTTTCGTTCATGTTTAAACTGATTTATGATGCCTTGTTTTTTTTTAATTTTCATAATTTTGTACAACGCGAGGCCACTGTTTTTTTTAGGTCTGAAAATGGCCATTGCTGACTGAAACTAGTAAACTGATGAATAAAAAGACTTAAGAGTCGTAAATGGAATAAGAAATATATATAAATAATCTTTCAGCCGAACTTGTTTCCCGAGATATGTTACAGGAATCTCTTGCAATTCTCACACTAAAATTAAAGATAAGGAAAATACATACTCGAAAGTGGGGCACACGCTAATACCTTTTTCTTTTAGACAAATGCTGGAACTCCTTCCATTTACTACCAATTGCTCACAAAACGGTTGGCACTAATGCGACGTTGCAATGTAGCCATGAGGCCCATGGAATACCACGATATGGCTGCACAAAACATCACCGAACCCCCGTCACATTTCACACCTGTGATTTAAAGTCGGCCAGATGCTCGAAACACTGCTAAACAAGACTGATCCCACCAGATGACTTTCTTCCATTGCTCCATAGTCCAGGTTTCATGGCTTCGGCACCACGTTTTTCAGTTATGGGGATTTTCCTCACTGGTGAGTGGTTTTGGAATTCCACCTCGCCCTGCCATTCTCAGCTAATGGAGCTCCCTTCGTGTTGTTTTGGTGCTGACAGGGTTCGCGGCAGCGACATTCTGTTCTGCAGTGACTTTTGCAGCTGTCGTCCCCTTATTTTTCGTCACGGTTCTCTACTGACCGTAAGTCACGGTCACTGAACATACAGACCGCCCCCGTTAGCTGGGTGGTTGCTGACACGGTAGCTCAGCGTGTTGCGTCAGAGGGTTTAGCTACCCTCTGTAATAAAAAACTGAGTGAACAACCTGAGCTCTTTATTCGCACGAAGTAATGGCCGCTATCGACAGGGGATCTCAAGTTGATTCCGTATTTCTAGATTTCCGGAAAGCTTTTGACACTGTTCCTCACAAGCGACTACTAATCAAGCTGCGGGCCTACGGGGTATCGTCTCAGTTGTGCGACTGGATTCGTGATTTCCTGTCAGGAAGGTCGTAGTTCGTAGTAATAGACGGCAAATCATCGAGTAAAACTGAAGTGATATCAGGTGTTTCCCAGGGAAGCGTCTTGGGACCTCTGCTGTTCCTGATCTATATAAATGACCTGGGTGACAATCTGAGCAGTTCTCTTAGGTTGTTCGCAGATGATGCTGTAATTTACCGTCTAGTAAGGTCATCCGAAGACCAGTATCAGTTGCAAAACGATTTAGAAAAGATTGCTGTATGGTGTGGCAGGTGGCAGTTGACGCTAAATAACGAAAAGTGTGAGGTGATCCACACGAGTTCCAAAAGAAATCCGTTGGAATTCGATTACTCGATAAATAGTACAATTCTCAAGGCTGTCAATTCAATTAAGTGCCTGGGTGTTAAAATTACGAACAACTTCAGTTGGAAAGACCACATAGATAATATTGTGGGGAAGGCGAGTCAAAGGTTGCGTTTCATTGGCAGGACACTTAGACGATGCAACAAGTCTACTAAAGAGACAGCTTACACTACACTCGTTCGTCCTCTGTTAGAATATTGCTGTGCGGTGTGGGATCCTTACCAGGTGGGATTGATGGAGGACATCGAAAGGGTGCAAAAAAGGTCAGCTCGTTTTGTATTATCACGTAATAGGGGAGAGAGTGTGGTAGATATGATACGCGAATTGGGATGGAAGTCATTAAAGCAAAGACGTTTTTCGTCGCGGCGAGATATGTTTACGAAATTTCAGTCACCAACTTTCTCTTCCGAATGCGAAAATATTTTGTTGAGCCCAACCTACATAGGTAGGAATGATCATCAAAATAAAATAAGAGAAATCAGAGCTCGAACAGAAACGTTTATGTGTTCGTTTTTCCCGCGCGCTGTTCGGGAGTGGAATGGTAGAGAGATAGTATGATTGTGGTTCGATGAACCCTCTGCCAAGCACTTAAACGTGAATTGCAGAGTAATCATGTAGATGTAGATGGAGATGGAGATGGAGATGTCATCGGTCATCCGCCACGAACATATTCAACGAACAATATAGAACAAAATGAGATAAAAAAAGTGGTCAGCGCGGCGGAATGCCACGCCTAGGGGTCCGGGTTCGATTCTCGGCTGGGACAGGAGATTTTTTTCCGCTCAGCGACTGGGTGTTGTGTTGTCCTGATTATCATTTCATCCCCATCTCCGACGCGCAAGTCGCCCAATGTGGCATCGAATGCAATAAGTACTTGCCCTCGGCTGCCGGATTCCCCGAATGAGGGACTCCCGACCCACAATGCCGTACGCTCATTTTCATTTTCACTCAACATACATTTCCGTTCGCGCTGTGACTTAGCGGATCACGTTTTTCCGTTTTCCGTGTATGCGGTATAAATCTTCGATACGGTGCCTCCTGACACACGAAGCACTTCGGCTACCTTGGTTACAGAAGCACCACTAGAAGAGTGCCAACTCTTTGTTGACGTCTGAATTCACTCAGCTCCCACATAATGGACTCACAACTACACAGAACGATGTTCTCACCTCAGTCGACACTTGCAATATACTGAGAGCATTCCACAGTTTTTATTCGTGGTCAAATACAACAGCGTAACCTGCAGGCTTGTCTAGTATTTGCACTGGATGTTCAAGCATGCATTTCTGGCGGTGTTTGCACATTTTCGTCCAACCCCTATGTGGAGATGGTGCAAAACTTCGACCAGTGTCTAATACAACACAAACGTATAAATCGAAAGCAATATATCATCTTGTTAGTTGTTCTGATTTTCTTGTTTTTTTTTCACGATTTTTTCTCTGCTCCAAGGAGCAGAGCGGGCTGCTTCACATCCAGCCCACTACGATCATAGAGTCGCGGTTATTTTCAGGCAGGCGAGATTTGGTGACGCAACGGGATTCCCAATTGGTACTAAATGGAAGGAGTTCCAGCGTTTATCTAAGAAAAAAGGTATTAGTGTGCGTCCCACTTTCGCGTATGTATTTTCCTTACCTTTAATTTTAGTGTGAGAATAGCAAAAGATTCCTGTAACACATCGTGGGAAACAACTTCGGTTGTAAGACTATTTATATATTTCTTATTCCATTTACGACTCACAATTCTTTTTATACATCAGTTTACTAGTTTCAGTCAACAATGATCATCTTCAGACCTAAAAAATACAGAGGCCTCGCGTTGTACAAAATGAAGAAAATTAAAAAAAACAAGGCATCAGAAATCAGTTTTAACATGAACGTAAAAGTCACACACCTGTTATACACAGTTTGGTAATCATACGGAATTGGAATACGTAAAAACGGCACAGCCACAATAATGAGCGCAACAAGTTTCGTCGTATGCCTATAAAATTTAAGTAGCATATCCACAGCTGTAATAGGCTTGCTGACTCTGAAGCTTGTTTGGCTGCTTATTGTTACTGCGCCATTTCTACAAATGCCGACCCGATATGGTTAGTAAACCGTATGGACTCATGTATGTGACTGTTTCGTTTATGCTTAATCTGATACCTGATGCCTTGTTTTATAATTTTACTATATTTTGCAAGACAAGATTTTGTACATCTGCAGATGGGTATTACTCATTGAAATTAATAAGGTGATTCGTATCTGGAATTATGTCGCAACTCGTAAAGTTCGGGTGTAATTAGCTCATCTTGCACGTAAGTACATTACGAGAAGCATAACTGATATACAGTATTTGTTTGTGGAAAACCATCCATTTGGTGTACATCTTGCCGTTCTTCATACAGAGTTGGTCATGGTGGGAAAGAAGACAGGCTAAAAGCCAGTACTGACGAATTTCCGACTCGCATCGAAAAATACCCAGACCTGATTCCGCATTCGATAGACGAATCACCATCAATGCCGTTTAACGGCTTCGGTCTGTCTGAAGAATGCAAAGAGAAATGCACATTTAACGCAGGTCAGCTTCGTTGAACCTGGCAATCTCGTACAGTCGGGATTCTTGTAGCCCCAGACGAGTATTCAAGGCGGCTGCTCTGTGGAGGCGTGGCCCCTGATTGAGCGCGTTCGGGTCGCAGACCGCAGAGAGAGGGGGGACGTGTGTGTGTTAAAAGGGCCCTGACCTCTGATGCAGCAGCATGCCAGTCACGAGCTAGCGGTGTAACTGTCCGCGGCATTGAGTGCGGCCCATGCAGTACGGGCAGTGCGTCATCTAGGAGGGGAGCAGGAGGGGGGTGGGCAGGAGGGGGTCGGTGGCCTGGCGTCGCGTGCCGCTGCCCAAGTCCGGATCGACACCCGCCGTCTGGAGACACTTTAATTCTTGTGATGGATTACAGCCGTACGGGATTCGGGAAACATCGTATAGTTAGTTACATTATTACACTGAAGTGCCAAATAAACTGGTATAGGCATGCGTGTTCAAATACAGAGATAAGAAGGGCTTATTTCAATAGTGGTACAAGTCCATTTTTGTTCATTTTGAGATACAGAGTCCTAAAGTTAAAGGGGCGCTGAAAAATCTGCAGTTGAGATACCAGAAATATTCAAGCATATGACTTCTTGCTATAGATGAACTTTTTTTCTGTTTGTTTGGATCATTAACTTCTGAAACATTACAGGCAGAAAAGTGGAGGTAATGAACTTGTACCACTATTGAAATAAGCCCTGCTTTATGTAAACAGGCAAAATACTGCGTTGCTGTCGGCAACGCATAAATAAGACAACTAGTGTCTGGCGCAATTATTAAATTGCTTACTCCCGCTAAAGTCACAGGTTATCAAGATCTAAGTGACTTTGAACGTGGTGTTGTATTCGGCACACGAGCGATGGGGCACAGCATATCCGAGGTAGCGATGGAGTCGGGATTTTCCCTTACGACCATTCCACATGTGTTCCGTGAATATCAGGAATCTGGTAAAACCTCAAATCTCCGACATAGCTGGGGCCGGGAAAAGATCCTGCAAGAAAGGGACCAACGACGACTGGAAAGAATCGTTCAACGTGACAGAAGTGTAACCCTTCCGCAAAATTGCCGCAGATTTGAATGCTCTGCCATCAACGAGTGTCAGCGTGCGAACCATTCAACGAAACATCATCAATATGGGCTTTTGGAGCCGTAGGTCCACTCGTGTACCCTTGTGTACAGTACACAAAGCTATACGCCTCGCCCGGGCCCCTTCAACACTGGCATTGGACTGTTGATGACTGGAAACATGTTCTCTGGTCGGACGAGTGTCGTTTCAAATTGCATTAAGCAGATGGTCATGTGCGGGGTGGAGACAGTCTCATGAATCCATGGACCCTGCATGCCAGCAGAGGTCTGTTCAAGCTGCTGGAGGCTCTGTAATGGTGTGGAGCGTGTGCAGTTGGAGTGATATGGGACCCCTGATATGTCTAGATACGACTCTGACAGGTGACACATACGTAAGCATCCTGTCTGATGAGCTGCATCCGTTCATGCCCATTGTGCGTACCGACGGACTTCGGCAATTCCAGCAGGACAATGAGACGTCCAGAATTGCTACAGAGTGGCTCCAGGAACACTCCTCTGAGTTTAAACACTTCTGCTGTTCACCAAACTCTCCAGACATAAACATTATTGAGCATAGCTGGGACGCCTTGCGAAGTGCTGTTCAGAAGAGATCTGCAGCCCCTGGTGCTCTTACGAATTCATGGACAGCCCTGCACGATTCATGGTGCCAGTTCCCTCTATTGCTACTTCAGACATTAGTCGAGTCCATGCTATGTCGTGTTGCGGCACTTCTGCGTGCTCGCGCGACCCCTACACGATATTAGGCGGGTGTAGAGTTTCTCTGGCACTTCTATGTATTTATGTGACAGGGAGCTGCAAGTCAGTTTTCTCTGGCGCGTTGTTGTTGTTGTGGTCTTCAGTCCTGAGACTGGTTTGATGCAGCTCTCCATGCTACTCTATCCTGTGCAAAGTTCTTCATCTTCCAGTACCTACTGCAACCTACATCCTTCTGAATCTGTTTAGTGTATTCATCTCTTCGTCTCCCCCTACGATTTTTACCCTCCACGCTGCCCTCCAATACTAAATTGGTGATCCCTTGATGCCTCAGGACATGTCCTACTAACCTTTCCCTTCTTTTTGTCAAGTTGTGCCACATACTCCTCTTCTCCCCAATTCTATTCAATACTTCATCGCCGGCCGGTGTGGCCGTGCGGTTAAAGGCGCTTCAGTCTGGAACCGCGTGACCGCTACGTTCGCAGGTTCGAATCCTGCCTCGGGCATGGATGTGTGTGATGTCCTTAGGTTAGTTAGGTTTAATTAGTTCTAAGTTCTAGGCGACTGATGACCTCAGAAGTTAAGTCGCATAGTGCTCAGAGCCAATACTTCATCATTAGTTATGTGATCTTCACATCTAATCTTCTGCATTCTTCTGTAGCACCACATTTCGAAAGCTTCTATTCTCTTCTTTCCAAACTATTTACCGTCCATGTTTCACTTCAATACATGGCTACACTCCATACAAATACTTTCAGAAACGACTTCCTGACATTTAAATCTATACTCGATGTTAACAAATTTCTCTCCTTCAGAAATGCTTTCCTTGACATTGCCAGTCTACATTTTATGTCCTCCCTACTTCGACCATCATCAGTTATTTTGCTCCCCAAATAGCAAAACTCCTTTACTACTTTAAGTGTCTCATTTCCTAATCTAATTCTCTCAGCATCACCTGACGTAACAGCCAGTAAAGTAGCATTTTATGGGAGCATTATAACTCCGCGTGTTTCATTAGTATTGTCGTGACTGAGTAGATCCATATCGTCGACATAATTTGTCCGTGCTGAAGCCATTTTAAAAGCCTGCCAATTTTTTTTTTTTATACAAATACACTTTACTGCATCACGTATTGCCTGCAGTCGTTTTCAAATGCTGCTGTCTGGTTGAAATGTGATTCATATTTAAAACCAACTGTTTCGTGCTGCGTTTGAAAATTAACACGGGTCGAGTAATATGCAAAAAATTTATCAATATAAACAAAAATGACAGCCTGCGATGGATATATAAAATGATTTCAGCATTCATAAATTCGTGTGTTCAGCAATAGTTCCGTCTTTCGAGCACTTCCTTTCGTAATATGCTACGTCGACTAGTACAAAAGGACGTTCTTCGCAATGGTAACGGTCCACTTGGCTAGCGGTGGTGGTGTGTGGCCGTTTTTCTGCATCTACATCTGCATATACACCGATGAGCCAAAACGTTATGACCACTGCCCAGCGGGAAGTTGAATGTCGCCTGGTGGCGTTGCGGGCACGTGACGCGGTAACAAAAGTATGTAAGTGGAGCAGACACGGATGGGGGATCACCCTAGCAAAGATATGGACTGCAAACGGGGAAATCCATTGAGATAAGCGACTTTGACAAAGGGCTGATTATTATTACGCAGAGCCTGTGAACGAGTATCTCGAAAACGGCGAAGTTGGTTGAATGTTCCAGAGACGGACAAACAAAGTATTAAGCAGTTGGTCATAACGTTTTGGCTCTTCAGTACTCCGAAAACCATCTTACGAAGTGTGGCGCAGGGTACTCTGTGAACGACTGTCACTCTGTCACTCTCCTCTTCCCCCCCCCCCCCCCCCCTCCTCTCCATTAACTTTTCCTCTTCCACGGGAATGGTCCACGAACAAAACGATTGTTGGTAAGCCACCGTGTGGGCGTGAATATTTCTAATCTTTCCGTCATCGTCTTTCGGCGAGACATACGGAGGGGGGGAGCAAAATATTGGTTCACTCCTCTAGCAAAGTACGCTCTCGGAATTTCAGCAGTAAAGCACACCGTGTCGCACAATGCTTCTCTCTGCCATAGGAGTTGGCTGAACTTACATTAAATGTATTCGCAACTGCGAATAGGGACGACCATTAGCTGTGGAATGGAATGACGACAATGAAAATTTGTGTCGCACCGGGACTCGAACCCGAATTTCCCGCTTATCGCGAGCGGTCGCCTTAGCACTTGGATATCCGTGCAGCACATGTCGACAACCTGTACTGGGGCATCCAAGATGTATTTTCCCGTACGGCCGAGACATTTTACTTGAAAGTCGCTTGCCCGATGTCGGTGGATAAGTACGATATTGCAGTGCCCGTGTTATTCCAAATTACGATGCAATGTGCAAACACAGGCACTGCAATATTGTATTTATCCGCCGACACAGGGCAAGAAACTTTCAAGTAAAATGTATCGCCCATACGGGAATATACATAATGGATATTCGAGTACATGTAGGGGCGTCCAAAGGAACTTTGCAGCGTATTCGCAATCACACTGCAATATCGTATTGGTTGAACATGTCCGTGACGCTTTCGCACTCGCCAAACGAAACACATTACCCTTCATCGGATATTCTCAATCTTTGGAGTAAATCCTATCTAGTGTGGGTCCTAGACGGCCTAGTAAAACTCAAGTATCGGCAGAACGATTCTTTCCCAAGCTACAGCCTTGGTGGGCTTGGAACATGTTTTATGCTCGCATGTTACGATATTTTATGGATATGGCGCTCGCCAGCATGTCATCTTCATATCGTTAAGGCTAACCGGCTGATGATCTTCTTCAGTGATGCCGCACACGAATTGCCTGATCTCTTACGGGACTCGGTGGATCGTCTGCCGCGAGTAATGGGTATAATGGCAGGGGCACTACGATTGTAGTGTGTGGACTGTAAGTTGAGAACGTGGGTCTCACTAGGAGCGTGCCGGCGATAAGTCCCTGCAGTCGCACTATCCTCTGTGTCCTCGGTGGCTCAGATGGATGGCCGATACGGTAGCTCAGCGTGTTCGGTAAGAGGGTTAGCTGCCCTCTGTAATAATAATAATTAAAAAAAAAACTGAGTGAGTGGATCATCAAAGAACTTAAACGGGCGACAGGGGACGTCCGTCACGAACAGATGCAACGAACTATGACGAACAAAATGAGATAAAAAAAATTTAAAAAAAATTGGTTGAGTAACTGCCATGTGAGCAGGAGATCCCGGGTTCGAGTCCAGGTCGGGGCACACATTTTCAACTGTCCCCGTTGATGTATTTCAACGCCTGTCAGTAGCTAATGGTATTGATTTAATTGCAATTTCAATTTCTTTTTCCGTTTCCGTTTTTCATTTTATCTTCTCCTGTCGACGATTCTCATTTCCCGGAAAGTCAAAACATTCGTGTGATCAGACGAAGGTCATACCGCGTGCTTTGATAACTGGTGACTGCGTTTCACTACCTCAGGGCGCGATCTAAAACGCGAGTCACACGCATAACTGCGTATTCCAAAGGAAAATATTCGTTGTAATGGAAACAGAAGACTTAAGGCCTAGCTTTTTTATTTTTTGAAAACTCTCGTAACTACGCACGGATAATGAGCAAAACCACAAATCTTCAACTGGATAGTCGGTGCGCGCTGTAATAGATTACATGTTATTATTGCCACCCTGGAACGATCCACCCTGGAATAGATCCACAGTCACAATATTGCTGACATCTTGGGTTGTCGGGTGTTCTGCCGGATATCAGCGTCGTACTTGCACGATATTTCGGTCACGTAGCTCGTGGCCTTCATCAGGTGCGACCTGAGACTGCTCCTCGAGTGGACCTGGTCCAGTATTTATGCCTATGGTCTTCCCCCTCCACCAACGGCTGCAGGCGCTTCCTCTGTGGTCCGCGCCCATTCCCTGCGACCAATATCAAGTTCACCATGGAACTGGAGAAGAATGGCCAGCTGCCATTTCTGGATGTACTAGTCCAGAGGAAAGCAGATGGATCGATTGGCCACAGTGTGTACCGAAAACCAACACACACTGATTTATATCTGCAGGCCAGCAGCTGTCACCACCCTGCACAGAAGAATGGGGTTCTGAAGACTTTGGTCCACAGAGCACGTGCCCTGTCAGACCAAGAGAATCTACCTATAGAGATAGAACGTCTCAAAACAGTTTTCTCCAAGAATGGATACACGGACAGACAAATTGAGAGGGCACTCCAACCAGCCACTATACCACAGGTTCCTGAAGAAGACCAAGATGAAGCAAAGAAGGTGGCATATCTGCCCTATGCTGGCTCTATTTCTGCCAGAATCAGTAGGATCCTCCGTAAACACAATATCAAGTGTGTTTTCTGTCCATCCAACAAGATCGGGGGACTGCTGGGGAGTGTCAAAGACGACCTGGGGTTACGAAAACCAGGGATTTACAATATACCTTGTCGATGTGGCATGTCCTACATTGGCCAGACGACAAGAACTGTGGAGATCAGGTGCAAAGTACATCAGAGGCACACTAGATTAAGACAGGTGACTAAGTCAGCCATTGCTGAACACTGTCTAGAACTAGATCATGCCATGAAGTATGAGGATATCAAGATTCTAGCACAAACACCCAGATTTTGGGACAGTGTTATAAGAGAATCGATAGAAATTAAAATGGCTGACGATATTATGAACCGTGACACAGGGTACCAGCTAAGCAGAGCCTGGGATCCGGCTCTAGAATTGTTAAAGGAGCAACGGGGCCAGCTGCAACACTACACAAACAGAAGAACCAGAGACATGAAGATGGAAAACGAGCCCCTGACGGACTGCCAGGCGCACCAGACCGAAGATGGAACACCCAGAAGTGGGACTGGTGGGCGCGGACCGCAGAGGGAACATCCAGAGCCGTAACGGACAAAAAACGGAGCGGCAACGCTCCAACAGGTCGTGGTGAGTGGGCGCGGACCGCAGGGGGAACGCTTGGTACCCCAGACCGTAGATGAAACCCCCAGGAGCGGGTTTGGTGGGCGCGGACCGCAGAGGGAACACCTAGAACCGCAGCGGACGGAAAACGGAGCAGCAACGCTCCAGCAGGTCGCAGGGAATGGGCGCGAACCACAGACGAAGCGCCTGCAGCCGTTGGTGGAGGGGGAAGGCCATAGGCATAAATACCGAAAAGGTTGAGGCTGCCACCAAGGAAAACGCAGCCCCGGTCTCCGACGAAGAACAGAAGAAGGCTGTTTCACGACAGCCAACAGTCGTCCAAACCTTACCACGAGACGCCGGGAACGATCTCGCCGCCCTCCTCAAGGGGGGGGGGGGGGGGAGACCTCGTTCGCCGAGCCACAACGCAGTCGGCGCGTTGGGGCGAGAAAAGCCAAGAAGACGCCGATATCCGATCCCATCCCAATCTCAGATCAATCCACACCCTAAATCATCCCAGAAATATCCTTCCAAGACCATCCTACCAACAACCAAAGAGACACTACTCACGATTCTTTCCCAAACCCATCATTCCGAAACCCTATATTATCCAACAGAAGGTATGGGCTCGAGCAGTCCCGGTCCTTCGAAACAAAACGAGGGATACAGATATCCCATCCGACACACCACTCGAGGAGCAGTCTCAGGTCGCACCTGATGAAGGCCACGAGCTACGTGACCGAAATATCGTGCAAGTACGACGCTGATATCCGGCAGAACACCCGACAACCCAAGATGTCATTAGATCGCCGGGAAAGCCTGAAAAGTTACAATATTGCTATTCAGCCCTGCAGGTAGGATCCAACAGATGGCCTTTCATCCAGAGCAAATTGTCGAAAAGGGTCATGAGAATAATGACAACGACTCCAACTAGTCGAGCTCTTAGTATAGACCTGTTGGTAACACTGGGAATTTCACCTGCACTGTGTGAGCACATTTACCAGTAAGTTTAACACATCAAAACTGAAGTTGATTACTGGTGCATAAATAGCTCTATCCATGACCATGGAACAAGATCTACACTGAACTTATATTTACCAAATAGAATAAACATAAAACTCAAAACAACATCTTCTACCAAGGAATAAAACTGTACAATAAACTGCCAAGGTAGGTTAAAGAAATTGCTAAAACAAGATTTCTTGAAAATTAAAAAAGTATCCCTTCAGCAGCACATTCTATACATTGAAAGATTGCTTCGAAAATACAGAGTAGTACTTCGGTAAAAAATGTAACACAAATTAATAATAATAACAACTGCACTAAAACTTCTGTCATTGCACATAATACTTTCACACTATATTTTTTCCTTCTTTTTATCTCTTCTGGAAAAACTTACTGCCAAATCTATCATCCTCTTTCTGACCTCATCGTCCAACTCTTTACGGAGGAATACTGACTCAATTTTTGAAACTAGCAAATGGGAAGTTGCGGTACATAAAATGGTCCTGTTGTCAGCTGATTGTGTGTGTAGTGTCATGAAACAGTGTGTGTGGAGGGCGTATAGTGACTGGGAGTAAGAAAATTGTACGCTAGGAGCCGGCCGCTGTGACCGAGCGGTTCTAGGCGCTTCACTCCGGAACCGCGCTGCTGCTACGGTCGCAGGTTCGAATTCTGCCTCGGGCATGAATGTGTGTGATGTCTTTAGGTTAGTTAGGTTTAAGTAGTTTAAAGTCTAGGGGACTGATGACCTCAGATGTTAAGTCCCATAGTGCTTAGAGCTATTTGAGCCATTTTGTACGCTAGGGATAGACTGAGGGAGATGGCACTGAGATGACAGAGTGACCCTGCATTCGGTAGGGTTGAGGCTCCAGTCTTCATCCGACTATCTAGATTTAGGTTTTCTTGGTTTCCCTAAATTATTTCAGGCAAATGCCGATACTGTCCCTACTATAAGACCACTACCGACTAGCTGTCTCATCCTTGTCAATTTACACTCGTAAGTCTGTAAATGTCTATATATGTGAATTATTTTATATCTGTTGTTCTTAGATTGTAATACCAAGACATCTCCAGTATCCTTGTAAAGGAGACCTACGGATGAATAAAACTACTAAGACTATTACTAATAGAGCACTTTTCTGATTTCGATTATCATGTGCGGTTACTCTTTATGACAGATCGTCGAATACCACTGATCTGGCGACGTTTACGTTTATTTCAACCAGCCACACAGGCACAGTCGGCTGAAGTGATGAATAAGACAGGAGCTGTTAATTACTCTCAGACAGAGACCAACGGGACAGGACGGCTAG
Organism: Schistocerca nitens; assembly: GCF_023898315.1. Taxonomy (NCBI): domain Eukaryota; kingdom Metazoa; phylum Arthropoda; class Insecta; order Orthoptera; family Acrididae; genus Schistocerca; species Schistocerca nitens. Next base: position 264,541,149 of record NC_064615.1, read on the forward strand.
CACAAGATGGCTAGCAATCGGCAAAATGACCCACATCGCATCAACTCTTCGCTTCCAGACTTTTTTCGTAATTAGTACCAGTACCATGGAATCTCCGTCATCCAGCCTCATTATACCGGAACTCCAGTTCATCGGGATTTTTATTTTTTTTATACCCGTGGTCTAGGAGTAGCGTCTTTGACTAATAATGGAAAGCTCCGTGGTTCCGTCTTCGCACCTCACCACTGCTTAAATTTTGAATAAAAATCATCAGCAATGGCGGCCGAAGACTTCCGGCATAAGAAGTCAACCTCCCCTCGTTCTGCCAACGGCCTCGTCGAAGAGGGCGGAGGAGCGGGCAGGGGTTCAGGGCACTCTCTTTTACTTGTGTTCGGAAACTGCCCCTAAAAGGCGGAAGAATCAGCAATGATCAACGGCATGAGGATGCAGAAGGCAATGGAAACCACTGCATTAAAGATACATAATGTTCATCCACAGGATATGTGGCCTGTAATTAAAAAAGTGTCATGATGATCTCTCCATTGCCAAAAGATTCCGGACTAGTCCCCCAAGGGAAGAGATTTCTAAGGAGGAGGTGACCAAGAGAAAAAGATTGAATAACCAAAGAAAGGATAACGTTTTATTAGTCGGGACGTGGAATGTAAGGAGTTTTAACGTTGTAGGGAAGTTAGAAAATCTTAAAAGCGAAATGCAAAGCCGCAGTCTAGATATAGTGGATATAGTGGGGGTCAGCAAAGTGCAACGGAAAGAACTCAACGATGTCTGGTCAGACGAGTATAGGGTAATATCAACAGCAGCAGAAAATGGTATGACGGGAGTATAATTCGTTATGAGTAGGAAGGTAGGGTAGAGAGTGTGTTACTGCGAACAGTTCCGTGACAGGGTTGTTCTCATCAGAATCGACAGCAAACATACACCCAAAACGATAATTCGGGTATACATGACGACGTCGCAAGGAGAAAGTGCAGAAACAGAGAATATATATGAAAATATTGAACTGTTAATGTAGTACATAATGGGAGATGAAAATCTGCTTGTCATGAGGGATTGGAATGCATTTGTAGGGGAAGGAGTAGAAGAAAGGGTTGTTGGGGAATATGGATTTGGTAGTAGGAATGACCAAGAACGAAGTCCTTTGATTGCAAGGGTATAAGACAGGGATGAAGTCTTTTGCTCCTACTGTTCAATCAATACATCGAGGAAGCAATGACGCAAATAAAAGAAAGGTTCAGGAGTGGAACAGAAATTTAAGGTGAAAGGACATCAATGGAAACATTGACTGATGACATTGCTATCCTGGGTGAAAGTGAAGAAGAATTACAGGATGTGTTGAACAGTCTAAAGGGTACAGATTATGGATTGAGAGTAAATCGAGGAAAGACGAAAGTAATGAGAACTAGCTGAAAAGAGAACAGCGAGAAACATAACATCAGAATCCGGGTTCACGAAATAGTCGTAGTTAGGCAATTCTGATACCTAGGCAGCGAAATAACCCATGACAGATGGAGCAAGGCTGACATAAAAAGCAGACTAGCACTGGCAATAAGGGCTTTCCTGGCCAAGAGAAGTCCAATACACTACTGGCCATTAAATTGCTACACCACGAAGATGACGTGCTACAGGCGCGAAATTTAACCGACTGGAAGAAGATGCTGTGATATGCAAATGATTAGCTTTTCAGAGCATTCACACAAGGTTGGCGCCGCTGGCGACGCCTACAACGTGCTGACATGAGGAAAGTTTCCAACCGATTTCTCATACACAAACGGCAGTTGACCGGCGTTGCCTGGTGAAACGTTCTTGTGATGCCTCGTGTAAGGAGGAGAAATGCGTACCATCACGTTTCCGACTTTGATAGAGGTCGGATTGTAGCCTATCGCGATTGCGGTTTATCGTATCGCGACATTGCTGCTCGCGTTGGTCGAGATCCAATGACAGTTAGCAAAATATGGAATCGGTGGGTTCACGAGGGTAATACGGAACGCCGGGCTGGATCCCAACGGCCTCGTATCACTAGCAGTCGAGATGACAGGCATCTTATCCGCATGGCTATAACGGATCGTTCAGAAACGTCTCGATCCCTGAGTCAACAGATGGGGACGTTTGCAAGGGAACAACCATCTGCACGAACAGTTCGACGACGTTTGCAACACCATGGCTATCAGCTCGGAGACCATGGCTGCGGTTACCCTTGACGCTGCATCACAGACAGGAGCGCCTGCGATGGTGTACTCAAAGACGAACCTGGGTGCACGAATGGCAAAACGACATTTTTTCGGATGAATCCAGGTTCTGTTTACAGCATCATGAAGGTCGCTTCCGTGTTTGGCGACATCGCGGTGTACGCACATTGGAAGTGTGTTTTCGTCATCGCCATACTGGCGTATCACCCGGCGTGATGGTATGGGGTGCCATTGGTTACACGTCTCGGTCACCTCTTGTTCGCATTGACGGCACTTTGAACAGTAGACGTTACATTTAAGTTGTGTTACGACCCGTGGCTCTACCCTTCATTCGATCCATGCGAAACCCTACATTTCAGCAGGATAATGCACGACCGCATGTTGCAGGTCCTTTACGGGCCTTTCTGGATACAGAAAATGTTGGACTGCTGCCTTGGCCAGCACATCTCCAGATCACTCACCAACTGAAAACGTCTGGTCAATGGTGGCCGAGCAAATGGCTCGTCACAATACGCCAGTCACTACTCTTGATGAACTGTGGTATCGTGTTGAAGGTGCATGGGCAGCTGTATCTTACACGCCATCCAAGCTCTGTTTGACTCAATGCCCAGGCGTATCAAGTCCGTTATTACGGCCAGAGGTGGTTGTTCTGGGTACTGATTTTTCAGGGTCTATGCACCCAAATTGCGTGAAAATGTAATCATATGTCAGTTCTAGTCCAATGAATACCGGTTTATCATCTGCATTTCTTCTTGGTGTAGCAATTTTAATGGCCAGTAGTGTAGTGTTAAACATAAGCCTCAATTTGAGGAAGACGTTTCCTAGAATGTACGTACGTTTGGAGCACTGCCGTGTATGGTAGTAAAAAACAGACTGTGGGAAAACTGGAACAGAAGAGAACCGAAGCATTTGAGACTTGATGCTACAGACGAATGTTGAAAATTAGGTGGACTGATAAGGTAAGGAATGAGGAGGTTCTGCACAGAATCTAGAGGAAAGGTATATGTGGAAAACACTGACGAGAAGAAGGTACAGGGTCATAGGACACCTTTTAAGACATCAGGGAATGACTTTCATGGTAGCAGATTGAGCTGTAGAGGATAAACAGTATAGAGCAAGACAGAGATTACGTTACAGCCAGCAAATAATTGAGGACGTAGGTTGCAAGTGCTACTCTGAGATGAAGAGGTTGGCACAGGAGAGGAATTCGTGGCGCGCTACATTGAAGCAGTCAAAAGACTGATGACTTAAAAAAACGTTTACTGTACAGTATTAGATACTATGGAAGTAATAGCGGCAAGTATCCCTGACGACAATCATTAAATTTAAGTTCAGACAACAGCCGTACACGAATCTAGACACGGTGTCAGTTATCAAATGGCTCTCAGCACTATGGGACTCAACATCTTAGGTCATAAGTCCCCTAGAACTTAGAACTACTTAAACCTAACTAACCTAAGGACATCACACACACCCATGCCCGAGGCAGGATTCGAACCTGCGACCGTAGCAGTCCCGCGGTTCCGGACTGCAGCGCCAGAACCGCTAGACCACCGCGGCCGGCTGTCAGTTATCACTGCCCTCTTCTATCGCTAGCATAAAATGACTTCAGAGAATACAAATGGACGAGTGTTGTCCATGATTGCTGATGATGAAATAATTTATTCGTATGGAGACCATGGTGATATGATGATGGACTAGTTGGCTAAGTTGGCGCTCAATCTGAAGACATTATGACAGACAAAGAGGCAACAAAGCAGTCAGACAAAGTAATGGTTTATTTGGAGCGCCAGACCGAGACAACTTCGGCACGACTGATGCTGATGAACGCCTGAGTCATCGTGCTGCACATGCAGGACGAGGTAATCTGGCACAAGATAAAATTTACTGTTTATTTTGGTGTATAAAACGAACTTTTCTTAACTGTCTGTTCAAAATATAGGTTAAAGTAATGTTAATTTATGTGTTCAGGAGAAAGTAAATATAGTGTTTCTCTTTATGGCATTTAATCCATGTCATTCTGTTAGTATCATTCAATAAATATTGCCACTCCATTATTATCAGATATTGATATTGACTGACATGACAAAAATCATGGGATAGAGAGATGCGATAGTACCGGATATACAAGGTATAAAAAGGCAGTGCATTGGCGGAGCTCTCATTTGTGCCCAAGTGATTCACGTGAGAAGGTTTCTGACGTTATTGGGGCCGCACAGACTTTGAACGCGGAATGGTAGTTGGAGCTAGACGCATGGGACATTCAGTTGCGAAAATCGTTAGGGAATTCAGTATTCCGAGATCCGTAGTGTCAAGAGCGTGCAGAGAATACCAGATTTCGGGTACTACCTCACACTACGGGCGACACAGTGGCCGACAGTCTTCACTTAACGATCGAGAGAAGCGACGTTGGCATAGAGTCGTCAGAGCTAACAGACAAGCAATACTGCATGAAATTACTGCAGAAATGAATGTGGGACGTACGACGAACGTATCCTCTAGGACATGCGGCGAAGTCTGGCGTTAATAGCCTATGGCAGTAGACGACCGACGCGAGTGCATTTGCTAACAGCACGACATCGCCTACAGCGCCCCTCGTGAGTTGTAACATCTACATCTACATCTACATTTATACTCCGCAAGCCACCCAACGGTGTGTGGCGGAGGGCACTTTACGTGCCACTGTCATTACCTCCCTTTCCTGTTCCAGTCGCGTATGGTTCGCGGGAAGAACGACTGTCTGAAAGCCTCCGTGCGCGCTCTAATCTCTCTAATTTTACATTCGTGATCTCCTCGGGAGGTATAAGTAGGGGGAAGCAATATATTCGATACCTCATCCAGAAACGCACCCTCTCGAAACCTGGCGAGCAAGCTACACCGCGATGCAGAGCGCCTCTCTTGCAGAGTCTGCCACTTGAGTTTATTAAACATCTCCGTAACCATGTCGGTTGGATCATAAACGACTGCAAAACCGTAGTGTGGTCGGATGAGTTCCGATTTCAGTTCGTAAGAGATGATGATATGGTTTGAGGGTGACGCAAACCACACGAAGCCATGTACCCAAGTTCTGAACAACGCACTGTACAAGCCGGTGGTGGTTCCATAGTGGTGATTGCTTTGTTTACATGGAATGGGAAGTGTCCTAAACCGATCATTGACTGGAAATGGTTATGTCTGGCTACTCTGAGACCCCTTGGAACTATTCAAAGACTTCATGTTCCCAAACAACGATGGAATTTTTTTGTTTGACATTGTGTCATGTCACTGGGCGACAACTGTTCGCGATTGGTTTGACGAAGAATCTGGAAAATTCGAGAAAATGATTTGACCATCCAAATCGCCCTACATGAATCCCATGGAACATTTATGGGATACAATGGAGAGGTCAGTTAGGCAACAAAATCCTGTACCCTCAACGCTTTCGCATTTATTGACGGCTATAGCGGCAGCATGGCTCAGAATCTCTACACGGGACTTCCAACGACTTGTTGAGTCAGTGCCACGTCGCGTTGCTGCAGTACGCAGGGAGAAAGGACGTCCGACACGATATTAGGAGGTATCCCATGTCTTTTGTCACCTCAGTGTCTATACGAAAATATCCTTTTACATGCTTCAGATTTTATGTTTCATCTGCACGTGTGAGAAATTTCGAACCATTCCGGCAGATGTTACAGCCGTACTGTACCACAAAATAGCGTCTACTCAAGACACTCGTTATAGTCACCGTGCTATGATCGAATTCTTGGTTTTGGAAAAAGAAAACGTAGTGAACATCCATAATCGTTTGTGTGCAGTGTGTCGTAATGTTGCAGTTCTTCGGAGTACTGTTGCAACTTGAGTAAAGAGAGTTAAAGTGCCAGGAAGTGCTGGAACTGATCTCCATGGTCAGACACGTTTGGGACTTCGTATCAGAGCCATTGCTCCCGACACAGTGAATTTCACGGAAGGCATTGTTAGTGCATACCGGTGCAAGGCAAACTGGCAGTTGGCTGTCAAACTATCGGTAATCATTGGAAACGTGTGTGCAATAATAGCGCCTCTTGGATATTGAAAGATGTACTCAAGATGAGTTCCACGAATGCTCTCAACAGACCACAACATTAAAAGAAAAGCCATTCCATCTCAACTATTGGAGCAGTTTCAGGACTACTCTCTGTCACCGATCGTTACAGGTGGCGAAACCTGGGTGCATCACTTTGAGATGGAAACAAAATTACAGTCACTTGACTGGGATCAACTGCTATCACTAAAAAAAATGAAGACACTCAAGGCAACTCCATTAGCTGGCAAAGTGAATTCTGGTCTAGTAATGGTGACATTCTCGTGGGCGTTTCGCCGAAAAGGTCAAGCTTAATTCAGAGGCACAAGTGAACAAGTGTTTCCAACGTGCTCAGTCTGAAAAGAATCCAAAATAAATCATACTCCAACACACGAGTCTCAAAACTTGAGAACACATTCCCAAATTGGGTCGGACATCACTGCCTTATCCACCCAGACAGATACACTCCTGGAAATGGAAAAAAGAACACATTGACACCGGTGTGTCAGACCCACCATACTTGCTCCGGACACTGCGAGAGGGCTGTACAAGCAATGATCACACGCACGGCACAGCGGATACACCAGGAACCGCGGTGTTGGCCGTCGAATAGCGCTAGCTGCGCAGCATTTGTGCACCGCCGCCGTCAGTGTCAGCCAGTTTGCCGTGGCATACGGAGCTCCATCGCAGTCTTTAACACTGGTAACATGCCGCGACAGCGTGGACGTGAACCGTATGTGCAGTTGACGGACTTTGAGCGAGGGCGTATAGTGGGCATGCGGGAGGCCGGGTGGACGTACCGCCGAATTGCTCAACACGTGGGGCGTGAGGTCTCCACAGTACATCGATGTTGTCGCCAGTGGTCGGCGGAAGGTGCACGTGCCCGTCGACCTGGGACCGGACCGCAGCGACGCACGGATGCACGCCAAGACCGTAGGATCCTACGCAGTGCCGTAGGGGACCGCACCGCCACTTCCCAGCAAATTAGGGACACTGTTGCTCCTGGGGTATCGGCGAGGACCATTCGCAACCGTCTCCATGAAGCTGGGCTACGGTCCCGCACACCGTTAGGCCGTCTTCCGCTCACGCCCCAACATCGTGCAGCCCGCCTCCAGTGGTGTCGCGACAGGCGTGAATGGAGGGACGAATGGAGACGTGTCGTCTTCAGCGATGAGAGTCGCTTCTGCCTTGGTGCCAATGATGGTCGTATGCGTGTTTGGCGCCGTGCAGGTGAGCGCCACAATCAGGACTGCATACGACCGAGGCACACAGGGCCAACACCCGGCATCATGGTATGGGGAGCGATCTCCTACACTGGCCGTACACCACTGGTGATCGTCGAGGGGACACTGAATAGTGCACGGTACATCCAAACCGTCATCGAACCCATCGTTCTACCATTCCTAGACCGGTAAGGGAACTTGCTGTTCCAACAGGACAATGCACGTCCGCATGTATCCCGTGCCACCCAACGTGCTCTAGAAGGTGTAAGTCAACTACCCTGGCCAGCAAGATCTCCGGATCTGTCCCCCATTGAGCATGTTTGGGACTGGATGAAGCGTCGTGTCACGCGGTCTGCACGTCCAGCACGAACGCTGGTCCAACTGAGGCGCCAGGTGGAAATGGCATGGCAAGCCGTTCCACAGGACTACATCCAGCATCTCTACGATCGTCTCCATGGGAGAATAGCAGCCTGCATTGCTGCGAAAGGTGGATATACACTGTACTAGTGCCGACATTGTGCATGCTCTGTTGCCTGTGTCTATGTGCCTGTGGTTCTGTCAGTGTGATCATGTACCCCAGGTATGTGTCAATAAAGTTTCCCCTTCCTGGGACAATGAATTCACGGTGTTCTTATTTCAATTTCCAGGAGTGTATAACACCTTGTTTGGTCCACTTACGTTTTCTCCTCGTGGGACACACTCTGAAGATGACGAAAAGCGTAATTCATGCAGTGAAAACATGACTACGAGCGCAGAGCAAGAGCTTTCATCAACAGGGAGTACACACTCTTACACAAAGTTGGCGTAAGACCGTAGAACGTGATGGAGACTATGTAGAAAAATAATACATTTAATGTAAATGTTGCTTTGTGGTACTATAACACAGAACCTCATAATTATCACCTCATTCATTTCACAGTCTAGATATTATTTTCTGACTATATATGTAAGTACTTTGTTCTTTTATTGGCAGTGATCATTATTTGAAGGACTGTACCGTAATGAGAAACTACACAAAACCAATATTGTAAAACACTGTAGTAGAAACGCTGTCAGAGTCAGAGATATCGCATTATATAAAACCCATAGATATTGTTAACAGTGTGGCACTATCATTGTTGAGATGCAGCGCACGGGAACAGGCAGAGTTGCAAGCTGACAGTGTTCGACAATGGACGCAAAGTGGCTGTGCTAGCGCGTGTAATTACATGCATTGTCGCTGTGGTACGCAAAGAGAGGCAAGGCGTTGTAAATGTTTAACGGGCGAGCGTACGAGGTACTATAAAATAACAGGCCTGTTACTGTACAACATTTTATTTCAAAAACATACAAATTTAGTTACTATCAACCTCAATATACGCCGCCCTCTATCCCTACAACGCTCCATGAGAATTTTCCATTAATGTAACAAGCGCTGGAAGTCTTCCTCTGTGAGCTCCTTAAAGACACCTTTTTCTTGCACTGCTTCAAGGGACTGAAATCTTGCTCCTTTTAATGCAGATTTGACCTTGGAGAATAGATAAATAATCACTGATGATCAAACACGGGGATGCTGTACTTAGATACAAATGTCTTAAAAGACAATGCGGTATGAGCCGGTGTGTTGTGTTGATCCAGAACCCATGACTTGTTCTTCACAATTCAGGTCATTTTTTTCGTATTTTCTCACAGAGTTGAGTAAGAACCTCAAGATAGTAATGTTGACTAATAGTCTGGCCTTCAGAAAATCAGTGAAGATACAACTGCATCAATATTGAGTAAAATAATCATCATTACCTTGAATCTTGATTTGCTCATTCGAGCTTGCTTTTTTTTTTTTAACAAAAAAGTTAGGCCCTTGGAATGTATGGGTTGGCACTTACTTTCTGGATCATAAGTGCAAAAATAAAAATTTGTCACATGTTACGATTCTTTCCAAGAAATTAGAATATTTTCATTGGTATTCAAAGTGTCAATATAAATATTTCATGAACTTCTTGTTGCTCGATCGTAAGAATTTTCGGCACCAGTTTCCTACAGTTTCGGCAATCGATCGAATACTCAACTGATGTTCACTTCCAATCAGATAACCTACTTTCTCGATCTTTTCATCTGTTTTTGATCTTGATGGCGTTCCGGGCGCAAGTGATCTTATATTTTCTGTGTTCTGCATGTAATCTTGGTTCTCGTAAATTCGGCATTGTCTGTAGTGACTGCTACTAATTGTAAAATCGTATTGAGCGCAACTGCTATAAAAACTAGTATGAAATGTTCATTAATCGCAGGCAGCGCAACGTAAAACGGAACGACAGTGACGCTCAGTACATATGACGTTATGTGTTGCTAGTGGCTAGACGGTGTAGATTTTCACTGATTCTAAAGTGTTTCAGTACAGTAACAGTTAACTTCCAGTCACATCATTGTCGTGGCGCTTTCATTTGAGCTTGCACGTTACTGCCTAAACACAAGTCAGTAATTGCTACTTAACATCATTTTAAACCAAACAAATAAAGTTCATAACTTTTGCTGAAGCATCAAGCATGAGCTGGCACCTGTGTGTTATCGTTAAGTAGTTAATATTTCAATCAATCTCAGTTACATACTTAAATACAAGCTTGTCTGATTATGCTAAATTAATTAACTTGGTTACAAAATTTGTTTTCGGTCATTGTTGCAAAATACAGGGTGATTCAAAAAGAATACCACAACTTTAAAAATGTGTATTTAATGAAAGAAACATAATATAACCTTCTGTTATACATCATTACAAAGAGTATTTAAAAAGGTTTTTTTTCACTCAAAAACAAGTTCAGAGATGTTCAATATGGCCCCCTCCAGACACACGAGCAATATCAACCCGATACTCCAACTCGTTCCACACTCTCTGTAGCATATCAGGCGTAACAGCTTGGATAGCTGCTGTTATTTCTCGTTTCAAATCATCAATGGTGGCTGGGAGAGGTGGCCGAAACACCATAAGAAAAAATCGCAGGGGGTAAGATCAGGGCATCTTGGAGGCCAGTGATGAAGTGCTCTGTCACGGGCTGCCTGGCGGCCGATCCATCGCCTCGGGTAGTTGACGTTCAGGTAGTTACGGACAGATAAGTGCCAATGTGGTGGCGCTCCATCCTGCTGAAATATGAATTGTTGTGCTTCTTGTTCGAGCTGAGGGAACAGCCAATTCTCTAACATCTCCAGATACTGTAGTCCAGTTACAGTAGCACCTTCGAAGAAAAAGGGACCAAAAACTTTATTGGCTGAAATGGCACAGAAAACGTTCACCTTAGGCGAGTCACGTTCATACTGAGTTGTTTTTCCGCGGATTCTCAGTGACCCATATACAGACATTGTGACGGTTAACTTTCCCGTTAGTGTGGAAAGTTGCTTCATCACTAAACACAATCTTTGAAACGAAAGATTCATCTGTTTCCATTTGAGCAAGGATAAAATCACAGAAATCGATTCTTTTAATCTTATCAGCTGCAGACAGTGCTTGAACCAATTTCAGACGATAAGGTTTCATAACTAACCTTTTTCGTAGGACTCTCCATACAGTTGATTGTGGAATTTGCAGCTCTCTGCTAGCTCTGCGAGTCGATTTTCCTGGGCTGCGAACAAATGCTTGCTGGATGCGTGCTACATTTTCATCACTCGTTCTCGGCCGTCCAGAACTTTTCCCTTTGCACAAACACCCATTCTCTGTAAACTGTTTATACCAACGTTTAATACACCACATATCAGGAGGTTTAACACCATACTTCGAAATGCACGCTGAACAACTGTCGTCGATTCACTTCTGCCGTACTCAATAACACAAAAAGCTTTCTGTTGAGCGGTCGCCATCTTAGCATCAACTGACGCTGACGCCTAGTCAACAGCGCCTCAAGCGAACAAATGTACAATTAAATGAAACTTTATAGCTCCCTTAATTCGCCGACAGATAGTGCTTAGCTCTGCCTTTTGTCGTTGCAGAGTTTTAAATTCCTAAAGTTGTGGTATTCTTTTTGAATCACCCTGTATAACTATTTGTTTGATGAATATCAATGGTAATTTCGGTGGCATTCTTTTGGTTGAAGTTTATTCTTCGGAACAGATGCCTGAAGTACACTGGTCATGAAAAGGCACATTCTAACTCGTAAGAACAGTTAAGTCCTGAGAAAAAAGATTGTGTGGTGTCATTTATTGAACCATCCCCGTATTTTTTTGTGAATTTCCGGCTAACTGATAGTTCAGAAGACCTACGGCGTAGCGCATAGTTCACCAAATTTCTTTCACAGGGGACTGAATAAGTTACAAAAGAACGAACGAGACCGCATCATCATTCCGTAACCCAAACGCAAGGTTTTCGCAAGTAAGAAGATATCCTAGTATTGCAAACACGAAATTTAAATTTAAATTATATCGCAACGTCTCGTGTTCCATACATCTACATCTACAGCTACGTCTATACTCTACAAACCATCGCAAAGTGCCTGGCAGAGGGTACAGCCCATTCTACCAGTTATTAGGGTTTCTTCCTGTTCCATTCACGTATTGAGCACAGGGAGAATGATCGCCTGAATGCCTCTGTGCGTGCTGTAATTATTCTAATCCCTGTGTGAGCGGTATGTGAGGAGTTGTAGTATATTCCTAGAGTCATCATTGAAAGCCAGTTCTTGAAACTTTGTCAGAAGTGTTTTTCGAGATATGAAGAAAAAAGCTGTCTTGGTTGCTGTGTCAAAATTTTTTTATTCTTTACCAGTGAAGCATTTCACGTTTCTTTTGCGCATCTTCTGATTGACTGATATTTGGTACATGAGATACCTTGCATAAAATATCCGCAATGTCCTTACTACGACATTCGGCGCAGTACTATGCAAGCCATACCGGATCATATCTACAGTAAGTCTTCACATCAGTAATATGCCGCAGGTGTAGTCCATATATATTCTAGCTGCACACGTCACTGAAGCTTTGACAAGGGGCATTTACGTGCTGGGATATTTTATGCGCGGTATCCCATGTACCCATTGCTAGGAAACACTAGCCAATCCCAAGATGCCAAAATAAAGGTGAAACACTTCATTGGGAAATAATAAAGAGTTTTTAAAATTGCAACCAAGACTGCTTGTTTCTTCATATCATACATACTGGTTGCTGTACCAACCCCGGACTGAAATGGAAAAACTTTCCCGAGATACATTACGCGTAGCTCCAAGAGTGTGCCAGTTTAGTTTCTTCAGCATCAGTGTAACACTCTCCCAGGAATCAAATAGTCCTGTAACCGTTCGTACTGCCCTTCTCTGTACACATTGAACATCATCTATTAGTCCTGTTTGGTACGGGTCCCACACACTTGAATAATATTTTAGAATGGGTCACACGAGTGAGTTGTAAGCAATCTCCTTTGTCGACTGATTGCGCTTCCCCAGTATTCTACCAATAAACCAAAGACTACCAACTGCTTTATGCATTACTAAGCCAGTGTGATCATTCCATTTCATATCTCTACAAAGTGCTACACCCACGAATTCGTAGGAGTAGGCCGATCACAACTGTGACTCATTGATATTGCAGTCATAGGACACTAAGTTTTTTTTGTTTTAAAGGTGTATGGTTTCTGAACACTGAAGGCAAGCTGCCAATCTTTGCACAACTTCGAAATCTTATCAAGATCTGACTGAATATTTATGCAGCTTCTTTCAGACTGCACTTCACTACAGGTAACTGCGTCATTAATATACAACATGGAAAGAGCGGGATGGCGCAGTGGTTAGCAAACGGGATTCGCATTCGGGAAGCCGACAGTTCAAACCGGCGTCCGGCCCTCCTGATTTAGGGTTGCTGTGATTTCCCTAAATCGCTTCAGGCAAATGCCGGTATTGTTCCTTTGAAAGGACACGGACGACTTCCTTCCCCAATACCATGTGAACGACGACCTCGCTGTTTGGTCCCCTCCCCCCAAATCAATTAACCAACCATACGACATGAGCAACAAGGGTCCCAACACTATTCCCTGTGGCACACCCGAAGTTACCTCTACAGCTGACGATAACTCTCCATCCAAGATAACATGATGTGTCCTCCCTACCAAAAGATCCTCAATCCAGTCTCAAATTTTGCTTGACACTCCAGTACCTTTTACGGAGCAAATTCAAGTAGCGTCGTCGGTCCGGATGAACTGACGTCGCCGGCCTGATTCGATTCGCGGGGCGTAGTTTACGTGATCTCTGGTGTAGCGTAATCCGAATAAATGTGGTTCCACTTGCGATAGCACAACTCCGTCTAGTATTACTTTTTCTCAAGAGTAGTTGTCGATACCAATATTATTTTTCGAATTTTGGACAGGTTAATATTATCTCAGTTGCTTTTCTGACAACTGTCGTATAATTTTATACACAGTATGTTATATTTCAGACTAAACTTTAGGAAAAGGAATTACATTATGAAATATTTTACTTTTGATATTATTATCGATAAGTACTAGTTCTGAATGTACAGTTAAAATAATTTTTTAGAAACATTTGAATTTACGAATTATTTGCACACTTAACATTTCTATTATTAATTTCGGAGTCCTGTACTGTTTACTATGTTTATTTATGGATTCATGTATGAAATAAGAATCGAAAACTAGTAAGAATTCATTTATTAAGAAAGATTGTAAACCCTTTGCAATATTCCAGAATGAGATTTTCACTCTGCAGCGGAGTGTGCGCTGATATGAAACTTCCTGGCAGATTAAAACTGTGTGCCCGACCGAGACTCGAACTCGGGACCTTTGCCTTTCGCGGGCAAGTGCTCTACCAACTGAGCCACCGAAGCACGACTCACGCCCGCTACTCACAGTTTCACTTCTGCCAGTATCTCGTCTCCTACCTTCCAAACTTTACAGAAGCTCTCCTGCGAACCTTGCAGAACTAGCACTCCTGAAAGAAAGGATATAGCGGAGACATGGCTTAGCCACAGCCTGGGGGATGTTTCCAGAATGAGATTTTCACTCTGCAGCGGACTGTGCGCTGATATGAAACTTGCTGGCAGATTAAAACTGTGTGCCCGACCGAGACTCGAACTCGGGACCTTTGCCTTTCGCGGGCAAGTGCTCTACCAACTGAACCACCGAAGCACGACTCACGCCCGGTACTCACAGTTTCACTTCTGCCAGTATCTCGTCTCCTACCTTCCAAACTTTACAGAAGCTCTCCTGCGAACCTTGCAGAACTAGCACTCCTGAAAGAAAGGATATAGCGGAGACATGATGGTAGAGCACTTGCCCGCGAAAGGCAAAGGTCCCGAGTTCGAGCCTCGGTCGGGCACACAGTTTTAATCTGCCAGCAAGTTTCATATCAGCGCACACTCCGCTGTAGAGTGAAAATCTCATTCTGGAAACATCCCCCAGGCTGTGGCTAAGCCATGTCTCCGCTATATCCTTTCTTTCAGGAGTGCTAGTTCTGCAAGGTTCGCAGGAGAGCTTCTGTAAAGTTTGGAAGGTAGGAGACGAGATACTGGCAGAAGTGAAACTGTGAGTACCGGCCGTGAGTCGTGCTTCGGTGGCTCAGTTGGTAGAGGACTTGCCCGCGAAAGGCAAAGGTCCCGAGTTCGAGTCTCGGTCGGGCACACAGTTTTAATCTGCCAGGAAGTTTCCTTTGCAATATTGTTATTTCCGCAGAGTGTGAGAGTTGTAAGCTTGCCTCTGATGTGATAGGACTTTTTTTTTTATAATAGGTGCGAACAATGTAATTCGTTAATGTGAAAAATCAAAATACTGTGTGTGACTCTAAAATGTGAGAAAATCAGTGGAAAATATATTTACGTAAGAAATTCGGCAACAACAGTCTTCCAATTCATTTAGTTCAAAACAACCATGAGGACCTGATGTTAGATTTTTAGGATCAGGAATCATACCCCTACACAAGAAGAACTGGAGCCCTCTCAGCATGAGAAGCTAAGTGAACTTGAAAGTTTATTGTAATCTTCGCTGCTCTCAAATCTTCATAAAAGACTTTGCTTATTAATTACTTGGACTGGGCATTGTTTCAGTTGGACAATTGATGGAAGAAGGAAGGGAGGGGGGGGGGGGCTGGAGATTACACATTGCACTACCTGCTGTAAGAATGTGGGAGACGTGTTTTTAAACGGCGCCTGCCGCGGCCGGCTGAGTCCGCCGAATGACATCGCGCTGCTGGGAGGCGGCAGAGGTGTCCGGAGCGGCGGACGGCGTCTCCGCGGCCACCTGGGGCGGGCTGGCCGCGCGTGCGAACGACCGCACGGGGTCAGGGACCCGGGCTGCTGCCGCTATATAAGCGGTGCCCGAGGACTCCGCCCGCCCAGTGCTGCCATGGCGACGTTACACCTGCTGCTGCTGCTGCTCGCCTCCGCGGCCGCCGCCTCCACCGCCGGCGACGCGGGCGGCGCCGCTGCCGGCTCAGACGCCGCCCCCGAGGAGGCGCCGGCGGCGGTGACGGTGGTGGACGACTCGCGGCTGCCCGTGGAGGCGGCCGTCGCCGAGCAGCAGGAGGCGGGGGCGGGGGCGGAGGCGGAGGCGGCGCTGCCCCGCGTCTCGTACAGCGGCGCCCAGCTGCTGAAGGTGACGGCGCCGGCGGACGCTGCAGACAACGTCCGCGTCGTCCTCCGAGACAATGAAGGTGCGCTAAGCTGCAGCACAAAATTTGTCGGCAGACGGGCCGTGCACTGGAACGTCGAGCGTGCCGAGTTTACGACGTCACAGGGAGGAGTTGCGCGTTGGGGAGTCTCTCCGTGCAAAGCAATGTCCATCATGGTAGATATTCCGAACGTGCGTTTGAACCTTGACCAATGAGATGGCAGAACGCCGCCTACGTCACATGCACGCCATCTCCCTTCAGTGCTGTACGCGCAAACTATGTTGAATGGTTATAAAGAATCCTCCTCGATTGCAAATAGAAACCGGATGTTGACGCCTTCTTCGGAACACACTAAAACTACAAACTGTCTAAAGAGGCTGGGCGTCCTGTATTAATGACGGACCATGCCTCTTTAGGCAGTTTGTAGTATTAGTGTGTTCCGAAGAAGGCGGGGTTATCCGCGCCGAAACCTAGATCAACATCCGGTTTCTATTTGCAGTCGAGGCGGATTCTTTATAATCATTAAATTATTCACGATTGCTGAAGCGCTGCAATGTTAAAAGTTCTCAAACTACGCTGACACTGGCTGGTGGACGACACTGTAAACACATTTCCCATTTACCGTAGTTTCCGTCGGCCACCGCGCCGAGTGTCAACTTAGTTTGTTCATGTACTACGGAGTTGCGAGGAGCCATATTGTCTGTCAGTTGAAACCCATATCTACAGATCCCGTTTCTGAGCACCTGCGCCGGCCGGTGTGGCCGAGCGGTTCTAGGTGCTTCACTCTGGAACCGCGCGACCACTACGGTCGCAGGTTCGAATCCTGCCTCGGGCACGGATGTGCGTGATGTCCTTAGCTTAATTAGGTTTAAGTAGTTCTACGTTCTAGGAGACTGATGACCTCAGATGTTAAGTCCCATAGTGCTCAGAGCCATTTGAACCGTTTGAGAACCTGCAAATTTTGCGCATATACACTAGAGCCAAAGAGATTGGTACACCTTCCCATTATCGTGTAGTGTCCCCGCGAGCACGCAGAAGTGCCGCAACAAGACGTGGCATGGACTCGACTAATGTCTGAAGTAGTGCTGGAGGGCGCTGACACCGTGAGTCCTGCAGGGCTGTCCGTAAATCCGTAAGAGTACGAGGGGGTGGAGAGCTCTTCTGAATAGCACGTTTCAAGGCATCTCAGGTATGCTCAATAATTTTCATGTCTGGGCAGTTTGGTGGCCAGTGAAAGTGATTAAATGCAGAAGAGTGTTCGTGGAGCCACTCTGTAGCAATTCTGGACGTGTGGGGTGTCGCATTGTCCTTTTTGAAATACCCAAGTCGGTCTGAATGCACAATGGACATGAATAGATGCAGGTGATGAGACAGAATGTTTACGAAAGTGTCACCTGTCAGACTCGTATCTAGACGTATCAGGGGTCCCATATCACTCCACACGCCCCACACCATTACGGAGCCTCCACCAGCTTGAACCGTCCCGTGCTGACATGCGGGGTCAATAATTCACTAGGTTCTCGCCATAACCGTACACGTCCATCTGCTCGATACAATTAGAAACGAGACTCGTTCGGACGCGCATGTTTTCTCTCAATAGCCCAATGTTCGGTGTTGACGGGCCCAGGCGAGGCGTAAAGCTTTGCGTCGTGCAGTCATAAGGGTACACGAGCGGGCCTTCGGGTACAGAAAGCCCATATCGATTATGTTTCTTTGAATGGTTCGCACGCTGACACTTGTTGATGGCCCAGCATTGAAATCTGCAGCAATTTCCGCTCGCAGCGATGTCGGAGATTTGATGTTTTACCGGAATCCTGATATTCATGATACAGTAGTGAAGTGGTCGTACGGAAAACCTCCACTTTATCGCTACCTCGGAGATGCTGTGTACCATCGGTCGTGCGCCGACTATAACAGCACGTTCAAACTCATTTAAATCTTGATAACCTGCCATTGCAGCAGCAGTAACCGATTTAACAACTACGCCAGACACTTGTTGTCTTATATAGGCGTTGGCGACCGCAGCGCCCTATTCTCCTGGTTACATATCTCTGTATTTGTATACGCATGCCGATACCAGCTTCTTTGGCGCTTCACTGTAGAACAGAGTTGTGATGCGCCATATTGCCTGTTAGTTAAAGTCCATATGTGTATATACTCAGTTTCTGAGCACCAGCAAATTGAGCATCTCTCGAAAACCCGTCGTTAACTGTATGATCCGTTGTAATAAAATGACGAGGAGGGTCATATTCGTGGTTAAATTTTTTTTATTATAATAATCGTTTCTCCCTATGCAGGTCGGCGGCAACAAAATATTCTCGCATTCGTAGGAGAAAGTTGACGATTGGAATTTCGTGAGAAGATTCCACCGCAATGACAAACGCCTTTGTGTTAATGGTGTCCATCCCAAATCTCGTACCACGTCATGATACTCTCTCCCCTAGTTCACGATAATACAAAACGTGCTGCTCTTGTTCCAAAATCCTGCTACATATCGGCGCTAATGATATGGGACTGTAATTTAGTGGATTACTCCTGCTACCTTCCTTGGGTATTGGTGCGACCGGTGCAACTTTCCAATCTATGGGTACGGAACTTTCGTCGGGCGAACGGTTGGCTTCAAATGGCCCTGAGCACTATGGGACTTAACATTTCAGGTCATCAGTCCCCTAGAACTTAGAACTACTTAAACCTAACTAACCTAAGGACATCACACACATCCATGCCCGAGGCAGGATTCGAACCTGCGACCGTAGTGGTCGCGCGGTTCCAGACTGAAGCGCCTAGAACCGCTCGGCCACCAACGATTGGCCCGAACGGTTGTATATGTTTGTTAAGTATGGAGCTATTGTATCGGCATACGCTGAAAGGAACCTAATTGGTATACTACCTGGACTGAAAAACTTGCTTTTAATGAGTGATTTAAGTTGCTTCACTACTCCGATGATATCTAGTTCTAAATTACTCATATTGGCAGAAGTTTTTGATTCGAATTTTGGAATATGTATTGCGTCTCTTTAGTGAAGGAATTTTGGAAGGCTGTGTTTAGTAACTCTGCTTTGGCAGCACTGTCGTCGATAGTATAAATGACGAAATAATTTTTCCCTCATGAGGAGAACTACTGTAAAGTTGTATCCCACTATTTGTAAAGGAACTTTTGTAAGTCTATGTGCTTAGTGGCTAAAGATGGTACTTTCCTTTTTGCCTTATAACATTTTCATGGATATCGAAGTTTTTAGTTATGTATACTACAGACAGAACAACCTGACTAGCATATGGAAAAGTAGGAAATGTACGTTTTAATAGAGCTAATATAGCAATTTTACGCCCGTCTATTTCGTCAATAGTCGACAATTGGCGGTGGAGCGCGTTGAGATCGCGTACACCACGCTGCGGCCCACGTACCTTATGCACCAGTAGCATCGTTTCTGAGCATTCAGCAGCGCGTTGAAGTCGGCACGCTCAACGTTCACGTTCGAAAGCACGGCCCGTGTGCCGAATGCCTTGGGCTGTCCTCTCACACTCAAAACTGTTACCAGTAATATGCGGCGCTCCTGTCTGGACCAAAACATTACAAACACTGGTCGTCAAACTGGGGCCCGCGGGGCGCATGCGTCCCGAAACGAGTGTTCGTCGGCCACTGGGTTTCAGCAGTATTTTATAACACGAGTAATACGCTTCTAACAACTGGCAGCAGAAGCAAAACACGTCGACTAACGTCAAGTGCTTCTTAAGAGAGCATTCTTTTTGGTGAGTAACAAACACAAATACTTACAGAGACAGTAATATTTTATGATGTACTTCATGTTAACTGACGTTGTTAAATTTGGCCGTGAGTAAAGTAAAGTTTGTCTCTTTCCTAAGCGGTAAGTAGTGCGGCCACTGCAGAGTTAAAAGAAGTCAGAGGGCAAATTTTTTCACGTGTGTCTTCCAGTGTTGACAACGACAATTCTATGAGCGTGCGCAGCTAGCACAGATCAGCTGTTACGGCATAAATTTCAAACAGAAGCAACATGGGTTTGTAAATGCGCATTACACAGCGTGAACATTAATGAAACCGACAAACTGCTCGGACGGATTCATGACTGGAAATGGAGCAAAAAAGGTCCTCCGAACTTTTGTCCGGAAATGCATCGTTGCCATGATACGTGCCACTGACGAATGAAGGTTCCTCTGGCCACTTGCCGTGTGTTCCTTGCGTGTTGCATCTGGTATGGATAGTAGCGGTTGTCAAGCACGATCACATAATCGTATTTCGGCTTACACCATGTTGACGAGCGACTTGCCTGGAGCTGGAGCTGGGGTTCGTCTCAATATCCCGTAGAAACCGGTCCCACAAATCTGGTCTAAAGTGGCGAATGTGTTTACCTCAACATTAATTAGTTACTTCCAAAAATCGAGCATAATACAACAGATAAAATGTAAACCCTTTTATATCCAAATCTGGTGCCTGGAAATCAGGAAAAGAAAGATAGGACCCTGTTGTGAAGACACTGGCACCGGCTGCAGTACTCACTTAGGTGCGTAAAATTCGTCACTGTGTAAGACTCCGAAAAAAATGTGTGTAGTTCCAATACATTATTTTCTTCTTGATTGAAAATACACTCCTGGAAATGGAAAAAGAACATATTGATACCGGTGTGTCAGACCCACCATACTTGCTCCGGACACTGCGAGAGGGCTGTACAAGCAATGATCACACGCACGGCACAGCGGACACACCAGGAACCGCGGTGTTGGCCGTCGAATGGCGCTAGCTGCGCAGCATTTGTGCACCGCCGCCGTCAGTGTCAGCCAGTTTGCCGTGGCATACGGAGCTCCATCGCAGTCTTTAACACTGGTAGCATGCCGCGACAGCGTGGACGTGAACCGTATGTGCAGTTGACGGACTTTGAGCGAGGGCGTATAGTGGGCATGCGGGAGGCCGGGTGGACGTACCGCCGAATCACGTGGGGCGTGAGGTGTCCACAGTACATCGATGTTGTCGCCAGTGGTCGGCGGAAGGTGCACGTGCCCGTCGACCTGGGACCGGACCGCAGCGACGCACGGATGCACGCCAAGACCGTAGGATCCTACGCAGTGCCGTAGGGGACCGCACCGCCACTTCCCAGCAAATTAGGGACACTGTTGCTCCTGGGGTATCGGCGAGGACCATTCGCAACCGTCTCCATTAAGCTGGGCTACGGTCACGCACACTGTTAGGCCGTCTTCCGCTCACGCCCCAACATCGTGCAGCCCGCCTCCAGTGGTGTCACGACAGGCGTGAATGGAGGGACGAATGGAGACGTGTCGTCTTCAGCGATGAGAGTCGCTTCTGCCTTGGTGCCAATGATGGTCGTATGCGTGTTTCCCGCCGTGCAGGTGAGCGCCACAATCAGGACTGCATACGACCGAGGCACACAGGGCCAACACCCGGCATCATGGTGTGGGGAGCGATCTCCTACACTGGCCGTACACCACTGGTGATCGTCGAGGGGACACTGAATAGTGCACGGTACATCCAAACCGTCATCGAACCCATCGTTCTACCATTCCTAGACCGGCAAGGGAACTTGCTGTTCCAACAGGACAATGCACGTCCGCATGTATCCCGTACCACCCAACGTGCTCTAGAAGGTGTAAGTCAACTACCCTGGCCAGCAAGATCTCCGGATCTGTCCCCCATTGAGCATGTTTGGGACTGGATGAAGCGTCGTCTCACGCGGTCTGCACGTCCAGCACGAACGCTGGTCCAACTGAGGCGCCAGGTGGAAATGGCATGGCAAGCCGTTCCACAGGACTACATCCAGCATCTCTACGATCGTCTCCATGGGAGAATAGCAGCCTGCATTGCTGCGAAAGGTGGATATACACTGTACTAGTGCCGACATTGTGCATGCTCTGTTGCCTGTGTCTATGTGCCTGTGGTTCTGTCAGTGTGATCATGTGATGTATCTGACCCCAGGAATGTGTCAATAAAGTTTCCCCTTCCTGGGACAATGAATTCACGGTGTTCTTATTTCAATTTCCAGGAGTGTATTTGGTGTGATACCTTATAATATGACGATTCACAATGTGTAAGTCGTAGCTTCCTGAACCGTGATTTTTAACTTTCAAAATCTATTCTTAAAGAATTTACTTTATTTACTAGCGATTCATTAAGAACATTAACACACTATGTGAGCGTGGAAGTAGTTGCCAAGGAGTAACTGATGGAAACAAATTAAATTTCAACCAATGGAGATTTTATTCATAAAAGCCTTTTCAAAAACAGATTTAAAATTTATAAGCAGAAAAGCACCCTCGAAATATTAAGTTACAAATTAACAAATGTGAATTTTATTCCTAAAAGCTTTTTCAAAACGGATTTAAAATTATAAGTAGAAAAGCACCCTCGAAATATCAAGTCACAATTTATTCAGAGACAGAAATAACAATTTTTTTGTTACAGTAGGAGCCTTCGGGATGAGAACCTTCCGCTCCCTTTCAACAAGGCCGTAGTCACGACCGCTCACAACGACATCTGATAAACTACACTGGTGCAAATCTGCAACACACCAGATTACTTTAAACTAAAAATTTTAACAACTCACACAAACACATTAACTATGCTCTCCGTAAGAGGGATGGAAATTATTTTCCACCAAAAGGGCAATTTGTTTTTAAAAGGGCTCTTACGGTGGAAGGGTGGCAACTTTATAAAAATGACTTTTTAAATAAAACCCATGAAATTCAGACTTACATAAAGTGTACAACATGCTGTACATTACACATATACAGCCTCGCAAGATGATAGGCAAGATAAAAACATATTTCAGGAATTCGGCCTTTACCTTAATTCTATAAATTCGTTAACACCGAATCCGACAAACAGACAGACACTAACTGCCTAACAAATGCAGACGGGAGACAAACGAGCAAGCTGGGGACGACGCTACGGTCGCAGGTTCGAATCCTGCCTCGGGCATGGATGTGTGTGATGTCCTTAGGTTAGTTAGGTTTAAGTAGTTCTAAGTTCTAGGGGACTGATGACCTCAGCTGTTAAGTCCCATAGTGCTCGGAACCACCAAGCTGGGGACGAGAGACTGACCAAGAAAAAACTGCGATGTCTGGCGAAGACCTGGCGCCGGCCCCCCAAAATGCTCTCCCGAACCGTCCGCTGCCAGCCACTTCAACGGACGCAGGAAGGCGCGCCGATCTCCCGTCTCACGGCGTCGCAGCTCGCTCCGGGCAGACCGTTGTGGTAGATTGGCTCCTGCTGCTCTCGTGTCGGCCGCGAAGCCACTACCCCTCGTATACGGCGCGGCCCACAGGACTGCCGTGGCGACCTCACACGCGCCGACGCTCAAGACGGACAAGTCATCTTGTGTCCCAGTGCGCGACCGACTAACCGATCGATCCAACCGCCAATGACCATTGCCTAAACAAACTCGAGCAGTCTGGCTGCCTAACACATACTAGCACTCCGGACGACAAGTAGACACTGACTGCCGCACACTGAGCCGGCTGACCAACTGAACTCGCCGAGACTGACTGACTGACCCAGCCTCACTCCGACTGACCATCTGCCCCGACTCACTTCGACTGACAGACTCCCTCTACAGAGCTGATAGCGCCCCTTAAGTGCACGTGAACAGGCAACCTTTCCGCTTCCCCACCAGAGGGAGACACCAAAGCTGCGATTAGCACAGCGGTGCCACCGCCAGAAACGGAGAGCGACTGCTTCACACAACGCGCTGCGGCGCGCTCTTCAAAACAGCAAATTTTTTACCACGGCTCACTTCCATCAATAACCATGGCTTGATGGAAATTGAATATGTCTTTGAGTGGCCATTTTACCTCCACCACACCATTTAGTTACTCAGCCCGAGGTATCGCCCTATAGTGTCAATATCGGCTCTTAGAGAAAAAAAAAAAAATTGACGACCACTGACATAACGAATGAATTGGAACGTCACCGACATACTTTTAGAGGGGTAGTATGGACCAAAACAAAAAAAGTCTAATAAACATGGGATCTAAACTGCATAGGTTGAGAGCTATAAGCACTTGTCTATCTTCGCTACTCTGAAACACATCTGGCTAGCCTTGAAACACTTCTAAATATTAAAGTAGCCCTGGTCTTACTTCAGTGAGTGGCTGCTGGTGCTGCGTAAGGTAATGATCGCCGACAATACATGGCAACAGCATCCTCTTAGCATCGCTTTGCAATTAACAATTTTGAGCCCACAGTAGTCTTCTTCCATATTAATTCCTCGCGATGTTTTTTTCACTGTGCCCAATTAACACCGTAATTGTGCCTGGTCATAACATACGGTTCTTCCAGTTTGATAGCTTGCAATGGGGCGCACTACATGCCGCTAGCGACCAATACGCCTGACCGCCTCTGTCAGACTCTTACTGTACCGGAGCTCACGCCGGACCCAACAGTCCTGTGCGCGTCCGCGTCCATCGACATTGTTCCCTTCTTCAGATACACCCTTTGAATGTTTACAGTAGCAAATCGCCTTGACTAGACCAGCGTGTACCTGAGTGTTGGTACATAACTCTTTTTTCAGATATTGCATTTAAATTACATAATCATATTCGTTCATAAAAAAAATTTACAAAATAGTGATGAAATACTGTGGTGACCAAAATTAAAGCAGCAAAACGCTATTTCCCCGTCTAATTCAGGATATAATCATACAAAACTGTCAACAGATGTCCGTACAATCGTATTCTGCACGGAAGATAGCATTCGGCCAACAGACACTCACACCAACAATGATGTCAGGGCGCCTGTCAAACGGGGTAGTGTTTGCCGGGTAGTTCCACATCCACAGTCGCTGTGCACACAGTCACAGACGCTGCAGTATGGCAAGGAGACGACGTCTACCACTCTCCCTGCGGTGGAGGGCCAAGGGAAAAATGGAAGCAGGACAGTCGCAAGCTGATAGTGCCCGACGGCTTAATGTGAATCGTACTGTTGTTTCTCGGATGTGATGACATTTTATAGAGACCGAAACTGTATCCCGAAGACCAGGGAAGGGCCGGCCACATGTGACATCAGAAAGAGCGAACTGTTATTTGGATGTAAGGGCACGACGGTACCGCGTTGGTACTGCACGGCAACTGGGGTCTGATCTGTCAGCATCCACTGGACGTGTTGTATCGAGGCAAACGCTGTACAAAAGGTTTCAGCAGAGTGGCCTTTACTGCCAGAGACCTGCTGTACCTGTGCCTATGACGCGTCTTCACAGAAGGGAACGTGTAGAGTGGAGTCGTCAATATGCTACCTGGACGGTCGAACTATGGGTCAATGTTCTTTTCACAGATGGGTCTCGAGTGATTCTCGACGGAGTCGCATCTGGAGAGAACGTGGGACAAGATTTCGGGATCCAAACGTTGTGGAAAGAGACCGATATTGAGGAGGATACCTAATGGTGGTGGGCGGGGATTATGTTGACCACTCAAACACTTCTCCATGAAAATGTAAGGGTGAATCGGCAAGGTTTAACTGCTGTCAGGTATCGTGACGAGATTTTGGCACCTCATGTGTGATTCGATTGTAGCGAGGTACTTTGGGCCCAGAGGCCCAGACTTCGTATTGATGGACGATAATACTCGACCTCATAGAGCACGGGTGGCTGATGTTTTCTTCGAAACGGAATATACTGCACGCAAGGCGTGGCGTGCTCGCTGTCCCGATTTGAACCCCATGGAGCATGTCTGCGTTGCACCACATCAGCATCCACCAACTAGTCTCCAAGACTTGCGAGCAGCTCTGCAGGAAGAACGGGCGTTACTGCCTCAACATCAGACTGATGACATCATTCACAACATGCTTCGTCGTTGTCAGGTCTATATTGCTGCCAGAGATGGTCACACCCCCCATACTGAGCACGTTAACCAGTTGTCGGATTTGTGTGCAAATCCGTCAAGTTGCAAAAAACGAAGAACTTTTTTGTCTACAGTTATGCACGTTGCAGTTACTTACGTTCTGTATTCTTCACACTGTTTCTTCTTTACTATCACCTCTTAATACTGTTTTGTGGCAAAATAAACGCAGCCTTGCAAAATTTCCGTTTGTTGCTTTAATTCTGGACACCAGTGTGTATTACATAAAAAATAATCCAATACTCAAAATTACCACATTAATACAGTAAAAATGTCTCGTGTCAGACACTGTGTTGTTTTGTGAGTGGGGTGTGTCCGGTGTGTCGGCAGACGTGATGGTGTGGAGCGACGCGCAGGCCAACGGCACGGTCTCGCTGGACGTGCTGGTGAAGCGGCCGGGGGCGGCGGAGGCGATGCGCCGTCGTCTGCTGGAGGCGGGTGCAGCCGTCGAGGTGGCCGTCGACGACCTGCAGCGCGCCATCGACGAGGAGAACCCGCCCATGTCCGACGAGGACCTCGACGAGCTGATGGGCCGCAACGGTGAGTCCGCACCCAGTCCGCTCTCTGCCGCCGCCTCTACTGAGGGAAACGGAAAAATGTTACACCACGGGACATCAGTCCGATAGTTATCAAACCTTACGAGATGCTCATAACATAACGGCTACCTTCACCCCAGTCGGAACTGGTGTCCATCATCGACGTCACTATCAGCTGTCATCACGGCGTCCACGAGTGCATTCTTATATTCTTTATCTCGTGGCAGCAAACGGCCTCCGAATGTTATCTTAAGGTATTTCTTGTCAGATCTGGAACACGTGCTCTGTCAGTTCATAAAGATTAATCGGCTGGAGTCTTCCACGGAAACATCTGCATCTAAATTACATAGATACTTCGCAAACCACCGTATGGCGCGTGGCGGAGGGTACCCTGTACCACTACTTGTCATTTCCTTCTCTGTTCCACTCGCAAATAGAACGAGGGAAAAACTACTATCTATACTACTGGCCATTACAATTGCTACACCATGAAGATGACGTGCTACAGACGCGAAATTTAACCGACAGGAAGAAGATGCTGTGATATGCAAATGATTAGCTTATCAGAACATTCATACAAGGTTGGCGCTGGTGGCGACACCTACAATGTGCTGACATGAGGAAAGTTTCCAATCGATTTCTCATACACAAACAGCAGTTGACCGGCGTTGCCTGGTGAAACATTGTTGTGATGCCTCGTGTAAGGAGGAGAAATGTGTACCATCACAGATTGTAGCCTATCGCGATTGCGGTTTATCTATCGCGACATTGCTGCTCACGTTGGTCGAGATCCAATGACTGTTAGCAGAATATGGAATCGGTGGGTTCAGGAGGGTAATGCAGAACGCCGTGCTGGATCCCAACGGCCTCGTATCACTAGTAGTCGAGATGATGGCATCTTATCAGCACGGCTGTAACGGATCGTGCAGCCACGTCTTGATCCCTGAGTCAACACACGGGGACGTTAGCAAGTCAACAACCATCTGCAAGAACAGTTCGACGACGTTTGCAGCAGCATGGACTATCAGGTCGGAGACTGTGGCTGCGGTTACCCTTGACGCTGCATCACAGACAGGAGCGCCTGCGATGGCGTATTCAACGACGTACCTGGTTGCACGAATGGCAAAACGTCATCTTTTCGGACGAATCCAGGTTCTGTTTACAGCATCATGATGGTCGCATCCATGTTTGGTGACATCGCGATGAACGCACATTGGAAGCGTGCATTCGTCATCGACATACAGGCGTGTCACCCGGCGTGATGGTATGGGGTGCCACTGATTACACGTCTCGGTCACCTCTTGTTCTCATTGACGGCACTGTGAACAGTGGACGTTACATTTCAGATGTGTTACGACTCGTGGCTCTCCCCTTCATTCGATCCCTGTGAAACCCTACATTTCAGCAGGATAATGCACGACCGCATGTTGAAGGTCCTGTATGGGCCTTTCTGGATACAGAAAATATTGGACTGCTGCCCTAGCCAGCGCATTCTCCAGATCTCTCACCAATTGAAAACGTCTGGTCAATGGTGGCCGAGCAACTGGGTCGTCACAATACGCCAGTCATTACTCTTGATGAACTGTGGTATCGTGCTGAAGCTGCATGGGCAGCTGTACCTGTACACGCCATCCAATCTCTGTTTGACTCAATGCCCAGGCGTATCAAGGCCGTTATTACGGCCAGAGGTGGTTGTTGTGGATACTGATTTCTCAGGATCTGTGCATCTAAATTGCGTGAAAATGTAATCACATGTCAGTTGTAGTATAATATATTTGTCCAATGAATACCCGTTTATCATCTGCATTTATTCTTGGTGTAGCAATTTTAATGGCCAGTAGTGTATATACTTCCTTATGAGTTCTAATTTTTAGTACCTTAGGAGTCCTAATTTCTAGCATCTTGGTCTTTACGCCGAATGTACGCTGGAGGCAGTAGAATCTTTCTGCAGTCAGCTTCAAATACCGGTTCTCTAAATTTTCTCGTTGGTGTTCCCTGAAGAGACTGTCCATGGATTCCCGTTTGAGTTCCCGAAGAATGTCCGTAACACTTGCCTGTTGTTCGAACCTATTGTTGTTGTTGTGGCCTTCAGTCCAGAGACTGGTTTGATGCAGCTCTCCATGCTACTCTATCCTGCGCAAGCTTCTTCATCTCCTAGTACCTACTGCAACCTACATCCTCCTGAATCTGTTTAGTGTATTCATCTCTTGTTGCCTACCAGTAACAAATCTAGCAGCCCGCCTCTGAATTGCTTCGACGTTTGCCTTTAATCCGACCTGCTACGGATCCCAACCACTCGAGCAGTACTCAAGAATACGTCGCACTAGCGTCCTATATGCGGTCTCCTTTACAAATGAACCATACGTTCCTAGAATTCTCCCAATAAATCGAATTCGACCATTCGACTTACCTACCACAATCCTCACATGCGCGTTGTATTTCATATCAAAAAATGGTTCAAATGGCTCTGAGCACTATGGGACTCAACTGCTGAGGTCATTAGTCCCCTGGAACTTAGAACTAGTTAAACCTAACTAACCTAAGGACATCACAAACATCCATGCCCGAGGCAGGATTCGAACCTGCGACCGTAGCGGTCTTGCGGTTCCAGACTGCAGCGCCTTTAACCGCACGGCCACTTCGGCCGGCCTATTTCATATCGCCTTGGAACGTTACTGCCAGATATTTAAACAACTTCACTGAGTTAAGCAGGACATTTTTAAATGCCATATCCGAACGTTACAGGTTTGTTTTTCCTACTCATCCGCATTAACTTACATTTTTCTGTCCTGTATCCTCCTGCAGTCACTCAATTGGTTCAAATGGCTTTGAGCGCTATGGGACTTAACATCTGAGGTCATCAGTCCCCTAGAACTTAGAACTACTTAAACCTAACTAACCTAAGGACATCACACACATCCATGCCAGAGGCAGGACTCGAACCTGCGACCGTAGCTGTCGCTCGGTTAGAGACTAAAGCGCCTAGAACTGCTCGCCCAGCCAGCCAGCTGCAGTCACTCAAGGCGATACCCATACCGTGCACCACAGTAACGTCAACAAACAAAAGCAGACTGCTGCCCACCTACTCCGCCATGTCATTTCTGTATATGGAGAACAAAAGTGGTTCTGTTACACTTGCCTGGGGCACTTCTGACGATATATTTGTCTCTGATGAACACTCACTGTCGAGGACAACCAACCGGATTCTGTGACTTGAGAAGCATTCGAGCCAGTCACATATCTGTGAACTTATTCCATATGTTCGTAAATTCTTTAACAGCTTGCAGTGGGGCAGCGTGTCAAACACTTTCCGGAAATCTAGAAATACGGTATCAGCCCATTGCCCTTCATCCATAGTTCGCAGTATATCGCGTGAGAAAAGGGCTAGGTGAGTTTCGCACGAGCGATGCTTTCTGAAACCATGCTGATTCGTGTATATAAGATTCTCAGTCTCAAGACAGTTTGTTACATTCGAAGTGAGAATGTGTTCAAGGATAATGCAGCAGGCCGATGTTAGGGAAATTGGTCTGTAATTTTGCGGGTCTGTTCTTTTGCCCTTCTTGTATAGAGCAGTCACGTGTGCTTTTTTCTAGTCTTCCCACTGCATCGCAGACGTGTTCTATTGATTGAGATATTGAGATATCAGAGGACTGGACAGTCCAGTCAACGAGTCATACGTTCCTCAGGCGTTTAGATTGCGAACTACAGTGTGCGGTCTTGCATTAGCTTGCTGGAATGTACCATTTGCTACCCTGCTGGTGAAACGTATGACAACAGGGTTCACTGTTCTAGCCACATACTGGCGAGCATTCAGCCTTCCCCCACGAAGGATTACACTCGTTTCACAACACTTTCTGCAAACGTGACGTCATTTGGATGTCACATGCAATATCGACGAGCGCAGGAACTGCTATCGACTTTCGTTAGCGTTCGATGCGGGCCTCTCTCGCATGGCTAACAGCTCACACATGTCCTAAGCGGCAGAAATGTACTAACCAGAAGTGACATCAGTTTGCAGGAGGACTTGTGAGATGAGTGTATGCTCGAAATATTTGTGACGAGATAGAATGCGATTGTTATTGTTCGTCGTTTCACTTGCAACAATTTAAGCTGTCCCCTTAGGTTCTTGCCTAAGCACACATTCGGAAATCGTCACTTGTTCGGAAATAAACAACCAAATATTTATTTCATCTTTCGCTCTCTAATCAGACGGAAATGTTAAATAACATCGAATATTGCAGAAACACTGGTATTACATTCATAAGAATGGCCCAGAATGTATTAACAAAACTGACATCTAATATCGTGTATAATTTCATGTATTGACTCGTTCCATGACCATGGAGACTTCTCCTTAATTTGGTCTCACGGAACAATAAATAAATAAATAAAAATAAATAAATAACATAAAAAATTATTTGCATGTTGTAAGATGCGAATCTACATCCTTCCATTAAGTTTCGGGAATGCAGCCGCATGTATTCTGCTTCTTCTTCTAATATTTCGGCTGTATACCTTTCAGCCATCTTCAGAGAGAGCCGTACGACTGACGCTCCAGCGCTCGCTCCATCCTTTTAAACTCGCGGACCACGCCATTGCGCATGCGGCCACAGATAAACAAGGCGCCAGTGATGTTGATTGGCGGCAAAGACGTACAATATGCATGAGTTACGTCTGTGACTGCGCATTCGATCCATGCTGGGAGGTCGATATATTACTGGGAGCTGAACTGTAGCGACGTCTTTGTAAGTTCAATATTGAAAGTGCCGGATTCCATGATTTATCTAATGTGAAACCGCTGTCTCTATTAATTAAATTCTTCGTCAAGCGGATTTCAATGGCCTCTTTTACTACGGAGTCCCAGAAAGATGAAACAGAAGTCAGAATTTCGACATTTTCATATACCATAGAGTGACCAGAATCAATACAATGCTCTGCCACAGCCGATTTACTGGGTTGTAAGAGCCGAGTGTACCTGCGATGTTCCGTACACCTCTCTTGGACTGTACGATTCGTTTGTCCGATGTATGAAAGGCCACAAACGAATCGTACAGTCCAAGAGAGGTGTACGGAACATCGCAGGTACACTCGGCTCTTACAACCCAGTAAATCGGCTGTGGCAGAGCATTGTATTGATTCTGGTCACTCTATGGTATATGAAAATGTCGAAATTCTGACTTCTGTTTCATCTTTCTGGGACTCCGTAGTAAAAGAGGCCATTGAAATCCGCTTGACGAAGAATTTAATTAATAGAGACAGCGGTTTCACATTAGATAAATCATGGAATCCGGCACTTTCAATATTGAACTTACAAAGACGTCGCTACAGTTCAGCTCCCAGTAATATATCGACCTCCCAGCATGGATCGAATGCGCAGTCACAGACGTAACTCATGCATATTGTACGTCTTTGCCGCCAATCAACATCACTGGCGCCTTGCTTATCTGTGGCCGCATGCGCAATGGCGTGGTCCGCGAGTTTAAAAGGATGGAGCGAGCGCTGGAGCGTCAGTCGTACGGCTCTCTCTGAAGATGGCTGAAAGGTATACAGCCGAAATATTAGAAGAAGAAGCAGAATACATGCGGCTGCATTCCCGAAACTTAATGGAGCAGTCATTGCGCCGCGAAAACCTGAAGATTCACATACATCCTTCCACTTTATAAACCACCACAGTATTCATTACACTACCAACATTCACGTAATGTTTGCCTTAAGCGTCGGTTATCAAAGCATCTCTTGAAGGTTTATATCGTTGATGCGTTAATAACCGCCTTTTAATGATCAGGGTGACTTGTTAGTGATACATTTTCAATCCGCCTTAAACCGGCATACTGCATGTTGTCCGAATCAATTGTCAATATTGCCGTACATCTCGTGATATTACTTGTGACGTCAAAATGCCCTCACATTCGGAAGGAAACGTCGCTCACGAGATAGACAGGCCGTGGCCCTTACATCACAGCACAGCACGTTACACCTCAGGTCTTACGTGCGCCAGCAGCCGTCTCCGGCGTGAAGCGACTTGTTACTTCAGATGAGTTTCATAATTCTTGACCGTTTGTTTAAAAATATGGAAGCTCTCGATAGCACACGATAAAATTAAGACCTTGAGTGGGTACCTTTTCAGTAAAATATTGATTTCCCGTGGGCCCTCCACGGAGCCGAGCGTTCACGAAAAGTGACGGGCAAACCGACTAGTATGACGTCACAAGTTGGTTCAGTTACTGGCTCAAATTTTCTTGTCGTATGCAACAGCCACCCACACCATAATTCCGGGAGTCGGAGAGGTACAGGTCTCACAAATGGCTGCTTCTTCCGATCTTTTACCAGGTCATCTATGCACGCCTTGACGTCCGTCAGGCTGTCATAAACACAAGTGATACTCACTGCTGAACACCATAGAATGCCCATATCGCCCTACACCATGCAAGTATGTGTTGTCTGTAGCGTGGTGTTTGCAGAGAAGGGGGCACGACAATTGGAAATGTCAAACCAGCTTCCAGTAATCTGTTCCTTACCCGGATTTCAGCTGTTCTCGTCTGTCTATTCATCAGAGTCACTCGAGCGATCCTACGATCTTCTTGTGGTGAAGACCTTCTTGAAGGATCCCTGACTACAGTCCTTGTCACACTGCTGTCGCGAGTCTATCCCGTTACCACTGTTTCTGAAGACAACGCAATTCAACCAACTGTCTGCGCCATCTGTCCGTATGATGCTCCCGTGTCCCTCATTAAAATGATTCGATCTTTCTCAAGGTCCGAAAAATGGCCATAAGCTGGACGTACACATCCTCTGGACATACTCTGTTTCCATCGCCATCTGAAAAGTACCGGTACCATGAGACACATCCCGCAGCCAACGTGTATTCATATCGTTCTTCAGCTGGAGGAATAGCTCTTTTCTGTTGTGAAGATAAGCTCGCATAGTTAGGACCCTGGAGTATTGGAAAACGGTCGCCTGGTCAGATGAGTTCTGATTTGAGTTCGTAGGGTCCGAGTATGGGGAAGACCCCACGAAGTCATGGACCCAGGTTGTCAACAACAAGATGATGGTGGGTCCAAAATAATGGAGTGGGCTGTGTTTACATGGACTGGACTGAATCCTCTGTGTGTTCGGCTTCTTGGAGGCCATTTGCAGCCATTCTAAATTGCGTGAAAATGTAATCACATGTCAGTTGTAGTATAATATATTTGTCCAATGAATACCCGTTTATCATCTACATTTCTTCTTGGTGTAACAATTTTAATGGCCAGTAGTGTACAACAGAGTTCAATGCTCACTGTTTTTATTTAGAGCCCGCAGTAGACAAAGATTTATAAACTGACGTAAAATTCCAAGTTATGTCGGCAAATTTCATTTAATAGCTCGCCTCAAAACGGATTCTTGAAAACATGAAGTTCAATTAAGGATCCACAATATAAAAGAATTCAGTCGCCACGCAGGTCGACATGACGACATTTCAAGAGAAATATTTTACAATGCCTCAGCTGCTCAATAAAGTTAACAGTCCGAAATCGAAATCGAGCGAGTCGAATCTTTCTAAGTCGGTCCTCTAGCATGATAAAAAGCCTTCTTAGTTCACAGAGGTCTTTGGAAAGACAGAGCGTCGTCTACCGCAGTGACGAACCAGCAGGATTCGCCTCTGGCCAGCGAGGAGTGCAGTGGACGGTGGGCGAGGCATCCGCCCTCAACTCTGTAGTGCCTGCTTTCACCATTCACCCTGAGGACAGTCTAGTCTATCCCACCAACTAAACTATTCATAGAATTCAACTGTGGGTCTCTACTATGGCTTGATAAGTTGTAACAATTGGAAATCGTCTCCTGGTTGAAACCCAGTGAAATGTATCACCCTAGCCAGCAGAACAACTACACAGGAATGATCGGTTGTGGGCTCTGAAAGAACGGATAAAGTCTTAACTTTCATCTAGAGTAATAACTTTCCACAGTTCCAAAACTACACAGCCCTAAGAAATTCTATGCTATAAAACATATCCATATATCTATATTGAGGGCTTGAAACGAAGACTGGTAGGGTAAGGTAATATAATATCTGATTCGATCCATTATAATTGGTTTTGAAAGTCGGCGACTGTGAAAACAATAGGTTTATTTATTAATAATTAACCTGTCACTGACTGGTAGCAGAAGAATTATTTATAAACAGACCTAGTATAATGTAAATATGATACATAATGAATTCATCTGTATTTTTGAAAGAAAAACAGTAACCTTTAGGAAAAAATTGTAAATGTTAGTGTAAACTGCTCTGAAATGACACTGTGTTTAATTTTTTTTTAAAGCTACAAATGTAGACTAGAAAAAATGAAAACAGTGTATCATTTTCTACTAAAATTCTTAAATCTGATATGCCTCGTACAAAATATTTTTCACATATGGTACTATTATTTTCATTGACGAGAGAAGGTTGAGGTCTTAAAATGGGATTGAGACCACATAAAACAATACAAATGTATAACCATCATTTTTCTGTGGCCGGTATTTCTAGAATATTTGTGACATTAAACGTGTATCAGAGAGAATTCCAGAAATTTTCTGATTCGTTTTCCTGTTTTACCGCTATAAAGTCAAACAGCAATGGGTAGCAACTGTCCACAATTACACTTTATATACTGACATTACTATACGCAAAACAGATTCACCATATTATATTTTTCTTGAACATCAACAGGACTGCACAAAGCCTATTCTTCATTCCAGATTTCACGTCACAGTAGCAATATGAGGAATTAGCTATTTCCCTATCACATCACTCTTATGATAACAGAAATGTCTTTTTCATTTAATTGAAAACTACTTTGTTTATGTGCACAGACTTTAGAGCCATTTTCTAGTATTTTTTGTACTGTGCAGATCTATCTGTAGCTGTATGGATTCCTATTTCCTCCTCGAAATTTAGCCATAATATAATCTTCTCAATCGAAATGTGCTGGACCTGTCATTACAATAGGATCTAGTGTGGGTTCTCCAAAGAGATCGACATTATTCATGCTGTCGTCACTAGTGAAAGAGATGTCGGAATCAGATACAGTCTCCTCAGTTTCCTTTCTTTCTTGACTACCCGTCAATGCTTTCGTCACAAGCATAGCTTTCTGGCCTTCCTGCTTTTGGCATACACCTTCTTGTTTTGGAGGCTTTCCGTTTGGATTTACTGCTGGTGGTTTAGTCTGCCGCGGTTGTGTTGCTGGCGTATGGGAAGGGCGGCAACCCGTGGAGCACCACTGTGTGCCCGGTGGCTGGAAGCTTAAGTAACAATGTATCACATCTCGAAATCAACTGTATCGTATTGGAATGTAGAGTGTCATATTTAAGGAATATGTCGACTGCTTAATACTTATCTTCATACAATAAACAAGACAATAATGAATATTAGGACAGACAGAGCCCAATTTTCTGTGTACATAACACAAATTTGGTAGGTACAAAGAAATATTTGTGTAAATGTGGAAAATGTTCTAGAACTGTGTGAACATTTATTTTCAGTCTGGAAGTACTGTTTGTCAAAATTAATTTTTGCCATGAAAGAGAACCTGCTAATGGAAAAACAAGTCGTGATGAAACTATTCCTAAAATACGGCAGCATAACTTACAGTAGTAATATTTGCATAGGTATGGTTATTTTTATAAATAGAATGGGTGTATTATCTTTTAAACGTTTGCCCATAACAGTTTTAGGACACGTTATCCTAATTCTAAACAGCTTTTACAATATTTAGCGAAGACATTTAGAATAACTTTATCAAACTAAAAGATATTTCTACATGAGCACGTAGAATGCTTATTGAATATGAAATATACGTCAGTGTTGCATAGCAACTTTTTAAAGGTATTCCCCGACCTACCATAAACACATCGAAAAAACACCAACGTCTTCAAACGTATACGATTAATTCTGAAGAAACTTCCCAAAACAAGTTTTCTTGCTACGCTCAATGCATTGATTACATTATTTTTTTTTACTGCACACCCTTTGTTTAGTGGCCCTGAAATAAGATCACAATAGGCTGTGGCGTCTCTGCTCGGCGAAGGCGACAAACAGAGCACTTAATAATAATAATAATAAAATTTTATTGTTTTCGACTCGCTACACCAATAGGAAAAGTCAAGAGCATACAAATCTACACTCTCTACTATATCAGTGTAGTTTGGTTTACGCGAAATAGGTAAAATCAGAAACCGTATGTTAGAAAGTAGTACTTTCATCTTCAAAAAATTCGTCAACAGTGTAATAAGTATTATTAACTAGTAGCTTATACAGTTTAGTTTTAAAAATATTTACAAGCAATTCTTTAAAGTGTGCGCTTAGCCTGTTAAACATGCTTAGCCCAAGGACTAGGCAGGAGTTTCATGATTTAGATAATCTATGATACAGCACATTAACACGTGTTCTATTGCTAGTATTATGAATGTTACTTCTCAAGACTGGATTAGAAACATTGTTTTTTAACGTACAATAAAACATTATATATGAGTAAGTTTTCTACTGTCAGACACTGCAATTTAATGAAGTGAAGTTTACAGTGTTCTGTTTTATCAGAATCAGTTATTATTCTTAATACTTTCTTCTACATAAGTAAAATGTCATTTAGATGACAACTGCTACCCCACAATAAAATTCCTTATGATAAGATACTCTGGAAGAAAGCAAAATATGCTGATACTACACAGCTATTTTGAACATGTCTTTTTAAATTTCTAATTAAATAAATTACTCTCGAAAGCCTAAAAAGATATATTTTTAATGTGTGGTTCCCACGTTAATTTACTGTCAATAATAACACGTAAAAGTTTAGCGGCTGCTAATTCATGGTGGTTAGGAAACTGTTTGAAGCTAGAGTACCTGGATTTTACTTTCATTTAGAAAGAAACCATTCGCTCTGAACCATAATGAAGATCGAGCAAGGGTATTTTCGGTCAATGTTCTCAACGTGCATAGATCTGAGCTTTTATTTAGAAAAGTTATATCATCGGCATACAATATTGTGTGAGACTTTATAAACAGAGGCAGGTCATTAATTATTAAGAGAAACAATAAAGGTGCGAGCACCGACGCTTGTGGCGCTCCAGACTTAACATGAACCAAATTTGACTCCTCAATGCGAATGCACACAATTTTTTGGCGATTCTCTTGAAAAAATTTATACATACTTATACTGTCGCCATCAAGACCATAGTAAAATAGCTTTTTCAAAATAGTATTAAGCTGTACGCAACCAAGAGCTCCGCTCAGGTCACAAAATGTAACCTGGGCGTAGCCCCTAGCCCCAAACACATCTGGAACTAATTTTACTAGGGAATCCACTGCATCAGTTGTGGATTTATCTTTCATAAATGCAAATTGTTTATCACTGATTACATCCAAGCAAACACTAACTTGATGTTACATAATTGTTTCAAAAATTTTGGAAAAAAAAGAGGTTATGGATATGGACCTATAACTAGCGGGAGACTTCTTTTCACCTTTTTTGTATATGGTCACAACTCCAGAAACTTGTACATCAGGGAACTTACATTCAACTTAGCATTTTCAGGGGCTTTGTTTATTGAACTACTAATTTATTCAATGGACTGCATGCAAAATTTGTTAAATTCTTCTGGAGTTATGGCAATATACACTCCTGGAAATGGAAAAAAGAACACATTGACACCGGTGTGTCAGACCCACCATACTTGCTCCGGACACTGCGAGAGGGCTGTACAAGCAATGATCACACGCACGGCACAGCGGACACACCAGGAACCGCGGTGTTGGCCGTCGAATGGCGCTAGCTGCGCAGCATTTGTGCACCGCCGCCGTCAGTGTCAGCCAGTTTGCCGTGGCATACGGAGCTCCATCGCAGTCTTTAACACTGGTAGCATGCCGCGACAGCGTGGACGTGAACCGTATGTGCAGTTGACGGACTTTGAGCGAGGGCGTATAGTGGGCATGCGGGAGGCCGGGTGGACGTACCGCCGAATTGCTCAACACGTGGGGCGTGAGGTCTCCACAGTACATCGATGTTGTCGCCAGTGGTCGGCGGAAGGTGCACGTGCCCGTCGACCTGGGACCGGACCGCAGCGACGCACGGATGCACGCCAAGACCGTAGGATCCTACGCAGTGCCGTAGGGGACCGCACCGCCACGTCGCAGCAAATTAGGGACACTGTTGCTCCTGGGGTATTGGCGAGGACCATTCGCAACCGTCTCCATGAAGCTGGGCTACGGTCCCGCACACCGTTAGGCCGTCTTCCGCTCACGCCCCAACATCGTGCAGCCCGCCTCCAGTGGTGTCGCGACAGGCGTGAATGGAGGGACGAATGGAGACGTGTCGTCTTCAGCGATGAGAGTCGCTTCTGCCTTGGTGCCAATGATGGTCGTATGCGTGTTTGGCGCCGTGCAGGTGAGCGCCACAATCAGGACTGCATACGACAGAGGCACACAGGGCCAACACCCGGCATCATGGTGTGGGGAGCGATCTCCTACACTGGCCGTACACCACTGGTGATCGTCGAGGGGACACTGAATAGTGCACGGTACATCCAAACCGTCATCGAACCCATCGTTCTACCATTCCTAGACCGGCAAGGGAACTTGCTGTTCCAACAGGACAATGCACGTCTGCATGTATCCCGTGCCACCCAACGTGCTCTAGAAGGTGTAAGTCAACTACCCTGGCCAGCAAGATCTCCGGATCTGTCCCCCATTGAGCATGTTTGGGACTGGATGAAGCGTCGTCTCACGCGGTCTGCACGTCCAGCACGAACGCTGGTCCAACTGAGGCGCCAGGTGGAAATGGCATGGCAAGCCGTTCCACAGGACTACATCCAGCATCTCTACGATCGTCTCCATGGGAGAATAGCAGCCTGCATTGCTGCGAAAGGTGGATATACACTGTACTAGTGCCGACATTGTGCATGCTCTGTTGCCTGTGTCTATGTGCCTGTGGTTCTGTCAGTGTGATCATGTGATGTATCTGACCCCAGGAATGTGTCAATAAAGTTTCCCCTTCCTGGGACAATGAATTCACGGTGTTCTTATTTCAATTTCCAGGAGTGTATTTTTATTTATTATGTGCATTAGAGTTAATTATACTCCAGGCTTTTTTGCATTTGTTGTTAGACTTTTCAATGTCAAATATGCTATGTAGTTTGGACGTGTGTCTAAAAACTTGTGGTGACTGGGGGCTCATTTGATTTCCTACACTTTTACGACTGAGGTGGCCTTCTTAGTGGGAGTGCTGACGTTTTTGCGCAGGCCACCGCATGGAGTGGCAGTCGTACCACCGGCTGGCGGACATCCACCAGTTCCTCGACTTCCTGGCCGCGACGTACCCGCAGCGCTTCAGCGTGCAGACCATCGGCAGCTCGGTGCAGGGCCGGCCGCTCAAGGTGGTGCGCGTCTCTTCCGGCAAACCCGGCGCTCCCGCCATCTGGGTCGACGGAGGTACGTCTACATCCCTATCCTCAGCTCCCACACTCTCTCTTCCAACTCCTGCCGTCTCCTGGAGTTCTCTGCAATCCAACTCTTATTCCTCACACTTCTTAACAACCTGTTCCCGAAATCGTTTGGTTAGCACACTGGACTCGCGTTCGAGAGGACGACGGTTCAATCCCGCGTCTGGCCATCCTGATTTAGGTTTTCCGTGGTTTCCCTAAATCGCTCCAGGCAAATGCCGGGATGGTTCCTTTGAAAGGGCACGGCTGACTTCCTTCCCCATTCTTCCCTAATCCAATGAGACCGATGACCTAGCTGTTTGGTCTCTTCCCCTAAACAACCCAACCCAACCCGAAATCGTTTCTTTCTTTTTCTCTTTCTCTTTTTCTTAGCGATCGAATCCTACCACTTGTTAAGACACTTCACTCATATTAGGAAGGAACGGATTTCGAATTCACGTCAGGCCACCCGCACTCACGTTTTTCGTGGTTTCCATAAATAATACAGTATCGGGGCAGTCCGAACTGTTACTCCACCTCTAATCATCCCATCGTCCATGAAACTTTAAAGACTAAGAGTCTTTTCTTCCTTCATCTGTATTTCCTGTCTCTATTTTTTTAAGTCGCAGACACACTACTCGCTGTAAACTTCAGTTCACTTCCATATTTTAATATCCATTTTCTTAACCTGTTATCTTCCATCTATGTTCGTAAAAATGAATATTGTGGGTGTGTTTGTTCCATAATACTCTGAGGCGCCTGGAGTAAGTTCAGCCAGACTTGGCTCACGGAAATGACTAATATGAGTTGTCAGACACCCTGTTGAGTCCCCTATGGTTGGCAGTGCGAACCCTGGGACGGCTGTAGCATTTTCAACCGAACTTCGAATACACAGAACACGTTAACTAGATAATAAATTCTGTGACCGTCAGACTGCGTTATTACGTGCAGGAGTGGGGTGAGGACTGAAATGAGATAACATGTAAAAATAAGTATGAGTCTGGTTGCTCTTGAAGAAAATTCGAACAATATTGGTACATACATCACTCAGTAAAAGGGAATAAATACTGTGGGGCTAAGTAACCGGTAGCACCCACAGGAACAGATTTTTTTGGGTTTGGGGGTGAAAAGTAAGAGAAAAACTAGCTCTTGAAAATCTACAGCGATTACAACCGAACTAATGGTATATATAACCTGTTATCTTTGTTGCTGTTGTTGTTTTCGGTCCTCAGACTAGTCAGATGTAGCTTTCTACTCATGTCTCTTTTCTGCATGACTAATGCGCTCTACATTCATTTGAACCAGTTCTCTGTATTTGTGTTCAGTTCTATCCGTGTAATTTGTACCCCCTCCCCCCCCCCCCCTCACGCGTCTCATCATCGCTAAACTGACTATTCCTTGATGCTTTAAGATGTGTAACACCAACCACTCCCGTCTTTTAGTCAAGTTGAGCCATAAAGTTCTTCTTCCCAGTTCGACTCAATGACCACTCATTAATTCTTCGATCTACCCATCTAGTCTTCAGCATTCTTATGCGCTATCACATTTCAAAAGATTCTTATCTCATCTTGTCTGAACTGGTTATAATCAACGTGGTGGTGGTAGCAGAAAGTAGGCTGACTGGTGAGGCTCCTGATCGCAGTTCACATGTAGGCGACGTGGTTAATGAATAGGAGGGGGGAAGGGGGGATGTAGGAACGGGTCATCATGTAAAAAAAAATCAAAAATTGGTATTTGTGTCGAATGCATAATTTTTAGGAACGTCAGCACTAATGACATTTAAAACAGAGTTCAATTGAAAAGAGCGATGTGTCTCTCTATAGTATTTTAAACATGACAGAAATAATTATTTTTACACCTCACATCCCTTTTTTACCTCAACAGGCTCGAGCTACTGGTGCTAGACAGGTATTACATCCATAGTATTCTTTCCTAAATTCTGAATCACATGAGTACAACATTTTGTTGATATTTCTGTAGGGGCTCCAGAGTTATGCTCAAACATACATATGTACATGTAGTTACAAACGTAAGGTACAGACTGGCTGATTATCATAGGCTACCTGGGCACATATTTGCTCATCGCAATTTTTAAGGACATAACCACATGGGAAAACGGGGGCAAAGCGTAAAGCTGGTGTAGACCGGTTCGGGAAGCACTGCCTAGCAGTATCGCGTCTGCACGTCATCTCTTTAAACAACTTCTGCATCTGGTACACCACACGAGTAAATGCTGCGGTTGTTTACCTATGGCGGTAAATTCCTCGTATTTGCATGTCACATGACTTGTATTCATGCTTTTTTCCAGTGAAGCCCACTTGAAAGTGGCTCTACAGCTGAAATTACCACATACTGGCGTAAATAAATACTATTCTCAGCAAATATATTGCCATAGCGTAAATAACGGCATGACCCAAGAAGCGTTTACTGACTGGAACCAAAACTGAAAGGTCTATAGTTTATGAAGTTGATCTCACCTTTATTTATTCGACTAGCAACAAAAAGACATAGATAATACCCTATGCGTAACAGGAAATAAACGAATATCAAATCAAGTATTTTATCTCTGGATGTCCCTCGGGGTTTTATTAATTGACCACTTTTTTGCCAACTGTGTGTAGCTATTGCCTCACTCTTTGACCTGATGCCCAAAAATGTTTTGCTGGTATTTCATCAACCCTGGGTCAGGTGTTGATGGTAAGTGCTGGTATGGTACATTTTCTTGCGTGAGTAGATCTCGCCAGTATTGGTGACATACTTTCGAAACACTATCTAAACATTTCTGCTCCATAGGACTCACGACTTCCGCGAGGACTGCTAGCTGATTCCTTGGTTGTGACCACGATATTAGTCCACATTCAGGTCTTTCAGTTAATCACACTGGGGCAAAATGCAGCCATATTCCTCGGCCATTCCCTTAGTGGCGCCCTCTGCAAAGTGGTGTTAGTTTCCAGGACTATCATATATTTATTTAGAACAGCTGGTGCAACACGCCTGCCTTATTGAAAGGTCATTAATCCCCAAACCAGCATAGTGGCTCCCGACTAAAAATCACTTAGGATTACTCGAGGATTGGACCGTCTGCTCTACATCTACATCTACATGATTACTCTGCCATTCACATTTAAGTGCTTGGCAGAGGGTTCATCGAACAACAATCATACTATCTCTCTACCATTCCACTCCCGAACAGCGCACGGGGAAAACGAACACATAAACCTTTCTGTTCGAGCTCTGATTCCTCTTATTTTATTTTGGTGATCATTCCTACCTATGTAGGTTGGGCTCAACAAAATATTTTCGGATTCCGAAGAGAAAGTTGATGACTGAAATTTTGT
Source organism: Schistocerca nitens (assembly GCF_023898315.1). Classification (NCBI taxonomy): domain Eukaryota; kingdom Metazoa; phylum Arthropoda; class Insecta; order Orthoptera; family Acrididae; genus Schistocerca; species Schistocerca nitens. Next base: position 264,584,318 of record NC_064615.1, read on the forward strand.
AAATAGATCTCGCCGCGACGAAAAACGTCTTTGCTTTAATGACTTCCATCCCAACTCGCGTATCATATCTGCCACACTCTCTCCCCTATTACGTGATAATACAAAACGAGCTGCCCTTTTTTGCACCCTTTCGATGTCCTCCGTCAATCCCACCTGGTAAGGATCCCACACCGCGCAGCAATATTCTAACAGAGGACGAACGAGTGTGGTGTAAGCTGTCTCTTTATCGGACTTGTTGCATCTTATAAGTGTTCTGCCAATGAAACGCAACCTTTGGCTCGCCTTCCCCACAATATTATCTATGTGGTCTTTCCAACTGAAGTTGTTCGTAATTTTAACACCCAGGTACTCAGTTGAATTGACAGCCTTGAGAATTGTACTATTTATCGAGTAATCGAATTCCAACGGATTTCTTTTGGAACTCATGTGGATCACCTCACACTTTTCGTTATTTAGCGTCAACTGCCACCTGCCACACCATACAGCAATCTTTTCTAAATCGCTTTACAACTGATACTGGTCTTCGGATGACCTTAGTAGACGGTAAATCATCTGCGAACAGCCTAAGAAAACTGCTCAGGTTGTCACCCAGGTCATTTATATAGATCAGGAACAGCAGAGGTACCAAGACGCTTCCCTGGGGAACACCTGATATCACTTCAGTTTTACTCGATTATTTGCCGTCTATTACTACGAACTACGACCTTCCTGACAGGAAATCACGAATCCAGTCTCACAACTGAGACGATACCCCATAGGCCCGCAGCTTGATTAGAAGTCGCTTGTGAGGAACGGTGCTCTAGGTTGGATAAAGCACCAACTTCCACATCGGCCATGTGTGCCAAGTCGACCGAGTGAAGCGGTGGGGCGGGGGGGGGGGGGAGGGGGGGGGGCTGCATTTTACAAACATCGGGGTGTTCCACAAGGTTTCACTCCTGGACCACTTTATTTCCCAACTGTGTGTAGTTACTGCCTCTCTCTTTTGATCCGCACCGAATAAGAGTTGCATTGAATCTGTTTGTGATATACGTGTCACTACGACAGGTATCCACGCACGCGAGTGGATCTCGCCGGCGTCGGTGACGTATTTCCTGAACACGCTGGTGGAGCAGCCAGAGGCGCTGGGAGCGGCGGGCTCTTCCGTGGACTGGTTCGTGCTGCCCGTCGTCAACCCGGACGGCTACGAATTCTCTCACTCGTCGGACCGGCTTTGGCGCAAGAACCGCGGCGGCAGCGGCAGCGGGCGGTGCGCGGGGATCGACCTCAACCGCAACTTCGGCTACCGGTGGGGCGGCCAGGGCGCCAGTAGGCGGCCCTGCGACGAGACATACGCCGGGCCCTCCAAGTTCTCCGAGCCCGAGACCTCCGCCATCCGTAACTTCGTGTCCGCAAACCGCAACATAAAGGTACAACGGCCAGCTGTCTGACGTACACTAACATTTGACTCATTTGAGCAGCCAACCAATGGGCGATGTCACACCCAACCAACAGAATGTCGAAAGTTGTAGTTAGTACTTCAACCATTGTAATCAGGGGAGCATATTCTGTCGGGGAGGGGGGGGGGGGGAATTACGTTTGGGGTTCCACAAGGTTCGGTCTTAGATCCACTAGTTTCTGACGTATGTAAACGATTTGCTGTATAATATACAGCAAGCAGAATTAGCTCGTTTAGCAGATGACACTAGTATTGTAACCCATCCAAGCGTACATACAGCAACAGAAGAAATGGTAAACAAAGGTCTTAAAAGTACTCGTATCATTGACTGGTTTTCTGCGAGTGGGCTCAGCCTCCATTTTAAAAAGACACAATATATTTAGTTCTGGACATCGTGAGAAAATAATAAACAGGGTGGAAACTTCAAAATTCTTATGTGTTCATACTGATGAGAAATTAAACTGCAAAAAGCACATTTTCTAACTCCTAAAACAACTTTGCAGATAGACTTTTTGCACATAGAATCGTTGCAAAACTTGGAGAGAAACAAATCAGTAATTTGATATATTTTGCGTTATGTTCATTCAATAATGTCAAATACAATAATATACTGGGTTAACTTATCTTTAAGGAAAGAAGTCGTCGTTGCTCAAGAACTTGCTGTAACAATAATACACAATCCAAAAAAAGTTTTGCATCACCTCGATTGCGAGAGTTCCGGAAACTGTACAGAAAATTGGAATAGAGATCAACATGAACATCATTTCCGCCCTTTTTATTGCTCGTCAAAACCACACATTGCATGTTGTATCACCATACAGCTAGACCTTCAGAGGTGGTGGTCCAGACTGCTGTAAACAGCGGTACTTCTAATACCCAGCAGCACGTCCTCTTGCATTGATGCAGGCCTGTATCCATCATCGCATACTATCCACAAGTTCATCAACGCACTGTTGATCCAGATTGTCCCACTCCTCAACAGTGATTTGTCGTAGATCCCTCAGAGTGGTTGCTGGGTCATGTAGTCCATAAACAACCCCTTTCAATCTATCCCTGGTATGAAATTTTCACTCTACAGTGGAGTGTGCGCTGATATGAAACTTCCTGGCAGATTAAAACTGTGTACCGGACCGAGACTCGAACTCGGGACCTTTGCCTTTCGCGGGCAAGTGCGCTACCAACTGAGCCACCCAAGCACGACTCATGCCCCGTCTTCACAGCCTTACTTCTGCCAGTACCTCGTCAGGAGAGCTTCTGTAAAGTTTGGAAGGTAGGAGACGAGGTACTGGCAGAAGTAAAGCTGTGAGGACGGGGCGTGAGTCGTGCTTGGGTGGCTCAGTTGGTAGAGCACTTGCCCGCGAAAGGCAAAGGTCCCGAGTTCGAGTCTCGGTCCGGCACACAGTTTTAATCTGCCAGGAAGTTTCATATCCCTGGTATGTTTGATAGGGTTCATGACTGGAGAACATGCTGGCCACTCTAGTCGAGCGATGTCGTTATCCTGAAGGAAGTCATTCACAAGATGTGCACGGTGGGGGCGCGAATTGTCGTCCATGAAGACGAATGCCTCGCACATATGCTGCCGATATGGTTGCACTATCGGTCGGAGGATGGCATTCACGTATCGTACAGCCGTTACGGCGTCTTCCATGACCACCAGCGGCATACTTCGGCCCCACATAATGCTACGTCAAAACATCAGGGAACCTCCACCTTGCTCCACTCACTGGACAGTGTGTCTAAGGCGTTCAGCCTGACTAGGTTGCTTCCAAACACGTACCCGACGGTTGTCTGTTTGAAGGCAAATGCGACGATCATCGGTGAAGAGAACGTGATGCCAATCCTGGGTGGTCCATTCGGAATGTTGTTGAGCCCATCTGTACTGTGCTGCATGGTGGTGTGGTTGCAAAGATGGACCTCGCAAAGTCGTCGGGATTGAAGTTGCGCATCATGCAGCCTATTGCACACAGTTTGAGTCGTAACACGACGTCCTGTGGCTGCACGGAAAGCATTATTCAACATGGTGGCGTTGCTGTCAAGGTGCATCCGAGCCATAATACGTAGGTAGCGGTCATCCACTGCAGTAGTAGCCCTTGGGCGGCCTGAACGAGGCATGTCATCGACAGTTCCTGTCTCTCTGTATCTCCTCCATGCCCGAGGAACATCGCTTTGGTACACTTCGAGATGCCTGCACACTTCCCTTATTGAGAACCCTTCATGGTACAAAGTAACAAAGCCGACGCGATCGAACGGCGGTGTTGACCGTCTAGGCATGTTGAACTACAGAGAACAAGAGCCGTGTAACTCCTTCCTGGGGGAGCTACTGGTACTGATTGGCTGTCGTACCATCTACGTCTAATAGGCGCTGGTTATGCATGGTTGTTTACATCTTTGGGTGGGTTTAGTGACATCTCTGAACAGTCAAAGGTACTGTGTCTGTGATACAATATCCACAGTCAACGTCTATCTTCAGGAGTTCTAGGAACCGTGTTGATGCAAAACTTTTTTTGATGTTTGTATATGGAGCTCACCCACGATCAGCTTGTACACATCTGTTTAAGCAGTTAGTCATACTGACTACTGTTCACAGTATATTTTTTCTTTCATGAAATTTTTGTAAGCAATTCAATGCAGTTCAAAAGGAAGAGTGACGTACGTAATTACAATTCCAGAAGTAAAAGTGACATTCAATATGCCACGTTAAGGTTGTCTTTAGCCAAAAAAGTTGTTCACAGTGCTGCAACCAAAGATTTCGATTATTTATCCAGTGATGTAAAATGTCTGACAGAAAGCTAAGTAAAATTTGAAAGTAATCTGAAGAAGTTTCTTTGGATAACTCCTTCTGTTCTGCTAAGTAATTTCTGTTATTTTAATGTGCAAAACGTGGGGGTTGGTATTACTAACTTACATCTCTATGTCTTACAAAAATTTTAAAAATAAAAAAAGAGCTTGTAAATGCTCAGTATGTAGGCGTATTTACAAAATAATTTGTGATGTGAATATAAAACGACTTTTTCCACGTGATTACAGTTTATCGTGCACATGACCCATGGAAGATGGAACTATCGTAGGGAGGGTTTACTGTACGGCTTGTCGTCTCATGAGCAAGTAAAGCAGTGATCAATTCGTACACTGATTTGACCAGCACAGTGCTTTACAGGGCACGGTCCTGCTTGAGCTGGTATGCCGCTGCCTTGCTCCGACATCTGAACTGACTCACTGATCCAGTTACTGGTGGCCTAATGGGCATTCTTCACATCAACAAACACTACCACAGGCGAAAGAAATGAGATTTTACAGATAAAAATTGTAGTATTGCACACGGATTGCACCAGAGACCTTTTGATTTGTAGTTTGCCATTTTACCACTGAGCCAAAGGAATAAACTTGTCACTGATTGAGAAATTTTTATAAAATCCTTCACAGTATTCGCCCGGAAAGCAAATGATTGCCAATGAGGTGGGAATAATTCATCGTCGTCGTCGTCACTCACATTGGTGTTGGTCATCTGCTTGTTCCGTCTTAACAAAGTTTATGTCCGCCGTTCCCACGGTCAACCCATGTCTCTCCTTCCAGTTGCGTTGTACTTCAGGAATTCCTGAGTGGGCTTACATTTCTCATGTTGTTTACATCTGTGTCTGTATTCAGTGAGCTCCTTCTTAATACCATTTACATTCAACTGATTCTGGAAGTTTTCGTTTTTGATTAAATGTCTTCTTGTGCAGCTCTTCAATATTATTGAGAATCTCATCTACGCTGTTTGTACTTTGTTTGCTTTTTTTTCAACTGTCGGTTTTATATCGCCATATTTTTATACAATTCCATTTTTGCATTTTTTGCCATTTGTATTTAAGAGTTCTGTTTATTGTTCCAAATAATGCAAGAAATTTTTTGCAGATTTTCACCTATAGATCTAAGATTGGATTCTGTAAATATTTTATAACCTGCAAATAGTAAATGGCAATAATGTACAGATATATATTATCTGAAGTTAAATTGAACTAAAAAGTTGAAAGTTGTGATACAATTATCGTTAAACTACCCTCACTTTTACAGACGGTCCCCCTTTTTGCAGGAACGCAATTTTTGTTTTGTTTAATACCCAAACACATCTCATTTATTCTCAGTAGGTCTTTTCCCTTTGTTTTTCCTTTTTTTATGTTATGTATGCCCTGTGACTGCTGACAGAAATCACTCTCTGGTGTAAGTTAATACGCCATGTCATCATTGCTGTAGCTGACCTGTCGTTACCTGTTCTTGGTCCTCATTTGCCTGCTAAATGTGATTTTGTTGTTGCTTTTATATTCAAAATGACTTCTTCTGCTGCTCGTTGGTGAGTTCTAAGTATTGTTATGTTGCTGTAGCTTAGACACACGTTTCACTGTGCTATTTACGTTTCTGATGCGTCCTTGGCAGTCAGTGTCTGGGCCACAGCAAGATAACAAGTTGCAGAATCCACCAATGAGCAGGAGAAAACGTCTTTTAAAAAAACGACAAGACAATCACATTTGGCAGGCAAATAAGAACCAAGTGCAGCTAACGACAGGTGAGTTACAGCAATGATGACATGATGTATTAATTTAGATGTGAGAGTAATTCCTGTCGGTAGCCACATGGCACACGTAACGTAAAAATGGAACCTTCGTATCATTCTCACTAAACCTCTAGGACTCCGTTCTTGCAGCATGTCTGCATTACACTTGTTAAGAAATAACAGAGAAAACGCCAAAAAATTAATAGTCCTGTAGCTAACTCGTTAATGCACATAAAAATCATGGTCACTGTCTTTCAATTTCTGGCTTCTTCTGAACCGCTCTCAGCGTTAATCTATTCTTTGGACGTTTTGATGACACACTGCTTCGACGCCGCGTTGGATATGATGTTTTCGTACCTTTTCTGCCCGAGTACATTTTCTTACTACTTATTCTTCGTCGAAAGACAAAACTGTATACTGTAAGTTCACAAATAAACTATGAAAAGTCAATACTGCACACAAAAATCAAGATTAGAAGCAAAAGAATTGTCTTTTTCGTACACGTACTGACAGTATGTCAGTATGTAGTCGAATTAAGTCGGGTGATGCTGAGGGAATTAGATTAGGAAATGAGATGCTTAAAGTAGTAAAGGAGTTTTGTTATTTGGGGAGCAAAATAACTGATGATGGTCGAAGTAGAGAGGATACAAAATGTAGACTGCCAATGGCAAGGAAAGCGTTTCTGAAGAAGAGAAATTTGTTAACATCGAGTATAGATTCAAGTGTCAGGAAGTCATTTCTGAAAGTATTTGTATAGAGTGTAGCCATGTATGGAAGTGAAACATGGACGTTAACTAGTTTGGACAAGAAGAGAATAAAAGCTTTCGAAATGTGGTGCTACAGAAGAATACTGAAGATTATATGGGTAGATCATATAACTAATGAGGAGGTACTGAATAGGATTGGGGAGAAGAGAAGTTTGTGGCACACCTTGACTAGAAGAAGGGATCGGTTGGTAGGACATGTTCTGAGGCATCAAGGGATCACCAATTTAGTATTGGAGGGCAGCGTGGAGGGTAAAAATCGTAGAGGAAGACCAAGAGATGAATACACTAAACAGATTCAGAAGGATGTAGGTTGCGGTAGGTAGTGGGAGATGAAGAAGCTTGCACAGGATAGAGTAGCATGGAGAGCTACATCAAACCAGTCTCAGGACTGGAGACCACAACAACAACACTACACTTGCGAAGTCAGGCTAACGTATTATTGTTTTGAAATGCTTCTTATTAGACACTACAGTGGGTATCGAATGGCACAGGTACGCCGTTTCGTGTTTTCCGAGGCACTAGAAGAGGAGTTCGGAATTCCACAGAACATTATTTTTTTTCCAGGGATTAGACTTTTTGCCTCGTATTTTAGAAGGTTCAAATCAAAAAATGGCTCTGAGCACTATGGGACTCAACTGCTGAGGTCATAAGTCCCCTAGAACTTAGAACTACTTAAACCTAACTAACCTAAGGACAACACACACATCCATGCCCGAGGCAGGATTCGAACCTGCGACCGTAGCGGTCGCGCGGTTCCAGACTGTAGCGCCAGAACCGCTCGGCCACCAGCGGCCGGCAGATTCAAATCATATTTTAAGCCAATAAAATGATTTTTTTAAATTCTACAGCGGTGTTAACCCTTAAGTAGGAGAGAGTAGGGTGGTGCAAAGTACTTGAGCCGTTGGTGTTGCCCGAGTCGGTTGCAGATGGAAGCCCTGTGGTGACGGCTGCGCCGGTTTGTCTGCCGGCAGGCGTACGTGTCGTTCCACAGCTACGGGCAGTACGTGCTGTACCCGTGGGGCTACGCGGCTGTGGTGCCGCCCGACCACGAGGAGCTGAAGCGCGTGGGCCAGCGCATAGCGTCCGCCATCGCGCGCGGGGGTGGCGGCTCCTACACTGTGGGGCCGGCGGGGGCCACGCTCTACCCCGCCTCTGGTGAGTAGTAGACTGGGCTGCAGTCGAGCTGCTATCTACCTAACTGCCGTTTCTCAACAATAACGCGACTACACAAACAGTTTTTTTGCCTTGTTGCACAAATTTTGTTATTAATGTTACTGCACAACCTAGGTTTCGGGTCATAAGCTCATTTTCAAGTAAATTACTGATTCCCAAAGATGATAATGCACAGATAAACATGACGATAAGACAAAGATAAGGTATCGATCCACAGCTTAATGTAAAATTATGTCAATGACCATTCTTTAAAAAATTACAAATCTAACTACACGATTCAGCAATTACACTAACGTGACTAGTCCTGTCACAGCCTTCTCTTCTTTATCGTTCCCGACTGGCGTGCCGGCTCTTGACTTAAATCCGTAACACTCGGCCGTTAAGTTAAGACCGTCGGCCACAGCGTTGTCCGTGTTAGAGGTAATGCCTGTAATTTGGTATACTCGGCACACTTTTGACACTGTAGATCTCGGAATATTGAATTTCCTTACGCTTTCCGAAATGGAATGTCCCATGCGTCTAGCTCCAACTACCTTTCCGCATTCACAATCTGTTAATTCCAGTTGCGTGGCCAAGGCTTTTTACATGTATCACCTGAGTGCAAATGACAGGTCCGTCAACTCGTCAACGCACTTCCTTCTACACATTGTTACGCTATAGTATCGCCATCTACACATTTGCATATCGCTATACCATGACTTTTGCCACTCGTATCTAGCTACCAGCAGAATAACTCGAAAAATAAGCTTCACACGAAAAAAAAAATGTGAAGAATCCACCGCGCGACCGCGGCGCGGGGCGCGGACAGCGGAGGGAGCGCGCTGCGGGCGGAGGGTATTTAAATCGGCCGCCGCCGCGACCGAACCCAGTTCCCTCTGAGCAGCCACAGCGTACGGATCTCCGTGCCGGCACGTTCACAGGAGCTCATTCCATCAGTTCACGTGATGATGGCGACATGTATGATCGCCGAAATACTGTGCCCGTTGAACACTGTAGACCGGCAGTACACCCGTGGATATTTTGATTAGAATCCAAAGTTGATTATTTTCGAGGGGGGCGGGAGGCAACTTTTAAATTTCAAATGAGAACCCCATTTTTTATTGCAGAATCAGATACTACATAAAAAACTACGTACATTTTGTCTTAAACATTTGTTTTGATTCTTGGTAGTTGGCGCTGTAATTCAAGAAAATCCATGTTCTCACTTTTGCGTGAAAAATGGTTGCAGGTAAATAAAAAACGAGTTCACTCGTTAGTAAGTAGGTTGCTTGGTTAGTTAGTTAGCTATTCAGATGACATGTTTGATAATTAAAAGTTGTGTGGCCTCATGACCACGAAACAAACAAAACTTATTCGAATCTGCGGGAAAAATTAATATTTGGGTCAACATTTGTAAAACTCTAATTCCTCTCTCTCAAACCCCACCCTACGGGGAGAGAGGGAGAGTTTGTTTTAGCGAATCAAAATTTACTAAGTAAATAAGTATTTTTTATTTATCCGTAACCATTTCCCAAGCAAAAATGAGAACATGGATTTTCTTGAATTACAGCGCCAACTACCAAGAATCAAAACAAATGTTTAAGCCAAAATGTACGTAGTTTTTTTATGTAGAATCTGATTCTACAATAAAAAATGGGGGTTCCCATTTGAAATTTAAAAGTTGCCTCCCGCCCCATCCCCAGGGGGCTGGGGTGGCGGGCTAATTTTAGTCCCAGCAGATGTCCCCCTCGAAAACAATTAACTTTGGATTCTACACATTTTTTCTTGTGAAGCTTATTTTTCGAGTTATTCTGGTTTGTCAACTCAAAGTTTACACCCTGTATATGCGAAAAAAATCATGATCACACTTCAGAATAGCTCCCCAAGTGTTCTACAAAAAAATCCGAAGCCATTTTCTTGTGAAGATAATAGTTTAAGAGAGAATTGCAAGAATGAAGGACCCATTTTCACTACATAAAAAAAACTCGTACAAGAGTTGTGATTACAGTTCTAGATAGCACCCCAAGAGCTTTACCGGAAGTGGTCAGTTAAATAAACTCTTACCCGAACGCGGAAAATTTTGTCCTAAAGTAGCAGGGTGTTATGATCTCCAACTGGTTAGCCATCTGCGAAACATTTCGTCATCTACTTTAAGTCTGTCAGTTAAAGTAAAATTGTGGCAGTAGTGTTTTTAATGATTTGGAATGTGAAGCATTCTAGAATCTGAAGTACTATGGAGATGCTGTGGTAAGAATTCGCGACAGTCTTTTAACTTATGCACTGGACGTAGTAGAATCTTATTTTCAAGTTTGTAAGACAATGACAACCAAACACCAGCTCCAGAATATTTTTTAAACAGAAGAATATCATGTAATTCTGTTAAAAGAAAAGGAGAAGATTTGCATGACATGTTCTTAAAGCTTATTTGTAAAGAAGTACTAACAAACAAAGAACAAAGGAGCCCTTAACTAAGGAAGTAAGGACTGTACGCAACAATACTACTCACGGTCGTTTTGACAGTATGATTATGCTCGTTGAGTCGTAGCTCTAGTGTAACTCATATTTATGAACCATAACAACCATAAAAATGTACAATCAGCCAGAATTGAAAAGTCTTCTCGGTTTGGAATAATTTAGAGTGATCGATGATGGAGGGATTCTTTTCATTCCGACTCGTTCTGTGTTGCAAAAACCATCACATGCCGTGGTCAACACCCAGTTGTGGTCATAATTTATTCCGGCGAAATTCTGCAGACCTATTCAAATTTTGTACAGAGAACTTAGAACTACCGGGTGAAAATATCAACATACTTGCGGCCAGAAGTCACGCTGTCTTACAAGGGAGTGATCCAGTCCGATATGTCGAAACCTACACTAAAATTTTTCACACAGGAAAAATACACCGAAAAAAATGCGCTTTCAACATTTTAGCTGCTATGGCGCACTGCAAGTATTTTTTTAAAATGTTTAAGTTACTCGTATTTGCCGCACGAAGAGCCACCGTTTTGTACCGTCCTTTCTGCCTAGGTCACGAATTGGCCAGTAAGCCGCGACAAGAGAACATAGCGCCGTGTAGCGCTAAGTCCGAAGTCCACCCATACGCTAATTTTAAGCATTTAAGCCGCACAAAAAATTCCTCAAATCTTTCATTTTTTGAATAACTTGCAGTCTACCTCCACAACTAAACTTTTGTAGATTTAATTGTTACACAAGTGACTAGCAGAACAAAGAAACTCAAGGTAGTGTATGATGTTACATTACAGAAGACTTACAACAATCGGGTTTTAATTTGTTGGCATGAAATACTTTATAACAAGTCCCGTAGCACAGTTCGTATAATAATAATTTAACAATGTACATTTTAGTAACAATGAAATATTTCCTTGCTTAGTCCCAGTAGTCCTCACAAAAATGCGAAGTGGCTATTGGATGACGAAAACAAACATTTTTCAACACCAGGCATACCTGACAAAAGAAAAATTAATGCCTTCAGGCACTTCACAGTGATTGATATTTTTATTTAGACAGAACTGGAATGGAGTAACAAATGGTCACGGCTGTTGTTCTGCATACTGTGCTGCGTACCAGGCGTACTTGACCAAATCCGTAAAATGTAGTGATGCAAATCGACAGTGCACAAATGTCTGAAGTTTAACAACACCGATCCGCTGATAAACCTGAAATGACAAAGGGCTATCGGAAATTATAATGTTCGACAATTTATTGAAAAATGCTTAACACCATCGAAAAATTTGTTAATTGAGAAGCTAAACCTGATTATTAGTTCCCGGTGGAATCAGAAATATGTTAACAGTGTTTTCGTCATCCTGCTAAAGACAGAGGTGTTATTATGTCCATGCCACGAGTCGAACAAAAGCAATGAATTATTTTCTGCAACTGGTAAGAAGACGTTTCGAATGTAAATCGGAAACTTATTCTCTCCCATTTTTCCAGATTTTTCTACATCGATTACAAGATTTTTGCAATTAACAGTCATTTTTTGAAATTTTTGGTTTCAATTTGTCTTGCTGTTCCTGAAGACAGGTGTAAAATTTTGGAAACAATAATGCACTGATACTTATCACTGGCATTATTCTATACGGCTATATACAATCATCGATATGACTCTTTGACTGTAAAGCGACTGTCTTTTTTTGTTCGAAATACTGAAGTGCAGCTAGTATAGTTGTTGAACGAAACCTAACTGATTGCTTCATATACAGCATTTTAGGGGATAACAAGAAGCCGGCCTGAGTGGCCGTGCGGCTCTAGGCGCTACAGTCTGGAGCCGAGTGACCGCTACGGTCGCAGGTTCGAATCCTGCCTCGGGCCTGGATGTGCGTGATGTCCTTAGGTTAGTTAGGTTTAATTAGTTCTAAGTTCTAGGCGACTGACGACCTCAGAAGTTAAGTCGCATAGTGCTCAGAGCCATTTGAACCATTATTTTGATAACAAGAAGCTTAGTCTTCAGGTCAGCTACGAATTTCTGTATAGGATTACCTTTTAGTGACATTCCCCCACACGTTTACTTGAAGTAAACTTCGTAATTCTGTGACTTCCTTTCCCGTTTTATTTCCTGAATCTATTTAAGTAGGTCTAAGACGCCTGGAAATCAGTAATGTTCACCTCACTTCCAGTTAAGAGCGATCAGAATGTCCACCAGTAAAAGAAGTTTAATTTTGGGGCATATTTCGTAGTTCGTATATATCTTTCTTCCATTTATACATTTCACTTTCAGATTTTTCGAAACGAAATTGGCTTTGCACGCTGCTTAGGGTTCAGCGTTCCATCATTCCTTCGTTTAACTAAAACATTTACAACCTTTATTTGTCGCTGAAAGTTACTACTTTGACGTTTTCTTTGAGCTAGGAAGGTACTGTATTTTTGCTCTGTACTTTAATCAGCATAACAATCATTGTTCGAACCACAATTAATGGAATCGGCAAAATTATTTCGTGTTTCTTCTAATGTTTCCAGATTTTCTAACGCAATGTCAATATCATTTGAAAGACTGTCCAAGAAATTAACTAATAAATAACACATATGTAGGTGTCCAGGAGACGTAAGTGATTTCGACTGCATACCACGTTTTTCACATTTTATCTTTACAACGCTGAAAACATTAATTGGATTGAACATTGCTGTGAAACTCTGGAACCTGCACAAAGTCAGATGCTGTTAGTAAGCTTATACGAAGAAATCCAAAGAAAATTAATACAGTTTTATCTGCATTGTGAATACTTATTAATATCGCAAAGGCAAATAAGTTGCAAATTCGAGCAAATAGTAATTGTGAACAGTTGCGTCAGAGAAACTGTCGACGGAAACTGGAATTCACTTTACAAATTACAACCGCATAGTGCCGTGTTACCTGTTTACTGATGCACCCTCAACCGAGGCACCTTCCGTGCTGCAAGTGCTCTGTCTGGCGTGTTTCCGGGGTCCCCTACAATGCCGCCAACCCGCAACGTACCACCGCTATGCGGATCATCGCTCCAGCTCCGCAGGCGCACCGGCAATAGTCAGCCGAACTTCGCCTGACCTGCGGGAAGCTGGCTAATTCAAAAGGCGCGCGCAAGAGCTGTAGAGGCCGCCACATCTGCGGACCTTTCGCTGCTAACGTTTCATACACAGCCTCCAACTGGCTACTACCAAATTCCGCCGATAAGCTACACAACAAAACAGGAAAACAGTTAAATATAGGTCAAGAGGTCAAGAGACACCCTAAAACACAGTATGGAAGCAAATGAAATGTATTTCCATCAATTAAATCCCGCCACACTCTGCATCGTTCACTGAATACTGTCTCCAGCTAGCTAACAGATATAAGATGCCGCTTTCTATAGAGCACTTGCAAGGTCACTAAGGCTACGTTTGCCGAGAAAACTGAGAAGGACTAAACTGAATGCCACGCCACTGGCACCCACGAAACGCACTTCCGATTCATGTAGTATTTATTTGAAACTAACCTCGTTGATAATGCTGTGACATCAACTACAGACTTCAGTGAAACACTTTAAGTCACAAACTCTGCTCTACAGGGTTCACGGTGTACTATCCGAGGACTGCTTGCCGACTCCCGGTTTCACAAGCTCCAAGCAAGCTCCGCGAGATTATTTTAACATTCAGACCTTTCAGACAAAGGGTCTCCAGAGCAGAAGGAAGTCATTTCAATTGGCCGTTTCCTGCTAACCCTAATAGCACCTGCTGTAAGCTACTGCTTCCTTCCAGCGCTCCGAGAAGTTCCTTTCCAACAGGTGTTGTCAAGCAGCCGCCATTGTGGAAAATCAGAACCCCTTGAGCCAGCTATGCAGGCTCCGACGAGAATCTGTTTACTAGGATTACGGAAAGACCAGTGTATCACTTGTAGGATACAAAAAGCTTCCCCTCTTCCCCCCTCCTCCTCACAGATACCTGAAATAGGGGAAGGAGAGACGATTTTTAATTTCTCGCTAACACAACTGGCAGAGCTCCATCAACCTGAATCTATTTTGATTGACTTTTTATTTTTCATACTGTGCTGTGACTGGCCGGGTGGTGTGGCCGAGCGATTCTATGCGCTTCAGTCTGGAACCGCGCGACCGCTATGGTCGCAGGTTCGAGTCCTGCCTCGAGCATGGATGTGTGTGATGTTCTTAGGTTAGTTAGGTTTAAGTAGTTCTAAGTTCTAGGGGACTGATGACCTCAGATGTTAAGTCCCATAATGCTCAGAGACATCTTTTTGTGCTATGACTGGCTGGAAGTAAGGAACACTGCGCTATGATGTTCAAGATAGGGTGAGGAGGGCACGTCTTTTACTTTCGACAAACATAATTGGCGTGACTGCCTTGAGATAAGGAAGGGGATGGGGGCATATCTTCATACTGATAAGGATGATGACATCACTTATAAGATTGATGATGTCACTGATAAAGATGATGACGTCACTGGGCCAATTTCCTCGGTGTGCCAAAATGTCCAGCGTAAACGAAGTGACCTGGATCGCTGGAAAGAGATCAAGGCTTCACACCTCATATTAATGTCCACTAGTAGTAATGAAAAGAAGCAGAAATGAGAGCAGCGAGAAAGTTAACATCAGGATTGATGGTCACGAAGTAGATGAAGTTAAAGAATTCTGCTACCTAGGCACTAAAATAACCAATGACGGACATAGCAAGGAGGGCATCAAAAGCAGACCAGCTCTGAAAAAAGGGCCTTCCTGGCCAAGAGAAGTCTACTAGTGTGAAACTTAGCCCTTAATTTGAGGAAGAAATTTCTGAGAATGTACGTCTGGAGCACAGAATTGTATGATGGTGAAACATGGACTGTGGTAAAGTCGGAACAGAAGAGAAATAAAGCATTTGAGATGTGGTGCTACAGACGAATGATGAAAATTAGGTGGACTGATAAGGAATGAGCATGTTCTGTGCAGAATCAGAGAGGAAAGGAATATGTGGAAAACACTGATAAGGAAAAGGGACAGGATGATAGGACATCTGTTAAGATATCAGCGACTGATTTCCATGGTAGTAGAGGGAGCTGTAAAGGACAGAAACTGCAGAGGAAGTCAGAGATTTTAATGCATCCAGCAAATAATTCCGGGCGTAGGTTGCAAGTGCTACTCTGAGATGAAGAGGTTGGACAGGAGAGGAATTCGTGGCGGGCCGCATCAAATCAGTCAGAAGACTGATGACTCAAAAAAAAAAAAAAAGTAGGTACGCTGATCTGATACTTTTGATCAGATAATGAATAAAAATATAATGAAACATACGTTCAGATAGGTGTATTATTTGAGGATACTTATTTGGTACCACTAAATATCACGAATAAAACAAAATAATGGAAGAGAAAGATATTGACATAGGCTTGCTAGAGCTATGTCCTTTAACTTCGCAGTTTTCTAGTCTTGCGGGACTGTCCGTGTGCGCGAAAGTTTCTCTGTAAATGAAAATACAGGGTTATTCTAAATGATGGACCGATTTTCAGAAATTCGTATGCATTCAAATCCAAATCCAAAATGAACAAGCTTTATACAAATGAAAAGAGGAAGTTTCAAAGTTTTTGGCGGGCGGTGGCGGGCGGCCGATAATGGTTTCAGAAACGGCCGGTAGAGTTCGCGCGGCAATAAGGGCCGTCATTCAGTTTCACTGTCAGTTGTGGGTGAGATGACGACTGTGGAGCACAAGGTTTTCTGCGTTCTTGAGTTCGCGAAAAGTAAGTCGTACATTGTAGGGCACCGGGCATTTCTTTCCAAATTCGGTATTCAACCACCAACTCGCAAAGGCACTAGCCGCTGGTTTAAGCAATTTAAACTGACCGGGAGTGTGTGGAAAGGAAAAAGCACAGACCGACCGCATGAGTCAGAGGATGATGTCCGACGAATTCACAAAAGTTTTGTGCACAGTCCCAGAGCCAATCGAGAACTTGGAATACCCCAACCAACTGCATGGAAACTTCTGAGACGACGTTTGCTGTACAAGCCCTACCGATTACAACTTGTGCAGGCCCTCAAGCCCAATGACAAAGAGAAGCGTTTCAGTTACAAATTACACACATCAAAAAAGTTTCGCATCACGCCGGTTTCCTGAACTCTTGAACATAGACGTTGACTGTTGACATTATGTCACAGAGACAGTCCCTCTGACTGTTCAGAGATGTCACTAAACCCACGCAAAAATGTAAACAATCATGCGCGTATTAGACGGAGAGAGTCCGACAGCCGATCAGTTCTAGTCATTCCACCAGGAACGAGGTACACGGCTCGTGTTGTCTGTAGTTCAACCATGCCTAGACGGTCAGTACCGCCGTTAGATCGCGTCCGCATTGTTACTTTGTGCCAGGAAGGGCTCTCAACAAGGGAAGTGTCCAGGCGTCTCGGAGTGAACCGAAGAGATGTTGTTCGGACGTGGAGGAGATCCAGAGAGACAGGAAATGTCGATAACATGCCTCGCTCAGGCCGCCCAAGGGCTACTACTGCAGTGGATGACCGCTACCTACGGATTATCCCGTCAGCATATTGAATAATGCTTTTCGTACCGAGCGAGGTGGCGCAGTGGTTATCACACTGGACTCGCATTCGGGAGGACGACGGTTCAATCCCGTCTCCGGCCATCCTGATTTAGGTTTTCCGTGATTTCCCTAAATCGTTTCAGGCAAATGCCGGGATGGTTCCTTTGAAAGGGCACGGCCGATTTCCTTCCCAATCCTTCCCTAACCCGAGCTTGCGCTCCGTCTCTAATGACCTCGTTGTCGACGGGACGTTAAACACTAACCACCACCACCACGCTTTTCGTGCAGCCACAGTACATCGTGCTACGACTCAAACTGTGCGCAATAGGCTGCATGATGCGCAACTTCAATCCTGACGACCATGTCGAGGTGCATCTTTGCAACAACGACACCATGCGGCGCGGTACAGATGGGCCCAACAACATGCGAAATGGACCGCTCAGAATTGGCATCACGTTCTCTTCGCCGACGAGTGTAGCATATGCCTTCAACCAGAGAACCGTCGGAGACGAGTTTGGAGGCAACCCATTCAAGCAAAACGTCTTAGACACACTGTCCAGCGAGTGCAGCAAGGTGGAGGTTGCCTTATGTTTAGGGGTGGCGTTATGTGGGGCCGACGTACGCCGCTGGTGGTCATGGAAGGTGCTGTAACGGCTGTACGACACGTGAATGTCATCCTCCGACCGATAGTGCAACCATATCGGCAGCATATGTGCGTGGCATTCGTCTTCACGGACGACAATTCGCTCCCCCATCGTGCACATCTTGTGAATGACTTTCTTGGGATAACGACATCACTCGACTAGATGTTGATGATGTTTGGTTTCCGGGGCGCTCAACTGCGCGGTTATCAGCGCCCGTAGAAATTCCCAACCTTTGCTCATTCCAGTCTCGCCACTTTCATGAATGATGAGGAAATGGTGAGGACAAGACAAACACTCAGTCATCTCGAGGCAGGTAAAAATCCCTGATCCTGCCGGGAATCGAACCCGGGACCCCGTACTCGGGAAGCGAGAACGCGATCGCGAGACCACGAGCTGCTGACGCTGGACTAGAATGGCCAGCATGTTCTCCAGAAATAAACCCTATCGAACATGCCTGGGATAGATTGAAAAGGGCTGTTTATGGACGACGTGACCCACCAGCCACTCTGAGGGATCTACGCCGAATCGCCGTTGATGAGTGGGACAATCTGGACCAACAGTGCCCTGATGAACTTGGGGATATTACGCCACGACGAACAGAGGCGTGCGTCAATGCAAGAGGAGGCTCTACTGGGTATTAGAGGTACCGGTGTGTACGGAAATCTGGACCACCACCTCTGAAGGTCTCGCTGTATGGTGGTAAAACATGCAAAATGTGGTTTTGATGAGCAATAAAAAGGGCGGAAATGATGTTCATGTTAACTTCTATTTAAAGTTTTTGTACCGGTTCAGGAACTCTCGGAAAAGAGGTGATGAAAACTTTTTTAATGTGTGTATTGTGTATTACAAATTATTAAATTGATATCAAACGTTATGAAAAAAACTTTGAAACATTCTCTTTTCATTGGTATAAAGCTTGTTCATTTTGGATTTGAACTTGAATAATTACGAAGTTTTGAAAACGGGTCCATCATTTAGAATAACCCTGTAGATAGAAAAGGAGGTAATATTGCAGAGTATTCAGTGCGTAGTAGCGATGCATCCATCAGTTTTGGGGCGACTCCTTATAAATTCCTATCTTGTGTCGGCAGGCGGCTCTGACGACTGGGCGAAGGGCTCGCAGGGCATCAAGTACGCGTACACGGTGGAGCTGAGGGACCGCGGCCGGCACGGCTTCGTGCTGCCCGCGCAGTACATCGTGCCCACCGGAAGGGACGCCGTGGCGGCGCTGGCGGTGGTCGCAGAGGCCGTCACCAAGCTGTGAGCTGCGACAGCCGCTGCGCGCGGGCCGCGGGCCGGTGGCTTCCGCCTCGCCTGGGGCGATCCTGTGCCCCACAGCGGCCAGCCGTCGACAGCCGTCCCAGCCACAGACTGAAGAAACTGCCAGCCACACATGCACCGTGCTATGCCGACAGGTGGCCGCCCGCTCTGCAGATCGTAGTGAGACAGTGCCCCCCCCTCCTCCCCCCAATAGTGCTTCATACTACGGAGTGCTTTCAAGTTCGAACGTATGCTTTTTTTTTTTTTTTTGTTCTGACGTACTACTTGCACCAGAAACTTTTAGCCTGTTCCTCAGTTCCGTGGCAGCTCACTCACACAACCATTTTGGTGGCTCATTTTGTTTCATTATTTCGTCATCACGTGGGATTCAGCCTTCTTTGCACTGTCCCATCTATACATGGACATCTTACACATCCATCACCATGTCATTGCTCGGAGACAATGAATACCAGTGAGGCTCACTACTGGAAAATGAATGACGTGAATAATTACACGTTTGTCTTGTACACTGAACAGCGCTATTTTTAATATGGAAAACATAGCGCAGTCCAGTGGCTGTCGCTTAAACCCTAACCCACTGGATAAATTTGCCATCTCGTGCACCCATAAACAAATAATGCTCGCATGTTTGAAGCTAAAGTGCGTCTTTCCATCTGCACTCAGTCGTCCGGGGGGGAATGCATATTTTTTCAACTTGAACGCATCTCGTAGATCAACAAGGTTAACTGGACACCTATCGGAAATTACAGTCTGAACCTATTGAGCGGTGAACGAGGATCGACTTTCCTGACAGTGCCCATTTTCTCGACATTCTTGCAACTACCTGGCGAATGTGTAACTACGAAATGGCAACATACCGTTCAAAGGAAGCTCTAATGAACAGGGAGCTCCGCGTGATGTAGGCCTGCGTCACTGTTCCAAACATACAAAAGTACTCCCATCCAGACATAGCTCAGTTCTAGTGGCGCCACTTCCCCCAGACAGATTGTACAACAGAAAGTTGTTACATGATTCTGATAGTGCTCACCCACCAAATAATCTTTCATTCCATATACAACTTAAGTGCTGACGTATTTCTTGCAACCGCGCTACTGTTATGTGGAGCAAAAGGTGATACAACTACTTTCGGCAAAATTCTTGACTAAACTGTACCGAAGGTAAATCTAACTCCACATCTAATCTACTTTTCAGTATCATCCCTTGCTATACACCTGCGTATAACCCCAAACTTTTCTAATTTGGCTTTTACGTTAGTTGCATGAGATGTATGTAGAAGGGAGCAATAGTTGTTGATTTGTCTTGAGGTTCCCTAATGCTCGACGTATTTCATGTGGTGTTCCCATGAGGGTACATTGAGAAATTGAGGGGCGCTCTCGTTGTGAGAGAACCAACGTCTCATTTAGTTTATCTCAGGGAAGTTGGAGAAGTTTACAGAGAAGCGTAAATTGACAACTCAGTGATGTGCCAACCAATGGCACAGTTTGAACACTTGATTACTCCAATCAGTTCCACAGCAAAGGTAACTGGACAGTTTTACACTGGGCACTTCAGGGAGTCGACGTCGTTCATGTCGAAATGCTGAGCTTTAACGAGGACGCAGAAAGTGTCTGATGTGCAGTTTTGTATGACAGAGAAGGAGCAATCGCTGCTTAAATCTACGCAAGATCAGTGTATCATCTATAGTACCGACACCGTCTTCAGAATTCCGTTTACAAGCGTCGGCTTACTCGGATATAATATCACCTTTTATTCTTCTTTTGATCTGCTTACTCGCTCAAATGTGTGGCCTGCACTTCCTACTGAAGATACTCTCACAAGAGAAAGTGAACCGTTATACGCACCCTTCTCGCTATAACCATAAACAAGAACCTTAGTGGAGTGCAATCTACTGGTTTCTCTCACTGTGTTGTTGATGTGAACATTGTATCTGTGGAAGGTCCATTGTCGCAACATCTGCCAAATTTCGTATGAACTGTGTTGGTGATACCAGTACCAATTTGACTGTTATCGTAAGATGTTGCAGATGTAAGTACCAAGTTGGCTACTATCATTATGTAATCACGACACACGTAAGTGCTGTACATCTGAAAAGTTTATTAAAAACAATTGCTAATGTTCTAAAGTGTGATAATTTTATTCATGTAAATCAAGTCTTAAGTATGCTAGAATATATTATACTGAGTGGCCAAAAGTCAGGGCAAAGGTTGTAGATGGGATGTCAATCTTCTAAAGCCTCTGTGCTGTCTTTGTCTCCTCCCAATCCGTAAGGCGTTAGGAATGGCGCATATATGGCACAGCAGAACGTCTAACGCTCAGTACGGCTCCTCCTCCCGACGTTTACGTGCGTGGAAACGATGGATAGTACGAGCGAAATGGAGAGCGTACTTTACTCTCGGAAATTTGGAGAAGACTCTAAGGTTCGGATGAATAAAGCGAGTCGGAGAACATACGTCACCCGAGAATACACTCTGCTTGAGTAAACGAATGGGGGAAGATGGTCAACTCGAACATCTTCCAATTTTGTATGAATAGAACTAGAGAAATTTCTCACGAGCGAACATTCTCCTTGTTTTGAAGCGAGCTCTGTAGCGTACTTCGATCTGAATAAGTTCTATTGAGTTAAATTTTACCGATTTTTTTTAGTAAAAATGACAGAATTGATAGTGCTCTGAAGGAGGGGAAGGGGGGGCAGTTATACGTAGACTAAAAAAAGAGAAAATGTAGATTTAACAATGAAAACATTATTTGGCTGACGAACTTCCTTCCCGAAATCATGAAAGAAGAGGGAGCGACCTTCCAAACGAAGTGAAAATGAAAACATTTTTGGGTTGCTTACCAGATCAAGGTTTTCAGACTGGTGAAGGACCAGGCATCTTTGTCACTGACATTTTCAGATGCTTATCATCATGTTTTCTCATAGAGTAAATCGTATATTTTGTTATATCAGATATAAGTAGGCGGGTCAGAAAAATTAATAGATGGTTTCTTACCAACCTAGCAATCTGTTTCTCATAACGAAACCGATGGACGACCGCTGAAGTACTTAAGCGAGAGCGGACCATTATACGTCATATTTAACCAACATTACGTCGAGTTAGAAAACTCTGACACAGTTCCGGTTTGGAGTACATGAGAATGTGATGTATTCTTAAGATTTCGTTCACATAATGTGTTCCCCAAATTTCGACGGCAAAAAGTTTCCCCCATATCGAACACTCGGTAACATAGCAAGAAAATGCGTTTTCGTAAACTGTCCGTAATCGTCTTCATAATTTGCTGCCGCATGTAAAAGTAAAATGTAAACGTAGTGCAACTCTTCCAGAACACACCGATGCCAGTTCTATATATGTACACTGAATAGTTTGCCTGTTTGAACGAGCTGAGTGAAATGCAAGATTACGCGTGTGTTCTGTGCCGGACACTGCAGACGATACACACAGAGAATCTTCTCAAGAAGAAGGGGAGGTAGTTAGAAGGAGCTCCCTGTCGGAGAACATGCATCGAATTTTTTATCCATACGCAACTGAGAACTTTCTCAGAGAATGTTCCTTTGCTCTATTTTATTCCTACGACCTGTTATCTCTGCGACAATGAAAATCCACCCTAGACACTGCTGACCCGTGAAACCCGAATTATCGTGTAATCTGAGATATCCTACGAGCCACGCGTCTTTCACCGATTATCATCCCACGTTCAGAAGCGGTTTAATTCGCCACGTTCTGCCGTGTCTGCTGCACACCTGTCTATTGCACACTGCTCCGATACCGTGTCTACAACCTAGCGTTACGCTGCATCTAGTCACAACATTCGGGCGATTCACACGCCACGTCTTTAAATGGAAGAACCCTTCGCTGACTGCACACTGGACTCGCATTCGGGAGGACGACGGTTCAATCCCGTCTCCGGCCATCCTGATTTAGGTTTTCCGTGATTTCCCTAAATCGTTTCAGGCAAATGCCGAGATGGTTCCTTTGAAAGGGCACGGCCGATCTCCTTCCCAATCCTTCCCTAACCCGAGCTTGCGCTCCGTCTCTAATGACCTCGTTGTCGACGGGACGTTAAACACTAACCACCACCACCACCTTCGCTGACTGTTGGCCATCAAGTTTATTAGAATTAAGAATAAAGTATCTGATCGTCAGTCGACGACCGGTTTGATGCAGCTCTGCACGCTAGTGTATCCTGTGCGGATCTGTTCATTTCTGCCCAGCTACTGCATCATACTATGAGCAGTTCTCGAAACTTTGGCCATGCCGTGGACTCGTGTAGCTCACACGTGTCCTAGCTCATTGTCTCCGCTGTGTGCGTATGGTGAAGTGGAAGATTTGAAATTGATCAGTTCTTCACGGTTATACAAAGTCCAGTCGCATTAATGTGACCTGCAACGCCACTCACAGACACCAGGTGGCAGCACTAGCAGCAGAGGGTGTATAAAGCGCGTCAGGGTGACGCGGAAAAAAGTGCAGTCGTTTCTTTAAAGTCAGTACCGTCATTAGACTGTTTTTTTATTTACAGTGTTACATTTACACTTACACAATCATGATTTCGGCTTCAAAGTGCCATTATCAAGTGTTTTAAGTGTTATACAGTGCCTAAGATGACATACTGTCGTATTTAAAATACACTATTAGACACATTGTCTAAGGGTCGATATTTCTTGCAAAGCCTACTGCTTTGTTTCATCACTGAGTATACCATCTTGACTCAAGATGGTATACTCAGTGATGATCTTGACTCAAGATGGTATACTCAGTGATGATCTTGACTCAAGATGGTATACTCAGTGATGATCTTGACTCAAGATGGTATATTCAGTGATGATCTTGACTCAAGACTGAATACTCAGTGATGATCTTGACTCCAGGTGCTATACTCAGTGATGAAACAAAGCAGTAGGCTTTGCCAGTAAAGTCGACCCTTAGACAATGTGTCTAATAGTGTATTTTAAATACGACAGTATGTCATCTTAGGCACGGTATAACACTTAAAACATTTGATAATGGCACTTTGAAGCCGAAATCATGATTGTGTAAGTGTAAATGTAACACTGTAAATAAACAACAGTCTAATGGCGGTACTGACTTTAAAGAAATATATTATGACTGTGGCCCAGCATTATGAAAAAATTATTAAGTGCCGTCGTTGTCCTAATGCGGAAACAGAGCGATTTATCTCACGTCGAAAAGGGCGTGATTATTGGGTATCGGGTCAGAGTCGGAAGTATTTTCGAAATGGCTAAGTTTGTCTACTGTTCACGTGCTGCCGTGGTTAAAGTATACGGTGCGTGGGGACACCCAGAATCTACTCTGTAGGAATGAACATGGATTCCGGAAACAGCGATCTTGTGAGACCCAACTCGCTTTATTTGTTCATGAGACCCAGAAAATTAGATACAGGCTCCCAGGTAGATGCCATTTTCCTTCACTTTCGGAAGGCGTTCGATACAGTTCCGCACTGTCGCCTGATAAACAAAGTAAGAGCCTAAGGAATATCAGACCAGCTGTGTGGCTGGATTGAAGAGTTTTTAGCAAACAGAACACAGCATGTTGTTCTCAATGGAGAGACGTCTACAGACGTTAAAGTAACCTCTGGCGTTCCACAGGGAAGTGTTATGGGACCATTGTTTTTCACAATATATATAAATGACCTAGTAGATAGTGTCGGAAGTTCCATGCGGCTTTTCGCGGATGATGCTGTAGTATACAGAGAAGTTTCAGCATTAGAAAATTGCAGCGAAATGCAGGAAGATCTGCAGCGGATAGGCACTTGGTGCAGGGAGTGGCAACTGACCCTTAACATAGACAAATGTAATGTATTGCAAATACATAGAAAGAAGGATCCTTTATTGTATGATTATATGATAGCGGAACAAACATTGGTAGCAGTTACTTCTGTAAAATATCAGGTAGTATGCGTATGGGACATTTTGAAGTGGAATGATCATATAAAACTAATTGTTGGTAAGGCGGGTACCAAGTTGAGATTCTTTGGGAGAGTCCTTAGAAAATGTAGTCCATCAACAAAGGAGGTGGCTTACAAAACACTCGTTCGACCTATACTTGAGTATTGGTCATCAGTGTGGGATCTGTACCAGATCGGGTTGACAGAGGAGATAGAGAAGATCCAAAGAAGAGCGGCGCGTTTCGTCACAGGGTTATTTGGTAAGCGTGATAGCATTACGGAGATGTTTAGCAAACTCAAGTGGCAGACTCTGCAAGAGAGGCGCTCTGCATCGCGGTGTAGCTTGCTGTCCGGGTTTCGAGAGGGTGCGTTTCTGGATGAGGTATCGAATATATTGCTTCCCCCTACTTACACCTCTCGAGGAGATCACGAATGTAAAATTAGAGAGATTCGAGCGTGCACGGAGACTTTCCGGCAGTCGTTCTTCCCGCGAACCATACGCGACTGGAACAGGAAAGGGAGGTAATGACAGTGGCACGTAAAGTGCCCTCCGCCACACACCACTGGGTAGCTTGCGGAGTATAAATGTAGATGTAGATGTAGAAACAGCGGTAGCCAGAACCGGCGCCGAGGCAACCGTGCT
This sequence comes from Schistocerca nitens, assembly GCF_023898315.1. Classification (NCBI taxonomy): domain Eukaryota; kingdom Metazoa; phylum Arthropoda; class Insecta; order Orthoptera; family Acrididae; genus Schistocerca; species Schistocerca nitens. The sequence continues at coordinate 264,609,660 of NC_064615.1, forward strand.
GCAGCACGGGCCAAGAACGACAGGGGTGAACGACGGCTGCGGAGATGTGTACGGGTGAGTAGGCGTGCAAGTGTTGAGCAACAGACCGCCCAGACGTACATGGGTCCTACCAACAGTCTCTGCTCAACGACCGTTCAGCGAACGTTGCTGCGTATGGGCCTCCGCAGCAGGCGCCTGGTTGATGCCCCAGTGCTGACCGCCGTTCATCGGCAACGAAGGCTGGAATCTGCACGCCAACACAGCAACTGGACGTCCAGTGAGTGGCGACAGGTGGCCTTGTCAGATGACTCACCGCTGGCCGTCGGCGCGTATGGCGTGATATGTATGAAACAAAACACGCTGCTACAATCGTTGGAAGCATCCAGGCCGGAAAAGTGAGCCTCACGCTCTAGGGAATGTTTTCGTCGCATCCCCGGGGCGACCTAGTCATTCTGGAGGGCACAACGGACCAACACAAGTAGGCATCTATCCTTGGGTACCACGTCCACCCCTACATGTAGTTCTTTTTCCCTCGACACGATGGCATATACCAGCGGGACGGTGCAACGTGTCACACAGCTCGCATGTTACGTAGGTGGTTCGAAGAGCACCATGATGAGCTTACTGTACTCCGCTGGCCACCAGAGTCCACGGATTTTAACCCAATCGAGAATATGTGGGACCACTTCGATTGGGCTATTCGCGCCATCCATCCTCAACCGAGAAACCCATCGCAGCTGTCTACGGCGCTGGTGTTGGCACGGCTCTACATCCCTGTCGGTACCTTCCAGAACCTCACTGACTCTCTTCTTGCACGTCCGCTCTGTGAAAGGCGTTACTCAGACTCTTGACAGGTAGTCACATTAATGCGACTGGAGAGTGTCTTACATCGAAACGGTACGTTCCAGAACATGGATTCCTTATCAAAACTTTGTCTAGTAACTAAACTAAAACTAAACTCCTCCCGAACAGGCCATGAAGGCCCCAAAGGTACCGATCGGCCGCCGTGTCATCCTCAGCCCACAGGCGTCACTGGGTGCGGATATGGAGGGGCACGTGGTCAGCACACCGCTCTCCTGGCCGTATGTCAGTTTCCGAGACCGGAGCCGCTACTTCTCAATCAAGTAGCCCCTCATTTTGCCTCACAAGGGCTGAGTGCACTCCACTTGCTAACAGCGCTCGGTAGACCAGATGGTCACCCATCCAAGCCCAGTCCGACAGCGCTTAACTTCGGTAATCTGACGGGAACCGGTGTTACCACTGCGGCAAGGCCG